>NC_062547.1:46314762-46962505 GCF_016906955.1 Phacochoerus africanus
TGGGCTGGCAGGTGTAGCTCTGATTAGACCCCTAGCCTGGGAACTTCCATATGCCTCAGGTGTGGCCCTAAAAAGCAACAAAACAAAACAAAACAAGCAAAAAAAAAACCTCTTAAAATTCAATGACGGGAAAGATAAATACCTCAATTAAAAAGTGGACAAAGGACTTGAATAGACATTTCTCCAAAGATGTACAAATGGCCCATAAGTAGATGAATAGATGCTCAACACCACTAATCATTAGTGAAATGCAAATCAAAACCACGGTAAGGTACCTCTTCTTATCCACTAGCATAACTATAATAATAAAAAAAAGACAATAACAAGTGTTGCTGAGACTGTAGAAAAACTGGAACCCTCAAACCTTGCTGATAGGAATGTAACATGAGACAGCTGCTTTGGATAATAGTCTATCAATTCCTCAAAATGTTACATAAACATAGAGTTACACTATGACCCAGGTATTCCAAGAGAAATGAAAATGTACATCCACACAAGACTTGCACATGAATCTTCATAGCAGGGTTATTCATAATAGCCCAAAAATGAAAATTAACCAAATGTCTATCAACTGATGAATGGATAAATAAAATATGGTATATTATTCAGTGATAAAAAAGAGATGAAGACCCTGGTGGTCTAGTGGTTAGGACTTGGTGCTTTCGCTGCTGCAGCCCAGGTTCAGTCCCTGATCTGGGAACTGAGATTCCACATTAAGCCACTGCATGCTGTAGCCAAAAAAAAAAAAAAAAGAAGAAACGACAAAGAGATGTTATATCCTACAACATCTCAAAAGCATTAGGATGGATATCTATCCATTTATCTAGAAAGAGGAGATAACATAGCAGACGAGCAAGAAAATATTTGCAATACAGAGTGCAAAGTTCTACTGCAGAGATAAGCTCTGAATACTACCGTACGGATTGGAGGTGGAGAATCACTGAAGCTTTCATGGGTTGATGATGTTTTGGATGTGCTAGATAGAGTGGTGGGCCCTGGGAATTCTGAAGTGAAAGAGATTATGGGAAAAACTCTTGAGCCCAAAGTCCACCCTGGATCAACTGCCCAATGTTTGGGATGAGGAATAAGGTGATGCAGCAGTAACACGGCTGGGAGTAGGCCCCTGAGGTGAGGCAGATGGTTTCTATAGAGACACCAGGATCTCAAGATATGTCTCACTAGGGCTGTGAAGGTAAGAGTTGGGTGTCCCAGGTTCTGATGGGATCTGTGCAGTGTTGACAGCTTTTCTTGCGTCTCCACCAGGTTACACACTCCTGATCCCCCCAGGGTACATCCCCCCCTCTTTGCACCTAGTCCCAGTGGTACCACCAAGGGGTAGACGGTGAGTGACTGGCCAAGGCAAAGTGCACTCTGAGTCTGAAGTGAACAGGGAGGCTGAGGGTGCAGCCCCCTGAGTCTGGCCCTGGGGACAATTGGGCTGACCCCAGAGGAGGCAGAAAAGATCCAGAGGCCAGATGCCTAGGATAAAAGGCTCCCTGCTGGGCGGCTCAAAAATGTCTCAGAGTCATTACCATGAAATTACCGCCCCGAGGCAGTAATAAGGTGATCCTAGAGACAGCCAGTATTTTGCATAATTCCCAATAGGCCAGTATTAAGTGGAGACTGTGACTTATATCTTCCAAGAATAATAGAAACATGTGGATGAATGCCATTGAAGGAACAGAGGCTAAGGGACACCTCGTGGCCCCTGTTAAGGAGCCATCCCTAGGGATCCCTGAAATGGCCCTGGGGAGGAGAGAACTCTAGCTTTTGTTTTTCTCCAAAACTGTGCTATATCTGGGTCAGGCAGGGCAATGATAGCATCTCCTGGCTCTAGGCACCTTTGCTCAGCCTGTAAACATGCTCAAGCCTCATTTCAGGTCTATAAAATCCTCCCTCACCTGCCTCAGTCATCGTATTATCTCTCTACTCCCCTTCACAGTCAGACTTCGGGAAAGGGTTTGCATCAAAGTCAGTAAAGCTGAAACCAATCCCTTATCTCCCTTGCTCCTCAGTAGGATTTTACACTCTTTTGAAGTCCTCTTCCTTTAGCTTCTGTAACATCACCCTTTCCGGCTCTTCTTCTACCTCTCTGATTTCTCTGAATGCATCTTTTTTTTTTTTTTAAATGAATTCCTGTCTCTGTCCCATTCCTTAAATGCTACTCACCCAGAGTCTGTCCTTGGCACCCTTCCTTTTCTGGGTGACCTCATCCATTCCTTTGGTTTTCACCAGTCCCTCACATGCTAATGACCTCAGCTCCCCATCTCTTTTCTGAGCTTCCAGCCTCTATATTGTCCTGCTATCTAGATATACTCTGGCCCCTCAACTTCATATTTACACAATTGAGCTCATCACCAGTTCCCTCAAATTTGCTTCTGTGATGTTCTTCAGTTCAGTTGGTAGGAAGCCTCATTTACTCAGATACGAAAATAAGAAATCTCAGGGTTCCGTTGTGGCATAGCATGGGGGTTAAGGATCTGGCGTTGTCACTGTACTCTCCTGGGTTTCTGCTGTGGTGAGGGTTCAGTCCCTGGCCCAGGAACGTTCACATGCTGCAGGTACAGCCAAAAATAAAAACCAGAAAGAAGGAAGGAAGGAAGGAAGGGAGGAAGGAAGGAAGGGAAAAGAAATCTAAGTAGCATTCTAGCCAATCAATCTGTGTCTAATGTCATGACAATTTAACATCTCAAATTCCCTTCTTCCCTACCTTCCTATCTCCCATCCCAATTCCTACCATCCCTAACTTGGTTCAGACCTTATCATCACCCATATAGATTTTGCAACCGTTTGCTAACAAGTCTTTCTGCTTCTCATCCTTCCCTCTCCTTATTCCAGCCTTCATGTTACTGTCTAAGTGATCTTTCTTGAGAACAGAAGTCTCTGACTCCATCACTTGGCTGAAAAATCCTTTAATGGAATCCAAATCTTTGACTTGGAATCTGTGACGAAGGCCTGAGAATGAGACCTGAGAGAAGGTCTGCAGGGGGAGTGTTGGGAGACATTTTCCTCACTGTAAAAAAGGGATGCACAGGAGCAAATGCTTTTCTTCTTTGGAGATGAATGTCTGCTTATGACATCTAGAAATGCTTTGGTTATCTCTTAACCTTGAGAGGAGACATTGCAGCCATGCTAAGATAAGAAGAGCAGACAGACAGAAAGCACTTGGATCCTGCTGATGTATGTGAGCCACTGAATTAACATGCCCTGGAAAGGCGTACTCCTAGATTTTTTTAGTACATGAAGATAACATATATCCTAATTATTTAAACTACTTTAGTTAGGTTTCTTGCTGCTTGCAGTTGAAAGCACCCTAATATGTTTCTATTATGTTTTCTTTTTTAAAAATGAAGACAATTCCAAAGTTTTTGTTGACATGAAGCCTCCTATGACCCTTTTAGGAAGAATTAGGTCTGTATCTTCATTTTTACATAGCAATAGGGACCTTGCGCTGCTGAGGCATTTAGAACCCAATTTTTGTTTCAGATTTCTTTTAACTTCTTACAGCCAAAACAGTTACTGCTGCAATGGATAGCCAAATGCATTCCCAAATTCACTCTCTTGCTTAGGCAAACACAATCTTCCCCGCCCCTCAGAGCCATACCTAGCCTGCTTTAGCCCTTAGATCAGTGCAAGGAATATAATAATAGCTAGTCAGCTACATTCTGTGGGGAGCTGGGTGTCACAGCTCAGCTCTGCTGAAACATCTAGTTATGCTGGGCTGGTTGTCATGGAAACATAGCTGATGATGTGAGCATATGGCCTAGAGCCTCTGTCTCTTACATTCCCAGTGAGGGAGGGGAGCTTGTGCTTGAAAGAAACGTGACAATGTCCTGTATTATCTGTTGTGCTTGTTGAATGAAGGGGCAAATAGGTTTCTGTGAAGAGATCTGAATTCAGGATGCTGTGAGGCTTTAGGACTTAGAGAGCTCTGGTCCCTCTGTGAACAGACACTAAGTAAGGCCTGGGCACCTAAAATGCACACAAAAGAATGTGTGGAGGGTGGAGGTGTGGCAAGGAGGATGCAGGGGAACAAATGTAGTGAATACTCACTGTGTGCCAGATACTCTAGTACAGATAATAACAATAATTGGCATGTTTGGAGCACATAGTAAGCGCAAGGTACTTTACATCATTATTTCATTTAATCCATGCAACAACCTCATGAAGCTGACCCCATTATTTTCTCATTTTTTCAGAAAAGGAAACTCAGTAAATAATTCCCCGAGGCCACATAACTCAGAAGTGATAAGCGTAGGCTTGAACCCAGGGTAGCCCATCTCTCAAATAGCTGTGGAAGCCCAAGCTATACTGTCTCTCTACTGTGATGACTGCTTCAGATATCTTATTTTGTTAAAAAAAAATTGTCTTATGGGAGTTCCTGTCATGGCTCAGCGGTTAATGAATCCGACTAGGATCCATGAGGATGCAGGTTCCATCCCTGGCCTTGCCCAGTGGGTCAAGGATCCGGCTTTGCTGTGAGCTGTGGTGTAGGTCACAGAGGCCGCTCAGATCCCACATTGCTGTGGCTGTGGTATAGCCTGGGAACTTCCATATCCTGCAGGTGTGGCCCTAAAAAGAAAAAAACAAAAACAAAAACAAACAAACAAACCAAAAAAACCCCCCAAAATCAAAAAAACAAAAATTGTCTTGGTATTAGAGTTCACATCAAACTTATAAGATATAGTACAAAGTGCTTGCCTGAAATATCCTCATCTAGTAGATGAAAGTCTTTTGAACTGTTAATCGTATTAACATGTAATCCTCATGATAACTGGGTGAGGTTGCTAAAATCATTTCCATTTTACAAATGAGGAGTCTTATGCTCAGGGAGATGAAGCAATTGGCCCAAGTGTCATATGGCTGATGGTAAAGAAAGAGTGGAAACCAGTGAGTGTCATTCAAAGCTGGTGCTCTATCTACTTCCCACTCTGCATTAGGGCCAGGCAGGCTACTTCTCCCTGTCCACTGTAGCTGCTTCTTCTTCGTTTTTTTTTTCTTCTTTTCTTTTTAGAGCTGCACTTGCTGCAAATGGAAGTTTCCAGGCTAGGGGTCAAACTGGAGCTGCAGCTACTCATGTACACCACAGTCACAGCAATGCCAGATCCAAGCTACATCTGCGACATCCACCACAGCTCACAGCAATGCCAGATACTTAATCCACTGAGCAAGGCCAGGGATCGAACCCACGTCCTCATGGATCTTAGTTGGGTTCATTACTGCTGATCCGTGGTGGGAACTCCCACTGTGGCTTGTGTTGCTTTGACCCCAAAGCCCACTCCTCTCTCACCAAGAGGCTCATGTATCTAACTGCTTTCTCAATTTCACAGGCAAACTTAGTCTGCCCGGACCAAAACAGCCAAAACAACCACCATCGCAACAGAAAACCCAGCACGGCCAAATTTGAACTAAAGGTCTTCTCCCCACAAAAGCTGCCCCTCCTCTCATACCCCATCCCAGTAGATGGCGCTGTCATTTACCCGCTTGTTCATTCCAGTAACTTGGGGGTACATCTTTAACATTGCCTCTCCCTTCCCTTTTTCTTATCTAATCCATCATCGAATCTTTTTTTCCTTTTCTTTTTAGGGCTGCCTCTGGGGCATATGGAAATTCCCAGGCTAGGGGTTGAATCAGAGCTGCAGCTGCCAGCCTACACCACAGCCATAGCAAAGCCAGATCAGAGCCTCGTCTGTGACCTACACTGCAGCTCATGGCAACACCAGGATCCTTAACCCACTGAGCAAGGCCAGGGATCAAACCCGCATCCTCAGGGATACGAGTCAAGTTCATTACCACTGAGCCACAATGGGAAATCCATCATTGAGTCTTGATGGTTCTACCACTTTGGTCTAGTGTCTCCACTACCCTGACTCATGTCATTATCATCTCTTGTCTGGATTACTATAGGAGCCTCTTAACAGACCTCCATGCCTCTACTCATGTGTCCTTCCAATCCAGTCTTCAGCAGACTCTATCACTCTTTTACTTAAATGATTTCTTTGGAGACTCTCCAAAATCTTGAACATGGCATCTCCGTCATGTTATGATATGTTTTGTGCTCACATAGCAGCCTCTATTTTTCCTTCACAGCACCTATCACGTTTATGATTAATCATTCCATTACTTATTTATATGATTATCTGTTAGATGTGTCTTTACATTAGAGTTCAGACCCTGCATTCTAGTCCTCACTCTGCCACCGCCTGTCTGTTTAGGCTTGAGCAAGAAGCGAGATTACCACTTTTGTGCCAGTTTCTATTGTCTGTCTTGTCTAGGTCCCCTGCTGAACTCTGAGTTCCTTTGGGAAGAATTTGACTAGAAACCAACTCTGTCTAACCTCAGAACCTCAATTTCTTAATTCTGGCAGTAGGACAAGAATTAAGAAAATAATTGTCCAGATGGGGAAACTGAAGCCCAGAATGGCAAAGTGATTTGCCCAACATCACACAGAGCCAGAGCGAGAACTCTAGCCTGCTGACTCCTAGCCCAGGGCTTTTTCCTTCCATCCACTGCCTCCCAAGCAGCAACACCTGGCAGAGGCAAGGGGAGCTCAAAGGCATGTCCATGTCTATCTTGAGTGCTGGCAGCATGACTATTAGACTATGTAGGGTCCCTATACCCGAATCTGTATTAGAGCTGAGCTCTGGATGAGCACTGCAGCTTGTTCTCACTGGCCCAAGACAGCACTGCTCTGCAGGAGTTCTAGGGGGCCTCTTTGTGAAGGGGATGTGTCCCTGTCTGGCCCCAGGGGACCTGCCTGGGTTTGATATCACCTTGGAATCCTTGATAAAAATTTCCTTGGGGTTCCTGTTGTGGCTTAGCAGAAACGAATCTGACCAGTATCCATGAGGACACAGGTTCAATCCCTGGCCTCACTCAGCGGGTTAAGGATCTGGCATTGCTCTGAGCTGTTGTATAGGTCACAGACATGGCTTGGATCTGGCATTGCTGTGGCTGTAGTGTAGGCTGGTGGCTACAGCTCCAATTTAATCCCTAGCCTGGGAACCTCCATATGTCATGGGTGCGACACTAAAAAGAAAAATTAAATTTGCCTGGGACTCACATGGGGCTCTGCCAGCTCATGTAGCACCCTACGGCATATTATAAGCAGACATCCTCTCAGGCAGACAAATAAGGAAAGGGAGCCACTCTGGGAGCCCATGTTAACCAATCTCCCTTCCTCTGGCTGGTTCAGCCTCAGCTGGGGACCCTGGGCTGCTCCTCTGCTGAGTGCTTTCCTTCAGGACACAGACTTCTGATTCCCTGGAAATCCTTCTCCTTCTCTGGCCATTGCTCTTCATCCTGGATCCTGTACAGTTTGTGCAAAGCTCATTCACCATCTACTTGTCCAGAGGTCTAGAGAACTCCACCTCCACACCTAGTGTTCCATACCAACCTCCTGAATCATGGCTCTTCTCCTCCTGAAGCTCACAGTCTAGGGAAAGAGAATCCCAGGTAGTTCTGGGGAGCCAACCTAATTGCCTCAACTCACTTCCTCTCAGAATCAGACATGGGCATATTGGTGGGACCTTGTGAGTGCAGACCCTGATAGAGGGGTCCACCATGATGGTGGGGGGAGGGACCTAGGGAAAGGCAGTGGGTCAAGGGGAGCCAAGGGCACCACACTGGGGGTCAGGAAGCCTCAGCTGGTCCCTCCTCTGATGTGTGACCTTTGGCAAGTCTGGTCCTTCTGCTGGGTTTCACTCTTCTTGACATAGTGTGGGGAGATTTCCCTGGTGATACCTAGGATTTGGAGCAGTGTGGACATGCCATGATGGGCCCTGTAAAGGGCTTATCCAACAACCAGAGCAGAATTTCCCAGTGTGGTAAGCATAGCCCACATATATCTTAACATAGCATGTTAGATGATCTTGGTGGTTAGAGGATGAATATTTTCTACTTTAATAGTTATGCATTTTTTTTTTTTTTAGGGCCACACTTGTGGCATATGGAGGTTCCCAGGCTAGGGGTTGAATCGGAGCTGTAGCCACTAGCCTACACTACTGCTCATGGCAACACCAGATCCTTAACCCACTGAGCGAGGCCAGAGATTAAACCTGCATCCTCGTGGATGCTAGTCAGATTCGTTTCTGCAGAGCCACGACAGGAACTCCGGTTATCCATTTCTTAATAAAGTATAGTATATTAGGGAAAATATATAGCAAGCACTTACAGGAGTGCTATATTTTTTTTCTTAGAAAATAATTTTTGGAATTCCCGTTGTGGCATGGTAGAAACGAATCTGACTAGCAACCATGAGGTTGTGGGTTCAATCACCGGCCTCACTCCATGGGTTAAGGATCTGGCGTTGCCATGAGCTGTGGTGTAAGTCGCAGACATGACTTGAATCTCGCATTGCTGTGGCTGTGGTGTAGGCTGGCAGCTACAGCTCTGATTGGACCCCTAGCCTGGGAACCTCCATATGCTGTGGGTGCAGCCCTAAATATACAAAAGAAAAAAAAATTTTTTGTTAGAGTTGCTTAAAGTATTTATTAACTGGAAGTACAGGTGGCATAGATACAGCATAGCACTTGAGGATGGTACTTCAGCAACTGCTACTTGAGCAAGGTGGACTTAGAGAACATTCCATTTCCCTTAAGTGGTTCCTTTTACACCTTCTCTGTTGTGAGACTCAGAACTAAATTCAAAACTCAGTCCTGCTGTAGAACACAGGGAACTATATCTAGTCACTTATGATGGAACATGATGGAGGATAATGTGAGAAAAAGAATGTATATATATATATATATATATGTGACTGGGTCAGTTTGCTGTGCAGTAGAAATTGACAGAACACTGTAAACCAACTATAATGGAAAAAATAAAAATCATTAAAAAAAACTCCTCAATCTCAGAAATTGTATTGACATCCATATTAGCCAGTATGTGGTGTTCTCCTTAGCTTTGGATCTGATATCCTTTCTAAATTATATATATATATATATATATATATAGTTTTTTGTTTTTTTGTTTTGTTTTGTTTTTGCTTTTTAGGACTGCACTGTGGCATATGGAGGTTCCCAGGCTAGGGGTCCAAATGGAGCTATAGCTGCCGACCTACACCACAGCCATAGCAACAGCAACACCAGATCTGAGCTGCGTCTGTGACCTGCACCACAGCTCACCATAACACCAGACCCTTGACCCATGGAGCAAGGCCAGGGATCGAACTTGCAATCTCATGGTTACTAGTAGAATTTGTTCCGCTGCACCACAATGGGAACTCCTAACTTATCATTTCTCTGTGGAGCCTTGCATTGCAAGCTGTGGAAGGCAGTGAGGTACAGTGATATACAAGTAACTTTCAAATTTGGAGAACTAAAAAGCATACATCTGATGAACATGGACTGACACTAGCTTAGTCCTTTGTAATTTACCAGGCAGTTTTCACATATCTTCTCTTGTATCCTTTTTTTTTTTTTTTTGACTTCATTAATAAGAGGAAGAGTTACCTGGGGGGATAAGTAGTATCATTATCCCACGTCACAGATGGGGAACTGAGGCACAAAGTGGTAAGAGGACCTGCTCATGGTCACATGTGTTGAGACTTAGGTCTAAGTCTGACTCCCATTTGCATACTTCTTCAGTGTGTTGATGAAAAATTGTCACCCATGGGCCCTAGAAAATACAAAAACAAAAAACAAACAAAAAATCCCCCCAAAACAACAACAACAAAAAAAACCCCCCAAAAAACAAAACCCAAAAAAAACCCCGAAACAAAACAACAACAACAAAAAAAGAAAAATTGTCACCCAGGGTCTGCCTCACCAAGGATGATGTCACTAGGCACTGCAGTTGCTGACCTTTAACACACCCTGAAAGGAGTTGAGGGTGGAGATCAGGAATGAGGCCCTTTGTACTCTGGGGAAAACTGGCAGAACAGGCCTTCAGATAGTTAGACACTTTCAGGAAAAGATTTTATGAGTCCAATTTACTACACCTTCTCATATCTAGATAAGCACTAAAATCATTAACGGTGACATCTGTTTCTCTTGACTAGCAGCAACTTTCAGCCAAAATGTGTCCTCGACAGCACGTATGCCCCTGCACCAAAATCACAGACATACTGGAGTTCCTGTCGTGGCTCAGTGGTTAACGAATCTGACTAGGAACCATGAAGTTGCGGGTTTGATCCCTGCCCTTGCTCAGTGGGTTAAGGATCCGGCGTTGCCATGAGCTGTGGTGTAGGTTGCAGACGCGGCTCAGATCCCGCGTTGCTGTGGCTCTGGTGTAGGCTGGTGGCTACAGCTGCGATTAGACCCCTAGCCTGGGAACCTCCATATGCCGAGGGAGCCGCCCAAGAAAATGGCAAAAAGACAAAAATAAAAAATAAAAAAAATCATAGACATACTGACCTCCCCTTTGCCTCTTCCCAGCAGTTCCTCAGAGCTGCCTGAGAGGCTGTCTTCCAGGCAATAGTCCTCATTTGGCCCCAAATAAAACTTAACTCACAGCTCTCATGTCATGCATCTTTTTTTCAGTTGACCAATGTCATTGTAATTACTTTGGTTTTGTGTTTTTAAAACGAGACGGACAGCCCCCTGGGTGAAAATGGAGGGGAGGAATGAAGCAGGTGAGGTAAGGCTGGGGCTCTGAGCTCACAGCATATGGTCCCCAACTGCTTGGATAATGTCTTCTTGCTGGGAGGGGGGCGGGGTGTGGCTGGCCAGGGCACAGCTGGATTTACAGCTCCTATCCCAGCTCTGGCTCAAGGCTGCCTTCAGCAGGTTGAGATGCTGGCAGAGCCCCTCCTGCCTGGTTGGCTGGAATTGTCACAGGCTTAAAACCTCATACCTCTGTGAGGTTTGCCTGTTAGCAGCCTGGGTCAGCAGCCCAGGGCCCTTGCAGAGCCAGGCATCTAAGAGCATCCTGCCAGCCTGGGCAGGGGTAGGGCAACAGCTCTTCGCCCCTGGCCCACACTTCTGACCTGCCAGGAAAAAAAAAAGAAAGAAAAAAAGTGGGCAAAACAAAACACTCCTCCCTTCACCTCTGTAATATTTAAGGGAGGAAAATGTGAAAAAAAGCATAAAGGAAACATACAGAAATTTCTTCTAATCATCCTTGCCCCTCAACCCAAGGATGACCACTGTTAACATGTTAGCATCTGTCCTTCCATGTTAATACTTTTTATGATGATAATAGCATGCATTGTTTTCTCTACAGAAAAAAAGGCATCAAAATAGTTACTATTTTGTAGGGATTTGGGGGTTTTGGTTGTATTTGTTTGGTTCCTTTCTTCTTCTGGGCAGGAAATTGTGAACATTTCCTATGCCAACCAATATTTTCCTAATATATATATATATATATTTCCTTTTATGGCCCATCTTGCAACATAGGGAAGTTCCTGGGCCAAGGGTTGAATTGGAGCTGCAGCTGCCGGCCTATGCTACAGCCATGGCAACGCTAGATTCGAACTGCATCTGCAACCTATTCTGCAGATTGCGGCAGTGCTGGATTTTTAACCCACTAAGCAAAGGCCAGGGGTCAAACCCGTAGCCTCACAGAGACAACGTCTGTTCCTTAACCCAATGAGCCACAACAGGAATTCCTGCCATATGATTTTTAATGATTGTACAGCATCCCATTATGGATATATCATAATTTAATTAATCAATAGTCTTATTTGGAATTTTAGTGGTTTCCATTTTTTTCTCTAATGCTGTGATGATTATTCAAGAACTTACATTTTGTAGTTCCCTCATGGCTCAGTGGGTTAAGGATCTGTCATTTTCATTGCTTTGGCTCTGGTTACAGCTGTGGTTCAAGTTTGATCCCTGGTCTGGGAACTTCTGCATGCCACAGCTAAAAAAACAAAAACAAAAACAGAAACAAAAAACTTACATTTTTACGCATTATTTATACTTTCTTTTTCTTTTTTTTTTCTTAAAGTATAGTTAATTTACAATGTTGTGGCAATTTCTGTTGTACAGCAAAGTGACTTAGTCATACTTATGTGTATTCTTTTTTGAAATACTACTTTCCATCATGGTCTATCCCAGGAGATTGTATATAGTTCCCTGTGCTATACAGTAGGACCTTATTGCTTAGCCATTCTTAATGTAATAGTTTGCATCTACTAACCCCAAACTCCTATCCATCCCACTGCTTCCTCCATACCCTTTGGCAACCACAAGTCTGTTCTCTATGTCTATGGGTCTGTTTATGTTTTGTAGATAGGTTCATATTGTGCCATATTTTAGATTTCACGTATGAGTGATACTATATGATATTTGTCTTTCTGACATTTCACTTAATATGATAATCTCTACTTGCATCCATGTTACTGTGAATGGCATTCTTTTTATGGCTGAATAGTATTCTATTGTATACATGTACCTATATACAATGTATACAATATATACAAAATATATATACAATATATACAAAAAAAGGTGTACCACATTTTTTTTTTTTGTCTTATTAAGGCTGCACCCATGCATTCAGAAGTTCCCAGGCTAGGGGTCATATTGGAGCTGCAGCTGCTGGCCTGCACCACAGCCACAGCAACACCAGATCTGAGCTGTATCTGTGACCTACACTACAGCTCATGACAATGCCGGATCCTTAACCCACTGAAGGAGGCCAGGGATGGAACCTGCATTCTCAAGGATACTAGTTGGATTCTTAACCCACCACAACAGGAATTCCAAGTACCATATCTTCCCAATCCACTCATCTGTCAATGGACTCTTAGTTTGTTTCCATGTCTTAGCTACTGTAAATAGTGTTACTATGAACACAGGGGTGCATGTATCTTTTCAAATTATAGTTTTGTCCAGATATATGCCCAGAAGTGGGATTGCTGGAACATATGGTAATTCTATTTTTAGTTTTCTGAGGAACCCCCATACAGTTTTCCATAGTGGTTGTACCAATTTACATTCCCACCAACAGTGTAAAAGAGTTCCCTTTTCTCTACACCCGCTCCAGTACTTGTTATTTGTAAATTTATTAATGATGGCCATTTTGACCAATGTGAGGTGGTACCTCATTATGGTTTTGATTTGCATTTCTTTAATAATTAGTGATGAGCATCTTTTCATGTGCCTACTGGTCATTTGTATGTCTTTGGAGAAATGTCTGTTTAGGTCTTCTGCCCACTTTTCAAATGAGTTGTTTCTATATATTTGGAGATTATGCCCTTGTCAGTTGCATCATTTGCAACTATTTTCTCCCATTCTGTAGGTTGTCTTTTTGGTTTTTTTATGGTTTCCTTTTCTGTGCAAAAGATCATAAGCTTGATTAGGTCCCATTTGTTTATTTTTGTTTTTATTTCTATTGCCTTGGGAGACTGACCCTAGAAAACATTGGTACAATTCATGTCAGAAAATGTTTTGCGTATGTTCTCTTCTAGGAGTTTTATGGTGTCATGTCCTATGTTTAAGTCTTTAAGCCATTTTGAGTTTATTTTTGTGCACGTTGATGGTGCATTATTTCCGATTATATTCTTACATTCTTGGAGTAGTATTGCAGGGTCAGACAGCATGCACATTTTTAAAGCTTTACCCCAAGAGTTTTACAGTGGTTTTATGTATTTATTTTGGGGGGCTGCATCTTCTGCGTGCAAAAACTCCCAGGCCATGACTGGACTCATGCCATAACAATAACCTAAGCCATAGCAATGAAAACACTGGATCCTTAACCCACTAGGTCACCAGGGAACGCCTCTACATTGGTTTTAAAACACGATTTTATTTACTGTAAAGATAACACTAGAGCAGTAATAATGAATTCCTCAAAAGAAGTATAATCTGTAAACTCCCTTCTCTGACAAATCAGTTTGGTTATTTGCCCATGTTCCTGTCCATATACAAAGAGGATTTTTACATGATTGTGTTTATACCTACCTTAGGTTATTATAATTCCCAGGAATGCATACTCACACAGGCTTCAGGATCTAATTTAGCTAAGAGGGAAAAGAGTTCCACCAAAATTCAGCAAAGGGGGCTGGAGCACAGTAAGGCTTGTTGGACTGGAGCTGGAAAAGCTCTTCTGGATCTAAGGCGGTTTTCCAGAACTCAGTAGGGCTTTCTGTTCTCCACACTAATGCTGTGTCATCTACCTCAGATAGCTATTCTTTGTGCTTTTGCTTCTTTCCATGTCTTTCTCTTTCTCTCCATTCCCCCGGCTAACTTCCTCCCACTCTACTCTGTAACCTTTCTCGCCTAATATTCCCTGATTCCTGACAGCACTCATGTTTGCAGCCTCTTATTCCCACAGTGGACTTCAAAAATCGACAATATCCTTTATGCTTCAGCCCCTGATATGGCTTGCCTGATTCTCTTAGTATTCCCCAGTTCCAATTCCAAATGATGAGAAACCTATTGGACCAGTTTTCTCCTGTTTGAGCAGAATTTTGCAGCAAAGGATCTCAGAGGATGTCAGCCCCTCCCTCCCCTCCAGCCAATGGGCTGCATGGAGAGGAGGGGTCATAGAGCCCAGAACATGGGTGTTTGGGCCACTCTGCTCAGCAGGTGCTGTGGGTGATACATACATAACTGAATCACTGCTGGACACCTGAAACATTGAACATCAACTAAACTTAAAAAAAAAAAAAAAAGATAAGGAAAAGGAACCCAACTCCAGTGAAACTAAACAAAAAAGAATGATAGTGGCTATGGTAGGTACCTGGGTTTTTATGTAGAGTACAATGATGTAGATAAAATTATCTAATATAGTGTTTGAATTATTATGTCATAAGCATGTAAAAACTTCATACTTATCCAGCTTAATGTGGGCATAATAGTTCATTGAGTGGGTAGACTGCAATTTATTTAAGCAATCTCCTATAGTCATTTAAATTTTTTTTTTGTTTAAAAAAAAGCAATTTGGAAAATTCTGTAATGAACAACTTATCAGTATATATTTTTACTTTTTTGGACTTTTCCTCTCGAGTGTATCAATTCGTACTGTTTTTAGCTGCAAGGAAGAGAAGGCACCTCTAAATGGCCTTTAAAATAGGCGGTTATCTTTCTTTCTTTCTTTCTTTTTTTTTTTTTTTTTTTTTTTTTTTGCCTTTTAGGGCCATACCCACAGTATATGGAGGTTCCCAAGCTAGGGGTCCAATTGGAGCTACAGCTGCCAGCCTATACCACAGCCACAGCAAGGCCAGATCCAAGCCTCATCTTTTTTTTTTTTTGTGTGTGTCTTTTTGTGTTTTTTGTTGTTGTTGTTGTTGCTATTTCTTGGGCCGCTCCCGCGGCATATGGAGGTTCCCAGGCTAGGGGTCGAATCGGAGCTGGAGCCACCGGCCTACGCCAGAGCCACAGCAACGCAGGATCCGAGCCGCGTCTGCGACCTACACCACAGCTCACGGCAACGCCAGATCGTTAACCCACTGAGCAAGGGCAGGGACTGAACCCGCAACCTCATGGTTCCTAGTCGGATTCGTTAACCACTGCGCCACGACGGGAACTCCCAAGCCTCATCTTTGACCTATACCACAGCTCACAGCAACACCGGATCCTTAATCCACTGAGTGAGGCCAAGGTTCCTAGTCAGATTTGGTTATTTGCCCATGTTCCTGTCCACATACAACCTCATGGTTCCTAGTCAGATTTGTCTCCACTGCACCACAACAGGAACTCCTGGGGGGTTATCTTTCTAATATAACAAGATATTTGGAGGCAAATGGCTGCTGGCTTTGGGTTCCTTGGCCTTTGGCCTTTTTCTCATGTTCATGTTCTCGGAATAGCTGCTGAAGCTCTAATCATAGCATCAGCATCCAAAGCAGAAAGAAGGGAGAGGTAATGCGGATCACATCGTCGTTGTGTTTTTCTCAACCCAGATTCACCCCAAGTAGACCTAGATTACGTCTCTCTGGCTAGAACTGTGTTGCAAGGTCACCTCTACCTGAAAGGGAGGCTACAAGAGCATTTTTCGGACTTCCTCATTTGGAGGCAGTGAGGAAGAAAAGAGATGGCATTGTGCCTTCCTGGTGCTTCCGAGGGCTTCTCAAATGTGTACAAGCTTCAGAAATGTTCCTGCAAATGACGTCTTGCCTGGAAGCCTATTTGGAAATACAGGTGCAAGTGGAGTTGCTATAGTTGAAGTGAGGATGGGGTTTGTAGCTCTGTGCGGTCAGTAGCCCATCACCCGGAGCAATTATTTCCCGCTTTCCAGATGTCAATATCATCTTGCAGTATGTACCCAGCTCTTCCGTTTGGAGGACTTGCCATATGTGTGGAGACTTGGGAGAGGGTTCCCATCTCCCATTGGGAAGACAAAGGCCAATATTCTTCACTCTTACCTCCTGCTTTCTTGCAAAACTCAAGGCATGTGATTTGGGTTCAGTCAATCAGGCATTCTTTCCTGTGTCTTTGAATCAGGAGCATGTGACAGTGTGGAGGTGACTGAGGTCATTTTCCTCTCAGCAGCAGGGCCACATGCACCAGACTCTTCCTGCTCTCTGGCATGTGGTGTGGTTCTAGCTGTCTAGCCCTCTGGAATTCTCTTATTTTCCTGCCTGTTTTCAGAACTTCCCTGTATAGCTTCCAAGAGATTCTGTGAAGCTCTGAGTTTTTTCAGTGCATTGACTTTTGGCTTAAGGTAGCCACAGTGTTTGTTTTGTTTTTGTTTTTCTAGGGCTGCACCCGTGGCATATGGAGGTTCCCAGGCTAGGGGTCTAATCGGAGCTGTAGCTGCCAGCCTACACCACAGCCTCAGCAACACGGGATCCGAGCCGCGTCTGCAACTTACACCACAGCTCATGGCAATGCCGGGTCCTTAACCCACTGGGCGAGGCCAGGGATCAAACCCACAACCTCATGGTTCCTAGTCGGATTCACTGCGCCACAACAGGAACTCCTAGCCAGGTTAATATCTCTTGCTTATAGCTTGAAACTCTGGCCAAAACATACCTTTCCTAAGAGTCCCACAGAAAATTCTGTGGAATTTCTAGGGTTGCAAGGATCATAGTTTAAAATCTGCTACCTTAGGATTAATCCCTTGGACTGGAATTAAGGGACAAAGTACAAAGAGTTTAAAGTTTCTTGATCATTACCGCCAAAGAGGGTTTCAAAAGAATGGTGTAAATTTACTCAGCCACAAGCACTGAGTATTCTCATTGTTTTAATTTTTGCTAGTATAATGGCAGGGAAATGGTTCCTATAAATGTTTTAATTTGCACATACTTTAAAACATGAAGCTAAACACATTTCCTTATGTTGCCTTATGGTTGTATTTCTATTTATGGAAAAAGTCTGTTTATTCAAGCTTTAATTTTTTTCTTTTTATGATAAATACTTATAAATTATATATTACTTCTTTGAAAACTTACTGCAAACACTTTTCTATTTTATCTTCCTCTTGTTACTTTTCTTTGTACAGAAGCTTCATATTTTTGTGTAGTAAAATCTGTTCATCTTTTCCTTTGTGATTTCTTCTTTTGCTTCAATGCTTGAAAGTTACTATTCATCCAAAGATCTGATAAATAGCTAATTCAATTTCCTGCCTGTTTTTCTATGATTTGGCTTTTATATATTTTACTCTTTTATCCAGCCGAGATATATTTTTAAGTATTGTACAAAGGTATTAATCTAGATGATCACACTGGGTTTTAGATTGATATGCTTTTGTGAATAAGCCAAGCCTCTAGGTTTTTGTTTTGCTTTGTTTTTGGGTTTTAGTAATACAAGGAATATTGTCCAGGGGGGCTGGGGCTTGTTATTGAGAGAAATGGGAATAAAATGGAGCAAGAACTTTCAGACAATAGAGATAGAAACAGAGAGAGCAAACGACTGAAACAGAGACAGAAAAGCTAAAATAGAGACTGAAAAAGAAACAAAGAGAAGTGAAGACTCATGGAGAAAAGATAGTCTCTTCAGCAAGACATATTGGGGAAGCTGGACACCCATATATAAACCAATGAAGTTAGAACACTCCTTTATACCATATACAAAAAATAAACTCAAAATGGCTTTAAGACTGAAATATAGGATGACACCATAAAACTCCTAGAAGAGAACATAAGCAAAACATTATCTGACATAAATGGTACCCATGTTTTTGTAGGTCAGTCTCCCAAGGCAACAGAAATAAAAGCAAAAGTAAACAAATGGAACCTAGTCAGACTTATAAGCTTTTGGGCAATAAAGGAAACCATAAACAAAACAAAAAGATAACCTACAGACTAGGAGAAAATATTTGCAAATATGAGACCGACAAGAGCTTAATTTCCAAAATATACAAACAGCTCATACAATGCAATAACAAAAAACAAATAACCCAATCGAAAAATGAGCAGAAGACCTAAATAGACATTTCTCCAAAAAAGACATACTGATGGGAAATAGGCACATGAAAAGATACTCAGATCAGTAATTATTAGAATAATTCAAATCAAAACTACAATGAGGAAGTTCCCGTTATGGTGCAGTGGAAACGAATCTGACTAGCATCCATGAGGATGCAGTTTCTATCCCTGGCCTCACTCAGTGGGTAAAGACTCTCGTGTTGCCATGAGCTGTGGTGTAGGCCACAGACATGGCTCATATCTGGCATTGCTGTTGCTGTGGCGTAGGCTGGCAGCTGCAGCTCTGATTCGACCTCTAGCCTGGGAACTTCCATATGCTGGAGGTGCAGTCCTAAAAAAAAATAAAAAGTAAAGAAAAGAAAAAAAAAGTCTTCAAATAAAAAATGCTGGAGGGGATGTAGAGAAAAAGGAATTCTTCTACACTGTTGATAGGAATACGAATTGGTGCAGCCACTATGGAAAACAGTAGGAAGTTTTCTTAAAAAGCTAAAAGCAGAGTTGCTGTATGATCCAGCAATGCTACTCTGGCATATATCTGGAGAAAATTCTAGTTCGAAAAGCTATATATGCTCCAATGTTCATAGCAGCACTGTTTACAATAGCCAAGACATGGAAGAACCTCAATAGATGAATGGATAAAGAAGTGGCACATATACAAAATGGAATATTGTTTAGCCAGTAAAAGAATAAAATAATGCCATTTGCAGCAACATGGATGGACCTAGCGATTATCATTCTATTTTTTTTTTAATTTTTAAATTTTAAAAAATTTTTTATTTTATTTTATTATTTTTTATTTTTATTTTTTTGTCTTTTGTTGTTGTTGTTGTTGCTATTTCTTGGGCCGCTCCCGCGGCATATGGAGGTTCCCAGGCTAGGGGTCGAATCGGAGCTGGAGCCACCGGCCTACGCCAGAGCCACAGCAACGCGGGATCCGAGCCGCGTCTGCAACCTACACCACAGCTCACGGCAACGCTGGGATCGTTAACCCACTGAGCAAGGGCAGGGACTGAACCCGCAACCTCATGGTTCCTAGTCGGATTCGTTAACCACTGCGCCACGACGGGAACTCCAAGTTCTTGTTATCTTCTATCACAGAGTGCTTCAGTAAATAGCTTCATATATCATATTTTGTACCTGAATATACTTGTTAAATAAGTTATTAGAATCATATTTGCTAGGCCAAAGGGCATGTAAATTTGTAATTTTGCTAGACACTACCCAGTCCTAAAGAATGTTTATATCTTGTTTGGGGTACCCCAGAAAAGTATTTCTCTGTGACAATGATTCTAGTGCAAGTAGCATGTTTGGAAGATACAGGAAACGCCAGAATGCTGAGGGGAGTGAGAGTGAAACAAGAAAGAAAGGCAACCACTAAAGGGATGTGTTATGAAGCCAGCTACCACAGTGGGTGACTAAAACATAATCCCACGTGGAAAGTATGAGAAATGGTGCAGGATACTTGCTTCTAGATTTTCCTCAACAAAGTTGAAGATACTGCAACTTCCAGGAGTCATTGGCTGATGGCTGCTCTGAGAGCATGAGGATGTGAGATGGGAATAGGGGGTTAACTCCCTAGTCTGGCCTCCTGATGGCCAGAATAGACTTCCATAGTGCAGAAAGAGCCCTCAGGCAAAGAGATGAAGTTCTTGGGACATTGAGTCCTTGAGTACATTGAAAGTACAGGATATGGGCTGGACTCAACTAGCAATGAATGAAAATTCCTGTTTCCCTTCACTTTTGCTCTGTAGTGTTATCAAATATTTGATCTTGCCAATTGTACAAGGGAAAAATAGTGCTAATAAAACAGAAAATAATAACTCTATGTAGGTTTAATGTTCAGGTCTATTATAATCCACATTGGCTTTTTTTTTTTTTTTGGTCTTTTGTCTTTTTGGGGCCACACCTGCAGCATATGGAGGTTCCCAGGCTAGGGGTCTAATCAGAGCTACAGTTGCTGGCCTACACCACAGTCACAGCAATGCCAGATCCGAGCTGCATCTGTGACCTACACCACAGCTGATGGCAATGCCGGATCCTTAACCCACAGAGCAAGGGAGCGAACCTGCAACATCATGGTTCCTAGTCGGATTCATTTCCACTGTGCCACGGTGGGAACTCCCACATTGACTTTTAAAATAATTTGATTCAAAATCAAACTTATGGGAAATCAGGGGGAGGGAGGGATAAGTTGGGGGGTGGGATGGGCATATACGAACATATTGGCATATGTATATAATAGATAACTGGCAAGGACCTGCTGTATAGCACAGAGAGATCTACTCAACATTCTGTAAAAACCTACATAGGAAAAAAAGAGTGATTTTATAGATATATATATCTGATTCACTTTGCAGTACATCTTTAATAAACCTTGTAAGTCAACTATACTCCAATAAAATTTTTTTAAAAATTAAAAAAAGTTCCTGTTATGGTTCAGGTTAAGAACCTGACTAGTGGAGTTCCCATCGTGGCTCAGTGATTAATGAATCCGACTAGGAACCATGAGGTTTCGGGTTTGATCCCTGGCCTTGCTCAGTGGGTTAAGGATCCGGCGTTGCCATGAGCTGTGGTGTGGGTCTCAGATGCAGCTCGGATCCCACGTTGCTGTAGCGTAGACCAGCGGCTACAGCTCCAATTAGACCTCTAGACCTCTAGCCTGGGAATCTCCATATGCCGCAGGATCGGCCCTAGTAAAGGCAAAAAGACAAAAAAAAAAAACCCAGCAAAAAAAAACAACAAAAAAACCCCCCAAACCCAACCAAACGAACAAATAAAAACAATAGAGGAGTAAAGAGGTTTAGTGGCCTGCCCTAAACTACTCAGTTTGTCAATGGTGGGGTGGGATTTGATGTTAGATTTTCTTGTTTCAAAACTAATGTGCCTTTAGAAAAACTTTTCTAAATGGGCTAAAACAGATCAGCCTCTTAACTTCTCGGTTTCTTGATATGTAAAACAAAAAGTAGTGAACATCTGTTGTTTGAATCTTGGAGTTCCCCTTGTGGCACAGCGGAAATGAATCTGACTAGGAACCACGAGGTTGCGGGTTCGATCCCTGACCTCGATCAGTGAGTTAAGGGTCCGGTGTTGCCATGAGCAGCTTGGATCCCCCATTCCTGTGGCTGTGGCTGTGGCTGGCAAATACAGCTCCGATTTGATCCCTAGCTCCTGGGAACCTCCATGTGTCTCGAGTGCAGCCCTAAAAAAAAAAAAAAAAAAAAAAGGCAAAAAATAGAAAATGTTGTTTGGGTCTTTCCAGCATCCATTCTCCATTCTTCTGATAGCATCAATATTACCACCTGGGAATTTGTTAGAATTGCCAATTATTGGACTTTACCCTAGACCTACTGAATCAGAAACTCCTGGGTTGGAGCCAAGCAATCTATGTTTTAACAAGCCCTCCAGGTGATTTTGATTCATGCTGAAGTTTGAGAAACCCTGGCTCAGGGCAGGAGAACTAAGTGGAACCATCTTGCCAATACCAGGGGAAACCCTGCTTAAGACTTGAGTCATAGAGAACAAACACGGCTGAGATACAGAGAGTGAAAGAATCCTGACGATACCATTTGAGTCTCTGAATCTAGTTTTTTTTTTTCCTGCTTTCTTTTTTAGGGCCACACCCTTGACATATGGAGATTCCCAGGCTAGGAATCAGAGCTACAGCTGCCGGCCTGCGCCACAGCCACAGCAAAGCCAGATCTGAGCCACATCTGCGACCCACACCAAAGCTCACAGCAATGCCAGATCCTTAACCCGCTGAGCAGGCCAGGGATCAAACCCGCAACCTAGTTGGATTAATTGTTCTTGAAGGTAGATCAACAGCTGTATCACTTAGTTACATGAGTCAATAAATTCTTTTTATTTCAGTTTGAGTTGGATTTCTGTTACTGGCAACCAAACAAATCAATCAGTTTTTCCTCTTTACATTTCCAAGTGGAGAGATTCTCTTTGAGCATTGGTTCCCAAGATATGGTCTCAAGATAA
This sequence comes from Phacochoerus africanus, assembly GCF_016906955.1. Lineage (NCBI taxonomy): Eukaryota > Metazoa > Chordata > Mammalia > Artiodactyla > Suidae > Phacochoerus > Phacochoerus africanus. Next base: position 46,337,000 of record NC_062547.1, read on the forward strand.
GCAGCATCAGCATTACCAGAGAACTTGTTAAAAAAAAAAAAAGAGATTTATCAGACCCTACCCGAGACCACTGAATCAGCGTTCTGGGGGTGGAGTCCAGCAATCTGTGTTGTGGTAAGCCCTCCAGGTGATTCTGATGCCCACTAAAATTTGAAAATCACCAGAGTAAGGCTCCTACCCTCTTTTTCCATTCCTTGTTCATCCTTCTCCATGAAAAAAGGTATGGCTTTTAGACTTTCCTCTTGAGTTTGGATGAATGATATATGCATGCTCAGTTTAACTCCTCCCTTTGTTTTCTTTGGGAGCCAGCCTAACCAAAAGGGGCAGTTCTTCTGTGTTCCTCTATGTGCTACAAGTTTTGGGGAGGCAGAACTCCATTAAGATGAGGCCTGCAGGAGTTCCCATTGTGGCTCAGCGGTTAATGAACCCAACTAGCATCCATGAGAATGAGGGTTTGATCCCTGGCCATGATCAGTAGGTTAAGGATCTGGTGTTGCCATGAGCTGTGGTGTAGGTTGCAGACGCGGCTTGGATCCTGCGTGGCTGTGGTGTAGGATGGCAGCTACAGCTCCGATTGGACCCCTAGCCTGGGAACCTCCTTATGCCACGGGTGCGGCCCGTGTCTTTCTAGACAAAAGGACAAAAAAAAAGATGAGGCCTGCAGTTTTCTCAACCCTGCCTGTAACTCAGTGGTGCATTCATGCTGAGAACAGTGAAAGCAAGCCCATGTGGCCACTCCTTTAAGCCATATGTGCCAGTCCATGTCATATCAGTAATAAAGCTGACAAGGAGCCCTTGTTTTTCTGTGTCCTGTTTTGCAGTTGGCTCAAAACTTGGGTGGGGAAGAGGGCTGTTATTTATTGGGTCCCCTAAGGCCACCACACTGACTAATAAAGGAGGTAGAGTAGATCTGTCAAGCTACCTCCCATTCTAGTATTTAAGACACTATGTCTCATATTCTCACTCCAGAGCTCCTAAGAGTTGCATGAAGAAAACCTTGTTTGTTTTAACCAGACCACTGGTGTACCTGCATGAGACACAATTATCCCATGCCTCATGGGGCACAGGAGGCAAGATTGCAATCACAAAACATTTCCTTTCAGTTTGCTCCCGAACCAGTGTAATTCTGTGGGGGCAGGGACAGGGCCTAGAAACCACTGTGTTTTAAAAAGCTTCCTAGGCACTGTCTACCTTGCCTTATTATCAGGTTCTGCTGGCTGTCTAACCTCAATCCACATGGCAGCATTTGAAGTTGTGGCCTTCTGTTCTGGAAGCTAAAGATGTCTTCACTTATTTAACAGAAGCAAAGACTTCTCCTCTCTTCCATTCTTTTGGTCTTTTCTGGGTTCTTTACAAATTTTTAAAACAGCCATAATCACAGTCCTGGTAAGGGGTGTGGGCAAAAGAGCTGTTTGGAGCCCAATAAACTGGGCCTGGGTGTGACAGGGAGCTCAGTTTTCAGGGCTCAATCTCCATAGAGAGGCAGGCTGCCTTTTTGGAAAGTAGCTGTGGGGAAGAGAGAAAGCAGCCATCACAGTTCAGCCTGAGTGATAAAAGATGACATAAGTGCTTTCTGCACATTGACCCTGATTCTCAATCTTTCTGGAATAGCTATTTCTCCCAGATTATATAACTACCACTTATTTTTACATAGTTAGCTCATCCATGTACAACTTTGGCTTCTGCTTTGCCCCATCATGAAAAGTTGTTCATCAGCATAATTTTGTTGTTGTTGTTGTTGTTGTTGCTATTTCTTGGGCCGCTCCCGCGGCATATGGAGGTTTCCAGGCTAGGGGTTGAATCAGAGCTGTAGCCACCGGCCTACGCCAGAGCCACAGCAACGCGGGATCCGAGCCGCATCTGCAACCTACACCACAGCTCACGGCAACGCCGGGATCGTTAACCCACTGAGCAAGGGCAGGGACTGAACCCGCAACCTCATGGTTCCTAGTTGGATTCGTTAACCACTGCGCCACGACGGGAACTCCCATCAGCATAATTTTATATTTTTCTTAACTAAAAAAAAAAATTAGAGATTGGGCTTTCATTAAAATAAAAAAATGCAGGAGTTCCCATCGTGGCTCAGTGATTAACGAACCCGACTCGCAACCATGAAGAGGCGGGTTTGATCCCTGGCCTCGTTCAGTGGGTTAAGGATCCAGCATTGCCATGAGCTGTGGTGTAGGTTGCAGATAGGCATGGCTCAGATCCCACATTGCTGTGGATCTAGGGTAGGCCGGCGGCTACAGCTTGATTTGACCCCTAGCCTGGGGACCTCCATATGCTGCGATGCAGCCCTGAAAAGACAAAAATAAATAAATAAAATAAAAATGCACATCAAAGCATACTGTCGAGGAGTTCCCTGGTGGCCTAGTGATTAAAGATTTGTCTCTGTCACTGCTGTGGCACTGGTTTGATCCCTGGCCTGTGAACATCTGCTTGCTGCGGGCATAGCCAAAAAAAAAAAAAATAGTTTTGAGAAAGTAAAAAGCCACAGAGAATATATTTGCAAATGACATAATCTGATAAGAGTTTAATATCCAGAATAAAGAACTCCTACAACTCAACCACAGAAAGATAAATAACCCAGTTAAAAAACAGGCAGAGGACTTGAATAGATATTTCTCCAGAGAAGATCTATGAATGGCAAATATGTGTAAGAAAATATGCCCAACATCATTAGTCATTAGGGAAATGCAAACCAAAACTATAATGAGATAACAGTTCAGACCTTCTAGGATGGCAATTACTTAAAAAAACAAGGAAAATAACAAATATTGATGAAGATGTGAAGAAATTGGAACCTTCTCACATTGCCGGTAGAAATGTAAAATGGTGTAGCTGCTGTGGAAAACAAATTGGCAAAAAGTTAGACATAAAATTACCCTTTGACCCTACAATTCCATTCCTAGGTATATACCCAAAAGATGTGAAAACAGGAACTCAGGTACTTTTACACAAAAGTCCATAGGGCATTATTCACAATAGCCAAACGGTAGAAACAACCCAAATGTTCATCAACAGATGCATACAACGGGATGCTATTCAGCCATGAGAAGGAATGAAGCATGAATATGGGCTACAGCATGGAGGATTTGTGTGTGTGTGTATGTCTTTTTAGGGCTGCACCCAAGGCATATGGAGGTTCCCAGGCTAGGGGTCAAATTGGAGCTGTAGCCAATGGCCTGCACCATAGCCGCAGCAATGCCAGAGCCAAGCTTCATCTACAACCCTACACGACAGCTCATGGCAATGCCAGATCCTTAACCCACTGAGCAAGGCCAGGGATCGAACTTGCATCCTCATGGATATCAGTCAGTAGGAATCTTGAAACGTTATGCTAAATGAAATAAGCCAGACACCAAAGGACGTATGTTGTATGATTACACTTATAATGTCTATAACAGGAAAATTCATAGAGACAGAAAGTAGATTAGGGGTTATTAGGGGCTGAGGTAGGAGAGAATGGGGAATTGCAAAAAATAATAAAGTATAGAAAAATGAAAAGTGGAAAATAAAACTCACCTGTGATCTTACTGCCTAGGATAATTGAATATCCTCTCAGTCTTATTTTTTTAAAAATATCTGTTCGCAATGATTCAGTACAATTTAGAGCTCAGACCTTACAGGTTCAAATATACACTTTGCCATTTACTAGCTCAATGACAGCTCTGTGCCCAAGCTTTTTTTTTTTCGTAAAATACAAACAATAGAACCAACTTTAGATGGTTGATTTGTGGACTGAATTGAATAATACGTTTTAACTGATTAGCACAGGGCCCAGCTTATAATAAATGCTCAGTAGATGGTAGCTATTGTGTATATATCTCAGTAAATGGTAGCTTTTTTATAACACTGGAATCATACTGAATATAGTGATTTGTATCCTACTCTTTCATTTTCCTGTATACATAAAAATTATTGCTATTACTATTTTTTTCTCTTTTGCCACCCTGAGGCATAGAGTTCCCTGGCCAGGAACCAGATCCAAGTAGTAGTTGTGACCTTAGCTGCAGCTTTGGCCACACCAGATCCTTAATCCACTCGTGCTGGGTATTGAACCTGCATCTCAGCGCTCCCAAGATGCCACCAATCCCGTTGTGCCACAGCAGAAATTCCAATAAAAATTACTTTTAATGGTCACATAATAGTCTATACTATGGCTATGGTATTATTTAATTGAGTCTCTGTCATAAAATATTTCGTTTTTGATTTTACTATTATTTAAAACAAATGCTAAAGTGGACACCCTTGCCTGATTCTTCCTGGCAGCCACAGCTGAGAAGGTGGTGTGATTGTGGCCCTGAGAAGCCTTCTCAGCTCTTGAGCTCCCAAGGCAGCATGCTACATTGAGTCAGGCCCCAGGCTGGAAGACAGAACCTGAGTTCCAGTTGTGCTTCTCTTCCCTCTCTAGGCAACGCTGGGGAGTTCTCTTTTCCATTTGGGCCTTTGCTTTCCCAGCTCTAAAATGAGAGCCTTAGAGAGAACGACCTCAGAGTGCCTCTTCTGCTCTTAAGACTCTGTGATTGATTCTCAGATGATCCTTCCCTAGGCTGTGGATTCCTCCAGCTCTGTTGTGGCCTTCCTTAGGGCTGTGTGTGCGCTCGCTCCAGCCTATGTTTCAGTTTCTATTCTTAGCAGTGTGATCTTTAAACAAGGAATAGATTTGTGCGTCTGTCTCATCTCAGATGCATGCAGCTCCTGCTGGGTTGTTTCATTTTCTAACAGCTATTCATTCACATTAGAAGCAGTGGCTCATTAAGGAAATGAGTGGATGGTGGTGCGCTTCCATCAACCATGATAAGAATCAAATGCTCTCTAATCTGGGGGGGTGGTGGGTGTGGTGGTGGTGTGGTTGGCCCTCTTTGGTCACCAGGCCTGGGCTCCATCTGACTCAGCTATAGATGAAGTCAGGGGAAGCTTGGTTTCAGCACCTCCCTCTCCACTCCACCCCCAGATCCTTTCTCTGGGATGGGCCAGGGATGGTATTTGGGCAATGGTCGTTTTTAGCGATGATGAGTAACTAACATTCCAGATGAGAGGGTCATTGTTTGTTCTGAAAAAAGAGTGGACCTGGATGAGTCTGCTCTTCTCCAAGAGTTCCCAATTGTGGCAGCATCTCAGGGGCACTTTAATATGTATTTAAATATACAAATTGACATTCTTGGTCTGCAACCTCAGAGATTCCTACTTATCAAATCTGGGATAAAGCCCAGGTTCTTCATTTTAAGATACTAGAGGGGATTCAGATGTGCATATAGCAGCACATGGGCATATAGCAGCAGGATTTGCAAACTCTTAAAATCCACAAAGGCCAGGCAGGTGACATCAAATGTGTGGGGTGTGGTATAAGAATGTTGGTCGCTCTGAAGAACAGAAACATCCATACCGTTTCTCAAAGGCAACTGTACTTACCTTTAGCCATTTGTCCTAGAATAATTCTGGCCCGGTGTTGGAAGATGTTCCATTTTGTTTTTTCAGGAAAACTTAGAAATCTAGATTTGTTTATGACATAGTCTAAAACCAATTCAGAATTCCAAAAAAAAAAAAAAATTGAATTCTGGGCGAAAACATACCTGTGGCCGAATCTGACCCTGAATTTGCCCATCGAAGTCTCTTGACAACCCTTTAGCCAATCACTCAACTTGAATCAAAATGGTACATTCAACAGCTCTCTTGATTGGCAGTCTCATGCTGCCTCTGTGCAGTGATTCTCTGTCAGATTCTGGATAATACCCAGCTTGGCATGGGGCAAAATGCTCTGAGCATAGCAATCAGGAGACCTGTATCCTGCTTACTTACAACTTGCTAGGTGACATTGGGAAAGAAATCCCTTCCCTAGTCACAGGATTTCTTTTGGTACGTTAAGGGGGATAACCTCTGTTGTCCTTTCTAAGGTTCTGGGTCATTTTTCTGATTTATGTACTTACCTTTCACCTCCTAGCTACTTGAGAAAGAAACTTTTTAGATTAAAATGAAAATTCATCTTTAATTGGCACGAATGACAACTAGTTCTTTCTCTCCCAAATACTCCTATGTCTTCAGTGATTGGTTTTGCAGGGGAGCTTCTCTTTGCTGTAGGCTTTTGGGATATTTTCTAAAGGTAGGAAAGCATTTTGGAATAGAATATCTATGTGGAACTGAGCATGTGAGCTTCTTGCCTGCCGAACACTCGACTTTGAAGTTACATTTAAAAAAATAAAATAAAATAGAGTTGATATAAGGAATATCTTGAAGTAAAAAGACATTTTCTTGGTAGCTCATTATAAAACCCTGCAAATGCACCTTTTATTCTCACAGCTTTGATATTTAATTAGTATACAATAAAATTTATTTTAAGAAGCATACAATTCAATGGTTGTTAGTATACTTAGAGTCAGGCAACCATCAAAGCTGTCTAATGCCAGAACATTTTCTTTCTTTTTTTTTGTCTTTTTTTTTGCCTTTTCTAGGGCTGCTCCCGTGGCATATGGAGGTTCCCAGGCTAGGGGTCCAATCGGAGCTGTAGCCGCCAGCCTACGCCAGAGCCACAGCAACTCAGGATCGGAGCTGCGTCTGCAACCTACACCACAGCTCACGGCAACGCCGGATCGTTAACCCACTGAGCAAGGGCAGGGACCGAACCCGAAATCTCATGGTTCCTAGTCGTGTTCGTTAACCACTGCGCCATGACGGGAACTCCCAGAACATTTTCATATCTCCAAAAAGAAACTCCATACCCATTATCAGTCACAGTGCATTTCCCCTCAGTCTTGGCAACCACTAATTTACTTCCTGGCTTTATAGATTTTCCTATCCTGGGTCTTTCATGTAGATGGAATCATACAACAATACCATCTCTTGTGACTTTCACTGAGCATCATGTTTTCAAGATTCATCCATGCAGCATGTATCAGTACTTCATCCCTTTTTATTGCTGAATAAGATCTCATTGTCTGAATATACTACATTTTATTTATCCATTCATCAGTTGACAGACAATTGGGTTGCTTCCATGTTTTTTCGGCTGTTACAAATAATGGGGCCATGAACTTGCATGTACACGTTTTTATATGGACACATTTTTTGGTTGTTGTTTTTTGCTTTTTAGGGCCACACCTGCAGCATATGGAAGTTCCCAGGCTAGGGGTCTAATCAGAGCTACAGTTGCTGGCCTACACCACAGTCACAGCCACAGCAACGCGGGATCCAAGCCACGTCTACGACCTATACCACAGCTCATGGCAACACCGGATCCCCAACCCACTGAGCGAGGGCCGGGATGGAATCATGTCCTCATGGATGCTAGTCAGATTTGTTTCTGCCGTGCCACACAGGAACTCCTGGACACACACACACACACACACACACATATATATATATATATATATATATTTTTTTTTTTTGTCTTTTTGCCATTTCTTGGGCCGCTCCTGCAGCATATGGAGGTTCCCAGACTAGGGGTCTAATCGCAGCTGTTGCCGCTGGCCTACGCCACAGCCACAGCAACGCGGGATATGAGCCGTGTCTGAGACCTACACCACAGCTCACGGCAACGCCGGATCCCTAACCCACTGAGCAAGGCCAGGGATCGAACCCGCAACCTCATGGTTCCTAGTCGGATTCGTTAACCGCTGAGCCACGATGGGAACTCCTGGTAACTCTGACTTTTTGAGGAAATGCCAGACTGTTTCTCAAAGCAGTAGCACCATTTTACATTCTTACCAGGAATGCATGAGTGTTTCGGTTTCTCTAAATCTTTGTCAACACTTTTCTTTTCCATTTACTCAATGAATTTGTCAACATTTGTTATTACCTGTTTTTTGATTATCATTATCCTAGTGGATGTGCAAGGGTAGCTGATTATAGTTTTAATTCTGCAGTTGAATCTGTTCTTGATTGGCCTGACCTAGATCATATGCTCATCCATCAGCTAATTACTGTGGACAGTAGAGGTTGATAATCGTAAATGAATTAAACCCTTGGAGCTGGGGGTGGGTATCAGTCACTCCCAAACTATAGAAAATAGGGAAATTTGGAGATATTATATGAAAAGAAGGGAAATTGGGAGATATTATATGAAAGGAAGGGAAAATAGAAGCCTGGGAGGCAACCAACACATGGTTTTGACAGGATGGATTTGCTTGCCTGGTCTCAGGGTTGGAACTGTCCTGTATATAGGGATTCTAGTGGTACAGAGTAGGAAGGAAAGAAAATCTTGGTCAGGCCTCAGGCAGAGAAGAAGCTCAGAAAATAAGTATTGAAATAGGTTCGGCTGAAAATAAGTTACTCCCTGAGAACTCTAGTCACTGGACATGTATTAGCACACCAGATTTTATTCATTACTGCCTTATCCTCTTTTCTTTTATTGGTCAAACTACTATCAGGTTCAGTACCCCCTGAGAGCGCCTCTGCCAGATGCAGTCACAGAATTCAAACAAATTCATTACAATTGTTTTAGGATCAATATCTGACTCCCTGAGTCTAAAGAGTTGTGATTGGTATAGCTTTTTTTTTTTTTTTTTTTTTGCTCAGGGATAAGTTTCTTTTGGATAGTTTTGAGAGTTGATAAGCCTTTCTGACGATATCTTCTTTTTTTAAATCATAAATTCTTGAAAGATTTTGGATAGTACTTTGGAAGGGAAGCTGCATAAAGAGGATTCATTGGCATATTTTTGGTCCTGAAAGATTATGGAACATTTCAGGGCTAGACAGACACTGAGAGAGGCATAACTGGCCCTTTCCCAGCATTTTCTCGCCATAGTTTCCTCTTTCTTTTTTCTTTCTTTTTTCCTTTCCACATTGTTAATGATCTGCATTAAGGCTTTTTCTGGCTACTATTGCTATGTAAAAAAATATCCCCCTCCCCTTGAAAAAATATAGATGCTTAAGACAACCATTTTGTATCATACTAAAAAAGCTAAAGAGATTTGCCAACTAAATGGAATGCCTGACCCTAGACTGGCTTCTGTACTAGAGGAGAAAAAATGCTCTAAAGCTCATCATTATTGAGTCAAGGGATAAAATTGGAATACAAATGGTAGGTCAGATAAAAGTATTTGTATCAATGTTAAATTTACTAAAGTCGATAACTGTACTATGGCTATGTACAAAAAGATCCCTATTCTTAGGAAATATACATTGAAGCCCTTAGGGATAAAGGGCCATAATATCTGTAACTTACCCTTAAATGGTTCAAAAATTAATTTTTATACATGAATTATGTGTGCCTATATATACATACCATAAATTTATATAAATGATTATATATCATATATATGAAGAGAGAAAAGTCAAGATAGAGAGGGGAGAATGATAACGGAAGTGGAGTAAAATGCTCACAATAGTTGAATTTGGATAAAGGTGCATGGGTGTTCTTTATACTTCATACATTCAAATTATTCCCAAATCAAATGTTTAAAAAAGCACACCCAGTTTACTTATTATTTTGTCCCTGATTTTGTAGGTCAGGAAGGGTGGTCTGGGCAGCTCTTGCTTAGGGTCTTTTATGCAGTTGCAGTCAGAGCCCAGCAGGGGCTGAAGTCATCTGAAGGCTAGATGGGGCTGGGTCTCCAAGGTGTCTCACTTGGCTGGCAGTTGATGCCCGCCATCAGCTAGGAGCTCAGCTGGACTTTTGACTGGTATGTTTACATGTGGCCTTAGCATGGCAGCCTCAGGGTAGCCAAACTTCTTACGTTGTTTCTCCCAGAGTGAGAATCCCAAGAGAACAGGTGGAAGCTGCATGGCCTCTCTGGACCCAGTCTTGGAAATTGTACAGCATCTCTTCTGCTGCATTCTACGTTCCAAGAGAGTCACTAAGAACTTGCAGTCATGTTCCAAAACTGCTCTAAATGCTTACTACATGCCAGACACTGTTTCATGTGCTCTATATGTTGTAACTCATTTGATTCATACTAAAATCCTCCTTACGGAAGGTAGTCTGTCTTTATTTTAGAGAAGACTGAGATGCAGAGGTTCAGTAAGTTCCCAACATCACACCATTATTGAAAGAGCTAGGATTTGAACCCAGACATTCTGTCCCCAGAGCTCACGGTCTCATCTATTACCTTATAATGTCTCTGTATACAGCTGATCCCTGTTACATTTGGTTAAACTGCCATACACATAGGTAATCACTTTTCATTTGCAAACACTTTTCATCTACAAGCACACTCCCCCAGCACAATCAAAATCATGTGACACAAGTCTAACCATCTCAGCTCTGACTTTTTTTTTTTTAGCTGCACTTGTGGCATGTAGACGTTCCTGGGCCCGGGAATGAGCCTCAGCCACAGCAGCAACCCAAGCCACTGCAGTGACAATGCCAGATCCTTAACCTGCTGTATCACAAGGGAACAGCTCTGACTTTTGCATATGTGGTTTGCTTTCCCTGGAATACATTTCTTCCAGTGATTCATCTGTCTACATTATTTGTTCTTCAGGTCTTTTAGGAAGCCTTTGCTGACCACCCAACTCCAGAGTGAGTGCTTCTCCTCCAGAAGAGCGTAGAAGCCACATGGTGCCTTTAGTTACAGCACTTATCATTATGCCTGACAATATGCCTGTTGTCCTGGCTGTTTCCCCACTGGACTCTTAGTTCCCTGAGGTCAGGGACATTATTTTGTTTATGAAAGGATTTGTAGCGCTAAGCACAGTGCCTGCAATGTAGTGTGAAAATATGTATAAACTAATCTCCCACACTCATCCCCTTGAATAAAATTACTGCATATTTCTCACATATAGACATAGCCAATAAGACACCCTCCCGACAGATACAAAATATGCCACATATACTCTTGTCCACGTGCCCTCAATCACTTGGTTCTGTCTCTGTGACATTCCTCATACAGGCTAACCACCACAAGCCTATCACACACACAATTATTGTGACAGCTCTAATCTTCAATCACTGTCATATACTGTTTTACATACAGTCACGGTCACCATCTGCACTCTCAAAACAGGATATTTGCCCTCCTACAAACTGAGTTAAGATGACAACAGCTTCATTTTTCACACACGCCTTTGCATACTGTATTTTTCATCCACACAATCCCTGACATACACAATTATGGTTACGCACTGCCTACTGTTTTCTTCCCACTCCCGCTTGACGCCCACTTTTACACTCGTTCTCACACACCCATTCACTCACGCATGCACACGCGTGCACACGTCCACTCACAGTCAAGGGAATGGAAACACAAGTCTTCAGGGACCGAGCCCTCGGTCAGCTCCTGAATCTCAGCCTAGGCCAGCGCAGCCCCGCCTCGCTCCGCCCCCTCATGCATATGCAGCACCTCAGCCTGGCGGCCCGGCCCCCAGACGGCCATTTGTAGCGGCGCTGGAGGCTGCGTTCGGCAGGCGCTGCGGAGACGTGTGGAGGAGCGCGCCCCCCGGACGCTGCGACCCTCGCCCCTGCGGTCACCCCGCTTCTCCGCGCCTCCTGCCGGACCTGGCCAGCCTGGGCGCCGCGCTGCCGCCCGGACCGGCCCTCCTGAAGCTCCCGGCGGTCGGGACCCTTGCCCGGCCGCTCGCCCGCAGCCCGCCGGCCGCACACGTCCCCGGAGCCGGGCCTAGGGCGGGCGGCGGCTCGGCGTGGCTGGGCTGGGCTCGGCGGCGTCCCCATGGCCGCGACCGGCTGGCGGGACGGCTCTGGCCAAGAGAAGTACCGGCTCGTGGTGGTCGGTGGAGGCGGCGTGGGCAAGTCGGCGCTCACCATCCAGTTCATCCAGGTACCTGGAACGGGCCTGCCGGGGGCGCCGGGGCGGCGGCGGGCGGGGGCTTGCTCTACCTGTGGCGGGGCGGCAGCGGGGACCCCGCCCCGGAGGCGCCGAGCGGGCCGGGGGCGGGCGGGCAGGGGGGCGCGGGGCCGGCTCTGCCTTTCTGCACTGCGGTCTGGGCGCCCGGCTCCTGCCTGCTGGGCGCCCTGCTTGGCGTCGGGGGAGTCGGGCTTCTCAGGAATGTGTCCGGGAGGGCGGAGCTGGGAGGGTAGCGCAGATCCACCTTATCGCTCCGGCGTGGCCCGAGTCCTTCGGGAGAGGTAGCGCCGCAGCACCGGGTTTCCTGCCCCGAAGCCGGGGCGCCGGGCTTAGGGCGTGAGGCTGGAGCCCCGCGCTCTGGGTTTCCAGCCGCCCCGGCCGCCTCCTGCACGGTGGGTGCGATCGCGGAGGCAACTTGGCTGCGGCTCCGCGTGGTGTTTGGGCTTCTCTGCGCACGCTGAGCGGGGGCTGCCCGCTTCTAGCCGAGTGTTTTCTCTTTGTGTGTGTTTGTGCATTTCTTTTAAGTGGTCTCTTAGGCAATGTGTCTGGGTGGGAGTGTGTAATAATGCCCCAGGGAAATGGTGGCCTCGAGGAAGTTAAGAATGTTCTCCGATAGGGCTGAGACCATTTCCTAGGAATTCCTGGTGCCTTCCTGCTTCTCGCAGTGCCAAGGTGAAGTTTGGGGTGGGCCAGGCTAGGAGATGACCGACCGACCGAGTCGCGTGTTCCGTGTCTGTTCCTATCATTCTCTCCTCCACTCCCAACCCTCTCTGGTAGCTGGAGGCGGAAAGCCAGGGTTGTAAAGGAAAGGGAGATGGAATTGTTGATTCTTAGGCTTTGCTCTTGGTAGGAGGTTTGCGTGATCTCTTTTTGAGACTGGTAAAAAGAGAAACCTAGATGTCTTTCTGCTTTTGTCAACCTGAAAGGTGTGGCATGTGCTGGGAGAGAATGAAAGTACTGCGTTATAACAGGTAACAAAGATACTCTCAATATATATGAAGAGTATTGTTAAGATGGTTTGATGAAATATTTGTTTTACCCATTGTTTTCAGTTGGGGTACCTGAATAGCTTATTTCGTTTCGCTTATATTGACATTAAAATACAAAGTACTGTAGCATAAATGTGATTGTTACCTTTCACATTGACTAAATGAACAATAATTGCTGCTATACTATTTCAAGGTATTAAAAACTGCTGCTAAAACCTTTGTATCCCGGAAGAGGAGATGTTTATGTATAATGAACATTTACAGTATGCTCATTAGTGGGTTAAGAAAATCACACTAAGAGGTGAGATTGGTTTTAGTTTAGCAAGCTGGCAGAATCAGGGATGCCGTCATGTTGCTATTTCCCCTAGGGCCAAGAGAGACTTTAACTGATAGCAAAGCAAAACAATTTATAGCTGATAGCAAAGCAAAACAATTTATAGCTAACTCTTTCTTTGGGGACGTGTGGGATGTGGTGAGGAGTGAAAGAATAATCCTGGGTTCCAGTATTAATAAAGAGTGTTAGCTAAAAGACTTCAACCACAAATATTTCTTGAGTTTTTTGGGGGGAGGGGCCGTCTGAATGCATTTGAACCTGTAAGTTAATTATTAAGGTATTGAAGTCTTTTGTTTTTGGAAATATTATTAGAAACCATGAAAATAACTTCATTGCTAATGATTTTCTAGAATTCATTTGTTTTAAGAAACACCTCTTTTATGACTAGACATGTACCTAGATGATCTAAAAGAAGTAAAGGAGGCATGTATGCATGAGTCATGTACTTACAGCTAGAGAACATTGAACCTTAATTTTCTTTTCAGTGAAATGGGTCTGATCACACATTCTTCATAATCCTTTAAATTGCAGGAACTTCCTTAGTCTTATATCTAGTATGTAGTATGTGCTCCATTAGCGGTGGCTGTATGTACACTTCTGTAACATAAATGCAGAGGGTCTTCAGGATTGGAAAAAGTCAGTTTGGGAAGGATTGAGAAAAGTTTTGTGAAGACGAGATGGTGGAAAGAGGGGGCATGTCTTATATGAGTGGGAATAGTATGGCAGCTTGGAGAGAGGAGGCAGGGAAGGAGGGGTGTGGGATAGGCCAGTGAAAAGGTGGAACTGAGACCCTGACTTTGAGGAGGCTCTCTGGAGAGGTAGGAGCTAGACCTGGATCAACTCTCAGCTCTACCACGTGCTGCATGTGTCATCTTACCCAAATTACTTAATCTCTCCCTACCTTAGTTTTGCCCATCTGTGAACTGGGGAAATACAAAGTACCACATACAGTTGTGAAAATTTAAATGAGTTAACATAGGTTCAGAGCCCAGAACAATGTCTAGTGCATAGTAAGGCTACAAACATTATTAATTGTTGTTACTATAGTAATCTTAGCTTATGATGCTAAGGTGACTATCATTTACACTTCTGAGAACTGCTATTTATTGTCAGACTCCTGGGAAATTAAAATTCATTTCTGTTGTCACTGTCTAGCAGTAGTAATTGGAGGGAGAGAAGACAGCAGAACTATAATAATCTTAAGCGGAAGTCAGTTCTCTTTGTAGGAGATCAGAATGGCACAAATTAGTTTTATTTGTTTTGTAAGACTCCTGAGATACAACCCTGTTTTTACAGTGTTCCGAATGTATTATTCTGTTAAGTAATCTTGAATAGAAAAGAATCTAATAAATTTGGAAGTGGAGAACTTAAAAACAACTTTGCCTTTAGTCCTTTCTTTAACCTTAAATTTACTTTTTGCCTTTTATGCATATGAGGAACTACAGAATTAGGACATTAAGGCAATAATTACTTAAATTGAGGTGGCTTTTCCTCTTTGAACATGAGTAGAACACATCATAAAACATCTGTGATTAAAAATGTAAAATATTACTAAGAGTGTGCATATGAACTCCTTGTTTTTGTTCATAGGGTCTTTTGAAAGATGTCTTAACATTTTGTTGGTAAATAGGACCACAAAGTGATGGGTGGACTCTGTAGAGAGGAAATGATATTATTCAATATTGTACAAAAAGAAATGGAGAGTGCGTTGACTTTCTGGGTTCTAGGTCTCCCTACTCAGGTGACGCTGGGGAATCTTTTAATCTTCCGTAATCGCTTCAGGGATTTAGTTTCTTTTCCATAAACTGTTGGGTTCGGGTGACCAAATTGCTGCACATTTGAAATTCTAGGTTCTTTCTTACTCAGTTAACTAGTTGTGTGTCGTAGGTTCTCCAAGCCTTAGTTTCCTGTATGAAAAGGGAAACTTAACGTTAGTACCCTCAGGGTCTTTGGAGTAAATGAAATAATTTATCCAAATCATTCAGCATAGTGCCATCTAGGAATAAGTAAAATAATAACTTTGCTGCTGTTATTTCTGTACATTTTTCCTCCAAAACTAAATTTGTGATTTACTCATTTTTCCTTGACATTGAATTGGTCTGTTGTAAGTCTTCGACCTCTTCCTTCCTCGACCTTGTACTTCCCTCCACTTCTGTGTGATATCTAGGTAATAAATGTTGATCCCATTTTGAGTTGGGAAACTTCTTTTGATCAGTTGGGAGTTGATTTTCAGAAATAATGGCGTAACAATTGGGGTTTCTCGCAACTCTGAGAAAAGACCATACGTGTTCTACAGAATTTAAGAGAGGAATTTCCCAGCCTCTGTTCTCAGCATCTTGACTTTTTATTCAGCAGTGTGTCAGATTTTGAGCTGTGTAGGGGGTAGCTGGTTGAGTTTTATTGAGTTTTAGTCATTGTTACAACCTGCTAGCCTGGACCTTACTCAGACATTGCTTTTTTACCTAGTTTGCCCTTTGCCTAATGCTTTTTCATTGCCTTTTCCTGGGGCAGAGATCCTAGAAGAGATTCAAGACACATGCATTTGTGTTAAAGTTAGTTGATCCTTGTGTGAAGTTTGTGATCCTAAATTGCTCTTCTGTTGCGTCTTGAATCCACGCCCTGCAGTTAGAAATCACTTAAAATAACTTATATCTGTGAATTTGAAACTGTACTGTAGACTTATTTTTAGTGTGCAAATTACTGTTTTACATTTTCAGAGTAATTTACAAATTAATTCTTAGCATTGAAATATAAGACATCCCTCTTAGGGGTGCGTACATACTAGAGATTTCCTCATTTTGGAGGGAGTTGAAATGGTTCTGATGGCACTTCCTAGATGCAAATGCTAGGCGCTCAAAGAACACTTTCTTTTAGAAGATGACTGCTTTTGTCAGAGGAGAAATTCTAACCTATGGATTTCTTAAAACTCACTCTTATGCATTTGTAACCTTTTTATATGTGTGGATGTCTGTCTGTTTTGTGATGGGGAAGCTGCAAGAGTTTAGTAGGGATATTTCTGTTGAGTAGGTTAAGAATTCGGCTTTCCCTTGGTATAATACCACTAGAAGGCAAAGTGATGACAGGCAGCGACCTACTGGGATGGGATTTTGAATTCATCTGTGTTGCTGAAATGTCAAGGATCTTTCCTAAGCTTTGAAATGAAAGTAGTCTGTTTAATTCAGTTAGAAAACTAATTTGGTAACTTTAAAGTGGGGGAGGAGTGCAGAAAGAGACTTTCTTAAAACATAATTGTTTTTAAAATTTTTAAAGTTTCCTTTTTCGAATTAAAAATGATCGTATAAAATAGAAGCAGATTTTGTGATGTTGCCTGAATGTTTATTCCTTTTTTTTTTTTTTCCTTTTGGCTGAGGAAAAACAGAAATGTCTTTAGGGTATTAGTTCCTTGCTGAAAAGTGATAATGAGTAAAAAGACTTTGCCTGTAAACAGTGTAAATTGTCATTGGATCTTCTTGAAAGGCCTTGAGCTTGAATTACTTTGGGTAGAGCCACTGAGTCTGTGTTTGGGATTGAAACTTAGTTTAAAGTAATGTCCTTGGTAGGCCTCTGATTTTTTTTTTTTTTCTAATGTTTCTCAAAGAAAAATGTCTCTTAGGCTTTTATGAAAAAGACAAAGAGGAGTTCCCGTCGTGGCTCCGTGGTTAATGAATCCGACTAGGAACCATGAGGTTGTGAGTTCGATCCCTGGCCTTGCTCAGTGGGTTAAGGATCCGGCGTTGCCGTGAGCTGTGGTGTAGGTCGCAGACGTGGCTCCGATCTTGCGTTGCTGTGGCTCTGACGAAGGCCGGCGGCTACAGCTCTGATTTGACCCCTAGTCTGGGAACCTCCATATGCTGCAGGAGTGGCCCTAGAAAAGGCAAAAAGACAAAAAAAAAATATATATATATATTCACACATATTCTGTGGTTCTGAAAGAAGCAAAGAAATATAAATTGTCTAAAATTGTGGTATTGGAGACATTAGACTTACGTTCATTGTTACCTTTTAAATTTTAGTTTAATGTTTTATGAACATAATGATTTTTTTATTGATTACATAGCATTAAATAACACTAAATAGTTTAGTTAAAGCATTAAATAACACTAAATCATAGTTTAAAGAATTTGTTGTTTATATATATTAGTAGTTTAATACTGAAAACCAGTTTATCTTGTAACCTCATATGGTGCTGTTTTTTCCTAGGAGAAAGAACTTTGTATAACAATAATTAAATGTTCAGTACTGGAAGTATGGGTATACATGTCAAAATGATATCTGGTGTTGCTTTTAAAAAAAACTTTACCTGAATTTCCCAGGTGCTACCATTTTATTGTATTTTATTTTCCCCCTGTGCATATATGCACACTTACTTCTTTTTGAATCAGATGAGTGTAAGTTGAAGACAACGCCCCCTTATTTTTAAATATACAGGGGTATTGGTTTATGTAAACATAATGTATAACCAAAATCAGAAATTAACATCGGTACATTACTAATCTAATATGCAGAACTTTTTCATATTTTGCCCAATGTTGCCCTTTATAGCAAAAGAAAATCTCATGCAATTATGCAGTGCATATTGTCCCCATATCTTCCTTAGTTTGGAACAGTCTTTGTGTTTTATGACAGCGACATTTTTGAGTACAAGTTAGTTATTTGTAGAGTTCCCTCAACTTGAGTTTGTTTCTTCATGGTTGGATTCATTCTGGCTCAGGAATAGCACAGAAATGATGTGTTCTTCTCAGTGTATTATATCAGGAGGTTGACTTGATTGCATATGTGCTTACCTTTTGACTCAGTAATCCCCAGTCTAGGAATTTATCCTGAAAATGTACTTCCAACAGTGTGAAAAGACATGTGTATGAGGTCACAGCATTGTTTAGAATTTAAAAAGTTAGAAGCAACCTATAGGATGGGGAGGGGTGAATATAATAAGGTTTATTCACCCAATGGAGCTATAAAAAGAATAAGAAAAGGTCTCTGTGAACTGATGTGAGATGCATTCCAGGATAAATTGTTCAGTGAAAAAAAAGTGCAAAAGTATCTACTGTATTTGTAATAGACTACTTTTAGTGTAAGAAAGAAGAGGAAATGAAATATGAATATATTTACTCATTGGGGCAAAAACAGCACAGAATGGATAAATCAGGTATTAAAGAAATTATTGGTTAGCTGTAGGGGTCAGTGGGAATAGAATAGGGATGATGACACTTTGAGGATACTTTTCTGACTTGTGCAGCCATATTTAATGCTTCACATACTCAGTATATAAACAGTAAACACCAGTAAAATCCAATAATGAAGAAAAAAAGTCACCCTAAGGTGGAATACAAACACACGAACCTTATTTCAAATGAATAACAGAACTACACTAAGCAGAGAAAGAAAAACTAATATAAGTAACTTTTGAACCCGGTATTTGGACTATGTCCTCAGGATAAAGACAGAAAGAACTCGAAACAAACACTGAATTCTAATTAATAGGCTTTTTTTCTCCACCTTCCTTCCAGAGGCATGGGTTGGCATGTCAGGAACGATTTTCTTTTTCTTTCTTTTTTTTTCTTTTTGTGGCCACACCTGTGGAATACGGAAGCTCCTTGGCCAGGGGTCTAATCGGCTAACCCTGAAGCCTAGGCCACAGCCACAGCAACACTGGATCTGAGCCGCATCCACAATCTATGCCACAGCTTACAGTAACACCGGATCTTTAACCCACTGAGTTGAGGCCAGGGATTGAACCTGCATCCTCACAGAGACAATGTCAGGTCCTTAACCCCACTGAGTCACAACAGAACTCCCTGAAACAATTTTCTATAGTAGGATTAAGTAAATGAGAAAGTGTATTGTGGAAATTGGGAGCCAGGTTCCTCACTATTGGAGAAGGGAGTTGAGTGTGGAAAGGGGAAGGCTAGGAGGAACTTGTTTTAAAAAATTGTAATGGAATATTTTATTTAATGCAGTATATCTAAAATATTATAATTTAAACATGTAATTAATATGAAAAAGTATTAATGAGTTATTTGACATTTTTGTACTGTTTGAAATCAGGCATGTGTTTTAGACTTTGAGCACATCTCAGACTAGCCACATTTCAAGGGCTCAGTAGGCATGAGTAGCTGAAGACACAGCCTAGCCCAGGGAACCAAATAGACTACTGTTTCCCTGAGCTGCCTCACACTCTGGGTCCTGTGAGCCTGGAACCCACATGTACTAGGAAGAACTCTTGATGCTTGATTGGAATTGAGGATGCCAACATGAGAAGTATATAGATATGGAAACAGGTGTGTATGGATACACATGCACACATCTGTACATCCTTTTTCCAGCTCTATTTGCTGAGAGAGCATAGAAACAATGACATCCTATTAACAGTTGATAACACCTAGATCCGGGTTTTTTTTTTCTTTTTCTTTTTTTGTCTTTTTAGGCCTGCACCCACGACATATGGAGGTTCCCATATAGGGGTCCAATTTGAGCTGTAGCTGCTGGCCTGTGCCACAGCCACAGCAGCAAGGGATCTGAACCGTGACTTTGACCTACACTTCAGCTCATGGCAACGTCGGATCCTTAACCCACTGAGAGGGACCAGGTATCGAACCTGCATTCTCATGGATACTAGTTGGGTTCTTTAACCGCTGAGCCACGATAGGAATTCCCCAGGTCTTGATTCCTAAATACCATGCTTTACTGAAAGGGACCTTGGAGAAATGGCTGATCCCTGGCCTGGGGCAGGGAAAAATAGAACATGAGCTTGGAGCATCTTGTAGTGCCAGAAAGTAAAGAAGTAGTGCTCAGAAAACTAAATGATAGTGGCATATCAGAGACACAGCCAGCCTGGAAGAACTCCCACTGACTAACTCTGGGACAATATCGTCAGAATAAATAATGATAGAAATTGATTATTGTCTGTAAATAATTTGCGAGTCCTTAGGGATAAATAAATAAATGGAGGAAGGGAAATCCTTCTGTAAGATAAACATAGAGGAGATGGTGGAAATTGAAAAATCACCATCTCGGAGTTCCTTTCATGGCTCAGCGGTAACAAATCCAACTAGTAGGACAGGGGTTTGATCCCTGGCCTCACTCGGTTTAGAGTCTGGAATCACTGTGAACTGTGGTGTAGGTGTGGGCACCGCTTGGGTCCCGAGTTGCTATGGCTGTGGCGTAGGCCAGAAGCTGGAGCTCTGATTTGACCCCTAGTCTGGGAACTTCCATATGCTGAGTGCGGCCCTAAAAAGAACCCCCCCCCCAAAAAAAAAGGAAAAAGAAAAATCACCATTTGGCAGTCATAACAACTTATTTAAGTAAGAATCATAAATGGATGTTAAAAGTAATGGGTAAAAGTTTGAGGGTAGGTGGATAGTCTCAAAGTGTCTCTTACAAGGTATTGTTAATTATCATCAAGGGGGAAATAATAACCATGGGGAGAAACCTGGAGATCGAAGTTAACATCTTTGCTGTAGCTTTAGTTAAGGATAATCAAAGTTTACTGTTATGCTAATGAGATCTGTTCTTCACAGTTACCAGAGCTAGAATTGAAATTAAGAATTGAAATTAAGCCTGAAGGAACCAAATTGAGGCAAAAAGGGGATCAACTTTTTCTCTGTTTAAGGAGAAAATTTTTGCTTAATTTTGTGGGCAGATGGCCTTTGAAGTGAAAGGGTGATAGGCTAGTACGGATTTTGGTCATGATCTTTAGCATAATGACCTCTCTTTGCACTAATCCTTTTTTTCTTTTTAGCCCTTACCTATGGCTCATGGAACTTCCTGGGCTAGGAGTTGAATTGGAGCTACACCTGCCCACCACAGCCACAGCAACTCCAGATCCGAGCCTCATCTGGGCAGCTGGTAGCAACAGCGGATCCTTAATCCACTGAGTGAGGCCAGGAATTGAACCGGCATTCTCACGGACACTGTGTTGGGTTCTTAACGGGAAGCCATGACGGGGACTCCGAGCACTAATCTTGGCTTTTGCTGTATAGATTTTTTATTTTTCTGTGTTCTGTGGCAGATTTAAAGAGGATTCTTTTTTTTTTTTTTTTCCTACTTGGATTTACCTTAAAATGATTCATATTCTTAAGATATTTAATTAGAAAGTCAGAATAATTGTGTCTTATTCCCAGTTGTGGAAAATGAGGAATTCAGAGTTTTGGTTGCTGTTTTCATCCACCCCTTTATTAGATTTAAGAGATTTTAAGAGATTTCTCTTTCAGCATTTATTTTGTTATTGTAATTGTAATAGTAAATAATGCTCAATGGTATTAACCACTTTCTCATTAGGAGTTATTGCCTTAATTTGCTATTTCTGTCGTTCTAACTGGTTTGTACTTATAAGTGATTCTCATTTAACAGCTAGTTTTTGTTTTGAATTATGATTTAGAGAACACTTTCAAGTACTTTTTTTTTTCTTTCTTTTTAGGGCTGCATACGTGGCATATAGAGGTTCCCAGGTGAGAGATATAATCAGAGCTACAGCTGCTGGCCTACGCCACAGCCACAGCAGATCCCAGTTGCGTCTGCGACCTGCACTTCAGCTCAGGGCAACGCCAGATTCTTAACTTACCGAGCCAGGCCAGGGATGGAATTTGCGTCCTCATGGATACTGCGCCACAATGGGAACTCCTCAAGTACTTTTAAATCTAAGATTATATTTGCTTTTTCATGATAAATGATGACTTAGGTATAAAAGTATTGGGTCCCAGTATTTTGGTATTAAAAGAGTCAAAGGTACTACTTTATCTTCCATTTCTTTACCTTTATCTAACTGACTTCAAATTTCTATTCTGCAGGAATAACTTGTATTCTCTTTGTATGCTTGTATCCTTCTCTTACACTGCAAATGGAAACATTTGTGAGGGTAAGGCTAGACGTTTTGCTCTTTTCACTAGTTTTCCCGGGGAGATGATGGAACATTTTCAAGTCTGGAAAGGTTTTCTTCTTCATTTTTTTTTTGTCTTTTTTCTTTTCTAGGGCTGCACCCGTGGCATATGGAGGTTCCCAGGCTAGGGGTCCAATCAGAGCTGTAGCTGCCGGCCTACGCCAGAACCACAGAAGCGCCAGATCCAAGCCGCGTCTGCAGCCTACACCCCAGCTCACAGCAATGTCGGATACTTAACCCACTGATTGAGGCCAGGGATCGAACCTGCAACCTCATGGTTCCTAGTTGGATTCGTTAACCACTGAGCCACGATGGGAACTCCCTCCTCTTCATTTTTTGAAATCATTTTCTCAATTATCTTCTGAAATACATATTTGTGCATTGATTCTTTGAAGTCTTTGTACCATATTTCTTAAAGAATCAGAGAGAAGGCTAAAAATAGTCTGTTCTAGGAGAATTTGTCAAATGTGCCTGATGAAAGTTTTTGGATGTCAAATCTAATTACTCTCTCAAACAGATTTAATGCCCTTGATATCTCAGTCTAATATTAATCAGTGGTGATGTTCTCTTGTCTTAAGGCCACAAAACTGGTAATTTCTAAAGCTTGGTATTGTTTAAGGAAACATCTCCTTCCAAGGAATGGTTTTTTTCTTGTGTGGCAGAATATATTTTTTAAATGTATTCTCTCATGATGAGTCAACCTTAGCTGTTCTCCGTGTTGGAAATAAAGACCTGATTTGAAATAAATCCCTTAGAATTATTGTAGGGCATTGAGATTCCCATTCTTTTTGATGCTGAAGGCCAAGTTGGTACTGGGGAGCTTCAGTTTTTGGAGTATCAGTAGCAGGGTTTCAACATATGTCAAAGTCTGTGAAATGTGCTAAGACACTCAGCCAAATTTAGGTTTTTTGGCTGAGAAGTCTAATTTTGGAGAATTAGAGATGCTTAAAAGGGATAGTTTTCAAGTTTATTAATCCTTCAAGTCAAAGCTTTCTGCATTGAGGCAAGTGGAAGAGACTTCAGAAAATAGTGGAGGAGAGTGTGTGTGTGTATGTGTGTCTGTCTGTCTGAAACCTGAGGTATGCTTATTTTATATAGTATTTTGTATAGATGTCTTTTTCACAATTTCTTTTATAAATTTTGTGCTTTCTTTTTCTTTCTTTCTTTCTTTTTTTTTGGTCTTTTTTAGGGCTGCGCCTGTGGCATATGGAGGTTCTTAGGCTAGGGGTCTAATTGGAGCTGCAGCCACTGGCCTACACCACACTAACAGCAACACAGGATCTGAGCCACATCTGTGGGCTACACTACAGCTCACAGCAACTCTGGATCCTTAACCCACTGAGAGAGACCAGGGATCAAACCTGCATCCTCATGGATCTTAGTTGGGTTTGTTAACTGCTGAGCTACAAAGAGAACTCCTGAAATCTTTTGCTTTTTATTCATTCTTAGATAATTTTAGTTTCCATTTGGATATGCCCTTAGTTTTTAAGTGATTTAAATTTGGTCAAGGATTGAGTGGATCTTTTCATAGATTTCTGGCTTTGTTAGGCTATGGTCAAAGAATGTGATCTGTAAAATTCCCTGTTTTGGAACATTAAGAATTTTTAATGGCTGAAAATAACATTGATTTTTGTAAATATTCCAAAAACAGAGAAGAATGAGTATTTATTTATAGCTTATAAGGTGCAAAATTTTACATAAATCTATTTAACTTGAATTTGTTGACTGTATTATTTAAGATTGTCTATATCCTTTTTTCTTGCATATTTAATCTGTGAAACCCTGAAATAATGTATTAAATTTCCCATGAAGGATGTTGTACTTTTTTTCTTGTGTTTCTGAATTTGTTTTTATTTTGATATTATTTGATATATAATGATTACATCTTTCTTATAATTAAATAGTAATAGTACCAGTCTTGTGCAGAGTTCTGCTTTAATTTTCAACCTATGATATTAATGTTGCCTTTACTGGTTTTTTTTGTATGCATTTATTTCATTTATATTTCACTTTTTTTGGTCATTTTATGGCAAGCTTTTATAACCAATATGTAATGTGATCTGAGAGTCTCTGTCTTTTAGTTGGGGCATTCAGCCTGTTCACATTTATTATATAATATCATTATGTATTTGTGAAATAAGCTAGATAAATTGTTTTGATCCTTTTTATATTTTTTGTATTTCATATTCTTTGTTTTTAGCCTTTATTTTGTAGGCTTGTTTTTGTTGCTTCATTTCTCCTGCATTGAGAGTATAAAAGTAGAGAGCATTTTAAAAGTAGAGAAACTTATTCCTTGTGGTTGCCTTCCTCATAGACCTAAATTGTCTATGAGATTAAACACTACAGCTGCTATCGTTTTGTTTTGTAAAAAGGCAGACCTGGAAACATTAATACTGCTTATTTAAGAACAGGGAGCTTGGCGTAGTGTAAAGAATCCTTGCAAGTCAAGACATTTCTCTAGATCTTGATTTAACCACTGTGTGACTGTGGCTTTGGACAAGATAATCATTCTGTGTCTGATTCACTTAGACATTTTTCTTTCAAACTCTATAAACATTAGAATGTTTACAGGTAAAACAAGTATTTTAGGAAGAATTTTATAGATTTGTACTTTTTCATGAATGTCTGCCTCTTGTTTCTATTTGTTTGTACTTTTTATTCTTCATATTTAGACCAGTAATACTTTTGTTATTCAGAAGTAAGCATATAGAAAAATATTTAATATTAATTGCTAGAATTGGGTCTTGAACAGGACATAATAAGTAGTTGGAAAAAAGAGGTCTTAGGAAAGATGAGTTGTATCTATTATGGTTCCATAGCAGCTGGTCACTGAAGAGAATATAGAACTGAACTGTTTTTGATTTTGGGTTTCAGAGTTTCTCTGTAATTAGAAGATTATCTATATGTAGCATATGCACGTTTGAGTTTTAGAAGTTCTAGCAGTTGAATGATAGTGTCAGTTTTATTCAGAATGATCTTTGGAGAAGATTGTCCTGTTTTAATTTCTCTCTGGAAATTCTGATTCAGGAAACGTAAAACATCTTGGGAGTGAGGTCTTAAAGATTTATCACTTTTGTCTTGTTTTCTGGTGGGTTTTCTTTTAATACCTTGGTTAAATGATGATATGTGGTTGAGATTACAACAGTCAGCAATTTGTTAGCTGAAAGGAAAAGAACAGTAAACAAGTAGTTGAGTCAAACTGCAGAGGAAGATTTGTGATAGATATAACATTTGTTTCAAAAATCTTGTGGAAAATATATGTGACTATTAGTGAGTTTGTCTCTTTTGCTTCTGAAATTAAGATGTGTCAAGGCAGAAAAATTTGCCTTATGCATAATATGCATGTGCACAAACACATGTATCTTACTTAAACTGAGAAAGGAATGAATTTAAGGTTAGAAAGGGATCTTGGGTTTTTGGAGTTAAAAAAGTGGAGATAAAAATATAAAACTAAGGTGTTAGTAAATGTCTGTGATCATTTAATGACTTGCAGATGTTTAAGTGAATAATAATAGTAGCTTAATTGAATACTACATGAATTTAGGATTTTCAGATATTGCCATGGTTCATGCCAACAACTTGGTTTGAATTAGCTTCTTTTTAATTGTTAAATTACTTAACGTTAAAAATTTCTTACAACTACTGCAGTTTTTTATGGCAAAAGCACTTTTCATTCAATTGGAAGTTAAGAATGGGGTAGAAATAGGTAAGCTTCCATTTTAGTAATTCCCATTTCATCAAATGTTGGGTTTTGGGATTATTTCCTTACCATTATAAAGTCTGATAGGTTCTATGATCCTCATTTTAGCAGGTGTTAAAATAGCATGGTAAACTTTGTCCTCTGTTATAGAGTGTGATTCTCAGTTTGTAATTTTACATTTAAAGACACAGACGGATGTTTTGTTTATTTTTTTCTCCTAACTCAAATTGCAAATTGTGTATCTAGTTAGATTTCCTTATAGCAGATAGTTTCAGGAAGGAGCCATTGGCTGAGCTGATTAGTCAAATGAAGTTGTCTGACATGGGTTACTTTAGTTTGTGGTTTTAGATGAACAGTACATGGTGCACAGCTGTTGATTCAACAGCTTTGTTCCAGCTGTCTTACTGGCCTGTCACAAAATGCCCCACATTCTTTTTCTTTTTTTTTTTAATGAAACTTTTGTAATATTCTGTACTTTATTACTTAAAATGGATTGTGCTAATCACTGATCACTTAAATGTTTTCTTCACTTTTATGCCTATCAGTAATTATTTATTTAGAATGATGCTGAAGTGGATTATGAGGAACAGGTTTAAATCTTGCCATATTTGTAATTTTTTGTTGTGAGTTAAAGGTGGAGTTGTAAAATATTTTTACAAGTTGTGTCAAACATTGAAAAGGGCACCAAACTTAAATAATGTCACCAAATGAGTAGTTGTGTCTGGATGATGAAACCGGCATCTTCTAACTAATTTCTTTTTTTTTTCTTTTCTTTTCTTTTTTTTTTGTCTTGTCTAGGGCCACACCACAGCACATAGAGGTTCCCAGGCTAGGGGTTGAATCGGAGCTGTAGCCACCGCCACAGCCACAGCAATGCGGGATCCGAGCTTTGTCTGTGACCTACACCACAGCCTACGGCAACGCCGGATCCTTGTCCTTAACCCACTGAACGAGGGCAGGGATCAAACCTGAAACCTCATGGTTCCTAGTAGGATTCATTAACCACGGTGCCACAACGGAAACTCCTAATTTCTTATTTTAACCTCACATTTGTGCTAATAAGCTTCAATAGACTTATAAGATGAAAAGCCTTGATTTTGTATTTATAAAGCTTTATAGAACCTGTGTAGGTAGACTTTAGTGTGTGTGTTTTTGATCAGGGGTTCCACTTCAATTCATTTTACAGAGCGACTAAATTATAATACTAAGGGTTTCAGGTTTTATTTATGTATCTATTTTTTGGCTGCACATGCAGCATGTGGAAGTTCTGGGCTAGGGATCAAACCCACGCCACAGTTGTGACCCAGGCCATTGCACCTTCTTAACCAGCTAGACCACAAGGGAACTCCTTATTTTGTTTTTTAATATGGAACAGGGACCTATGAAGAATATTTTGAATCAATATTTTGAATCAATAATAACTAATATATATCGAACATTTTTTGTATTGGATACCATGCTAAAACCCTTGCCTTACTTAGTCTTTACAACTTATTGGTTTTTTTTTTTGCAGATATGGAAACTGAGGCTCAGAAGTTAAATAAATTGTGCAGGTTCACACAGTAATGACTGAGATGAGACTTGAAGTTATATTTCCTTGATTTGCACCTAAGGGGGACTGTGCTCTATTACCTTGCCCCAATAAGGCATGTTTTATTTAACGAGTTACCTTAATAATGAAGTCTTTGCCCAAGTTTTTCTTAGATTAAATTCATGAATCATTTTCTATTTAGTTGAAATTAGGAGAGCTGGGATTGAATAGGGAGTGAAGTTTTGTTTAAAGTATCTATTTGCCTCCCTTTCTGTTCCCTCCTGCCTGTCCGTGATAAGTTTCCCATTACTCCCACACATGCTATTGTGGCTGCTGCTCTCCCCTGACCTGGCAGCCCCCAGACACCTGCCCTACATACACCTATTTGAAATTCTTGCTCACACAGTGCATTATGACTGGAGAAACAGTCTGATCACACTTACTCACAGTCTGCGTGAAGTGTACATCCATGACTCTCCTGAAGCTCTATCCTTTACCAAGCAGTCCCTTTTATCTGACTAATTCTTAGTCATCTTTCTAGATGTGACTCAGGGTTCATCCGAGCCTTTCCTGAGGGAATATCCAGATTGGATGAGGTGCCCCTCCCATGTGCTTCCATAGTATCCTGTGTGTTTTCTTCCTGAACCTTTCGAGAGCAAGTTGTGGAAGTGATGCTCCTTTTAGTGTTTATTTCCTGAAGAACAAAAAAAGAGTCTTTTATATAACCTTAGTACAGCTATCAAAATCAGATATTACAATGCTGTTATCTCACCTACATTATTCAAACGTCACCATCATTTCAATAATGTCCTTTATAACGAAAGAAAAACAATTTTTTTTTCTTGGTCCAGGATCTGCATGTTGCACTTACTTTTCATGTCTTTTTAGTCTTAACAGTTATTTGTAAAATACCCCACAATTTGGGTTGTCCGATGTTTTCTTGTCATTAGAGTCAGAGTGTGTAGTTTTGGCAGGGAAATCTCTGTAAAGTTTTTCTCTAGTACATCATATGTTTTCCCATAACTGTTGATGTGAAATCTGATTCCTTATTTAACCACTGAAAAATTACTACTGTTCCCTTTGTAATTAATATCTTGTGGTTAGAGATCCTGAGGCCAGGTTGATAACTCTTTATTTTTGAGGCTTTGTGGTCATATCTCTCTTTTTCTTCTTTCTCCCTTCCTGTTTCTTTCTTTCTTATTAAACTTACTCCAATTTGCATTTTTGTGACTTTTTTAAATGCCCTCAAAGAATGCTTGTATCTTACTCATGTTTTCTTTAGGGGCAAAAGCCCTGAGTTACTATATATTTTTTTTTTTTTTCTGCTGTGCCTGTGGCATGTGAAAGTTCCTCGGCCAGGGATGGAACCTTGGGCCACAGCAGCGACCCAGGCCACTACAGTGACAATACCCGATCTCTAGCCTGCTGTGCATAGGAGGACTACATTTTCTTTATTCAGTAGAAGAGTTTACACTTCCTTGGCCTTTATTTTTTTGCATCTATAAAATGAAGGTGTTGAAATTCAGATTATGTCTAAGATCCTTTCAGATTCTAAAGCAGATTCTAAGATCCTTTCAGTGAGTTTATGCGTTTTAAGAAATAGAGTTTATGAATTTAAAAAAATTAGATTGTTGTATTCTGTTTGACCTTTTCTACCGTAAGTTTTCTAAAGAGTTGATTTTCTGCTTCTTTCTGTATAACATATAAACATCTAATTGCTTTGGCTAGTAATAGAACTATTCTTATTTTGGGGCCATAATATTTTTCACACTTAGATAATGTCTCTTCCTAAACTGGAAAACAAAATGGTATTCTTTTTTTCTGGTGAGATGAAGGGTGAATGGGGTTATTAGTCCCATAATAATCAATCAATAGATCTATCATTCCTTGGAGTTTTCTAAATTACTTAACAGAGCAGAAAAAATTCAGTTCACTAGTGTTTATACCTTTAAAAACACAATTTATGTGTAATTTCTTTTGGAGGATTTTATAGTGTTTCTAATCATCATATGATTTCTAAAGAATTGAGAATCTTAATTTCCTGTGGTTAGAACAAATTTAGTTGTAGAATTTGTTGCGCTATAAACAGACTGAAAGAGTTAAGTTTTATTTCAACATTGTTAATACTTTTAAGTTCTTCAGTAAAAGCATTAGGTTATTTAGTGAGTTACTAAAAATTAATTGGCTGCATTTAAACTTTTTTGTGTGTGTGTGTGTCTTTTTGCCATTTCTAGGGCTGCTCCTGCGGCATATGGAGGTTCCCAGGCTAGGGGTTGAATCAGAGCTGTAGCTGCCGGTCTATGCCAGAGCCACAGCAACGCAGGATCCAAGCCGCATCTGCGACCTACACCACAGCTCATGGCAATGCCGAATCCTTAACCCACTGAGCAAGGCCAGGTATCGAACCCACAACCTCATGGTTCCTAGTCAGATTCGCTAACCACTGCGCCATGACGGGAATTCCTGGCTGCATTTAAACTTTTTTTTTTTTGTCTTTTCTAGGGCTGCACCCATGGCATATGGAGGTTCCCAGTCTAGGGGTCTAATCGGAGCTGTAGCTGCCGGCCTACACCACAGCCACAGCATCGCGGGATCCTTAACGCACTGATTGGAAGCCAGGGATTGAACCCGCAACCTCATGGTTCCTAGCTGGATTCGTTAACCACTGCACAACGGGAACTCCTGCATTTAAACTTTTAAAATCAATTCTTCCTTAAGAATTGTTAAGATAACAGCATTTACTTTTTGTGATGTTTACAGTGTTTTACATTTGTATAATGTTTTAGTTTTCAGAGAACTTTTAGGTAGGTGATTTTCCTTTTATACCAGCAACAACCCTTTATAGCTGGAAGGGTGCATTGACATTGTTGTGGTCATCATTATTTACATTCTATAGATGAGGAAATGGAGGCTTGGGAAGAAGTGGTTGGCTGAAGTTCCTGTGGCAAGTAAACAGTGAAGCTATGATTTAAGTTGGTTTTCCTGATTCTAGAGTATAGTAGTCTTTCTGCAGATTTAGGAATCTTAAACTGCAATAGAAATACCAAGACTTACAAAAAGGGAACTAAAAAGAGTGATACATACTCATGTAATGAATGAAATTTTTTGTCTTTTTGTTTGTTTTCATCTTTTTTTGAGGGCCACACCCGCGGCACATGGAGGTTCCGCAGGCCTATGCCACAGCCACAGCCACAGCAGATCTGAGCTGCATCTGCAACCTACACCACAGCTCATGGCAAGGCCGGATCCTTAACCCACTGAGCAAGGTCAGGGAATCGAACCCACAACCTCATGGTTGCTAGTTGGGTTCGTTAACCACTGAACCACCATGGGAACTCCATAAATGAAATTCTTTCTGTGCCTATTATCAGTATCAATATGGGAGGGGCACTGAGTAGGGGAGAGGTGAGGAGAGGAAAGAATAAGTGAGGTTTCATCAAGCACACTTGGTGACTTGATAGATTTCTACTAAAACTGCTGGTGATGGCACTAATGAAAGCTAGTGTCTGGCCCAAGATTTGTAATGGCATCCTCTCTCTATTGTGTAGCTTCAGAAGACTGAGGTATCCATTTTACAACCACTGTTGTATGAATGCAGGAAAATGACAGACATCAAATTTAGGTATTGATTACCTTTTGGGGTGGGAGGTGGAGGGGGGACTATGATTATCAAAGGACATATAAGGATCTACAATCATATTGCTGATACTTTATTTCCTAAGTTGGGAGGTAGGTATGCATAGTCAGTATTTTTTCTTCATAATGTTTTCTGAGATATTTTATGGTTATTTAAGAACAGAAATGTGCTCTAAATTGACTTAAATATGTAGTCAAATGGAAACTCTTAGCCTTTCATTTGGTGTTCGGTATCATGACTTGGTTGACAAGACACAAGTGTGTTCTTTAGGGGTTTTCCTTCAGAGTGGGAAAGAATTTTCCCCCCTGGCTATTCAAACAACAAATAAAACTTTGAGTATAATTCTTAGTACATTAAGAAGTTGATAGTTGTATTTGTGAGCAAAACTGTTTTGTCTGAATGTATAAGTGTATGTGTTGTGATTTGCTTTTAAAATTACTGTACCCAGTTTCTGAAGATTTCTCTCTCCAAAGCATTGTATCTGATTTCATCTTCTTGCTTACAGGAACTGATGATTCATTTTGCCTTAAATTTCCTGTATAAAGAACTGATACCTTTAACTTCCCAGCATAAAATTCTTAAATTATTAGTAGACATATGAAATGAATGATCACATAGTGTGGTTTTAGGTAGGTGTAAGGATTTAAAGAAAATCTAGAGTATTACTAGACCTGTGCTGTGTGCTACATACTGTTAAACATTTTTGCTTATGAAATTTACTCATTTATAAAATGTGCAATGGAGTTCCTGCTGTGGCGCAGTGAGTCAATGATCCGACTTGTCTCTTTTGGCGAAGCCAGTTTGATCCCTGGCTGAGGCCTGGCAGAGTGGGTTAAGGATCTGGTGTTGCTGCAGCTGTGGCTTGGATTCCACCCCTGGGCTGGAAACTTCCATATGCTGCAGGTGCTCTGAGAAAGAAAGAAAGAAAAATGTATATATTTATATATATATAAATGGGTAATTTCTAGGGTATTTTCATCAAAAGTTGATAAATTTTGGGGGTTGGATTATTTATATAAAATATGCTTCCTATTTGGGGGCCTTGTGAATGAAAGGAATTGTTTTTCCAGGTTTGGATGATTATAGGATTAGAAAAAATGCTGTTGATGGTTGTTTATCTGAAAGCTTTGCCTTTATTTGGCTACTTCTGCTTTTTCAGAGAGTTAAGGTGGGAGAGGAAAGGAATTTTGTGTTCTTCAGTGTGAAAGTATGTACACTTAGATGTTGCCGATTCCCTCAATAAAGAAGATCTTTTGATTTATAGATTGTAATATAAGGTGTCCTTAAGAGGAAATGGTGGGGTAGAGTGGATAAGAGGTGAAAGGTTGGGGAAAATGGAATGAATGCCCTTGTTCTTGAGTTTAGAGTTTTGAATTATCTCCTTTATGGGGGGTTACTTGCAAATTAACTCAGTGTAAGTTTCAGGGGTGTCTCTTGGTGAGTTTGGATGGATTCTGAATGTCACATAAAGACTCTTGGTGTTGATTTTGGGGAACTTGAAAAATGTTTTGCCTCTAGCATGGTTTAATTTTATTGTTTTTTTTTTTTTTTCTGGTATCTTTTTGTAAGGAGAGCCATCCTTCCCATTCTGGTGGCAAGTGGAAGCTGTGGTCCATTAAGACTTTTGTAATAAACAGCATTAGGAAAATGTTCAACTGGCAGGGGGTCTTTGAGTTTTTTTTTTTTTTTTGCTTGCTATAATGGTCTCTTGGCATCATGTTGAAGCCTCTGGACTCCTCAGAATGCTGCTTTTAAAATGTATAATATATATGTTTATAAAGGAGACAAATTACATTTAAATATAGTTATCAAAGTATTAAAAACAAATGTCTCTTTAAATGCATATTGAGTGTAAATGCTATTCTGATTTATTTGCAACAGCTATTATGTGAAATGTCTGTGATACCTATGCTGACAGTAATTGGTACTGCTACAGTGGTATATTGAAATAAATGCTAAATTTCTTTTAGAGGTTAGGGGAAAAAAAATTTTTTCCCCATCAACATTTTCGACGTTTTAATCCCGGGAACCTTTTTTTTTAATGCAGTAAAAATCAATCAGTCAAAACATAGTAAATCAACCATACTTCAATAAAATTAAAAAATCAGTCAGAGTTAGAACCAGATGACTATGGAATTGAGGCTCATATTCACCACATAATAGTACATACATACTATGTACTCTCTGAGTCTTAACTTTCCTCATCAGTAGAATGGAGATAGTAATAGTACTTGTGGGATTTCAGCTTATTTTACCTAGAACCCCCACAAAAGTAAATTCCCACAAGTACTGTTAGCATCTCCTTTTATCATAGTTGACTAGTATTGTCATTTTACCAGTTGCAGTGAAGTATGAAAACCTTACCTCCCTTTATGTCCCTATTTATGTAATTTAAAAAATTTCCTGTATATGCATGTAGAACTGCATCAGATAGTATTATAATTTTTGCTTCAGTGTTCAGGCATACTTTAGAAAACTGAAGAGAAGGAAAAACATGTATTTGTCTATATTTTTGCTAGCTGTTCTTCCTTTGGTTCCTTCTTTTATTGTTTTCTGTGTGTAGAACTCCTGATAGTCATTCTTTAAGAGTACATCTACTGGTGACAGATTCTTTTCTGTTTACCTTTTTTCCTGAAAGCTATGTTTTTTCTGGATGTAGGATTCTGGATTGATAGTTCAGCGCCTGAAAAGTGGTACCGCTTCTGGTCTTAATGTTTTCTGATGAGATATCTGCACTCATTCTAATTGTTTTTCACCTGTAGATAGATGTTTTTCTTCGTCTTCAAGATTTTTTCTTTGTTTTTAGGTTTGTTTGTTTGTTTGTCTTTTTTAGGTCCAAACCCAAGGCATATGGAAGTTCCCAGGCTAAGGTTGAATTGGAGCTGTAGCTACCTGCCACAGCCACAGCAGTGTGGTATCCAAGCCTCATCGGTGACCTACACCACAGCTCATGGCAACGCCAGATACTTAACCCACTGAACGAGGCCAGGGATCCAACCTGCGGCCTCATGGATACTAGTTGGGCTCATTACTGCTGAGCCACAACAGGAGTTTTTAGAAATTTAATTATGATATGCCTTGGTGTGGATTTCTTCAGGTTTTTTACCTTTTTAGGGTTTGCTCAGCTTCCTGAATGTGTAGGTTTATGTCGTTTGCCAAATTTGGGAGGTTTTCAGCTATTATTTCTTCAAGTAATTTTTTTTTTTTTTAAATGAGAGTTGCAACGTTTATTTCAGGTTCTCTCTTTTTTTTTTTATGCATTTTTTTTTCTTTTTTGCCACACAGGCAGTATGTGGGAGTTCCTGGGCCAGGGATTGAACCTATGCCGCACAGCGGCAACCAGAGCCACAGCGGTGAGAACGCAGGAGCCTCAACCCGCTAGGCCATCAGAGAACTCCCTCTTCAAGTACTTTTTTAGCCCTATTCTTTTGGTCTTCTCCTTCCCATATGCTGATAATATGAATGTCGGGTCTTTTATAGTCGCACAGGGCCTTGGGGCTGCTTCTTTTTTCCCTCCAGCCTGTTTTTCTCTTTTTTCAGATTGTGTGTGTATGTATATGCATATATTCCCCCCCCTCCCCCCGCCCCCTTCTTCCAGTCCATTGATTATTTCTGTCCTTCCATTCTGGTTATTTTGGTTATTCTGTTTTTCAGTTTTGTTCCCATTCCATTTGGTCCTTTATGACATACTTGTTTGCTGCACTTTGATTTCTTTGCTGAGACCTTCTTTTTCCCCCATTTATTTCAAGCATGCTTGTAATTGTTGAAACATTTTTGTCAAGACTGCTTTAATGTCTTTGTCAAATGATTCTGATATCTCTGTCATCTTGATGTGGGTATCTTTTGATTGCATTTTTTTTTTATTCAGTTTGATATTTTCCCAGTTTTTGGATTTTTCTTTTGAAACTAGCACGTATTTTGTTCTGAGGCCTTGGGTCTTACTCGAACTCATGTATATCAGCTGACTCCTGTTGATGCTTCTCTGACAGGAGAAGGGAGGTGGAGGTGCTGCTTCATTACTGCCAGGTAGAGGTAGATGTCCAGATACCTTACCCAGGATCCATTAAAATTTGAAGTGAGGGGAGACAGTCCTTATTACTACTGTGTGGGTGTGAAATTCCAGACTCCCCACATGATCTCCATTGATGCTATGGGGGAGAGAGAGTACTTACTGGTCGGTGGGGGTGAAAGTCCTGGCTTCCTACTTGGCCTTCTCTGACACTATCCAATGGGGTATTGAGGTGCCTCTGTGGCCTTCAGTGTGTGGGGTTCATTAATTTTAGGCATCTCACAGTTACATATTTTAAAAAAAGGCTGTGAGTTCCCGTCGTGGCTCAGCGGAAACAAATTTGACTAGCATCAATGAGGATGCAGGTTAGATCCCTGGCCTCAGTCAGTGGGTTAAGGATATGGCGTTGCCATGAGCTGTGGTATAGGTCACAGACACGGCTTGGATCTGATGTTGCTGTGGCTGTGGTGCAGGCCAGCGGTTGCAGCTTTCAGTTCGACCTTTAGCCTGGGAACCTCCATATGCCTTGGGTATGGCCTAAAAAGACCAAAAAAAAGAAAATTAAATTAAATGCTGGTGATACAAACAGTTCTTATGTGTTAAAAGAAAAATGACAAGTGAGCAGCAGACAATTAACAAAATACAGTGTTTTAAATCTTCACCTCTCACTGAATAGCAAAAAAAAAAAATTTTTTTTAAAAAATTAACAGCTGACAAAGATCAGTAAAAGGTTACCTGTTGTAGGTTGAAGATGTGAGGATATGTGTATGCAATTGTAAGTCAACAGAATGAATTGGTCTTAAATGTCATAAATTTTGACCCAGTAGTTAATTTTCAAGGAATTTTTCCTGATGAAGTAATTTTCTATAGGTATAAAGATTTATGTACAACATTTTATGACAGTGTTACTTAAAATAACAAAATTTTGGAAATAGTCTCCATGGCTATTAGACTATTAAAGATGGATTAAATAATAGTCCATGTCATTAAAATTAATTTTTGAGACTATTTGACAAGGTGGAAATGTTAAGTAGGAGTTTAAAGCAGGTTATAAAACTGAAAATAAAATATAGTGGAATTAATTATATATTGTTTTATTTTGTATTTGGCATTGTGGCTACTAGGGACCTGGAATTTTTAGTCATGAAAGAGGATTTTTTTTTTGTCTTTTGGGCAGGGACAGAGCCAAGTGTTGAGGGGTCTGAAGCTTATGTGATTTTTACGAACCCTCTTTAAGAAAAAAAATACAGAGTTATGTACACAGATGAGTATTTGTTTGAGAAAAGAGACATTTGTGTAAATGAAGGTCCTTAAAGCCCAATCCTCATTCATGTTGTGGTGAATTTGCCTCTGCTTTTAAATGATAAAATTTGGTTATGAAACATTATTAATTTTATTCATATCTTTTGGGTCTTGTATTTTTGACTACACGCGATAGACATTTTTCTAAACTTGCAGTGTTTCTAATTGTTTTTGCATTGATTTATACTTTTTGTGAATAATTTTGTTTCCATTATTGCATAATGGCATTTTAAACTCACTATAGCTCTTGCCAAATAAAATTTTACCATGTTTGATATTGATGTTTTCATCCTTGCTGTCCTCTGTTGACTAAATTTAATGCATTTTTTTTGCTCACCCCTTTATTGTTAGCCTTGTGTTTTTAAAACACTACGTTATTTAGTTTTATTTAAAAAGAAAAAAGACATCCTGTTGAGATTCTTCTAAGGAAGCCTCTTAATTTTATTACAATTATTTTGGTCTCAGTTTGGCCTCTTTGTATTTTTCCCTCCTTTCTTCTGTGTTTGACCTGTGTTTTAGTTATTTTAAATCTATTTTTATTACTGGCTGTGTGTGTGTGTGTGTGTGTGTGTGTGTGGTGTGTGTGTGTTTGTGTGTTGAGAGGAGATAAAGTAAATACAGTTTTCATCCATGATTTTTTTTCTCTAATGAGTTGTGGTTCTGAATATATATGAATGTGAGTATATATGAACTAGTGAAGAGTTGGTTGGAAGAGATTAAAATTATATAGTGCACATTTTCTTTTTCCCTAAAGCATTTATAGATTCCTTAAGTGGGGGAGAATTTATGTGGTTTGGATTATGTCGCATGAATTTATATTGTCACAATTCTAGTTGCAGTTTGACTGATAACTTGTCTTTTGGGTGAAGTCAAGTGAGAATTTGTAAGATAACCAGTTATTATCTTGGTTTTCATCCTCACATGCTTTTGGGGTCCTTTTAGGTATTGTATGTGTTATGTGTGTCTGTACACTCTAGTAATGCAGATTTAGTTTGCTAAGTTTATTGTTACAAATGAAAAGGCAGTTTTGTTAGTAGTGATAAAAATGCTTCTGAACCTAACACAACACTGCTTTCCTTTTCTTGTGTTATTAGTGGCAATGTGTATGTGGTCTTCAGACTTTTGGGAAGGTACTGGAGCTGACTCCTCCCTCACTCCTCCCACCCCTCTATATCCAGTGGAATAAAGTTAGTAGGTAGAATGAGACTCCCCTCCCTCCCCTTAACTCTGAAGAAGACAACTTCCTTTATTTTGCATTTTCTGGGTGGTGGTTGTAGCACTTGTTTTGAGGTTTGACCACCCTCTGTTCAGCTATTTTTATTTTTACATATCACTTTGAGTATACTCAGTGGTGTTCTAACTATAATATCTTCTGTAATGAAATTCATGCATGCATATTATGTCTTAAAACACCACTGTTGTTTTGACTTAATTTGGCTTAATTGGTATATGCTATTTCTACTGCATCTGAGTTTTTTTTTTTTTTAACAAATGAGTCCCTATTTTTCCACAGATGAACTGAATGGCAAAATCTTACTCTTAATAGATTTACAATGTTTCTTTTCTCTGTTTAAACAAGTGAAAATTTAAGATATGAAATGAGTTTCAACTGCTTGGTTTGCTTCCACCTCCCGCAATAGAGGACAGATAATTGGCTCTTATTGGAAGCCGTGTCCTCAATTAAAGTGAAACTCCTGATTTTGTCATGTCAGTTGGAATAAAGGTATAGGAAAACTTTTATCCCTTAAAATTGTTTTTCTTAACATCATTTAACTTCCAAAGGGCTTACTAAATAAATTTCAGAACGAGTGAAACTGTAAATATTCAACATAAAAGAATATATATATGATCTTTTTCAAAACTTTATTAGTCTTGGAAAGCATATATTCCCTGAAAAAAAGTTTTGTTCTCACAATAATTAGTGTAGTTGAATTTAATCTAGTATGTGCTGTGACTTTTTATTTAAAGTAAAAGCATCATGTAAAATAGTTAAAAATTGCGTACTTTCTGGCATAGAAATTCAGTATACAAAATGTTTAGAATTTTAGAAGCCATGTAATCTAATTACTTGCAGTTTTAAGTTGTTACTGTTTCTGGTTTTATGAAAAATATGTAAAGAATTAGGTATATGTCCTGAGATGTTCAGATTTTCTTATATTCTGCTGAAACCTCCACTATTTTCATGTTCTGTGCCATGGGATAATGAGGTCATTTTTAGTGTTATTCAAGGAAAGAAAACCAAACTCTTGGAGAGATTTTAATATGTCTGTTTTGTTTAAGGCCTTCCTACAATATTCCCAGATAGAAGGTCTTAAATTTGAGGAAGCAGACAAGAGATGTCTAGTGAGGTTCTAAACTCCATCCTCCCTCACAGTGGGATCAATTGCTGCTTCTTCCCCAGCCTCTACTCTGTTTCATAATTGGGCAGTGGTATTATATGCAAAAATCTTGTCATTTTACAAACCAAATAGAAGGTATATTGAAAGAAGAGATCTGTTGTACAACAGCAGAAAAAAGACAGTTCTTTGAAACACTTAAAAAATGTGTAATGTATCAGGAAAACTTAAATGCTACCCATAGTTTACAGAGAAGACTTGAATAAATAGGAAAGCACACTCTTGGATTTGAAGATTCAAATTCTTAACTATTTCAATTCTAGAAGTTAATTTACAAATTTAATGGCATTCTAAAATAAAAGAAACCCTAAAAGTCTCTCTCTCTCTCTATATATATATATATATAAATGAAACAACCCTCCAACCATTAACTCGGTGGAGGCAAGTGTTAGTGTAAGCTCATTTTGTAGATGAGTAAAATGAAGCTTAGAAATCAAGTAACCTTTCCAGGCTCATAAAGCTAGGAGGCAGTTGAAGCAAGGCATCGCAAGAAGGTGTTTGAAGGTTTAGATGTAATAATAGCTAATATTTAGCAAGCACTTACATAACTAAAGCATTACTGTCCCATGCAAAGTACCATATATTTTCTCAATTAGAATAGCATCTAAATATATTTAGAAAGTCAATATTTGTAAGACCTTTCTAGGGCAGTTCTAGAACTAGTGCATGCAATGTTTATAGACTTATAGGTCATTTATAATTCCTTCCTCCCAATTTCACTTTTTGATAACGTGCATCAGCAGTTGTTGTAGCGTTGTTTATTGCGTATTCCATCCTTCCCTTAGACCTGCTATTCTGCTTCTTTATATATCAAATTTCCTGTATGTGGATTTTTTAACCTGGTCTTCTGTTTTTTTTTTTTTTTTTGACTGTTCCTATATTGATTCCACTCTGTCTTAATTTCATGAATCATTAGGCTAAGCATCACTGCTCTACCATTCAATAAAAATTTCACTGTACAAATATTTATTGGGCAACTATGATATGCCAGGAACTGTGTAGGTGTAGGGAAAATAGCACTGAACAAAACAAAAATTTTTCATGCTCTTCACTTCTTCTAAAGAATTTGAGTATTTGTCTTTTATAATTTTTTTTTTTTTGCTTTTTAGGCCCACACCTGTGACATGTGGAAGTTCCAAGGCTAAGGGTCAAATTAGAGCTACAGCTGCCAGCCTGCGCCACAGCCACAGCAACGCCAGATCCCAGCCGAGTCTATGACCTACTCCACAGCTCATAGCAACGCTGGATCCTTAACCCACTGAGCAAGGCCAGGATCGAACCCACAACCTCGTGGTTCCTAGTCGGATTCGTTAACCACTGAGCCACGACAGGAACTCCTAGAATGCTTTTGCCTTCATATGTATCTTCTGTCTTTTTAGCCTTTGTTTAAAGCTTAATAGTTTCTTTTCTATAAGTTTCTAGGATATATTAGATTTATTTCCAGTTATCATATATTTTCTATTGATACTATAAAAGGTATCTTGTATTTAACCTATGTTTTCTAATGACTTGTATGCAGAAGTGGCTTTTTTTGGGCTGGGAGTTAATGTAGATTTAGTTTTATATCCAAATATCTTGCAGAGCTCTATTTCCTATAATTATTTTATATATTCCGTAGGTTTTTCTTTGTAAATAATCATATCAAATACAGTTGATCCTGAACAATGCAGGGGTTAGGGACACCCAACCTTCCTTATAGCTGAAAAATTCAAGTGTAATTTACAGTTGGCCTTCTGTTAAGGTGGTCTCTGTGTCTGTCAGCCAACTGTGGATCATGTAGTACTGTAGTATTTACTATTGAAGAAAATTCATGCGTGAGTGGACCCACGCCATTCAAACTTGTGTTGTTTAAGGGCCAACTGTAATTTGTGTGTGTGTGTTTAAGAAAGAAATGGAGGCGTTCTCTTGTGATACAGTAGGTTAAGGATATGGCTTTATCACTGCAGTGGCTTGGTCACTGCTGTGGCATGGGTTCAGTCCCTATCCTGGGAACTTCCATATGCCATGGGCATGCCCCCGCCCCCCTCCCCAAAAAAAAGAAAAGACAAAGAAAGAAGTGGAATAATTTATTTGCACCAAGCTAAGAATTATAACTCAGGAAGCAGTCTTTCAGTCAACTCTAAGTACTGTTTCAAGTGTAATCTGTTTTTAGTTATACCATTTTGTTTTCTTGACTTACTGCATCAGCTAGGATCTCCAATATAATGTAGCAATAGTGGACATTCTGTATGTATGTATGTATGTCTTTTTAGGGCTGCATCCACAGCATATGGAGGTTCCCAGGCTAGGGGTTGAATCAGAGCTATAGCTGCTGGCCTGTGCCACAGCCACAGCAGTGCCAGATCCAAGCTACGTCTGTGACCTACACCATAGCTCACGGCAATGCCGGATCCTTAACCCATTCAGTGAGGCCAGGGATCAAACCTGCATCCTCATGGATGCTAGTCAGATTCATTACTGCTGAGCCATGAT
Organism: Phacochoerus africanus; assembly: GCF_016906955.1. NCBI lineage: Eukaryota > Metazoa > Chordata > Mammalia > Artiodactyla > Suidae > Phacochoerus > Phacochoerus africanus. Next base: position 46,377,986 of record NC_062547.1, read on the forward strand.
GGGAACTCTGATTCTTTTTTTTTAAATTGAAGTATAGTTGATGTACAATATTATGTAAGTCCCAGGTGTATATATAGCATAGTGATTCACAATCTCTAAAGGTTATATTCCATTTATGGTTGTTATTCTCTGTCGTGCAGCATATCTTTGTAGCTTATTTTATTATTTATTTTTTCTTTGTATGGCTGCACCTGTGGCATATGCAAGTTCCCAGGCTAGGGGTTGAATTGGAGCTGCCGGCCTATACTATAGCCGGCCTATGGTATAGGCTTCAGCCACAGCAATGTAGGATCTGAGCTGCATCTGCGACCTGTGCTTCAGCTTGTGGATACTGAGTGAGGCTGGGAATTGAACCCATGACCTAATGGATACTAGTCAGGTTTTAACCCTCTGAGCCACAAGGGAGTGCTTGCAGATGTGGTTTGGTTAGTAGAGGGAGAAATGGTATGGACATTTCCTAAAGGTTTCAAAATATCCATATGAGTTTACTTGTTTACAATCAATTTATCTTTTATCATTAAGTTGCTTAAGTTACCACAAAGATGAGCTCACATTTTCAAAGTTTTTTTTCCTATTTTACATCAGACTTTTTTTTGTTGTGTGTGTGGTCTTTTTGCCTTTTCTAGGGCCGTTCCCAAGACATATGGAGGTTCCCAGGCTAGGGGTCTAATTGGAGCTGTAGCTGCTGGCCTACGCCAGAGCCACAGCAACTCGGGATCCGAGCTGAGTCTGTGATCTACACCACAGCTTATGGCAACCCCGGATTCTTAACCCACTGAGCAAGGCCAGGGATCAAATCCGCAACCTCATGGTTCCCAGTCAGATTCGTTAACCACTGAGCCACAACAGGAACTCCTCAAACTTCTTTACATGATTGGTTGTCAGGGCCTTGAGAGATGAATTTTGAAATACAGTTAAATTATTTGTTATTTTTATTTTGCTAATCCATGGTATTTTATATAAACTGACAGTATATTTAGTGCCTTTGAGAAAAAGTTTGGTTCCGGTGCTTTTATCTTAAGCCATTCTTAGCTAATGTTTTTGCATAACTTTTTCTGAAAACAAAAATTTGGTTGAGGGGAATCTCTGGGGCAACTTGAAATTTTGAAGCTTTGAAGGCTAAGGTCTACAGTAAAAACTTTCTGCTACATAAATTTTATTTACAAATTGAAATTAGCTAAATGTGCAAGTAAATAAGTGAGAATTGCTGAAAAGGGTATTTAAAAATTTTGACTGGATTAATTTCCAGTCTTCAGTGTCATTTGACGTCTGACTTTTGATAGAGAGCATGTGACTCTAGACAAGCAGGCAGTCATTCTAGGTAGATTGCCGCTTAAGAAAACGGCTTTTAAATGTTAGAACATGGGAAAAAAAGATGTTGCTCTCTTGTGGTTTTACAGAGTGCCAGAGGTTTAGTTGCTTGTATGTTTCACTCAATTGCTTTCTGTTCAATGAATAAGATCACTACCATGCATCATAACTTTGCAGACTCACTGCAAAGGAAATAGCAAGAGGTAAAATGACCTCAAATGAATGTGGCTTTTTTTGTGGGATGGGGTGGGTGGGCAATGCTACAACTACATAAACAAATTGAATTATGCAGAAAGATCTTTATTTAACTCATCTTTATCATCTTCTCACACTGTGACTTTTTTGGATATCATTCCTTGGTTTCTAAACATTTTTTCACAGTGATTAGTTCATTGTAAATAGATAATATAATTACAGTGAGTTGTTAGTATTTTTATAGTCTTATTATTTCTCTAGTGAGCCTTTTTTCTGTTTTGAACAGATAAGTTTACATGTTTTGAGCACCTTAAGATATGAGTGATCTTAGCCTCACTATGTGGGTTGATTGGAACTAACCCCCTTTACCTTGTCATGTTGGATTCTTTTACCTATGTTTTTGCTTGTTTATCCTGCAAGTTTCATTCTTTTAATCACACAGTTGTTTTGCACTCCGAAAAAATAAAACCAATGTTTGTATCTCTTTACCATAAGCCTTTTGGGTGGAATCATGGTCTTTTATCTGTTGAGTGTTGTGTATGAGATGATTTTGATAATACTTTAAAGGGAAAGGAGAAGTCCTTTGTTATGTATGGTAAGCTTGTAGTTATCTGTGCTCTTAGAAGGCAGAAAGGAGTCTGGATAGTTTATATCTGCATTTACTGCACTGCAAGTCATACTAACATGCCTAGGAAAAATGCTGTTTGCCAAGTTATTGCCAATGTCAGGATTGACTGAGGTCTGTGGGGAGGTCTGGACATTTTGCTTCATAAATATAGAGAAACTTAGAGGTAATGTATTTATTTCGTTTTCTGAAGGTAGCTTTCAGTATAATACAGTGGTTTGGGGGCATAGAATTGAGCCAGACTGCTTGGAATCAATCTCCACTCCACCACTTACTGTCCTGTGGCTTTGGGCAAATTACTTAACCTCTTATGTCTCCTTTTCCTCACCTGTAAGATGGAGACAGTAATAAAGGTACCTGCCTACTTTGTGGACTTCTTGTGAGATTTCAGTTAATATATGTACAGCACTTAGTGCCTGGCCCATAGTAAACTCTATAGAGGCATTGTTGCCAAGCCAATACATGTGACTTAAGATGTTCAGATGTATTTCCTTGAAGTTGAAAGTGTGAACCTTAATTTTTCTGAAAGTCTGATTTTTAGTTACTTTTGAATAGCCCCAAAAGTGGAGAATGAATCAGTCAAATGTCTGTGTTTGGGTTACTGTACACTGTTCTCCCTTCCTTTGGAAACATTTCTTCTGTCTTGATTGCTCCATGGCATGGCCTGGCCTGGCCCAGCCCCCGCCAGGCTCTCTGCTGGGATAACCACAGCAGGGGAGACTGTGGGAATGAGGGCCACACCTGGCTGGGTACAAGGGTCCTGCTGTGAAAGAAGGGTTTTGCTTCCTCATTAGGGCACCTAATTGAACAGGTGCCATCTCATCTCTGGGCAGTCTAGTGTTAAAAGAAGTAAACATACAAACAGGACTTATTAGGCCTGAGATTTCATTTATGCAGCAAATACTTCTGTAGGGTTTATATTGTGTGGCCTTAAAGGAGTTTGCAACAACAGCGTTTTCCTGTCCTAAAGAAGAGCTTTAGTCCTGACTGAAGGGAAGAATATTATGAAAATGTTTTGTTCTTTCCTACTGTCTCTGAAGATAACGCAATTCTCTTTTAGAAATTTATTTTACGGCTGTCCTCCTTTATGCACTAAAAGCTATGGTTTGTTTTGTAGAGGAAGATCAAGAGGAAAAACTTAAGTTCTCTCAAAGTTTCTCATTAGCTAACAAGGCTTTTTTTTTTTTTTTTTTCCTTTAGGTAAAGAAATTTCCTGTGAATTGTGTTTCCCAAATAATTTAATGAAATGTCAATATGAGTTTATTCACGTTGGCTTTAGTAATTTTTATTACTAAAGGTATTCTTCATCGTTACAGATATGTCTTGCCTTTTATAAACAGATCTGTTCCTTGCAAGATGTATAAATTTTGAATTCTGTTTTTCCTCTTGCATATGACTAAGTATCTGTGGAACTACTCATACCCTGCCCCCCGCCATTGCTGCTGTGGCTTGGGTTCAATCCCTGGCCCTGGAACTTCTGCAAGCCTTGGACGTGATCAAATTAAAAAAAAGATCTTCTTTTAATGTTCTTGGAATTAGGATGCATCTTCTAATTGATGGCATCCTTGAGTCAAGAAAGGTGGTGTTTGTTTTCTTGTCTTGCCTCCTGCTTGACAATGAATAGACTCCTTGAGGGCAAGAACTGATACTCATTTATTTTTATCTCCAATGTCTGATTTACATTTAGAACCCCTACTTTTGCTGAACTACATTGTAGCAATTTTTAAGATCATCTCAATAAGCATAAGTTGAAATGGGAGCTTCATCAGGACATTGTGCATGTAAAAGGAGGGCCCGGTAGCTGCTGATAGTAAAGTGCTGCTTCTACTTCTCCTTTGTACCCCTTCTCTTTCTCTTTTTGCTTGATTCTCTTGCATCCTACTGATGCCTGCCTTACAACGTATTACGTACATTTTACCTGATTCACTTGCTTTTAGCAGGTGCCAGTGATGTGAAAGAGTAAGAATGTCACATTCTTATCTATGATACACTTATTTTTTGAGCATCCTTTGGGTACTGTATGGTGCTAAAATCACTTTCCATTTTGTAAATGAGGAACTGGGGGAGTAAGTGTGTTTAGGGGACATAATGTGTAGTCCCTGTTGATGGAACAAAGGCCAGACTTCTTGCTCAAGGCTTGTGTTTTAGAATAATCCTCTTCTTAATGCGAGAAAAAGAATGTATATGTGTGTGTGTGTGACTGGATCACTTTGCTGTAGAGTAGAAAATGACAGAACACTATAATCCAGCTGTAATGGAATAAATAAAAATCATTAAGAAAAGAATCCTCTTAGGAATTACTTTCATTATTTTCATTAGCTTAAAATTATCTGATTTATAAATAGCTGTGATTGAGACTTTGGCTTTTCATACCCTTATCATGATAAACCAAATGTTTGCTTGAGAAGGTGGGATATGTCTAGTCTTCCTTTACCTTGCCGCTGAGTACCTTAGTTATCAGTCTTGAAAAATCTAGATGTAATCTCGTTACAGAAGAAACTGCTTAGTGGATCTAGTTGTTTTTCTTAAGTTAAGCTTTTACATTTGGGGTTTAGAAAAGTCCGATTTGGACCTTAATTAGTATTTTTCTGGAAATGACTGCCTGCCATGTAAATTTCTTTTTTTCTTTTTTCTTTTTCTTTTTTTTCAATGGCCATACTCATGGCATATGGAAGTTCCTGGCCAGGGATTGAATCTTAACTGCAGATGCAGCCTACACTGCAGCTGCAGCAATGCTGGATCCTTTCCCCACTGCTGCACTCAGATTCTTTAACCCTCTGTGCCACAGCAGGAACGCCTAAATTTTTAAAATGAGCTTTTTTTTTTTTTTTTAAAGAATTGTTTTAGATTCACAGAAAAATTGAAAAGATGAAACACAAGTTTCCATATACTGGCAATATCCAGATCCCCCATTATTAACATCTTCCATCAAAACGTACATTTGTTGTAATTATTGAACCAATATTTATACAGTATTATGAAGTAAAGTCTATACTTCATTCAGGTTTCCGTAGTTTTTACCTAATTATTCCTTTTATGTTCCATCATCCCACCAAGACACCACATTAGATTTAGTTTTCATGTCTTCTAGGCTCCTCTTAGCTGATTTTCCTTGTTTTTCATGACCCTGACCATTTTGAGGTGTACTTGTTAAGGATTTTGTAGGATGCCTCTCTATTGGAATTTATCTGTTTTCCTTGTAACTCAGCTGGAGTTATGGATTTTGGGGAGGAAGACCACAAAGGTAAAGTGCCATTTTCATCATATCACATCAGTGTTCTGTCAGCACCGTTATGACTGTTGATGTTGACCTTGACCATCTGTCTGGCTGAGGTAGTGTTTGGTTTCTCCACCGTAAAATTACGCCTCTTCTCTGGCTTTTTTCCATATTCTTTGGAAGGAAGTCATGACGTTCGGCCCACACTTTGAATGGGGGAATGATGTGTAATTTTGAATGAACACTTAAATGGCAGAACAGTTTAAAAATGTACCTGGAGTTAGTGAAATTTTTAAAAAAATTACTGTGTAAGTAAAACATGAAGGAATGTGCCTGCATCCAGAGATTTAGTGTCGCAAAAATTTTCAAGGTTTTTTTTCATGCTCAGTGTTTTCACCTCTGCTATTGCATGGTAGCTGTTAGATGTTCCCCTTGACCTGCTTTTTGTGCAGTCTATGTGATGCTTATTTTTGAGAAAATAAAATGAAAGGGAAATATGGGAGATCATTAGTCAAAAGCTCTTGAATAAAATTTGGTAATATTTTGATCTTTGACCGTTAGCTTTTCTGTACATAAAAATGTTATTTCTAAAATTGAGTGCTTAGTTGATATGTAAATTATGATTAGAGACCAGAACAGTTCAGGACCCAAAATGATCAAGGGAAAGCACCTTGTCGGAAACCCCCATGACAATAAAGCTCTCCCTGTAGTTCCCATTTGTGTGTTTCAATTATAAGGCTTATGTTAAACTTAGATCAGAATTTCCATTGTAGACTCTCAATTTCATAGTTGTGTAACTGCCTTACAAACTTGATTGTAAACAAAGACCTTTAATGGTAGGCCTTATTCGAGCAATTTAAGAAAGTTACTCAGTTTGCAGGGTAGAAAATAGATGTCTAGTTTCTCATTTTAAGTTGAGAAGTTGTGAAGAGATGCTTTGGTTCTAAAGGTGAGCTAAACATTTTTTTTGCCTTGTCTTCCAGTTATCTTTTTTTTTTTTTTGTCTTTTGTCCTTTTAGGGCCGCACCCGCGGCATATGGAGGTTCCCAGGCTAGAGGTCTAATCGGACTGTTGCTGCCAGCCTACACCACAGTTACAGCAGCGCCAGATCCAAGCCGTGTCTGTGACCTATATACCACAGCTCACGGCAACACCGGATCCTTAACCCACTGAGCAAGGCCAGGGATCGAACCTGCAACCTCATGGTTCCTAGTAGGATTTGTTTCTGCTGCGCCACGATGGGAACTCCAGGTTTTCCAATTTTCTGCAATGAAGAGGTATTATTTTATAATAAAAAAACTAAATTGAAAATAATTAACTTCTTAAAATCTTGAGGCTTATTATATTTTATTCATTTATTTATTTCATCTAACACAATTTTTTTTAAATGGTTTCTATTTTTTCCATCATAGCTGGCTTACAGTGTTCTGTCAATTTTCTACTGTACATCAAGGTGACCCAGTCACACATACATATATATGTTCTTTTTCTCACATTAACCTCCATCATGCTCCATCATAAGTGACTGGATATATTTCCCAGTGCTATACAGCAGCATGAGGCTTATTATATTTTAAAAGAAAGTCTTATTTGACTACTTTCCCAAGATTCCTAGAAATTTGGAACCAATACTTTTTGTGTTTTTATTGACTGTCTCATAATTAGAGAATGGAAATCGTTATTTCATGTGTCTATATATATATCTTTGCAATAAATTGTGGTGCCAGTATTGTGAAGACAGCTCAGCATTTGAGTTCCAACAGCTTGTGAGTAGAAAAAACATTGTTTTTCATCTACTCCTTGGGTTTATAAGCTACACACAAAATAATTAGGAAGAATGGGGAGGTCAAATTTTATAGGTCTTTATAGCCCCTTCCTATGTCTGCTATAATAAATTATCACAAGGTTGGTAGTTTTAAACAAAAAGTTTTCTCTCACTGTTCTGGAGAACAATTCCCCAAGTCAGATTGTCCAAAGGCATGGGTTCCCTTGGAGGCTCTGAGGCAAGGTCTGTTCCCTGCCTCTTCCCAGCTTCTGGTGATCGTTGACAGCTGTTGGCCATTCCTTGGTTTGTAGATGCATCTCTCCAATCTCTGCCTTTCCCTTGGGGTCTTCTCTGTGTTTGTGTGTCCCAAGTCATCTAGTCTTTTCTCTTATAAAGACATGGTGGTTGAATTTAAGTTCAGAAAGATCTCATCTGGAGATCCTTAACTGCATCTGCAAAGATCCTATTTCCAAATAAGGTTCACAGGTGCTAGGGGTTAGGAGTTAAACATGTCTTTTTTGGTACCACAGTTCAACCCTCTACAGTGAGTAAACCCTTTTCCCGAATTTTCTAATAAGCACTCTGTTTTTACTAAACAGAATAATAGTTATAGAACATGACATATATGTGTGTATGTGATTCAGAATTTAGTTGCATGTTTACTTTCTCTTCATGTGGTTTGCAATTGATGTGGCATTCTTTCACTGTGAAATTAGACTGTACACATACTGACAAGTTGTAATTTGTGACTTGAAATGGTGTGAGCAGTCTTAAATTCTGTGAACATTGGCCATTCAGCTCTTGACTTTTTAAACCTACATAGTTGGGTATTTTTGTAAGATGAATGTTTATATGGTTCTTTTTGATATGAATCATGTCTGTCTTCACTTAAAAGAATTTAAATTTATCCAGTGATCGAGTCTGACATAAATTTGTGCGCCACAAGGAGGGACTTTACAGAAACTATTGAGAATTGCTGAGTAGATAAGTGGGGTTAGATAACCAGAAGAAGCATGGTCCTTGGTATGAATAGACAGATCCACTTTCTGAGATGTGCTGGCCCAGCCTCCTGGCATGTGGTTTGTTTGGAGAGACATTCTGGTGAGCCTTTTTTTCCGATTTTTGAGATGAAAGTCATGAGGAATTCACTTTTTACTGGCTTATTAAGATAGTTTTTTTTTTAAGTTTAATTGTGCTATGGACCCATAGTTATAATATATGACAATGAAATTTCTAGACACCCCACCCCCCATTCTCTATCCAGAAGAGTCTTTTTTTGGAGGGGGGGGATTTTTGGTAGCACTTTTGTTGCTTTCATTCCCTTGCTTACGAATTTTCTCCTCCACTAAAGTGCCATTTCCGCAAGTGCCAGAACCATGTCAGTTTTATACACATTCAGTACTATGTCCCGGCTCCAATGTGGCAAAATACTTGTTGAATAAATGAACTTAATGTCATGGACATTCTTGAAATCCATACGTAGAAACATCTCATTCCCTTTAATGGCTATTTCCTATTCTGTAATATACATATGGTAATTCATTTAACTATTCTGTTATAGACATTTAAGTTATTAAATAGTTCTTGACAGTAGCAAAGCTGCCTGAACACCTTGTGTGTGTGCATATGTGTATATGTATCTTTGGTGGCTTATGATGTTGATATTCTTTTTGTTGTTGTTGTTGCTTTTTAGGGCTGCACCCGCGGCATATGGAGGTTCCCGTCTAGGGATCAAATCAAGAGCTACAGCTGCCGGCCTATGCCACAGCACTGCAGGATCTGAGCCATGTCTGCGACCTATCTACAGCTCATGGCAATGCCGGATCCTTAACCCACTGAGCGAGGCCAGGGATTGAACCCTCAACCTCGTGGTTCCATTCTCTGCTGTGCCGTGATGGTAACTCCTGATATCCTTCATTTTAGCTGTGTTCCTGTAAAACAGCTAAGCACATTTTAAAATGTTTTACTGAAGTAATTTTCAGGAAGAATTGACCCTCTGTGGGATGGATCTTGGCTTAATTCCTTTGAAAGGAAGTATCATAACCCTTCTGTCCTTTATGTAGTAAACCTGGGAAGGAAAGCAACAACCGATATAGGGTAAGATTAGAGCATCAAACTCTCCAGTGGTTTGCATTTCATTTAGAATAAAATACAAAGTCCTTACCAAGACCTGCGGAGCTCTGCCCACCTCCCTGTGCACTTTTGGAACTTGTTCCTTTTGTTCTGTACCTTCTTGCTGTTTCTCCAATGTGTTACACATACTCCCACCTCGCTGCCTATAACTTCATGTCCTCTGTGCCTGGAATGATCTGTCCCTAGATTGCAGGGTGGCTCACTCCCTTAACCGATCCAGTATCCTCTCTGTGTTGCACTGTCCCTGCGGTGCAGTTCTTGCCCATCTTCTGTGATGTCACTTCCTCCCTGTCGCTCCTGCTGCTGTCAACCCCTGTGATTTTTTTCAGAGTTCTCATCACCTCTTAAAATGTTTGTTTATTTGTTGATGGTCAGCAGACCAAAACTGTAAGCCCTGTGAGAGCTGGAATTCCATCCTCAGCTCCTGACACATTGTAGGTGCTTCATTGGCATCTGTAGACTGAGTGGATTAGTGAGTGAACCTAAGGAAGATTCTTGTGAAAATTTTAAAAGTTTGGTACCATGTAGGCTGGGAAAGTCACCACCCTCCTTTACTTCTTGTTTTGCTCTTCTAGGCCCCTTCCCTGCTCTAGAAGAGATGAGAAACAAAAAGGGTTTTAGGATATTCGTAGGTAGCAGTGGATAAAGGGGAAAGGAAATGAAAAAGGAAGTAACAGCCCAGGTAGCCAAAGTTACAGCCTGAAGGGAGCAAGTCAGCTCCCTGCCTGAGGGGAAGGAAGCCTTTCGTTTCTAAGTTTGGAGAGGAAGAGAACCAATTTTCAAATGTCTGTTTTGAGCCAAGCAGTGTGCTGGGTACTTTACAGTGTCATTTTACCTTCACAAATAGCCTTTTCAAGTAAGAATCACTATGGCCAACCTATAGGAGATTGAGATTTAAGAGATTAAATAAACTTCCCCAGATCATGGCAGCAGTTAAAATGTGATATCCAGATCTGACTGACTCCAAAATCATTCTGTTTCTATACTTGAAAGAGGGAGTCTGTGTATAATAATAATTTACATTTCACATAGTGGTATAAGAATTTCAGAAAATATTCACATACCTTATTTGACTCTTTAAAACAAACTTGTGAAAGTAGCCATCATCTCAGCCTTACAGGTAATAGTGGTGTCAGTGATGTGATTTGCTGCCAATCCTACAGCTAGAAAGTAGCAGGAGGTGGGGCTTTAAGCAAACCATTCTGACTTAAGATCTGAAATTCTATTATGCCACGAACTTAAAACAAAGACACTCTCAATAGCTCTTATAAATTATATTTGACACGCTGTAGGAGCTAAATATGTCATAATAAAATTAGAGAGCTGGAAAGAATCTTTTAAGAGATCATGAAAAGGAAATTCATCATTTACAGCTAAAAGCCAAGAAAGAGATTGGCTCATCAGGAACTCTCATCTGGTTGTCCAGCTGGGCCCAGAATCTAGGTTTCCTCACGCCCCTGTGCTCTGTTTTTATTACTGAAAAAGTTTATATTTAATTTGTCTAGGTCTTTTCCTCTGGTTAGTTACCTCTTTCATTCACATGTTTCAGATTTTGAGACCTACAAAATAATTTTCCTTTCCACTCCTGTCTCCCAGCAACCCAGTTCTCTACACAGGTAATTGAACTTAATCAGTTTCTTGTGTATGTTTCCAGAGATAATTTATGTATATGAAGCAAATATATAAACTGTGTGTATTTATTTAGTGATGTATCATGTGGATTACTTCATATTAGTATGTGAAGTCATTCTTTTTTTTTTTAAATGGCTGCATTCATGTTGAATGAATGATTCATAATTTAACCATTCGTTTGCTGAAGGACGTTTCCAATTTTTATTTTTTTAATTTTTTTCTTTCTAGGGCCACACCTGTGGCATATGGAGGTTCCCAGACTAGGGGTCGAATTGGAGCTGCAGCTGTTGGCCCACACCACAGCCACAGCAATGCCAGATCCAAGCCACATTTGCAAACTATGCCATAGCTTGCTACAATACTGGATCCTTAACCCACCGAGAGAGGTCAGGGATCGAACCTGCATCCTCATGGATACTAGTTGGGTTCTTAACCTACTGAGCCACAATGAAAGCTCCCTGTTTCCAGTTTTAAAAATTAAAAACAATTCAATAGTGATTGACATTGCACATATCATTTCTTTTATGAACAAATGTATCAGTAGGATAAATTTCTAGAACTAAAATTGCTAGATCAAAGTTTATGTTTTTAGAAAAATATTGCCATACTTAGACCTTTATTCTTTTTTTAAAAAATAAATTTTGGGAGTTCCCATCATGGCTCTAGTGGAAATGAATCTAACTAGTAACCATGAGGATGTAGGTTCAATCCTTGGCCTCGCTTAGCGGGTTAAGGATCTGGCATTGCCATTAGCTGTGGTGTAGGTCTGGTGGCTAGATGTGGTTTGGATCTGGTGTTGCTCTGCTTGTGGCGTAGGCCGGTAGCTGTAGCTCTTGATTCAACCCCTAGCCTGGGAACCAGTGCTGCTGGTGTGGCCCTAAAAAGACCAAAAATAAATAAATAAATAAATAAATTTTCTTGAAGTGTAGTTGACTTACAAGGTTGTATTAGTTTCAGGTGTACAGCAAAGTAGATCAGTTATACATACACATATATCCATTTCTTTTCCCATACAGCTTATTACACAGTACTGAGTAGATTACTCTGTGCTGTACAGTAGGTCCTTGTTATCTATTTTATGCATATAGTAGTGTGTATATGTTAATCCCAGTCTACTAATTTACTGCCCCTCCCATGTCCCCTTTGTTAATCATAAGTTTGGTTAGAAAATCTTTGTTTCTGTTTTGTAAGTTTTTTTTGTATTATTTTTATTCCACATGCTGTTGATCTCATAATATGTCTCTGTCTGACTTCACTTGGTATGATAATTTCTAGGTCCATCCGTGTTGCAGATGGCATTATTTCATTTTTATGACTGAGTAATAGTCCATTTTTGTGTGTGTGTATGTGTATGCACACATCGTTGATCCTCTGTTGATGGACATTTAGGTTGCTTCCATGTTTTAGCTATTGTAAATACTGCTGCAGCTCACATTAGGGTGCATGTATCTTTTCAAATTAGGGTTTTCTCCAGATATATGCCCAGGAGTGGGATTATTGCATCATATGGTATTTCTGTATTTGATTTTTTTTTAAGGAACCCCTGTACTGTTCTCCATAGTGGTTGCATCAGCTTATATTTCCACCAATAGTGTAAGAGGGTTCCCTTTTCTCCACACCCTCTCCATTTATTATTTGTAGACTTTTTGGTGATGGCCATTCTGATTGGTGTGAGGTGGTACCTCATTGTAGTTTTGATTTCATTTCTTTAATAATTAGTGATGTTGAGCATCTTTTCATGTGCTTCTTGGCCATCTGTCTTCTTTGGGGAAATGTCTGTTTAGATCTTCTGACCACTTTTTAATTGGGTTTTTTGTTTTTTTGTTTTTTTGTTTTAAAGCTGTGTATGTGATGTTTGTATATTTTGGAGATTAATCCCCTGTCAGTCATTTTGTGAAGATTTTCTCCCATTCTTTGAGTTGTCTGTTCATTTCGTTTATAGTTTCCTTTGCTGTCCAAAACTTTTAAGCTTAATTTGGTCCTATTTGTTGATTTTTGTTTTCATTACTCTAGGAGGTGGATCAAGAAAGACATTAGCTACGATTTATGTCAAAGAGTGCTCTGCCTATGTTTTCCTGTAAGAGTTTTATAATATCTGGTCTTAGATTTAGGTTTTTAATCCATTTTGAATTTATTTTTATGTATGGTATTAGAGAGTGTTCTAATTTCATTCTTTGACATGTAGCTGTTCAGTCTTCCCAGCACCACTTACTGGAGAGGCTGTCTTTTCTCCATTGTGTATTCTTGCCTCCTTTGATTAATTAACCATAGCTGTGTGGGTTTATTTTGGGGCTTTCTATGCTGTTCCACTGATCTGTATTTCTGTTTTGTGTGTGTGTGTGTGTGTGTGTGTGTGTGTGTGTGTGTGTGTGTGCTAGTACCATACTGTTTTGATGACTGTAGTTTTGTACTGAAGTCTGAAGTTAGACCTTTATTCTTAATGTATAAATGGAATGTTTTCATTTTAAATGAAACTGTTTTGACTGTCTTTTCTATTTGGCAGTTGGAGTTTATAATTAGAAATAATGTATTTTAGGAGTAATAGGATTTCTTTTTTAAACTGGTACATACTGTGTGCTTTGATGTTAATATCACAGGTTAAAGAAGGTTGTGATGGAAGCAGTATTGCTTTGGAGTCAGACCTGGATTTGGATCTCAGTTATACCAACCCACTGACTTTATGACTTTTGGTAGGTCACTTGACTGCTGACCTTCAGTGATTTTACTGAAATGGGAATTATGACACCAGCCATATAGAGCTGTTGTCTAGAACTCCTGCCTTTCATTGGTTCTAACTCACACATGTTTTTTTTTTTAATATACATATTTTTTTATTTTCCCACTGTACAGCAAGGGGGTCAGGTTATCCTTACATGTATACATTGCAATTACATTTTTTCCCCCACCCTTTCTTCTGTGCAACATGAGTATCTAGACAAAGTTCTCAATGCTATTCAGCAGGATCTCCTTGTAAATCTATTCTAAGTTGTGTCTGATAAGCCCAAGCTCCCGATCCCTCCCACTCCCTCCCCCTCCCATCAGGCAGCCACAAGTCTCTTCTCCAAGTCCATGATTTTCTTTTCTGAGGAGATGTTCATTTGTGCTGGATATTAGATTCCAGTTATAAGTGATATCATATGGTATTTGTCTTTGTCTTTCTGGCTCATTTCACTCAGGATGAGATTCTCTAGTTCCATCCATGTTGCTGCAAATGGCATTATGTCATTCTTTTTTATGGCTGAGTAGTATTCCATTGTGTATATATACCACATCTTCCGAATCCAATCCTCTGTCGATGGACATTTGGGTTGTTTCCATGTCCTGGCTATTGTGAATAGTACTGCAATGAACATGCGGGTGCACGTGTCTCTTTTAAGTAGAGTTTTGTCCGGATAGATGCCCAAGAGTGGGATTGCGGGGTCATATGGAAGGTCTATGTATAGATTTCTAAGGTATCTCCAAACTGTTCTCCATAGTGGCTGTACCAGTTGACATTCCCACCAACAGTGCAGGAGGGTTCCCTTTTCTCCACACCCCCTCCAGCACTTGTTATTTGTGGACTTATTAATGATGGCCATTCTGACTGGTGTGAGGTGGTATCTCATGGTAGTTTTGATTTGCATTTCTCTTATAATCAGCGATGTTGAGCATTTTTTCATGTGTTTGCTGGCCATCTGTATATCTTCTTTGGAGAAATGTCTGTTCAGATCTTTTGCCCATTTTTCCATTGGGTTGTTGGCTTTTTTGCTGCTGGGTTGTATAAGTTGTTTATATATTCTAGAGATTAAGCCCTTGTCAGTTGCATCATTTGAAACTGTTTTCTCCCATTCTGTAAGTTGTCTTTTTGGTTTCTTTTGGGTTTCCTTTGCTGTGCAAAAGCTTTTCAGTTTGATGAGGTCCCATGGGTTTATTTTTGCTCTAATTTCTATTGCTTTGGGAGACTGACCTGAGAAAATATTCATGATGTTGATGTCAGAGAGTGTTTTGCCTATGTTTCCTTCTAGGAGTTTGATGGTGTCCTGTCGTATATTTAAGTCTTTCAGCCATTTGGAGTTTATTTTTGTGCATGGTGTGAGGGTGTGTTCTAGTTTCATTGCTTTGCATGCAGCTGTCCAGGTTTCCCAGCAATGCTTGCTGAATAGACTTTCTTTTTCCCATTTGATGTTCTGGCCTCCCTTGTCAAAGATTAATTGACCATAGGTGTCAGGGTTTATTTCCGGGTTCTCTCTTCTGTTCCATTGGTCTGTCTGTTTTGATACCAATACCACAGTGTTTTGATGACTGTGGCGTTGTAGTATTTCTTGAAGTCTGGGAGAGTGATGCCTCCTGCTTGGTTTTTGTTTCTCAGGATTGCTTTGGTGATTCTGGGTCTTTTGTGGTTCCATATAAATGTTTGGATTGTTTGTTCTAGTTCTGTGAAAAATGTCCTGGGTAATTTGATAGGGATTGCATTGAATCTGTAGATTGCTTTGGGTAGTATGGCCATTTTTACAATATTGATTTTCCCAATCCAGGAACATGGAATATCTTTCCATTTCTTTACGTCGTCTTTGATTTCTTTGATTAAAGTTTTATGGTTCTCGGCATATAGGTCCTTTACCTCCTTGGTCAGGTGTATTCCGAGGTATTTGATTTTGTGAGGTGCAATTTTAAAAGGTATTGTATTTTTGTATTCCTTTTCTTTTTTTTTTTTGTCTTTTTGTGTTTTTTGTTGTTGTTGTTGTTGCTATTTCTTGGGCCGCTCCCGCGGCATATGGAGGTTCCCAGGCTAGGGGTTGAATCGGAGCTGTAGCCACCGGCCTACGCCAGAGCCACAGCAACACGGGATCCGAGCCGCGTCTGCAACCTACACCACAGCTCACGGCAATGCCGGATCGTCAACCCACTGAGCAAGGGCAGGGACCGAACCCGCAACCTCATGGTTCCTAGTCGGATTCGTTAACCACTGCGCCACGACGGGAACTCCTGTATTCCTTTTCTAATATTTCATTGCTGGTATACAGAAATGCAACTGACTTCTGAATGTTAATCTTATATCCTGCTACTTCGCTGAATTTATTAATCAGTTCAAGTAGTTTTGGGGTTGAGTCCTTAGGGTTTTCAATGTATAGTATCATGTCATCTGCATACAGTGACAGTTTTATCTCTTCTCTTCCTATATGAATGCCTTTTATTTCTTTGGTTTGTCTAATTGCTGTGGCTAGGACTTCCAAAACGATGTTGACGAGCAGTGGTGAGAGTGGGCATCCCTGTCTTGTTCCAGATTTGAGTGAGAAGGCTTTCAGTTTTTCCCCATTGAGTATTATATTTGCTGTGGGTTTGTCATAAATGGCTTTGATTATATTCAGGAATGTTCCCGCTATACCCACTTTGGCGAGGGTCTTGATTATGAATGGATGTTGGACTTTGTCAAATGCTTTTTCTGCATCTATTGAGATGATCATATGATTTTTGACTTTTTTTTGTTAATGTGGTGTATGATGCTGATTGATTTGCGTATGTTGAACCATCCTTGTGAACCTGGGATGAACCCTACCTGGTCATGGTGTATAATTTTTTTGGTATGTTGTTGGATTTGGTTGGCTAAGGTTTTGTTGAGAATTTTTGCATCTATATTCATCAATGATATTGGGCGATAGTTTTCTTTTTTGGTGGTGTATCTGTCTGGTTTTGGAATGAGGGTGATGGTGGCATCATAGAATGTCTTTGGGAGTATTCCTTCTTCTTCAACCTTTTGAAAGAGTTTAAGGAGGATGGGCACCAATTCCTCTTTATATGTTTGATAAAATTCACCTGTGAAGCCATCTGGTCCTGGACTTTTATTTGTAGGGAGTGATTTTATGACCTCTTCAATTTCATTTCTAGTGATCGGTCTGTTCATTTGGTCTGTTTCTACTTGATTCAGTTTTGGCAGTCACACATGTTTTTTTCTCAACATTTTAATATTTGAAATTGAGATGCTTCATAATCAAAGACATACCAAAGTTGTTTTGGCAGTTTTTTCATTCATGGCATGTACAATAATGATGGTCTTAGAACTGACTGCATCTTAGATATGCTAAAGTAGGGTGATTCTAAATTCTGGCACAAGTGATCTGTGCTAGGGTATGGTATAGGCAGAGAAAGTTCAGTGTGACAGGGAAAATTCAGAGTTGGCGTGGGTGTGTATGGGTGTTAAGGGAGTGGGTATAGCTGTGGAAGTTTTGTTCTAGGCAAGCAGTCAGCACAGCAGATCCACCACATAGTGGGGATGATACAGTGCAACTGATTGATGAAACACAAGAGCAGGTATTACGCGCAGATATAAGTCTATGGAAGTTGAAATTACGGTAAATCGTTGGTGGTAACAGGACTTTAGCCCAGGGTTGAGATTTAGAAACTGTGTATTCATTTTTGGTAGGAAGAGTTTATAATGGACTTATTGGAGAAAATATTTGCAAATTATGTATCTCATAAAGGATTTGCATCCAGAATATATAAAGAACTCTTAAACTCAACAATAAAATGACAGCCCAGTTTTAAAATGGGCAAAGATTTAACAGACATTTCTTCAAAGAAGACATACACATGGTTAGTAAGTATGTAGAAAGATGCTCAACATTCCACAGGGAAATGCCAGTCAAAATTGCAAAGAGATAACTATACTAGGATGGCTAGAATCAAAAAGACAGATGTCCAGTAACAAGTGTTGGTATGGATATTGAGAATTGAGAGTCCTTGAACACTGCTGATGGGAATGTAAAATGGAACAACCACTTTGGGAAACACTTTGGCAGTTCCTTAAAAAGTTAAACATGGAGTTACTATATGATCCAGCAACTCTACTACTAGCTATATACCCAAGAAAAACAAAAAAGTATGTTCACACAAAAGATTGTACATGAATGGCCATGGCAGCATTGTTTGTAGTAGCCAAAATGTGAAAACAGCCCAAATCTCCATTACCCAGTGGATGTATAAATATAGTATGGTATATCCATATGATGGCATGTCATGGGAGGAATAGAAAATGAAGTACTGATACATGCTACAACATGGATGAATATTGAAAATATGATGCTAAGTAGCCAGACACAAAAGACCACATGTTGTATGATTCCATTTGCATGAAATGTCCTGAACAGGCAAGCCTATGGAGACAGAAAGTAGACTAGTGGTTTAGTGGCCCTAGGGATGAGAGGGGATGGGGGAAATGGGAAATCGTTGCTAATAGTTGTGGGATTACTTTTGGGGGTGGTTTAAGTGTTCTAGAATTAGGTACATAGTGATGACAGCTACATAACCTTGTGAATTAATAAACACTAATGAATAGTATGCTTTAAATGGGTGACTTTTATGGTATGTGACTTATATCCCAATAATGCTCTTAGAAGACGAACAAAAAATGAGGACCTGGTTCTAGGAAGGGTCTGGATTACTTACTTAGCAGATTATCATTATAAGAAAAGAATTCTGGAGTTCCTGATGTGGCACAGTGGTTTAAGAATCCTACTACAGTGGCTTGGGTCACTGCGGAGGTATGGGTCACTGACCCGGAGCAGTGGGTTAAAGGATCCAGCATTGCTGCAGCTGTGGCTGGGATTCAGTCCCTGACAGAGCATATGCTGTGGGTGTGGCCGTAAAAAGAAAGAAAGAAAGAAAAATGCTGTAAGTGAATCACACAATTTAAAAAGAAAAGAGTTCAGAGTAGAAGAAGTGCAGTTTTGAGAGCTGAAACACATGTCGATTGGTAAAGTCTGTTAAAAAGACAGGAGAAATGGTGATATTGGGGTTTGGGAATAAAACAGAAGGAGTTGTCAGCATTGTAGTATTCTGCCAAGGTCAGAATAAAAAAGCTAACTGCTGAGACTCTGAATGTGGACCTTGTAACATTTGAAAATGCTTCTTGCCTAAAGTTGACATTGACTCTGAGGTCTGTGTGGTAGGGCTGAGCCAGCAGAGAGGACCTAGGGAACACCAGTGTGAGGAGGACCCTGATATGGAGAGGAAGGATGCAGACATAGGACCCAAGTTAAGCGTGGACAGTTTCATGCCCCTAGAGGTTAAGTGACATAATGCCACAGAGGCCAGCATTATGTTGTTGAGCGTGGTCCACATGAGGTAGGAGGTAAGGTTATAGCTGTGGGGATAGAAGGATGGGGTGGGGATGGAAACTCCCTAGAAGTGCAAAGTTCAGTCCAGGAAGAACCAGAAGACACAAGAAAGACTTGTGCCTTGGTATGAAAACAGGAATGTCTGGGATTTACTCTGATTTCCTATGAGGATGGTGTGAGATACATATAATATACAGTTAGGCTTGTATGGCCCTCTCTGTTTACCTGTTAATCTGTCTTGGGCAGTAATCATTGTGCTTTAAAAATTTTTTCTTAGTTCTTATCCTTAGAACTTCTGAAGCTTTTCCTTTTGGACCAGTGGTGCAGATATTACTAAAGTTTTATTTTGGTTTAGAATTTTGCTTCTGAAAAGGTCAAGCATGGCTTGCAGGGTTGGGGTGAGCTGTCTCATAATGTAGTGTGCTCTTATTTGAACTGATAATTCTGTCTTCTATCTGAGTGAGAGCTAGCTTTCCTGAGAGAATTACAAGTTTTAATTTGAGAGTAGAAGAAACAGTGGGGAGAGAGGAAAGAGGCTTTGTACCTAGATTGTTTTCAGAAGGAGACTAAAGCTAGGGTATGAGTGTAGTGGTAGTAGGGGGTTGGGGTAAAAGAGGAGGCTGCGGTGCAAGGGGTGCCCCAAGACAGGCTTTTCCCCTCTTTATAAGTGTAGCTTTGGGCTGGCTCTCTATTCTGGGAAGGGAAACAAAATTCTCTTCTCATTCTTCTTGGGCCAGATGACTCTGCTTAGGAGGTTAGAACTCAGTGTCAGTAATGGCTCAGGAGCATATTTCAGTGGTAGCTTTTGTGTCCTGGTCTCTGGACCTAAACACAGATTAGAATTCCCTGGGGAAATGAGCTTCTAATAACTGACTTAGAAACAAACTTTTTTAATAGAACCATATTGTAAGTTGACTTTGTATCGTACTTTTTCTTATTGCATACCAGGCCCATTGATTTGCAACCAGATACTTTGCTTGAGGTGTGTATGTCATCACTGAGATTGCACAGAAGTCATGTGAAAGGCACATGGTGGCTTTAGACAGTCTGAGACAATCAGCAACATTGACTGAAGGCCTAACTTTTGTTAAAAAGAAACTAAAGGGATTACTGGATTTAGGGTTGCTTTCATTATTCTGTTAGAGTTCTGGAGGATAAATTATGGAGATCTCTCTAATTATACATGTCAGATTAAATGAAGTACTAATTTCAGTCAGGAAAAAATAGGTACTTGAATAAAGGAATATCAAGCATATTGGAAACATTTGACATCAAAATAAGGGAGGGTGTTGTAGGGAACAAAGGTTCTCTGTGACTTGACAGCTGCTGTTAAAAAGTGACACCAGGAAGAGCCCGGCTCTGGCTCACAGCTGCCTGAAGTTGCTGTAGTTTTCTCTAGTGTTACCAGAGGAATTCGCACTGCTCCTGTTTTAGCAAATAGAGGCCACCGATGGCTAATCAGGTCCTCATTGTACTCTGGGAAATCAATTCCTAAGTCCCCATTACAAGCTTCATAATTCTGGGTTTCCCAACAGCAAATATTTTGAGGCTCTAACTATGTATGTGCAAGGTTTCTGTTTGTTAGTGGGTCTTGAGTGGAATGAGGTGAAGAAAGCTCAGGATTCAAAAGGATCTCATATCCTCTTCCCTTAATCGGACCCTTCCTGAAGTACTTAATGTGCTGGCTCCAGATTAAAAAAAATAATAATAATTTTGGGAGTTCCTGTTGTGGTTCAGCGGTAACGAACCCAACTGGTATCCGTGAGGATGTGGGTTTGATCCCTGGCCTCCTTCAGTGGGCTAAGGATCTGGTGCTGGCTGTGAGCTGTGGTGTAGGTTGCAGATGTGGCTCAGATCATGCGTTGCTGTGGTATATGTAGGCTGGCGGCTGTAGCTCTGTTTCGAGCCTTAGCTTGGGAACTTAGACGTGCTGCAGGTGTGGCCCTAAAAAGTCTCTCTCTCTATATGTATATGCAAAAGTAGGTTAGTGTAATATACACTCATCACATTACCCAGATTCAGTAGTTACCAAGGTTTTCCCACACCGTTTAATATGTTTCCTTCTGCTCTTTCCCTTTCCTCTCCTCTCTCTGCTGCTCATGTGTTTAGAGGACTCCTGATGAGAATCTCACTGTGCTCAGAAATGCCCTGTCATTTGTTTATAACTCCCAGGGGCACCTTGGGTCTAGCCTCCTGTCCTTTTTATATGCAAGCCTAGTGGACTTTAACCAGTGAGCTGGATTTGCTGAGTTTCCCAGAATCTCCAGTAAATTACCCTGCCAGAGTGTGGACCAGGCACCGCTTTGTGGCAGTGCTTGGGAACTGCACTTTCACCAGCAGCTTGGTGTCCGGAGACAGTGCCTTGTCATTCCTGCCCACTAAATGCAGAAGTTGCGTCAGCTCAGTCGCTTTCCTCCCTGGACCCCTCCTTATCTTCCTTAAGGCAGCTTCTTTGAATGGGAAGAGAAGGAAATGGCAATTCTCTTAAGCCAGGTGGAGCTCCTGTTGTGCAACCTAGTGGCATATATGTGGGACTGACATTCCCAGCTATCACTATTGTGTTATTAAGGACTTTGGACAGCTTTACTCAGACCAGATTTTATCAAGGAAATAGATCTCCCTATCTGCATGGGAGAGATTTTCTAATCTTAAACATTTCTCTATAACTCCCAACAACCTTAAAAGGACTTAGGTCCTTTTGCCTGTCTTTCCACCTGGAAGACATCTCAGCTTTTGAAAGGGGGCATTTCCTTTCTGGCTGAGATCCTTTTCCATTATGCTTTCCTGTGACTTCAAGAAAGCACATTACTTTCTCCACCCCAACCCTCATTCCCACTTTCCTTAGACTGAACTCTAGTTCACTGTCCTTTCCTGCCCTTGCCTTGAGCTGCTGCTGTCTTCTGCAGTGGAATACTGTCCTTGTTTCCCCCCCCCCCCCGCCTTGCTTTATGTTTATAAGTGAAAGTACACACAGTTCCTATGTAGGACTGCAGTATTAACTGCTTAAATTTTGTTGCGTTCTGAACAAGCATGGTATTGGAATTTCATGCTCTCTCTGTTCTTTGGTATGATTAATATTCCCCCCATTTCCCTTGCCCCAAATTATAGCACAATTACTAGATGTTGTATAAAAAGCAATGGGTTTTGTAAAAGTAGGGACCTTGTCCCTCTGGTGCCTCATGAGTGATTGTTAAACAAAAGAATGAAACCAAGAGAATGAGCAGTCAGCTGAAGGGTTTCAGGTAGTGAAAAATAGGACTGAGTGGGGAACACAGTCACCCTGGAGGGCCCTGCCCAAACTGGAGGGTTTTGCAAACTATGTAAAGAAAGGGATGCAGCCGCTAAGCAACTGGGAACCATTTACGTGTTTTATAGAGAGAGGTATAATTTGTATACGTACAAAGAAGTGCACACATCTTAAATGTACAGCTTGATGAGTTTTTACATATGTATATACTGTGTTATTACTGCTCAGACCCAGAAGATATTTCCAGGTCCCGATGAAGAACTTTTATCTTGATTCACATTTTGGATACCAAGTCCAAGGTTGATCAGTGGTATGACTAGGATTGGAATTACAGTAGGTGTTCCTGGCATTAGCAAATCTTTTTTTTTTTTGTCTTTTTGTCTTTTCTAGGGCCGCACCTTCGGCATATGGAGGTTCCCAGGCTAGGGGTCTAATCGGAACTGTAGCCACCGGCCTACGCCAGAGCCACAGCAACGTGGGATCCGGTTCCTAGTCTGATTCGTTAACCGCTGAGCCACGACAGGAACTCCAGCAAATCTTTTTACTTGAATAAAAATGCTAGTTCATACCATCTAACAGCATGGCAAAAACAATACACTGGTTAATATGGTTAACATTTATTAGTCATCAACATGTCTTGGCACTTTATATTCATTACTTTATTTGTTCCGTGAGGTTTTGTTACTGTCCTGTTTTACAGGTGCTGAAGGTTAGAGAGTTGAAGTAATTTCCCTCAAGTCCATCACTAAAAAGGAGCAGTTAGAAGTAAATCCAGGACTGTTCGTCACCAGAGATTGATCTTGTTGGTGATCTGCTGCCTCTAGTATCTGAGACCCGAGTTTAAGTAGCAAAAATGTTATTTCTTTGTGGTAGGAGGTGACAGTTTTATCTTTGTTACCTGCACACAATGAATTTTTTTTTTAAGGCATATTATGACCTGTAGCTTATTAGAATTATGAGAGGGAAAGGGATCTTTGACTCTGTGACAGGCCCTGGAGTGATGTTTGTTAAGGTTTTTGTGAGGAAAGATGATGCTTTCCATCGGGATGGCTCTTTATTTTATTTTATTTTTTGTCTTTTTGCCTCTTCTAGGGCTGCACACGAGGCATATGGAGGTTCCCAGGCTAGAGGTCTAATCGGAGCTGTAGCCGCCGGCCTACATCAGAGCCATAGCAACGCGGGGATCCAAGCCGCGTCTTTGAGCTACACCACAGCTCACGGTAACGCTGGATCCTTAACCCACTGACCAAGGTCAGGGATCGAACCTGCAACCTCATGGTTCCTAGTCAGATTCGTTAACCACTGCGCCACGACGGGAACTCCCAGGATGGCTCTTTAAAATCTACATGTAGCAAGGTTTCTTCAAATTTCGAAAATAGGACACAACAAAGGTGAAATGTGGACCCAAATATCCAGAAATTTCAGCAATTAATTTGTCTCTAAAATTAATGAGTGGAATAAATGCATACCAGTGTTAGCGGAATGACAAAATTCTTATAACATTAAGGTTATATTTTAAAGGCTAAAACATCCAAAGAAACAAGAAACTTCCACAGTCACAAAAAGGTAAAACGGTTATTTTAATGGCTCTCAAATTTGCTTAAACCAGCAATCCTTTATATATGTTATTTTCTTAATTTGGTGTCACAGTGGAAAAAACCCCTTTGCATTGAAAGAATTCTAGCTATTTTGCATGAAAAGATGTATTTAATATTTGTCCATTGTGTTTTTAGACAAATTGTGAGAGACATTTTGGCACATTTAGCCATAAACTGGGAGTAGTTGATGAAATTTAGGTTTTACAAGATGGATGCATGGCAAGAAATATTACTTTGGAGAAATGCATTTCAGGAAGCTAATCTTTAAATAGCAAGCTTTATCCAGCTTGCTTGGTGAAAGACTGCTGTTTTATGTTGTTTAGAGTAGTGGGTACAAAGAATAATGTTGTCAGTTATATTTACTTTTGAAGAGGTGTGGGTGCCAAAGAGTCAGTTAAGGATTGTTTTGCTATCAGTTTATTTTTAAATGGGGATTGGGTGGTGATGGAGATGGCTTTCTACTCAAAGCTGCTCCTTTTGCTAAATTTTTAAAAATAAACTTTGTTTAATAAATCATACACTTAAATGAAACCATCAAAAGGAAAATAGGATTATGGGTACCAAATTCTGTGATAAAGTTAATCCAAACATATAAATAAAAAAAGAAAGTGTCTTTCAAAAATAAAACAAAATATGTAACGTCATGGTAGCAAGCAATCAGCATCGCCTCCTGCCCCCAAACCAGGAGTTTGTTTGCTGCCCTGTTCAGAGTGCTTACTTCTGAGTAGCTTTCTGAGGTTTGCACAAGTCCCTATGCAGGGGTTGTCACTTAAGAATGATGACGTGTCCCTGGAGCCAGCAGATCCAGCTGCCAGGAGCCCTTGTCTGAAAGAATGAACACCTTTGGCGCTGGTTCCTAGCATTAAGGTGCCCTCCTCCAAAGTCATCCTTCAGATTTTGCGTTGAGCTAGTGGCAAAATAGGCTTTGAGGAAGTCAGTCAAGAGGGAGAGAGCAGAGGAGATACGCAGAACAAAAGATGGGATGTCAGTGTCCTAGTTAGTGCTCTTCTGTGTGAGGGGGGAGATAAGTTGTCTTTCAGATTCTTGTTTCTATTTTCTTTTTAAAGCCTCTAAAGAAGATTGCAAAGTGTATATATAAACATCAAGTGGTTCGCTAAGACGCTTCCCTTCTTACTCTGCTACCATAACTATCCCCTGGTGATGAGTTCCTAAGATAAAAGTTTGGAGGCTTTGCCAACAGAAGAAGGAAGAGAAGATGAAAAGCTAACAGATATATCAGTTGAAAAATAAGTTTGAGATCCATGCAGATGAAAAAAAAAATCCTGAAAAATAAAATCCTTCTTGTTTCCTTAAGAAAATAAACAAGTCAGCTGAAAGGGAACTAAGACAAGGGCATGAGAAGAGGGGAGAGAAGATGAGGCATTGAATTGTCCAGACTTCACGTTCTGTCACTTGTCTCAAACTACATTGTTGTAGTTTGTAAGCACTGATGCCTGCCATGTGGTTGCAAATAGACCTGAATTATAGCTTACTGTGTTCTTCTAGTTTTTCTAGAACTTCAAGTCTAGAGTCTTAGGTGTATATAAATTAATTATTAAAAAAAAACCCTGCACTGGGTCCTTTATAGTCTTTTTGCATATTTCAGATATGAAAATTCAGAGATATTTAATACTTTTCTCCACTTGGAAGCCACTCTGAATAGACTTCATTTAATGGGGAATTTTAATACAATGAAAATATTTTTGATGAATTCTAGATAAGTGGGATTCGATAAAGTAATTTTAAAATAAAGTTATTTTTCTTACAGTCCTATTTTGTAACGGATTATGATCCAACCATCGAGGATTCCTACACAAAGCAGTGTGTGATAGATGACCGGGCAGCCCGGCTAGATAGTAAGTAATCTTCCTTTATTTGATTGCTTACATATCATATTTTTAAAAGTAAGCTTTGACGTTTTGCTAGCTTGTTAAGTACTACGGTTGAGATGTTAGATAATCTTGAATATAAATCCGTCTCTTTCGTTCATTTTGATTGATGAATCTACGTATTAGGCAATTTTAATATTCCTCAGTAAGTGTAATGTAAAACAATAATTAGATTGAGCTTGTTCTGATAAAGTAGCCATGTCACTGAACTTGTTGAAGTTGTGTTTTTTGGGACATTTGGAAAAAACATGAGGTTTCAGCTCTCCTTACCTTTTGACGAAGGCTAAAATGGGTGAAGTAAATATAGAAAAGCTTCAATATTTGCTAACTTGCTTAGAGTTTATAGCATGAGGCCTTAGCAAATAGTGTTTTGTGCTTGACTAAACATTCCACCTCTCCACAAAAGAAAGCCTTGTTCTTTTACCTTGTGTGATCCTTTTATTCACAGAGATCAAGAAATCCATTAGCACCTGCACATTCAGTATGGTATTTGGGGGTGGGGGGTGGACCAAAATTTCTTCCTTGAATTTATAAGTATCTTTTTCAGTCCTTTCCATGGAGGAGGTAAACATCCAGGTGACTTCAGAGGTTACCCGACTGTCTGCCTAGATGTATTTGATATTTTTAACGTTGTAATTGCTATGCTAATATATTCTAAATACAAAATTAGCCTACCCTGATGAAGATAACTCTGACGTTGTCTGCCATTAGAATGTATTCATCTTTAGCATTGAGAATCAAGTACTAAGAGGATTCTTAGTACTTGAAATTTTAAAAAATTACGCTAAGTGTGATATGCTTCAAAGGTCCCACATTAATTGGGTCTGCCCTTGTGAGGAAGCCATTTTTATAAAAGGAAAACATGCACCCACTTACATTTCTTGTTTTTTCTTTAGTTCTGGATACAGCAGGACAAGAGGAGTTTGGAGCTATGCGAGAACAGTATATGAGAACTGGCGAGGGTTTCCTGTTGGTCTTTTCAGTCACAGATAGAGGCAGGTTGGTACCAATATTCAATTGTAGGTCTCCTGTTAATGTCTAGATCACTGTTTTATTGAATTTGCTTTCTTGTTTTTATAGAAAAAGGAAAAGTAGTAAAGTACTAAAAGGGGCATGGGACTTGCTGAATTATGATACTTGATCAAACTGATTAATTTTTGTGTTTTTAGTTTTGAAGAAATCTATAAGTTTCAAAGACAGATTCTCAGAGTAAAGGATCGTGACGAGTTTCCAATGATTTTAATTGGTAATAAAGCAGATCTGGATCATCAAAGACAGGTGAGAAGGAATTTTGCTGTTGGGAAGCCAATTATTTGTAATCATGTAAGTGAACAGATATTTTTAATGAGAAGGTGCCATGATCAAAAATACTGCGCTGAGTGTGGTGCAATGGATTTTTCAGCCTCTAGCCCACATCTCGAATACAGTTGTTTAACTTCTTAACTTTTGCTGGTATTTAGGTTCTATTTTATTTTTATATAACCTTGTGTTAATAGTCTTAAGATTTGGTTGGAAAAGTTCAAATCATCAGGAAAATTTGGTTGATAAACATCACTGAGGACAGCTTTCTATTGTGTAGTCAATTATTGTTTAAAACGTAATCTTTGATTTGTGTGCTCTATTTGTAAAACTTTGTTAAAAAACAAGTTTGAAACATGAACTTAAGAGAATATGGTTCTAAGATTTAGAAATGTTTACATGATGTAGAATAAATTTTACTGCCATGTCTCTTTCAAATCTGAGTTATTATGGATTTAAGCTGATTGATCTTTATTTCAAACCAGTATAAGCTGTTGGAAATAATTTAGGATATGACATTGCTTATGTCTGAAGACCTGGAGTAAACAGTCCATCTCTTTTTTAAAAAAATATGTATACACACACACACCCACACACACACACACACACACACTTGGAACTAATTCTTTCAGGGCTTCTGAATCTAATTATATTTCTTAAGTACTGCCCAGTTGTTCTTCTCAGTCAACTTTCTACCAAAAGCTTTCCACTGCTCTTCTCAGTCCTCGGAGGTACTCAAAGCACTTTTAGATGTCACTGGATCTGAGAAATAAAGGCAGAGTAGCTCTGCAGGGAACCAGGGGGGTTCTGGCCTTGTCCAACTCCAACCTTTATTCCACCCCCAAATGTTTCCTGCCCCGGTTTGTCTGAAACTTTTCCATGCTCGTAGTGCCAGTAAAGGACTAGGTGGCAGGCCTGGGGTGAGGTGGGAGTCTTTTCTAGGGTTGGTGGTGGCAGATGAAGGAGAACAGGGGAGTACACCCATCAGAACTCAACAGGTCATGTCATAATTAGCTTGGGGCAAGGGGTTATTTTTAAGTCCTCTGTATATGGAGGATTGCTGGTATTTGGAGTGTGGTTTCCAATTGCCTGCAGATATTAACATATTGTGCCACTTTGGCTTTGTTTTATACTGTAGACTTAAGAATTTTTCATCTAAGTTATTTTCTTTTTTTAAGAGTAATAGATTCTCAGAGTAAAATAAGGACAAGGTCATAGGGAATGATAGCTTTTATATTTCCTTCACCTTAAAGATAGATAGCTTGGAATATTTCTCTGCTTTAAAATATATACACAGATGTCAAGTATGTACATGCTGCAGTTCCTGTCGTGGCTCAGCAGAAATGAATCTGACTAGTATCCATGAGATTTGATCCCTGGCCTCACTCAGTGGGTTAAGGCTCTGGTGTTGCTGTGGGCTGTGGTGTAGGCTGGCAGCTACAGTTTGGATTAGACCCATAGCCTGGAAACCTCCATATGCTGTGGTTATGGCCCTAAAAAGACAATAAATAAATAAAGTATGTACATGCTGAAAAGTTCAAATATCTATCTATATCTGTCTATCTAGGGGAAAAAAGCAAATGGCTAAAAACTATTTAATTTCTTGCTCATTCCTATAGATTCTCCTCTCTGAAGCATAGGCACAAAGAAACATTTTGTTTCTCTCGAGCTTCATCTTCTCTTTTTTCTTTTCTTTTTTCTTTTCTTTTTAATTGTTATTTCCCCAATACAATTTTTTTTCTACTATACAGCATGGTGACCCAGTTAACACATACCTGTACATATTCTATTTTCTGTCATTATCATGCTCCATCACAAGTGACTAGACATAGTTCCCAGTGCTACACAGCAGGATCTCATTGTTAATCCATTCCAAAGGCAATAGTCTGCATCTGTTAACCCCAAGCTCCCGATCCACCCTACTCCCTCCCCCTCCCCCTTGGCAACCACAGGTCTATTTTCCAAGTCCATGATTTTCTTTTCTCTGGAAAGGTTCATTTGTGCCGTATATTAGATTGCAGATATAAGTGATATCGTATGGTATTTGTCTTTCTCTTTCTGACTTCTCTCAGTATGAGAGTCTCTAGTTCCATCCATGTTGCTGCAGATGGCATCATTTTGTTCTTTTTATGGCTGAGTAGTATTCCATGTATATATATACCACATTTCATCTTCTCTTGTAGCTATTCTCACTTAAAAGTCATGATCACTAGGTTTTTTTTTTGGTCTTTTTAGGGCCACACCCACAGCATATGGAAGTTCCCAGGCTAGAGGTCCAATCAGAGCTACAGCTGCTGGTCTACACCACAGCCACAGAAACATAGGATCTGAGCTGCATCTGTGACCTGTACCACAGCTGACAGCAACACTGGATCCTTAACCCACCAGGGGCTGAACCCTCATGAGGGCTCGTTACCACTCAGCCACAATGGGAATTCCTACTTTCTCTCTTTTTTTTCACTTTCTTATTTTTAAGCTTACAACACTTTCTTCTCCTTCCTTACTCTCGGCTGATGATGATGAATAATAATTTCCTATTTCACTGAGAAATTTCTCCATGACCACATGCACTAACCTAAGTACACGTGTGCCCCATCAGTTCTGCTTCTCTCCACTTACATGAATAAACTGAGCCTCTCTGACCAGCCTCTCTGGTAGGCACTGGAGCCCATCTGCCCCTCCTCAGCCTCTCACAGGCATCACCCCAGCAGTCATTCCATCCAGGGGTTCCATTTCTCTCCTGGGTGATCATTCCTGTCAGCGTGTGTCACATGCTTCAGTATTCTCATCTTTTTTTTTTTTTGTCTTTTAGGGCCACACCTGAGGCATATGGAGGTTCCCAGGCTAGGGGTCCAATTGGAGCTACAGCTGCCAGCCTACGCCAGAGCCACAGCAACACCAGATCCGAGCCGCATCTGCAACCTACGTCACAGCTCACGGCAACGCCGGATCCTTAACCCAGGGAGCAAGGCCAGGGATTGAACCCACAACCTCATGGTTCCTAGTCGGATTTGTTTCCATTGCGCCACCACGGGAACTCCCAGTATTCTCATCTTTAAAAGAAAAAGTAACCATAGCAAAAACTCCTTAGATGTGTTATCTGCACTTGCTCTCCACTTCCTTTCCTTTCTTTTTCTTGCTGGCACTGACTTCAGGCATGCAGCCCTGGTCAAGGTCACCACTTACGCAGATGTCAGTAACATTGGATACAGTTGCTTATACTTTCCTTTTTGAAACACTTTGTTTACTTAGCTCTGGTTCACCATTCCCTCCTCCCTTTGTTGTGCTTCCTTGTCTGTCTTAGGTGTCTTTGGGCTCAGGCACACTTTCCTCCAGGCCCTAGATATACAAAGACAAACATGCCTTAACCCTGCTAGCCTTTAGGCCATATGCTGTACTAAAAGTTTTTTACCTTTTAAAAGTCTCTTCAGGAGTTCCTGCTGTGGTGCAGAGGGTTAATAATATGACTGTAGTGGCTTGGGTAACTGTCGAGGCCTGGGTTTCATCCTTGGCCTTGACACAGTGTGGGTTAAAGTATCTGGGAGTTGCCACAGCTGTGATGTACACGGTACCTGCGGTTCAGATTCAGTCCCTGACTCAGGAACTTCCTTATGCCACAGGTATGGCTGAAAAAGAAGAAAAGGTTTCTTCAGAATTAAAGGTGCTGTTCTATAATGTCTTCTCACCCTTACTTGCTCTACCAATGAACCTAAAGAAGCCACAGGCATCCCATAAACATTTCATCCCACAGTTTGGAAATGCTGACTTTTTGGTCATTTCTTTAAGTTCAGTAACCAATCTGGCTTCCTCTTAGTTGCTGACCAGTGTGGTCTTTTCTCCCTTTGTCTTAGGTATGATCTTTTGGACTTTCTCTGGTTTCTCTTACATAGCAAATGTCAGTTCCCCATGTTGTTTGTTTTTTTAAAATATTTTTTAAATGTTGATTTACAGTGTTGTGCCAGTTTCTGCTGTACAGCAGAGTGACTCAGTCATACATATATACACATTCTTCAAATACTATTTTCCATCATGGTCTATCCCAAGAGATTGGATATAGTTCCCTATGCTATACAGAAGGACCTTATTGTCTATGCATTCTAAATATAATAGTTTGCATCTATGAATCCCAAACTCCCCATCCATCCTGCTCCCCCCCCCCATCCCTCCTTGGCAACCGCAAGTCTGTTTTCTATGTCTCTGAGTCTGTTTTGGTTTTGTAGATAGGTTCTTAAGTGCCGTATTTTATTATTTTCTTTCTTTTTTTTGCTTTTTAGAGCCACACTTGTGGTCTATGGACGTTCCCAGGCTAGGGGGCAAATCAGCTACAGCTGCCGGCCTACGCCACAGCAATGAGGGACCTGAGCCGGGTCTGTGACCTACACCACAGCTCATGGCAATGCTGGATCCCTGACTCACTGAACGAGGCCAAGGATCAAACCCACATCCTCACGGATACTAGTTGGATTCGTTTCCACTGAGCCACGACGGGAACTCCCTATGTGCCATATTCTAGATTCCACATATAAGTGATATCCTATGGTATTTGTCCTTCTCTTGCTGACTTAACTTCATTTAGTATGATAATCTCTAGTTGGATCCCATGTTCTTTGAAAGCCCGACCCTGGGCTTTCAACTACCACTGCTCCCAAGATTCAGAACCCATCAGGGAGGGGAGATCAGCCAGAAGAGGCTTTGCCTTTTTTCTTTTGGCTTCTTCCAACCACCTCTTTATCCAGTATTTATAGAACACTTTCTGGGCACTGATGACAAAGCAGTAGAAAAAATAAAGTCACTGAAATAAAAAGAGATCTGTGGAAGATGAATGGCGTTGTTACCATATACCTGGGCCCTTAGAGATACATTGATTATTTTATTTATCCTGTCAGAGGTGTAGGAAGAAAATATAGGTAAATGATTTGCTTGCCCTTGCTAAAATGTAAACATAGGTAAATATGACAGCATATCGATTCTGAAATTTAATACAGCAGTTGTGTGTGAGCTTGGACTGTGGACTCCATGGTAGCTCTGATTTCAAGTTCCTTGTCCTTGACTCAGGCTGGTCTAGAAATGGACTGTTTTTGCTTCTTTTGGGAACCCCCGCCCCCCCTTTTATCTCTCCTGGCTTGCCTTAATTTTCCCTTTTTCTTTCCCCCTTGTTAGTTTTTTAGTTTCTAGGCCACCATTAATTTGAGAAAGGAGCCTGTTACATTACAGTAATAGATGCCTAAGTGTACTAACACCTAGTCCTCCTTTCTGTTAGTACCTGGACTGCAGGGTGCTCCTGCAGCCTCCCAGGAAAAAGAACCCCCTCCCCGCAACACAGGGTAAGGGTCTTCTCTGGCCTTATTTGTGACTTGTCTGTATCCGAAAGGCTCTGAGCCACTGAATGTGAGCACCATGAAGGCTTCTCTCTTTTGACCACTAAGTTTTGTTCATGTTTTGTCTTTAGCACATAGAACAGGGATACACATACACCTAGTATACAGTTGCTGAATGGATGGACCAAAGCATCTGTGAATCAATATGTGGTATTAATATGGTGATTCTTTCTATGTAATAGATTATTTTTGAAAAACAAGTTTTGCTTCTGTAAACTTAGGGATGTGTCAAGTTAATAAATAACCTAAGTGAGTATTGCAGATGTTGTGGTCTACTCCTTTTAAACCCAGTTTGTTTAATAAAACTGCTTTCATCATTCCTATTTTGCTCTTCTCTATTTAGAAATATGTAGTACTAGATAAACTCATATTGTGGATTTCCACTAATATTCATTTGTACATTTTTTTTTTTT
Source organism: Phacochoerus africanus (assembly GCF_016906955.1). Classification (NCBI taxonomy): domain Eukaryota; kingdom Metazoa; phylum Chordata; class Mammalia; order Artiodactyla; family Suidae; genus Phacochoerus; species Phacochoerus africanus. The sequence goes on from NC_062547.1 coordinate 46,410,781, forward strand.
TTCCCTTTGGGTCTTCTTAGGGCTGTATCTGAAGCATATGGAGGTTCCAAGGCTAGGGGTTGAATCTGGAGCTGCAACTGCTGGCCTCCACCACAGCCACAGCAATGCCAGATCTAAGCCGCATCTGCAACCTCCACTGTAGTTCATGGCAACACCGAATCCATAACCCGCTGAACAAGGCCAGGGATCAAACCTGCATCCTCATGGATACTTGTTGGGTTCTTAACCCGCTGAGCCACAACGGGAATTTTTCATTTTGTACTTTTGAACTGAGTCTCACTGGAGGTTTGCAAATGTAAATCAGAATTTCTTGCATCAGGTTCACCTTGGTTGTTTAAAACAAAAACTTTTAATTCTCTGGATTGGGAAACCTCTAGGAAACTTGTTTGAGTAGCTTTCAGTCTTCTTTTGATTTCTGTGTTCACAATGTTTTAGCTTTTTGTTCCATGCGATGTTTTTTCCTTTGGTGGTAGCAATGCTATTTCTGCTTCTCAGTTAAAAGTACGCTGCACCAGTGAGTTCCTGAGCAGCTTTGTATGTGGTTAGAGATTTCTTGACCAGAAATGTGTGTATGAACTTTGCTGACCTCGATTCCTGGAAGACAGTGATGTGAGAAAATGCTCTAAAAATAAATAAATGAAGCACATCAATAAACAGTCTTAGCAATGAGTGGGATTTTTTTTTTTTTTAATCAGCTAGACCATTAATTCATTAGTTTTCCTTAATTGTAGAAAGATAGGTCATTCGCTGTTTCTCTCTGGCCAAATTACCTTATGTAGGAGGGTTAGGGCAAGATGGCTCTCTGAAGAATAGTTAAGCAGAAGAACAAAAAGCAGAGTTCTTAAGGACTATGTTTCTCTCCCTCAATCAAATTACTTTATATTAATAAAATAAGTAATAATTACTGAGATGGACACATCTCAAAATTTTATTTTCACTTTTCTTCCTATATGTTTTGTCTTTTACTTCAGGATGTCCTTACTTGGTCAGACTCTATTTCCTTAATATATGTTTGTTATATAACTACTATATGCTCTTCAAGGCTCTGAGTGTACAAAGACAACTATACCTTGCAACCTTGCTACCAAAGGAGAAAACAAAACCAAAAATTGTGGTGTAGTGTATTGTGGTTTTTTGCTGTTCATTATAGGGCATTCCGGGACACTGTTGTAAAGACAGCACTAAGGGGAAGTTTTTGATTTCTTGAGCCTTGAAGTATTGGTATGAAGCAGATTACGAGTGTAGAATTGGGAGAGAACGAATGACACCCCAGGAAGAAGGAACAGACTTTTTGACAACATGAGGGTATTTTTGTAGGAAGGAATTTCAAGTCAGCTTAAGATAGGAATTGTCCTTTTTTAATTGGTGGCTCTGTGAAGCTTTCTTTCCTTACCTGGCTTTCTTACTCTTAATTGCTTGCTTGATTTGATTGATTTATATTTCATAGACCTTGTGGTACATGTGCTGTTTTGAAGACAGGCAAGGTAAATTTTAAAATTCCATTAACTTGGATATATCAGTGCTGTGTAGGACCTGCCTGCCATTCTTTTGGAACTCAACAGGGTATATAGACTGTTATGAAGTAATTGTTAGATGTACATGCATTAATATAAGGGCCTAAAGCAGTTTCATTGAAGCTGCTGAATTTTGAGAATGTAATATCAAATTAGGAGAACAAACGGCCTGAAAGGTTTAGAAGGAAATACTACCTTGATCTAAAATAGGGCCAGGAATAATCATATCTAATCTGCTAGAGTGGCAAAGCTTGATAATTCTGGGGATATTGGATAGAGCACTGAGAAGGGTTTTGTTCTAGTAGTGGGACAAAATTGACCCTAGACAAAATGCTGTTCTGGTACGGTATAACAAAAAGGATCAAACTTTCCAAATACTGCATCTCAAAAGAAAGCTCAGGAATATTTATAGGAATACAAACTATCTAAAACCCAATAGGTTAAAAATTGGGTACACATGCATCCACTCAAAAATTATCAAGCATATAAAGAAGCAGGGAAATATGACCCATAATGAAAAAAAAAACAGTGAATAGAAATACTCTCAGAAACAACATGGGTGATAGAGTTGGTGAACAGAGAAATTAAAACAGTTACTATAACTGTATTCCATATGTTCAAGAAGCTGGAGGAAAGACTGAATATTGAATATGTTAAGTAGAGACATGGAAAATGTAAAAAGATAAAAATCAACTTCCAGAAATCAAAACTACAGTGTTTGCAATGAAAAATACACTGGATAGGATTAAAAGCAGAAGTAATGTCTGAAAAGTTTCTAAATTTGATGAAAACTCTAAAGCTCAACAAACCCTGAGCACAAGAAATATGAAGAAAATTAAAAGGTGCATTATAGAGAAATTGCTTAAAAACAGTGATAAAAGAGAAAATATGAAAAATAACCGGCGGGGGCGGGGAACACATTGCTCCAGCGGATCAGAGATAAGGATGAGAGCAGTCATATTGTTTTTCAAAGGAGGTGATACACGGAAGATGGTGGCACAGCATCTTTCAGGTGCTGAGAGAAAAAACTGTTGCCTAGAATTCAGTATCTAAAAATTTATTTCGAAAAGACTTCTCCCAGGTATACAAAAAGTGAAAGAATTTATTACTAGCAGATGTATAAGAAACGTGAAAAGAAGGAAAACCATACCCAATGGAAATCTGGATCTAAACAAAGAAACGAAGAATACTTTTACCTGTTATATGGGTAAATATAAATTACTTTTATTAATTAAATCTCCTTAAAACATAATTGGATACTTAAAGCAAAAATAATAACAAGATATTGTGAGATAATAGGTAATAATGACCAAAAGAGCAGGAGAAAGAAATACTATTGTTAAAAGGTTCTCAAACTATACATGAATTGGCATAATATCATTTGGATCAGATAATGATGAGTGGAAAATGTATAAACTCTAAAGCAGTCATAAAAATAACATGATACATAGTTTATTAGCCATCAAAGAAGAAGAATTATAAACACAATATAGTTAACTGAAAAGAAGGCAGCTTTTGATAAGTAGAACAAGAATAAATGGGATGATTAGGTAACAAATTATAGGATGACTCAACTGTATCAATAATCATGTTAAATGTAAATAATATAAACACCTCAAAAGGCAGACACTGTCAGATTGGATAAAAAGCAGGCTATAAGAAATAAACTTTCGACATAAAGACACAAGTAGGTGAAAGGTACAAAGGATGATGTAAGGTAGACCATGCTAATACTCATGAAAAGAAAGTTGAAGTGGCAATGTAAATGTCAGACCAAGTAGGTTTTGGAGCAAAGAATGTTACCAAGAATAAAGAAATTAATTCATCGAGGGAACTTAACAATCCTAAGTTTATTCAGGTACCAAAGAACAGCCTCAAAATTCTTAAAGCAAAAATTGAAAGAACTGCAAGGAGAAATAGACACATTCACACTTATAGTCAGATGTTTCAATGTCTCTCTCAGTAATTGAGCAAGTAGAAAGAAAATCAGTGAGGATATAGATGGTTTGAACAACACTATTGAGCAACTCATCCTAACTGATGTTTAGTGAACACTCCACTCAGTAGTAGCAGAATACACATCTTTGGAAATGGGAATGGGTCATAGAACAATTTTCAATACAGTTAAAGGGGTTCTAGTCAGATGGTATATGTTCTTTGACCACATTGGTATCCAAATGGAACTCAGTAACAGAAAGACACCTAGAAAATCTCCAAATATGGGGAAACTAAGATACATTTAATTAACCCTTGATACAAAGGAAAAAAAAAGGACATTACAAAGTATTAGGAAGTGAATGATAACTAAAGCAGCATATCAAAATTTGTGGGATGCTACTAAAGAAATGTAGAGAGAGAAACTTATAGCATTAAATGTTTGTATTAGGAAAGAAAAAAGCTCTTAATATGGTGGCTGTCTTCCACCTTAAGAACTATAAGAAAAAGAAAGCAAATTAAAACCGTAATAATCGGAAGAAGAAAAGTAATAAAGATAAGAATGGAAACCAATGAAATTAAAAATAGAAAAACCACAGGAAAAGTAAATAACCCCAAACTGGTTTTCAGAAGCTCAATCAAGTGACAGATCTAGTCTAGCCAGAATGATCAGATAAAAAAAAACAAAGATATAAATTCAGCAGTGGGAGAAATAACCTCACTTCAAATCTTAATAGATACTTAAAAGATAATGAAGAAATACTGTAAATAACTTTATACCAATAAATTCAACAAGTAGATGAAATAGACCTAGTCCTTAAAAGGCACAAACTACCAAAGCTCACTTAAGAAAAAAATAATCTGAGTAGTACTGTATGTTAAAAAAAAAAATAAAAATTTTTTGTTGGAAAAACCTCTCCTCAAAGAAAACTCTAGGCCACTTTTACCAAACTGTTTTTGCCAAACCTATTCCAGAAAGTTGAAGAGGAAAGAATTCTTCTCAACTCATTATATGAAGCCAGTGTTACTCTGACACCAAATCAAAAAAAGACATAAAACTACAGCTTGATATGTCTCTTAAACATATATGTAAAAATTCTTCATTAAAATTTTAGTAAATAGGAGATACCACTGTGGTACAGTGGGTTAATAATTTGACCTGTCTCTGTGGAGGCACTGGTTTGATCCCTGGCCCAGCACAGTGGGTTAAGGATCTAGCTGGCATTGCTGCACCTGTGGCATAAGCCACAGATGTGGCTTGAATTTGATCCCTTGCCGGGAAACTTCCATGGGCCAAGGGTGCAGCTGAAAAAGGAAAATAAATTTTTTTTTTTTAGTGAATAGAATTCAGTATATGAAAAGAACAGTGTATCATCGTACAAATGGAGTTTATTCTACGAATACAATGTCGATTTAACAGGCAGAAGTGAATCAGTATAACTCATCATATTAATAGACCAAAAAGGGAAAAATCGTATGAACTCAATAGATGCAGAAAAAAAAAAAAAAACCCATTTGACAAAATCCAGCATCCATTCCTGATCAAAACTCTTTATAAGCAGAATAGTGAGGAACTTTATTAACCTGATGAAGGGCACCTGCAATAAAATCCTGCAACTAACAGCTTGCTTAATGGTGAAAGACTAAATGCTTTGTCCCTAAGATCAGAAACAAGTCAAAAGTACCCCCTCACCACTGCTGTCTTGGAAATTCAAGGCAGTGAGGTAGGGCCAGAAAAAGAATGAAAGGCAGCCATTTCAGCAAGGTAACAGCAAAACTGTCTTTCTTTATTAGCAAGTGGCATGATTGTGTGTGTAGAAAGCGTATGGCATTTATTAACCACCTGGGTAAGTGAGTATAGCATATTTTCAGAGACTAAAATAAAGATACAAAGATTATTATTCTGCTTTTGCAGAGAAAAATGTGTATCATTGAAAAAAGATGAGAAGAATGTTGGTTCTGTATGGGTGATAGTTTCCTAAATTTTGTTTATTTTTTCTTTTTGCCGATGTATAATTTTCTAACTTTTTTAAGTGTTCACTCTTCATGGTAGTGACAGCAATGAAAGTTTTTTTTTTTTTTTCCAGAAATATAACTTTTAAGCTCCATTATATAAATATAAATGTAACATTGTTGAATATTTTTAGGTAAATATCACTCTTCCAACCGCCTACATTTAAAATATATAGGGCATTTTACTTATATTCAGTTAGTGTTTTCTTCTGGCCTTCCGTTTTATGTGTCATCAGCAGTGCCACCCTCCCCTGCCTACCTGCCTTCATCTCTTCATGTAAGGCAGACATTGTGAGGGTTTGTGGTCCTATTCATTATTCGTTTTCCCCACATATTTATTGAGTTTACCAGGTCCTAGGGAATGTGGACGCGAAGAGGACCCCGTGACTTCTTGAGGCTTGCCCTGGTCTCCATCCTCACTCACCGCTTGCTTCATCCCAGCCATTCTTGGCTTTCAGTTCCTGGAACTTGGAGTGCCCCTACATGTGCCATTTCCCTTGTCAGGAATACTTTACCCCGCCCCCTCCCAATTCCATACTCTTTGTTTAGTTCTTGGCTTACCTATCACTTCCTCAGGGAAGCTCTCCCTGACTTCTTGCCCAGCAGGGCTATAGACTCTCAGAGCACCTTGTACTTTTCCTTGCCAGTTTATCACTGTTGTATTTAATATTTTGAGTAATCACTAGACTGAAATCTTGCTTCTGTCCTGTGCTGAGTTGTTGTGCAGAGCTGGGCTTCATCCCTATGTGTTGAGCTCTTAAGTCTCCTGGTTCATCTCATAGACGAATCAGCTTGGCCTCTGGCTGGAATAACAGTGCAGCCTGTGGTCAAGGATTAGGTAGAACAGATCTGATTGTTAATACTCAAACACAACTCTCGGAATTTCAGGTAACGCAGGAAGAAGGACAGCAGTTGGCACGGCAACTTAAGGTAACATACATGGAGGCATCCGCAAAGATTAGGATGAATGTGGATCAGGCTTTCCATGAACTTGTCCGGGTTATAAGGTAAGCAAAACAGGTTTTAGAAGTTTTAAATGTATTGAATTTGACAGGTAGTCGCATTATGCTTTTGAAAACAATTAGCCGAGAAAGAAATTACCATTAAATGTTTAGTAAGAAAGGAAATTGTATGTAGGGATGATTCTGTTCTGAGAAGGAATGAATTTTTGACAGAGTTTGTTACAATTTTTTTATTGTATATGTATTCTAGTTACTTCCTACATAAAAAGCCTAATTTTATTGTATTGAAGTAGAGTACATATAGGGATTCCGAAAAGCATCTGTGCAGCTTCCAAAGGTGGCGACGACAGCAGCTAAGCCTTGAGTGTTAACTTCTGCCAGATCCTGTACTGAGTGCTTCACGTGATTGTTACATTTAGTTCTCCCCACAGCCCAATGATAGCCCCCCTCTCAGATGAGAAACCAAGTAGAGAGGTTAAATAATTTGAACATATTAAATGGCAGAGCTGGCACTTAAACCTGGCACTTAAACCTGTGTCTGATTTCAGAACCTGTGCTCTTAGCTTTGCTTCTTACCTACTCCTCCCCGGGTATGAAAAAGCCAGGTAGTAAGAATACAGCAGTCTCACAGGGCCGGAAATGTGATGTCCAGACTTCATGGAGGCTTTCTATTAGCTGGCCTAAGAGGTCCCTGTGGTACAGAAAGTGTTAATGAGTTCCAGGAAGCTTGAGGTGATAAGTGAGGCCAGCTGGAGCTTGTGTGTGTGAGAAAGAGTAAATTGCTTTAGTGGGCAGGGTTTGGTTTTAGGTCTTGTGGCATATCCCCACTTCACCTTCTGTTCTTAGATTTTCTAGTTTCTCTGCTAGCTAGTTTGACAGGTATATGAAATTAGTTCGTATTAGTTGTATATCTAAGGTGACACCTTGAACTTTTTTTTCGAAGCCCCTTACCAGGGCATCTCTTTGTGAAGGGGAAAAAAAGTGATGATTGTATTTTTATTTTTCAGTAGTTTGTTAAAAATCCAACTTCTGTTATTTTTTCATGAGCACAGAGTTTGGGTTTTACAGAATGAAAAGATTTGGGAGGTGAATGGTGGTGTATAACATTGTGAATATATTTAAAGCCACCGAACTGTACACTTAAAAATGGTTAAAATGGTAAATTTTGTTATGTGTATTTTACCACTCACATGCCAGTGCTCTCTTAAAATAATGTTTATTGCTTTTTTGAACTATTTTGTCCTTAGTTTTGATCTTTAGAATCAATCCATACCCATCAATCAGTCAGGAGTGAAGAGTGGGTAAAGGAGATTTTTTTTATGCCAGATACTGTTAGGCGTTTGAACATAACACAATCTTCTTTAATCCTCAAAGCAACTATGAAAGGTAGAGTTTTATTTTTATTATCCCTTCTAAAAAACTGGATCAGAGGGGTCAACCAGCTTGTCCAAAAGGGACTTGTAGCTACAAAGTGGCAGAGCAGGGATAGGAATGGCATACCTCATAAGGCCAGGTCCTCTGTGTCCTACTCTAGTGATGGATATTCATTCCTATGGATACCTTGGAGTCATGGATTGCAAACTGAAAGGAACTTAGATGTTATTGCCTTCGACATCTCATCTAATTGAAGACTCGCCTATAAAGGAAACTCAAAGACAGCTTGGCTTATGCTCATGTTGAAGTATTTGTGCCTCCCCCCGCCCCAAAGATACGTTTTGATTCTCTAGTTGAAATTTAACATTGGAAAGCCTATGCAACATTCTTGTTCAACATTAACCTGTATTTGTAATAATGTATTACCAAAAAGACAATTATCTGTAGATTTTTCTATCTTACAGGAAATTTCAAGAGCAGGAATGTCCTCCTTCACCAGAACCAACACGGAAGGAAAAAGACAAGAAAGGCTGCCATTGTGTCATTTTCTAAGAATCCCTTGAATTTTAGCTACCAACTGCCAGGAAAAGCCCTCATCTTCTTCTCTCCTTACGGTTTACATCATGTTGGTACCTTTCTAGCCTTAGACAAATGATCACCGTGGTAGCCTTAGATCAAGATGCTGGCTAATCTTTTCTATGAAGCTAATCCAATGGTCATTTCAAGACAGATTTAAAGGAAACACTAAGGCTGCTTCAAAGATTATCTGATTCCTTTAATATATATATATACACAGACACATTCTTTTTTAAGGGCTTACTTTTAATAAGGATGAATCAGTTTTGGAACCTAAGTTTTGCCAAGCCGAAGTCATAGGTTGTGAAATAACTTTTAACTTCTGGAATCATATTGCCTACTGTTAGTCTAAATAGAACCATAGGGAGTTTTTTTTTAAATGTGAGTTTTTGCCTATCTCTAAAAATTTTGATGTCAATTTTAGTTAACCTTAAATACACTGAATTGAATCCATAAAAGTGAGACATCTCAGACCTTTACTGATGCTACAGACTTTGTTTTCCAGTGGCCAAGATACCAAATGCCTCTTGTATTTATAGATTAAAAATTGTGTGTAAAGCCTTTACTATTACTCCTATTCTTAAAGATAGTATTCTTTGTGGCCAAATATTTGGACTCATTCTGGACTTAGGCGTTTCACTGTTATTGGTTTTTTAATTTAACTCTTTTCACAGCCATGTTGAGAGTAAAAATAAATAATTTCTGTCTGTCTTCCTTTTCAAGTATTTCTGGATAAGGGATTCAAAAAACTAAAACTTTTTGTTTGTAATATAAAATATGGAATTGATCTTTCCAGGGTCAGAGATGATTAATGTTTTTGCTATATACTTTTATACATTATTTTCTTATCAAACTAGTTAACAAGTATTTTTATATGTTTGTAAGCAAATATGCTTTCACAGCATACCTTGTGTATATGTAAAGATAAGTATTTAATTCTCACTGTTCACTTTTAACTGACAAAGAAAAGAACGTGAAAACTACAGAAACTGTGGTAGAACCTTACTTGCTGTTCCGGTCCTGGTTGTACCCACCTTTGGCCAGTCACATAGCTACTCAAGAGACCTTCCCAATAGAGTACAACAGGATGAGAAGCTGAAATCACTTCCGATAGCCCCTGCTAGATACTGACTGTTATGTCAAGTAGTAAGTGGTAAACCTTTTAATGACAATTAGTATAACTGTGGATGGCTTATGATTTTGTTTTTACTTCTGTGGATTGTGTTTAAACAATTCAAAGTTATGTTCTTGATTTTGAGATACTAAGTGGTATTGCACAGTTGTCACTTTATTGAATGTGTACAACAGTCCCATGGAGTTTATAAAGCGTACCCTTGTATAGCTTCAGGTGCTAGAATTAAAATTGATCTGTTACCACAAGATGATGCTTGACGACTTGTTATTTTGGTGGTTTATTGAAGGAATGAGTGTCGGAGGAAACTTATTTTAGTAGCACTATGCCTTTTCCTTAGGATTTGAATCTAAAGTTCAAGACAGGTTATTTAGCCGCTGAACTTGAAGTGAAATGGCTTGGTGTTTTTAGTGATTTCCTGAATATATTCTTAAGTCAGTCTTTCTTAAACTTTTTTCCTGTGGTGTGCTCTCACAGAGATTCCAGCTGTAGAGGAGAGAGGAGTGTGAATACCTGCACATACACCCTCTCTGAGGATGAAGCCTAGAACAGCTGAAGCAAAGTAAACAAATTTATTTGAATGCTAATTAAAATTACTGCTCAGGGAGTTACCACATTTATCCTGTGGCTTCTGATGCTATAGCTCTGTCCTTGTTAGTACTTTCAGTTGGGAAATTTATTTATCGTTGGTAACTTTAGATAATGAGAGACTATGTAATATTGAAATTTAGTGGGAAACCTTTTATTTTATTCTGAATAGATGATTTGTAGGAAAGCAGCCTAGAAATTAAATTTTGATATCTCAGAGTACTTTTTTTCCCCCTCTGTGCTTCACTTTGGATAATTTTTATTGCCACATCTTCAAGTTCCCTGAGTTTTCTTCTGCAGTTGTTTAATCTGCTGTTAATTCCATCCAATGAATTTTTCATTTCTGACCTTATGTTTTTTCCTCTTCTTCTGTAGAAGTTCTATATTTTTAAAATATATTCTCTTTTTCTTTCCCTATTATGTTCTTATATTTTTCTTATCCAGACCTTCTCAACTGGTTTTTCAAAGAATTAAATCTAATGCCTTATCTGTTGTATGTAGTGAATTAACTTTCTTGTGCATCTAGAATGGTTCTAGCTGTGTACCATTCTTGGGAGAATTAGGAAATTAATCCCTCATATAACTTTCTATAGGGCTTAATTTTCTCACAGAACCCTGGTTGAGAAAGGCTGCTTGGAATATTTGAACCTTGTTATTATAATAGATGTTTTAATATCCTTGTCCACTAATCATTTCTGTAATTTTTTGGATCTGTTTCTATTGACTGATTTTTCTCTAGTCATGGGCCTCATTTTTCTACTTCATAGCATTGTCTAGTAAGTTTTTATGTTGAGTGCCTAGATTTTGTCACCTTCATGTAAAGATTGTTGGGCTTTGATCTGGTAGGCAGTTAATTTACTTGCAGTTCAGTTTGATCCTTTTAAGGCTTATCTTTAAACTTCATGTAGTCTCAAGTAGCTTTTTTTTCTTAGGGTAGTTTAGCTTCACTACTAAGATGTGGCCCTTTTGGGGTCTCTACTGAAATTCCCTGTGTGATCAGTGAGGAGTCTTCAATTTGGCTCATAGGGACTCAGATAATTTTCAGCCCCATATGAGCTCTGGGGAGCCATTCTGTTCACAGCTCCTGGGTCATTCTTTCCCTAGCCTCCTGAAGTTCAGCCTATGCATGTGTATGTCTTAAAATTCAGCCAAGACTTGTTGACCCTCTGCATATTTTTGGAGATCTTTTTCTATGTAGCGCTCTCTCTCCTCCAGAACTTTGTGGCTGCAGCTTCCAGCTGCTTCAGACTCCCTGATCTCTAGTGTCTGTCTTTTTAGCTCAGGGAAACATTTGTGCCCTGCTTGGAATCTCCATCCCCTCTGCAATCTGGAATGTGCCTCTAGGCAGAAAGCCAGGGCAATCTTAAGGCCTAGTTTATTTGTTTCTATTCCATCTGGGATTGTAGTCGTGCTGCCTGGTGTACACTGTTTGAAACAGTTTTCACATTTTTACTGCAGTTTCTTGATTGTCTAAGGTAGGGGGGTAAATCCAGTTCATGCTACTCCATGACCGGAAGCTGAGGTCTCTCTCATTTGATGTCCATCAAATAATCAGAGGTGCCTTGTAGCCCTCAGTCTGTAACTTGGAAACTTTTCTCACAAAGAATGGCTAGTCTCATAGCATGAATCGTCTTTGCCTGTGTAGCCATTTTTCTCCTCTCTAGCCGACGGGATTGGCAAACTTTGCCTGAAGAGGTCCAGTTAGTAAACATCGTCTTGGGCTTTGTGGGCCATGTGGTCTTTGTCCCAGCCACTCAACTCTGCCATTGTAGCACCCAAGTAGCTGTAAACAACCTAGAAATGAACGAGGGTGGCGGTGTTTCAATGAAACCTTATTTGTGGACACTGCAATTTGTACTTCATATCATTTTCATATGTCATGAAATATTAAATCTTTTGAATTTTTTCAGAAATGTATTTAAAATTGTAAAAACCTTCCTATATAAAAACAGATGGCAGATTGGTTATGATCTGTGGGCCGCGGTTTGCCAATCCTGCTCTCTAGCACATTTAGCATTTGCGGTTACACTCCCAACTTTAGAATCTCTTATGTATGTGGAAATTCTTTCAAGTAGGATTTCTTGAATTCATAGTTATGAGTTTCTGTCTTAGGATTTTTCTCCCTATATTATTTATTTAGAACTTTACAATGTTTCAGAGTTGGACATTATGCCCTATTGACATACCTCCTACATTGATGATTCTCTACATTTGGGGCTTCAGAGTTTCATAATATAAATTCGTCCCCTACTTGATCCTTTGACCATTAAAATTCAGTGCAAAAAGTTGTATATACTTAAGGTCTAGCCTGCGTTCCCCCTCTTCTCATCACCACTTGTTTACCTTATTTCTTTCTCATTCCTATATGTAGTGATTCCATTGAACAGAAAACTGACAGGTGAATAAAAGGAGATGATGATAAAATGATCACTTTCAGTATTGCTCAGTCACTTAAGGGTCCTTAACCAGTGACTGCTTTTAAAGTTTCAAAGTACTTTTTAGAAAAAAGGCATTTTAATTTGAACAGATTTCTTTGTGCAAGACTTTATTAGGTGCCCTGGGGAAGTGGATAGATTTCCTTCCTACAAATTACTCAGTATCTAGTAGAAGAAGATGAAGTGTGACAAAAACAAATGATGAGACTGTAGAGTTAAGGTAGTGTGTGAGGAGCATGCATGCAGAAAGTTGTCAGGTCCAGCAGAAGTGATGGTATGTATTCCTCCTGGGAAATCTAAGGAGGCTTAGTTTCTTAATTAGAAGTGATGTTTTCACTGGAGCTTGACAGAATGGTAGGCTTTGATGTGGGAAGAGAGGAGAAGAGTGAGGTGGGGAAAAGCCTGAGCAGAAGTACAGAGCTGGCAGCATGAATGGTGAATTCTGGGATTGGAAGCTTAATCTAAAAGGATTTTAAGGAGTTCCCATCGTGGAGCAGTGGTTAACGAATCCGACTAGGAACCATGAGGTTGCGGATTCGATCCCTGGCCTCGCTCAGTGGGTTGAGGATCTGGCGTTGCCGTGAGCTGTGGTGTATGTAGGTTGCAGACACGGCTCAGATCCTGCGTTGCTGTGGCTCTGGTGTAGGCCGGTGGCTACAGCTCCTATTTGTTTGACCCCTAGCCTGGGAAACTCTGTATGCCACGGGAGCGGCCCAAGAAATGGCAAGAAGACCAAAAAAATAAAAAAATAAATAAAATAAAAGGATTTTAGGTGCAGTGGGGAAGAACATGACTGGGCTTGGGTTGTGGAGGGCTTTAATATCATGTCCCTTCTGTATATACTAGGAAACTGTTGGGAATTCTGAACAAGAAATGCCTGAATCAAATCTAGCAGAAAGTGACAGAGCGGTGTGGATTTAAGGAAAGGTGGCCAGATGAGAGGTTATCTGAATCACTGAATCAGTTCTCTTTCCATTTGTTCTGCCACTTTTATCTAAGCCCCTCTGATCTCACACCCACATTATTATTACAATGGCCTTGGAAGTAGTCTTTATTTGCATTTTGCTTTCTCACACCCTAGAACTTGCTGAATGTTTTCCAAATCACTTGCTTTACTGTTGTAATTACTAGTTTCACCTTTTGCTTCTTGGCTTAGATGCCACCTCAGAGAGCCTCCTAAGACCACCCCATCGTAATACCTCACTGCCCTGTATTTGCTTCATAACAGTTACCCATCTGTGATTTTGTCTTGTCTGACCTCTACGTTAATGTCATAAGCTCCCCGAGGGCAGAACTGTGTCTGTTGGGTTTCCTGCTTTACCTGTAGTACCTGGCATGGGCAGAAAATCATTTGATGAATGCATAAGGAGCACAGGCAGCCTTATAGTAATAGAAATAAAATATATGGTGATCGTGGCACTTATGTACGGGGTTAGCCCAGGCGGCACTGGTGAATGGGGCTTGGAGCTCAAAAGAAGAGACTGGATTAAAAGTGCAGATTTGAAATTGGTCTGTTTTGAGCTAATGATAGAAGGGGGGTGGGGGTTGAGGTAGAAAGTGCTTTTGAGAGAAGGTCCAGGGTTTTAAACTTTGGGGGGAAGTTTAAAGATTAAAAGGCAGGAAAAAGCCAAGAGAAAAGCAGCCCATAGTTGGTGGTGAAGAGCTTTGAGTGCTGTGCAAAGATTGGGGAGTAAGGGGCAGCGGTGCTTGTTTCGAGGTTGCTGATGAGTTTGGGAGATTTGATTCAGTCATATGCTAGTGGCCACCAGATTATAGTGGGTTGTGGTGTGATTGGAGGGCAAGGAAGTGGAGGAGGTATGTTTGGGCTACTACTTAGAGAAATTCCATGGCACAATCAGAGGGTGATGGGGCAGTTGTCTTTCACGATCAGGTAGGATGTTAGAGGAATAAGAAAAAGAGCCAGTGCAGGGCACTCAGACATAGGTATGTAGGATACAAGTGTGGAAGAAGATGTTACCGTTTAGGTGCATAAGCATTTGAGAGATTCAAAAACATATGGCTTGCAGGTGACATCCCTTTTTGACCAGTGTGTGACAGTTGCTTAGTGCAGTGCTTCTCAGACTGAGATGAAGAGCCAGTTAAAAAAATTTTTGCATCTTCACTATCATGGAATGATAGAGTTAGCTAAGTTTAGGAATACAAAAAATGAACTGTTAGAGAAATAAATCGCACTCTTGGATGTTGTGACAATGTCTACTGTAAAAGCTTTTGAACGTTTTAAATTTCTGTCTCTCATCTTAGGAGGGTAATGAACAGTTTGTGGATGTGCTCAGGCTGCACATCTCTCTTTGTGTGGCACTAATTAGCGGATGAGGGAGCCGGCGATCTAGGTATTTTTCACAAGTGGTCCTTCTGACTTTCTAGATGGGCTAGTCACTTCCAGGTTAAGCTCCCGCAGTAGGAGTTGCATGCTAACACTAGGGGGAAAGATAAAAGGTTCTGCTCCAAGACTATTGAAAAGAAGTCAGTAGTCTTGAATAAGATGTTGGCCCCTTTCCCTCCCACTAATACTTAACATTTTTTGAAGTAAAGGAAAACCGTGTAAACATGTAACAGTTAAACCATGAGAATTATTACCTTAAATATGAGTGCTATTAAAATAGGAGAATTTCTGCCTGTCAGTTCAAAAGCCAGGAAGTAGTTAAGGACATATTCTGAGTTTTATGAAGAATTTAGAGCAATATGAGAAAATGATAATGATAGATAATGCTGAGTGAAAAGTCTGGAATTGTGCTTTGCTCTGATGATAGCTGGGTAAAACTACTGCATGTGTATTTTATTTGTCAGGAGATTTTCAGTCATAAGTCTGGGTAAAAAAGTATTGCATATGTATTTTATTTGTCAGGACATTTTCAGTCAAAAGTGGTAGAAATGCAGCTCAAGCCAGCTTCACCACAAAGTGAGCATTTACTGGTTTATGAGGAAGCAAGAGACTGAGCAGCTAAAACTGGCGTTCAGTGACCCCCTACTGCCAGGATACAATCAGGACTCACTCTCAAGATGGGAACTGGCTATACCGTGCAGGTGGTAGAGAAATCCTTTAGTGTAAGAAAGCTTGTGACAAAGCCTGAGGCCAGAAAAGGTAAAGTGACTGGCCCAGCTCTCAAAGGTATTCAGGGGCACAGCAGTGGTTTGAACCCAGGTTCCCCGTGCTTAACCGTTACATGACTTCTGCCTCTGCTCGACAGAGCGTGTAAAACCTTCTGAACTGACAGGGTTTCTAAATCAGGGATGCCATTATTTAAATTTGACATTTTAGTACAGATCTTTTGCTCACAGATTTCAAAGGATTTAAATTGAAAATTTATCTTCACACCCGTTAGCATTCAGCTGCTATTTATAGTTTGCTACCAGCATCTCACTCTCTTTCAAAAGGGGCTGTTTTATTTTCATTCATTCTCCCTACTTTGGGCAATATGAAAAACAAAATGAATTGTTCTGTCATGAAAATTAATAGCACGAACATTTGGGTCTTCCTTGATTCTGTGTTGTAATTAGCGATTAAACATTTATGTTTTGTCTTGTTTGGACAATGCTGTCCATTTCTTTAGGATATAAATATTTAACTCTGGGGGAAAGGGGACTGACCGCATAGTCCTGGTACAGTTTAATATTTGACTGCTTTAAACTATAGCCTGAAACATGTGGCCTTTTTGTCAGGTCACAGAAGTGCACATTTTTGTGTCTTAACATTTTATTTTATTTATTTATTTTTGTCTTTTTAGGGCCACACCCATGGCATATGGAGGTTCCCAGGCTAGGGGTCGAATCAGAGCTGTAGCTGCTGGCCTGCATCACCATCACAGCAACACCAGATCCGAGCTGCATCTACGAGCTATGCCACAGATCATGGCAACTCCGGATCCCCAACCCATTGAGCAAGGCCAGGGATTGAACCTGTGTCCTTATGGATACTAGTCAGACTTGTTTTCACTGAGCCACGGCTGGAAATCCTGTGTCTTAACATTTTAGCCATGGACTTGACCTGGACTAAGGTTCTGTTGAATTGTAGTCATGTGAGAATATGTAATCAATCTTTACTTCCTGGAAGAAGTACACAGACCTTGGCTATACTTAAAAACATTTAATGCACAAAGTTCAAATTAAAACAGCACAGAATCTTTAAAAAATTTTTCAATTCTGGGTCTAAAGAAGCCCAGCCTTTATTTTCATTTGCTGCAACAGATATCCTTCAAATAATGCATTAGCAAAATGACAGGTGAGTGACCCCATGTTTGGTTGGGAGATATATCTCTGAACTTACTGTCATCTTAAAATGTGGATGTAAATTGGAGTCTGAGTGGTTTGGCATTGATAAGAATATACACAACAACTATGGTTGTTCTTTATATGGCAATTTTTACTCTCTTATAAGCTGTTTACTCTCTTAAGTGGACGTCCAAACAGATGTCATTTTTGTAGTAAAAAGTCTTTATTTCCAAAATGATTGGTTAGCCAGAAAAACTATAAACCAAGACTTTGGTAAGAAAGAGATTTGATGCTTTTTATAAATTCCCCCCTTGCAAGCAAAAAAAAAAAACCCTCCAAAACCAAAAAACAAAAAACCAAAGAAAACCAAAAAACAACCACCTAATGTAACAAGAAACATGTTACCCATTCTCAGCCGTTAACCAGTTGCCTGGTTTTAAGTCTCCAAAATTTAGGATTAAAAATGTACACAGTAGGGACCAAATAACATGAGACACTGGGGTGGCATATGTCCTTACCTAGGAATTGCCATTGTATGGAACTTTGATTTTTCATGGTTTGAGTGGAAGGATGCCTCTAGATAGCTAAGAGTAACCTTGCAAAAGTGAGCAGATTCTGTATCAGGACTCTTTTTTGGTCCAAGTAGAAAATTAAACCTCTTATTTCTTTATATTTTGTGTTGCTTTGTGGGAAGAGAAAGCCAGTTCAGTTAAGGATTGAAAAAATAATGTTGGGAACAACCCAAACCTCCAAAAAGCTCAGGAATCGTAATAGTGGCCCCTCTAGAGTGAGGGAGCAAAAGGCATATCTTTTTCTGAATGATTGAAATAGATACCTGTAAAAAGACCCAACCTTCTGAATACTGAGTTTTAAAACTAAAACACGAAAGACAGACCCAATGAGTTTTTTATTGAATAGTCTCTCTTGTGTTAAAATGGTACAGATTCAAGGCTATAGCATATATATATATATGTGCATATATATATATATATGTTGTGTTTGGAATATCCTGATGTGTTTAATGCAGATTCTTAAAAGTAGTGTATTCAGAGCATTGTATGCATCTCTTCCATGGTACATATTTGGATTAAGCATGATAAAGGCGGCCTGCAACAGAAATGAAATGATAATTTTAACAATGAACGAGTTGAGTAAAAACTGCTGAGGGACTCCACTTGGTAAAATGTCCTTTTACATACTAATCCTTGGTAGTTAGTCTCCCTGAATTTGGTGTGCTTATGAGTGCTCGGAAGGGGTGGAAAACCATGACCTTCCCTGTGGTTGTGTCAGAGAACCAGACCCCTGGTGCGGGGGCTTGACATAGGTTTGACTTCCCAACAGACTTTCCTGCCAAGTTTGATTATGTAACATTCCTTTCTCCCTAGATTTCTGTCTTTCTTATCTCTGAAATACTTTTTCTCTCTACATATAAAATGTTATGACTTAAAAAAACTCTTTAAGTCCAGACATAGTATTTTTGTTGAAGGAATGGCTTGGTGGGCTGTGGTGACAGACTCAGCAAAATGTTTGCATAACTAAAAAAAAGTTTTCTTGGTAGATACTGGCTTGAAAACTTAAGAGTCTTGTGTCGGAAGATTTAAAAAACTCAGGTTTGGGACTGCTATATATAGAGGCCAGTTTTGCTGCCTGGGTTCTAGTAAGGATCTAGCATCAGAAGGTTCATAAGGCTGGCTTCCTAAGAAAATTTTGTCCAAAAGCCCCCTAAAGAAGGGAAAAATAATTTCTAGACTTAGTACCTTTTACCTTAGATGTAAGAACTGGTTACCTGACATTCAAATAAAGCAGCCATCATTTCTTTCCTTTGGGGCATCAGGAACCAACATTAAGGGGGTGACATACGTGCATTCACAATTTCTCAGTGAAAGAAGAAAAGCCATCCAGCATCAGTGCTTCTCTTCCTGTTTGCCAGCTCCATTTTCCCCAAGAACTATTGATGACTGAGGAGACTCAACAAGGACCCTAAAGTTCCACTAAATGAGAAGAGATGGGCAAACAACAGTTTCCTGCAAGAGCAAGCAGGCCACAGATGAGAACGAGGGGAATCTGCCCTCCACCTGATGGGGGTGGGGGGGACCATTTGTCCCTCTGCATCCTTGACGGAGGCAGAGTTAAGCTGCAGACACAGATGCCTCTCCAGGTGGAGGAGCCCAGGTGGATGCTCCAGAGGGACACACTTCTACTCAGCATGGGTGGCTGACATTATTCTCTTGAGGTGGAGGAAGGCCAGCTGAGGATGAGGGACCCCCCCCCCCCACCATCTGCCACCAAAAAGTATACAGAGGGATGTCCCTGGCACCCCCAAAACTACTGGGCATACTGCACTGCAGAAATGAAAACTAGTGTACACGATTTAAACTGCTTTAAACAAACAAGCAAACAAACAATCCAACCATTGGTGACTGGGGGGTCTAGAGTGTAGCCCTAGGGAACGTGTGCCCTTGTTAACATGGATGGACATTGCATGCTCTGATCTCCTTCTTGTCTTTGCAGCTGGTAAACTGGGAGCTTTTGAACCTCTTCTTTACAGTCATGTAGCGTTCCTGAATCCCGCCTCCACACAGTTTGGTGCATTCCGACCAGGCCGTCCAGGGGCGCATCCTGCAGCCTGAAAACATGAGAAGACCTTGTTAGGCCAGCAGACACTGCACTCTAGGAAACAACTGTCAGCCTTGGTTAGTTGTCTGGGCTCTTATCCACAGTGCCTTGTTGAATTACATAATGGCTAGAGTCCTTATTAGGGACTCTTAACTCATATGTGATAAACTGCAAAAAATGGCCATCAGTACTTTGCAGCTCTTCCCTATCAAGGGGTGGAGTCTGTTTCTCCACCTCTTGAATCTGGACTTGGCTATATGACCTGCTTTTGGCCAGTGGGATATGAGCAAACCCACCTTGGAAAAAGCTGTCAGGAACCTTTCTACCACCATGTAAGCAAGGCCGGCTGTATGCTGGAGAGACCACGTGGAGAGAGGCCCCAGAAATGCAGGTGAGTCCAGACTAGACCTTCTAGCCCCAGCTGAACCACCAGCTGACGGTAGCCACTTGAATGACCCCAGAAGAATTATCCCCAAGTCAGGCCAAGTCTCTGCCCTACGGCATCATGTTAATTTCATTTCTCTTTTGGGGTGGCTTGTTAATGCACCAACCACTCAAGGAGCAATGAATTACTTTCTCTTGTGTTTTGCTCTCCCAAGTCGTCAGCCTCCCCAGTTCTAAGTAAACTCAGGTATGCTTTATTGTTTTTCTTGTAGTTAGACATGTGTTTCTCAAAGAAAATTTCCCTGACCCCAAAATTAGGTTAGGTCTTTAAAAAAAAAAAAAAAGCTTCTATAGCACTCATTTGTAGAACCAGTTACATTTATGACTATTCAGTCAGTACTTTGCTAAGTTTCATGGCATAGTGCCTCCTGGCACATAGTGGGGCACAATGAATGTTTGTTGACTGGCCACATGACCACCATGTGCAGCAGACAGCATTTTGATATAGGAACAGCTCCCTTAGTGAAAAGATAGTGAACTTCAGGTGGAGGTGTAATGCTTATGGAAGAGAAAAGAAAAATGGGTAATTTGAGCTGCACCTTTATAAATAGAAACCCATTAACCTTCACTCATACATAGCTCCTCACCCACTCCAGGGAATCCAGACCAGCAATTGGCCTGGATCCAAAACTGACCATGGATCTTCCCAATTACTGTTTCATTGTTTTGTTGATTTTGTGCTCTTGGTTTGGACCAGCGTATTCAGCAGTAAAGCCTTAGGTGGATTTTTTTTTTTTTAAAGTCTTGGAACTCCCTCAGGTTATGCTGGAGGAGTGGGATACACAGTCTCTCCCTTGGCTACAGAGAAAACTTATCCAGCTTCTGTGTCTCTGTTTTTTTGTTGTTGTTTGCTTTTTTGCTTTTTAGGGCCACACCCTCGGCATATGGAAGTCCCCAGGAGAGGGGTCGAATCAGAGCTATAGCTGCCATCCTACGCCACAGCCATCGCAACACCAGATCCGAGCTGTGTCTGTGATCCACACCACAGCTCACGGCGACGCCGGATCCTTACGCCACTGAACAAGGCCAGGTATTGAACCTGCATCCTCATGGATCCTCGTTGGGTTCATTACTGCTGAGCCATTATGGGAACTCCCTCTTGTTTCTGTTTTTGCCACCTCAAACCACTCAACACAGGCCTGTTAAAACCTTCATTTACAGAATCAAGTCTTCAGCTGGCCGCTGGACCTTTCATTTTCATGGTCTGGTCCCTACCCTACCTCTCCAGCTCAGTGTGGCGGGAGAGGCAGGAAACTATGTGTTCCTTCTGCATCCCACTTGTGACTTGAACATACCTTGCTTTTCGGTATCTCTGTACCTTTGCCATTCCTACTACTGCCTGGGGCACCCTTTTAACTGTTAGACTCCTACAAGTTCTTTGAGACCCATTCAAATTTCCTCTGCTTTGACATCTCCCTGGATGCCAGTCTCACCCTTGGGAGCAGTACCTGGAAACTGTTCCCCATCCGACTCTTCCCTCAGCTGCTCACTTCTCCGGCTCTCTCGGGCCTCCCTCCAGCGCAGTTTCTGGATGGATGGATTTCGGAGGCACTTCCGGATGCGGCACTTTTTCCGCTGCACAGTCTCTGGGCAGGGCGCGCCTCCAAACTGAGGCTCCATTTGGATCATGCGGGTTCGAATCATGTGGCCTTTCCCACATGACTTGTTACATTCTGACCACTGGGACCACTCGGTGAGCTCACAGTCAATGGCTGGCAAGACACAGATGGGTGTGAGTGTATCTCATGTCTGACATAAGATATGGTCACTGACACTCTCCTCTGAACATCTCAACACAGCCTATGGGAAAGGCAGAGCAGGTCCTATTACCCATTTTACAGACGAAGAAACTGAGGCTTAAGAGACAGGCTGACTTCGTCTAGCCCCCATGGTTGATAAGCAGTAGATGCAGGATTGGTACCCAAATCACAATCCCCATGCTGGGCCCTCTTCATGGTTTGAGAAGGCTTTGGGGAGGGACTTTGAAGATTAGTCCAAAGCCTCTTGCCCAGCTCTGTGTGCTTCTGGAATATTGTCAAATTAGCCTCAAGTGGCACAGATCCGCTTCCCACAGCCAAAGACCCTGATTTTTTAGGAAGGCACAGCGCATTGGTGCCATTTTTCAGAGGTGACCATACTAAGGACATTGTAGTAAGACCCAGGCAATGGCTCTTGTTCTTGACATCATCCTGGGCCTTATTTATGGTGGTCTGCAAAAAACACAGAGGTCAGAAGTAGGAAATTCAGGAGAGAAGAGACAAGTACAAGTAGTGTTGCGGTTTATCATGGTAAGAGATCCAGCACATTCTTCTCATTAAGCCAGCATCTTACAAATGTGGAGCGGGGAGAACCCACCAGAGTGATTCTCTAGATATCTCCTAGGGAGGCAAATGATTCCAAACCTCTGCCTTTGCAAAGTGAGGACCAGGCTGGATGGCTCATTTTGTTCACTGTCTCAGGCCTTTTCTCCCACTGGGAGCTTAGGCAGCTTTCCTGAGTGCAACATGGGATAACGGTATTTTTCTCACTAGGTTTTGAGGATTAAGTGAAGTAATGGTCTCAGCCCAGTTCCTGGCCCCCAGTAAATGTTCCCTAAGTGTTCTTTTTCTTCCTTCATTCAGTGGCCCCAGATACAGTACCTGTGGATACAGAGTCTTGTTTAAGTTGGTAACAACATCTCAGAAGGTTCTGCAGCCCCGGCTCTGGTGAGATGTGTTGAACTCTGGGTCAGTCTTAGTTATTAACAGTCCCAGGCTTTGATTCATTTGATGGTCTGGGTCAACACATGACTTTGGCTAAAACAGCCTAGGAACTGTGTAATACGTGACACTGATGGAGGCCCTCCACTTTGGCTAGGTCCAGTGCTGGGCAATTTGTACCATGCCAATTATGTGGTTTAATTCTCAGAGCAAGTTTTTCTTGCTTTCTAACAGATAAGGGACAGCGATGCTAAGTATCTGCTGAGGTTTCTGTAGCCAGGCAGGCAGCCTGAGTAGTAACAATGGAGACGAAGCACTGAAGGCTGCACGTGCATGTCAGAGGCAGCCAGAAAACAACAGATCATAGCAAGAATGTCTGACTTCCCACCACCTAAAAGGGAAAGCTCTCAGGGAGGACCAGTTAGAGAAATGGGCGCTGTCTTTGGAAATGAGTCCCCAGACAATAAACTCAGCTCATCCCAGTGATCTGGGAGGAGATGGGGGTGGATGTGGAGCTTTTGAATGTGTTGATTTTGTCGGCTTGTCTTACCAAGGCTGCAGAGGTACAGGAGTCATTGGTTTAAAGTCTGTCCTGAGTCCAAGGAGGAGGACTAGAATTAAAAAGCTTGGGAAACCCATGTGTCAGATAAGCCTCTAATTGGGGTGGGGAAGTAAGTTTTATTGAGCCTGTCCTAAGTGTTTTCCATCTAAGTAAGTTTCCTTTTGAGACTTTGCAGCCCTTTACAGGTGGGGTATTTTTTATAGGCCATAATGGAATCCCCCTTTACCACTGAGAAGATTGAAAGTTTAACTAACTTTCCTAACACAGAATAAATAGTCATTTTGTACTCAGCCCGGGGCTGGTTAACAGGAAGAGAGGAGAGGTGGCTTGCAGGAGCTCCAGGACTTACGGCATTCGGGCAGCATGCACTTTTCCACCTGCTCCAGCTCCTCGTTACAGTCCCCGAGTTCGGCCAGAGACTTGAGCATCCGCTGGCGGGTCCGCATGCCCTTCCCGCAGGTCACACTGCAGTCACTCCACTCGGACCACGGGGACAGCAAGCACGGGATGGTGTCTAGGTCAAGAGCCAGGTTTGCCATTGAAAATGGGCTCCCTTTGCTTTCTCTGATCTGGTGCCCCCCACCCTCTGTCCTCCGCTGGGGTCCCTTGAGTAAAGTGTTGACCAATGTATTTAGATAACCCAAGTGAACCCCCTTGCAGCTGGGAGGGACTCAGCAGACCACTGCTCTTGTCACTCTCCTGCATCTCGCTGGCTCAGCTGCTGCTCATGGCCTCAGTGATGAGTACACAAGTGCCCACTTGAAACACCCGAGGACCTTTGAGTAGGGTCTCACAGAAACATCCCACATGCCCCAAGAACCATGCGCTAAAAGATAAGCTCAGTGATGCATTTTTGGATGCTTCAGTGCTGAAATCTCTAGAATGGGCGAGTACTTGGGTGCATGTGTACATGATGTGTGGGCCTGTGTGCATTTGTGCACAGAGCAGGGGTTGTAATGCTTTTTATGGGGCCAGAGGCAACCTCAACATAGAATGAGAGGGTCTCTTGTGGCCTGAGGAATGCACACCTTGCCTACATGTGTCACCCTCCCCAAAGATACTCTGGGGTCCTGTCAAACACAGCTACAGGTGAATTCCATGCAGAGGCCGCCAGTTTGCCACCCCAGCATTGCTCAGAATGGCTCTCTGCATCTGGATGATGTCCACACATTATAGACCTTATGTTGTTCCTAGCAATATGCTGCACAGACAGGGACCCATACTTCCACCTGCAGCTGCCCAGCCGTAATGATGATAAGAATAGGGCTGCTGTGGTCCACTGTCCCCTCCCTCCTGCCCACTCACGGCACTCGGGCATCATGCACTTCTCTGCCTGAGACGTCTCCGCCTTGCACATGGAACCGTCCGCCGGGCTCATCTTGACCATGCGGTGCCGCTTCTTCATGCCCATCCCACAGGTGGCACTGCACTCGTCCCACTCGCCCCACTCGGTCATCAGGCAGCTGCTGGGAGCTGGGGAGTGGCACTGGGTCGCATCGGTGGCCTTGAGAGCCCCGTGCCTGCCCCTCCCTCCCAGGGCCCCACTCACAGCATTCCTCATTGACGGTGCACTTCTCCGTCTCCTCGGTGGGCAATGTGCACACGGAGCCGTCCTCTGGGAACTGCTTCACATACCTCTCACGGGACCGCATGCCGGTACCACAGGAGATGCTGCAAGGTGACCAGGTGATCCACTCGGACATGGTGCAGGTGGAGCCGTCTGCAATACACAAGTGAACGGGCACTGAGGAGCTGGGAGATTCGTGTGACCGAACTTGCCCAAAGGCAGGAATCAAGACCAGGTGGCATTCAGGGGGAGTTAGGAGTTGAGGATGGAAGCCCATGTAAAAGGCATAATTCTTTAAACTAGGAATTGTTCTCTAAAGGAAATGCCTTTTTCCAAGTGCACAGAGCACTCAGGAGTATTCCTTATCGCATGAAAATACATTTGAAAGATGCCTGGATCTGCATGGGTGTGTTTGCCTGTTCTAAAAAAAGAAGAGGGAAATGAAGTCATCCATCCCCATCCATTTACTCATGTCAATAATGATTTATGGGTTGCTTAGTGTTATGTACTGAGGTTAAAAAGAGTGTCAGATAGGAATTTTTGTTCTACTCCAGAAAGAGAGATGGGCACATAAACTGACAATAATTCTAGGTATTGAAAATATGACAACAGAGATGAGCTCAGGGAATTGGAAGAGAAAAAACTCGCTGCTTGGAGTTCTGGGGAGGATTTCACACAAGAGGGCACATCTGACTGCACTTTTGTTGGGGTAGAGAATATTTGCATTTAAGATGAAGGGAACAGTGCTTGTGAGTAGTTCTACAGGGCGTATTGTGTGTATTCCTGGGAGCTGAAGGTAGAAAGAAGGATTGAAGTTAGCATGAAGCCAGCCTATACATGTCCACAGGCTGTCATGTGCACATGTGTGATGGTGCTTACACACTGTTGTTTGGTCTCTGGACAGTGCAGCAAGACTGACAGCTGGACCCGGTGTTAGATGCTGGGAAATTCTGACATGTGCAACTACACAAATGAAACTTGACACTACGTTGAGTGAAATAAGCCACTCATCAATGGACAAATACTGTATGATTTCACTTCTATTAGATACCTAGAATAGTCAATTCTTAGAAAGTGGGATGGGGGCTGGGGGGAATGGAGAGTTAATGTTTAATGGGTCTGTTGTTTGTTTTGCAAGATGCAAAGAGTTCTGGATATAGACAGTGGTGATGGTTGCACAACAATGTGTATGCACTTAAAACCACTGAACTGTACAGTTAAAAGTAGTGAAGATGGTAAATTTGATGCTATATACTGCAAAAAACCAAAACGACATTGTACAACTATAAATGTAATAAACTCATTGAGTAATATAAACAAATGAAGAAATACCAATTAAAAAAAAAGTATAGCTGAACATGTTTCAGAATTATCATTGCCACCTGGATGCCACCTGAACACCCCTATGGTGAAGGTGGTTAAAGACCTCAACTCCCCCTGCAGGCTTCAGTCAGACGCTGCCCTTCCCCATCCTCATCCCCAAGACAGAGAAAGAGCTTCCAACATGACCAGTCCTGTCACAGCTTCCTCCCTGCCTGCTTGCAGGAAAGGCCGGCCTATCCATGCAAGGTTCACATCCCTCTGAAGTGCCTTATCCTGGGCATAGGCACCACCATGGAGTGCAGCCGGGAGAGGTATTTAAGACTTTTTCCCGGAAAGAGCCAAGAGAGTGACCTGCACAGGGGGGTAAGCGTTCTTCAGTTATCCTCCGCTTAGAAGTGGTTTTCTTCCTGCCATAAACAAGCCCAGCCTATACACTTCCTGTTGCCTCCATGCACCTCTGAGACAGTTAAGATCAGAGCACAGAGTATAGCTCTGTTCAGGTAGAGAGAGGAGTTGGGCCCCAGAAAGGAGGCCACTGGCCTCTGTGCCGCAGTCAGCACAGTGCCATCATTAAGCTTAAGCGGTCATGACACAGGCCCTGCAAGCTCACAGTTCAAGCCTGACCTTTGACCAGTTACCGAGAGAGACCGAATTGCTGCAATCAATCAATCCAAAGGTCCTGATACAAGGAAGTGAGGGCTGTGACTCAGGCTGAGGTAGGACGTGCATGGAGGTCAGTGAATGACACGGCCTTAGGGCAGTGATCTAGATTCAATCTTGGCCAACCAGTCTATATGCTTCTTAAAAAGACTGGAGTTAAAGCTCAGGAGCAGGCAGTTTGTGGTTTGTAGTTTGCCATGATGTTTGCTAGCTCTTCAGTAACATGCGTCTTTTTTTTTTCTTTTCCTTTTTTTAAAATTTTTGTTTAATATTTATCAGACATATAGTACAATTGGATTATTTTGATCAATGTGTTATGACACGTGATATCACTAAGATTTACTTTAGTGCTTTGAACCTTATATAAAAAAATATTTTAGTCTATATAAAACTTGGTGGTAGAAAAATATGCATGATTAAAAAGATATATTAAAGCACAAAATATATTACAGTAGTGAAAATTATATGAGGAAGTAGATTGGAAGTACAAGTTCAGGGAGAAAAGGAATGCAAAATTTCTGACAGTTATAGAGGGCATTTTCAAGTATTTTTCTTTTTTTCTGATTTTTCTTTTTTCAATTAGTTGATCTACCATGTTCTATCAGTTTCTATTGTACAGCAAAGTGACCCAGCCATATAACATCTTTTTTTCTCACATTATCCTCCATCAAGTTCCATCACAAGTGACTAGATATAGTTCCCTGTGCTATACAGCAGGATCTCATTGCTTATCCACTCCAAATGTAATAGTTTGCCTCTATTAACCCCAGACTCCCAGTCCATCCCACTCTCTCCCCTTCCCCCTTAGCAACCACAGTCTAATTGACAAGCTTTTGCATGGCAAAGGAACCATAAAAAAAAAAAAAAAAAACCCAAAGACAACCTACAGAATGGGAGAAGATAATTTCAAACAATGCAACTGACAAGGCCTTAATCTCTAAACTATACAAACAATTTATACAACCCAACAGCAAAAAAGCCAACAACCCAATTGAAAAATGGGCAAAAAACCTGAATAGACATTTCTCCAAAGAAGATATACAGATGGCCACAAGCACATGAAAAAATGCTCAACATCACTAATTATTAGAGAAATACAAATCAAAACTACTATGAGGTACCACCTCACACCTGTCAGAAATGCCATCATTAACAAGTCAACAAATAAATGCTGGAGAGGGTGTGGAGAAAAGAGAACCCTCCTACACTATTAATGGGAATGTAAATTGGTACAACCACTATGGAAAGCAGTATGGAGGTACCTCAGAAAACTAAATATAGAACTACCGTATGACCCATCAATCCCACTCTTGAGCATATATCCGGATAAGACTTTCCTTGAAAAAGATACATGCACCTGTATGTTCATTGCAGCACTGTTCACAATAGCCAAGACTAGAAACAACCTAAATGTCCATCGACAGATGAATGGATTAAGAAGATGTGGTATATTATACACAATGGAACACTACTCAACCATAAAGAACAAAATCATGCCATTTGCCGCAAGATGGATGGAACTAGAGACTCTCATACTAAGTGGAGTTAAATCAGAAAGAGAAAGACAAATACCACATGATATCACTTAGACCTGGAATCTAATATAAGGCACAAATGAACCTTTCCACAGAAAAGAAACTCTTGGACTTGGAGAACAGACTTGTGTCTTTTTTTTTCCATGGCTGGGCATAGGAGGGTGGAGGTTGGTCAGCCAATCTCAAGAACTCTTTTGATGTCACAAGACATGTCTGTGTTCACGGCCCTCAAAACACTGTTGGAGATGGGAGTCTGCTTGACCAGGTATGAGCCACCGGCATAGCCAGGCAGGACCCTCCCTTCCTGAGCTGTCAGGCACTCACTGGCCTAGGTATCCTTACCTTCGTCGCTGCACCCAGGGCCCATGCAGGGCTGGAAGTCCTGGGTGTCAGGGCAGGGGACGCTGAGATCCAGCTGCGCCTTCAGCATGCGCTGCCGCATCCTCTTCCCTTTGTCACAGGTGGAAGAGCTGCAGGCGGACCACGGGGACCAGTTGGAGTAGATGCAGGTTTCGGGGGTGTCATCTGGGAAGAGTATGTGACATGTTTTCTCTGGAGCCTGTAGAAGCTGTAACAGGCTCATGTGGGGACAAGAGAATCCCTGCCATCTGGCCAGCCTCAGGGAGCCTGGGTACTCTTGGGGTGCAGGCAGCCATTCGCTTCCCTTTGAGAATGATAACGTTAGCCTTTCACCAATACAAATCTAGACAGCAGCATAATAAGCAAAGATTCTGTTACTATCCCTTCTCTACGCATGGACAGCTTTTCATTTTCAGCCCCTCACCTTGGCAGACATCATTTCCATACAGGTGCGGGCATATCCTAGGCATTTGGGGAAGCGCAGCGTTTTTTGTGTTGTTGCTTTTCTTCCCAGGGCTCCCATACAGTGTCATGATGAGAATAAGGCCAGTGTTCACTGAGCACTTACTATGTGCCAGCGTCATTTTAAGAACCTTACTGTTTTGTCCCATTAGAGCCTTACCACAACTACGAGGCAGATCCTGTTATTATTCCCATTTTACAGTTGAGGAAGCAGTGGTAGAAAGGTGAGCTTGCTCAAGGCCACAGTCAGAGAGCCCAGGTTGTCTGGCTCCAGATCCTGTGAGATAACGAGCTGAAGCCAGGGCTCTGCCACTGCCTTCTGACCGTAGTGTCTGGATTCACTTTTCTTGCTGGGCAAGTGGTCAGACCCTGCTGCTGCCTCACAAGCTAGTGCGAGAATCAAAGCAGAGAGGAGCCATCTGGGTACGGTGATTCTTTAAAATATCACATACATTTGCATAGGCCCATGCAAACGTATGTGATATTTTAAAGACCCGATACTGTTGAGCATATTTGCCAGTGTCATACTCTCACCAACTCCCTTATACTTGGTGTCTAGCCCTTGCCCTGTTTTGGATTATCTCTCCAGCTGAAATCCTCAAAGATGGGATTACCTAATTGAAGGATGTATTTGTGGTTTTTAAAACATGTTAGCAAATTGCCTTCCCAAAAGATAGTTTATGTTTAGTTCCCAATGTATGTTGCCACCTGCAACAAAGGGAGACACTTTACCTTCATCTTTCTCTTCTGGAGCCAGGTCTGCTACAATATCATCCACATTGTCAGGTACAATGTTGCACTGTTCCCCCTGCAAAAGGAATTTTACTTGCAGGGCTCACATTAAAGAATGGAATGTGTATGGGGGGGGTGTTGGGAGGGATGAGGGGGGATATAAAATTGAATGCCCACCCTGCATACAAATCCTAGGCTGTGCAGAGTTCCGTGTCAACTTTTACAACTTGACTGAAAAAGAAATGGCAGGGAGTTCCCAGTGTGGCTCAGAGGGTTACAAACCCGATTAGTATCCATGAGGGTGTGAGTTTGATCCTTGGCCTTGATCAGTGGGTTAAGGATCCAGCATTGCCATTGCCATGAGCTGTGGTGTAGGTCACAGACTCAGCTTGGATCCTGCGTTGCTGTGGCTTTGGCATAGGCTGGCAGCTGCATCTTGAATTTGACCCCTAGCCTGGGAACCTCCACATGCCACATGTGTGGCCCTAAAAAGCAAATAAATAAATACATAAATAAAAATAACCAAATTCCTGATCTATGGCCGACATTAGCAATTGATATGGTATTTATGATGAAACGTAGTTTCCCAAATCATTTTGTCAATGTACCACTATGTTCATTTTGCTCATTTACAACCTATGAATAATTTACATTCTAGAAACTCTGGAAGGCCCAGGCCACATCCTAAATATGCTAGGGACCCTAGGATTCTGAAGCAGAAAGGGGTCCGCCTCCTGCTGGGAATGGTCTGTGTCAGGGTGAGCTCTAACCCAGTACCTTCCGGGCGATTCTCTCGATGACAACTCTGGCGACTTGAGTGATGGACCCGCCCTCTGGATCGTAAAAAGGACTCTGAGGATGGTCCAGACTAGTCAGGGGCCGGATCTTCTCCTGGGGAATTGTGGGCTTGTTGGGTGACTGCAGTAAGAACACAGATACAGAGAGTGGGAAATAAAACTGGTTAAAAACCACAAAGGCAATTTGATACATGATCAGAACAAAAACCTCGACAGGAATTTAACAAGTATAAGTGCTATATATATTTATAGAGTTCTATTCGTGCCACTGGTTGTGTAGGGAAATTTGTAGATCTATACTTTCAAATTCTCCCATGTACGCAGTAGGTTTATGCCCAGATGAAGATGCCGAGTTTCAGAGAGCCAGTTCCAGCTAGGAAATAGCCGAACCATGTTGGCCCGAGTCCAGGGTTTTTCCTTCTAGACCAGGTGTCAGCAAACTTTTGTCTGCAGAGGGTCAGATGGTAAATATTTTAGGCTTTATGGGCAATACTCTGTTGCAGTGGCTCAACTCAGCTGTCATAGTGAGAAAGCAGCCCCAGACAACATGGGGTCGGATGCATGAGGCTGGGTTTGAAAACTCCGTTTACAATTAGGGACAGTCCAGACTTGGCCCCCAAACCATAGTTTACCAACCTCTGTTCTAGATTGGTTTTTGGGTGGCTCCAGATTTCAATGCAGTTAGTGTGCTGACTGAAAAATACTGACATTCATGGGAGAGTCCAAATTCCTTAGCCTGGCCATTCAGAAATCTTCAGAATCTGGACCAGCTTAACCTGCATCAACTTCTGCTGTTCTCTGTTCTCTTTCTCTTTTTCTCCCTTTGCCTCCATGCTTCTTGCTTGCTATTTCTTTGCTTAACCCTGAACTATCCTTCAGCAGAGACCCTCCTGGCGTGCCCTGACTAGCTGCATGGATGCTTCTCAGAGCCCGAGTCACACAGCTGATGGGATCATGGTGGGCTCCCCCATCAGACTGTGAGTTCATCTAGTGCAGAGCCTGAGCTGACTCACCTCCATGACTGGTACACCCAGAACAGGGCTGGGCAGGGAACAGGCATTTGGAAAGTTTGTCACTCACCACTCCAGGCACCCACACATACCTCATAGGTCACCCCACTGTCAGTGCCGGCATCCCAGGGAATCAGGTCCTGCACCACCTTCTGGACCCAGCCGCACTCTTTGGTGCACAGATCCTCTGCGGACAAGCCCACATTCCAGTCGGGACTGGGGCCCATCATGGTCAGGAAAGACATTAAGTGGCGTGTCCTGTCCACGGAAAATTCAGCCGAGGGTGCTGCTCTCCTGGAAACCAAGTACAGAGCCCATTACATTCTGGGCCCTGAGGTGCCCTCTCTGAGGGACATCTGGCCAGACAGCAGCTCAAGGATGAGAAGGAAAGAAAGAAGAGGGATTCTTGGTCTCCCACTGATTTCTGCCTTTGGCCACTACTAGTTTCTCTCTCCAGTCCCATCCATTGGCCACGTGTGGAGAGAGTCATATGCT
This sequence comes from Phacochoerus africanus, assembly GCF_016906955.1. NCBI lineage: Eukaryota > Metazoa > Chordata > Mammalia > Artiodactyla > Suidae > Phacochoerus > Phacochoerus africanus. The sequence continues at coordinate 46,442,802 of NC_062547.1, forward strand.
ACCATCCTATCCAGTTATAATGTGTCCGCAGCACTTACTGTTACCTTGTGTTTTCTTAGTAATTTGTTTAGCTGTTTTTTGACTGTCATCTCTCACTGGAGTATAAGCACTAGGAAAGCAGGGATTCTGTCTGCCTTCTTCATGGCTTTATTTCCAGTACCTGGCACAGCGTGGGTGCTCAGCCAATGTTTCTGAAGAGACGAATTAACAGATACTATGGGCTATGTGTGTGCCCAGCTGTGCTGCATGTGAGATGAACTTGACAAATATAAACTGCACAGGAGTTCCCATTGTGGTGCAGTGGAAATGAATCCAACTAGGGACCATGAGGTTGCAGGTTCAATCCCTGGCCTTGCTCAGTGGGTTAAGGATCCGGTGTTGCCGTGAGCTGTGGTATATAGGTCACAGACGCGGCTCAAATCCCGCATTGCTGTGGCTGTGGTGTAGGCCAGCAGCAACAGCTCTGATTAGACCCCTAGCCTGGGAACCTCCACATGCCGTGGGTGCGGCCCTAAAGGGACAAAAGACAAAAAATAAAAAAATAAACTGCATAACAATGCCCCAAGCCTTCTCTTACAGAGTTTCATAGGTGCCCCAGAACAGACCCGGGGTAAGGATTATTGACTGCAAATTCTAGATGAGGACACCGAGGCTCAGAAGAGTTATGTGACTTGTCCAAAGTCACGAAGTGGAAGAATAGAAACCACAACCCAAATCAATCTTAGTTCAAGGTCTGTGTTCTTTTCATCATCTGTTTCTTGGTTGTCATCCCCCTGCCCCTTTCCACTCTCTAGAGCTCTCTTAGGCTATCAGAGGTGTTTCCCCAGCCTGCTGCCTCCACTGCCCTCTAGAGGCTGCTTAAAGCAAGGCCCTGCCCTGCCTCCACAGCTCACCCATGGCCTCGCCCTGGCTCCCTGGCCATTGCTTCCAGTGTGTGGGGAGCAGGGACCCAGCTAAGGAGCCAGAGATCTTTGGCTGATGATTCCCAAGCTATGAGACCAGTTCATCAACCTCCATCTCCTCATGTTGCCAAGAAGAGGTCCTATGAGTGTCCAGAGCTGTATGAGATCAATGGTGGCCACCCGAGGGGCGTGGTGGGAGAATTAGTCACTCAGCATACACTCGGTGGCACACCTGCATTCTTTTCCCCTCATGACACTCCTATGGACTTAGAATTATTATCTTGTTTTGTAGAATAGAAAGGAAAGCTTTATAGAGGTTAATGACCTTAGAGATGCAGCTGGGGAGGCCGAGGTGTGAAGGCAGCTCTGCCTGATTTTTCCCTGAGGCTGCTGACCATGGGGAATCCTTGGCTGGGGACCAACTCATCCGTTCAGTCAGCTGGCAGCTGTTTGGGAGGCCCTGTGCCTCTTTTTTGGGACCAGCTGCTACTGGCTGCCCTCACCTGTCAGCCTCGTTGGGCTCTGTGGAACTGGGCCCCTGAGCTTGGCTCAGACGATGGGCAGAGAAGGCGGGAAGCCTGGGTGTGCATCCCGCATTGGCTCTTCGAGCTGTGTATCTTTGGACAAATGACCAAACCTCTCTGTGTCTATAGAGTGGGCAGCCCCATAATGCCTACTCCAAAGGGTTATTATGAGTGTTTAGTGAGAGTACTCACCTCTAGTACTTAGCCTAGTGTCTGGCAGTTATGACTATTGCTGTTATTGAGAGAAGCAGCACTGGAGGGTCCTATGGAGACCAGAAAACAGAGGCGGTGGGGCAGGGATGCCGTTTTGCGTGCACCTCACATTTCAGCCTGAGGCAGTCTAGGTTCTGACACCCGAGTGGCAGAAGAGCCTGGCCTGAGCCTGGCTTTGGCATCAGCCAGTCAGCAAGGTCCAGTCATCCTGCCCGCTACCCCAGAGGCTCCCTGCGCTCCGGCCAGGCCAGCCTGTTGCAGGTCCCTTGTTCACTTGCACCTGCTGGGAAAGCCCATCTTCAGTGGTCTTATGTCCTTGGACCAGCAGCATCGGCGCCTCTTGAGAACTTGTTGGAAGTGTAAATTATTGGGCCTCACCCCAGGTTTGCTTACTTAGAGACTACGGGGGGTAGGACCCAGCATTTTGCTTTAAGAATCTCCCCAAGTGATTCTAATGGGTCTCAAGTTTGAGATTCACTGGTCTGCTTATCTTCCAAGCCTCAGTCACGAGTCAGCTCGTCTAGAAGCCTCTCTGATCCCCGGCATTGGGGCCAAGGCCCTTGGTCTGTATTTCCAGACACTGTGTGTAGGTCACTGAGCTGTGCCCTTTGATTTAATCTGTTCCTCACTGTTTGCTGTCCCCCATGAGACTAGGAGCTCCTTAAGGGCAGGATCCCTAAGTTTCACAGCCATATCCCAATACCAGGTGTCCAGTGGGCCAGCTGAACAAGTGGGTATATGATGAGCTCTACCACTTACTAGATCTTGGGCAGGTAACTCACCCTCTTCCAGTCTCAGTTTCCTCATCAGACAGTACCTACCTGCAGGGTTGCTGTGAGGCTCAGAGGAGATGCTTTATTAGGAAGTCTTTATAAACTGCTGAGGTCCCACACTTACACAGTCTGCTATTTAGTTAGGCACAAATTGGGAGACTTCATTTCCTTTCCCCATGTGTGCGTTTTTCCGGCATGTAGGTCATTGCTTTCAGCAGCTTCTTTAAAGACCTGGATTCTACAAGAACTGCAGTCTGGGGAGCTGTGGCACTGCTCACCTGGGGCCAAACAGGACACAATCCGGGGCGCCTTCCCCTAACTGCCCAGCAGAGAGCACGGGAATGTGGGCAGACTGGGGCTGCTTTATGCTCCCGCCTTCCTTGGCTCCTGCCCTTCAGAGTCCAGCAGTGCCTTGGAGGAAGGCTCTTTTTCCATCGCCATAAAGACCAACCGCGATACCTATTACTTTCCCATCTCCCTGAGCATGTGGTCGTGGGTCAGGTTAGTCATTCATATCTTATACCCCATGGGTGACACTATTCACCATGACAACCCAAGAGGACAAAAACAGCTCTCCTCAGGAATCTAGAGCTGGAGAAACCAAACTAGCCCCATCCAGCGTACTGTCCTGACACTCTGTCCAGTTGAAGGATGTAACCATATGAGAACATCCTAGGTTTTACGAGGCTTACACAGATCCTTCTCTTCTAATGCACTTTGGCTAAATCTGTAACCCGAGTGAGGTATCCTCCAGACCTTGGGAAGTGTTTCAAAGGGTAGGAAACTTGGGGCAACCAATCCCTACACAAAACACCTGACCTTAGGTTGGGTAATATGGTACATTTGAATCTGTAAAAGCCTGGGAGCTCTTTTCTGACCTCTTCAGTTATGCCTGCTCTTTTCTTATACCTTTGACTGGAAAATTCATCTTTGGACCCCAAGCTTACATAATACGCCCTGGAGGAAGAGTTTCCTGACCTCAACTCAAATTGCTTAGGACCGTAGCTGTCCCTTCTCAGAGCATGTTGAACATGCTCTTTCCTTGGAGTTTCTTATTTCATTTCCATCTTCCCTATGAGATTCCAAAAGAGTAGGGACCATTTTTTGTCTCGTTAACAGCTACATCCCAGTGCCTGGCATGCAGTAGATTCTCCTTAAATATTTGTGGAAATAAATGAGTTAACCTAAGAAATGATTATGAGCTCTTGCACTTCCTTTGACCTTCGATCTTTTTGTTGTTGTTGTTTTTGTTTTGCTTTTAGGGCTGTACCTGTGGCATATGCAAGTTCCCAGGCTAGGGGTCACGTCAGAGCTACAGCTGCCAGCCTATGCCACAGCCACAGCAATGCCAGATTGGAGCCGTGTCTGCGGCCTATACCACAGCTCACAGCAACACTGAATCCTTTACCTCACTGAGCAGGGCCAGGATCAAACCCACATCCTCATGGATACTGGTTGCATTCATTTCCACTGAGCCACAATCAGAACTACTGACCTTCAGATCTAATTATAAAATTGCCTCAAAGTATTTATTACTTCTGTAAGAAAAATACTAATTAAAATAATGAAATGGATAAGAATATATGCAAGTTTTCTTTAGGAAATATGACTGTGATTCTTTAGTTTGTCCAAACCACAATAAAAATTCTTATTCATGCTTTCTTATATGCTGTGTCTTCCCATATAGAGAACTTTGTTAATTTGATCTCAATTTCCTCTTTGGGATTTCAATTTTTATCACTTTTTCTGGCAAAGAAAGTTGATCTGGCCATACCATATGACAAAATGTATTATGAAGCATGCTAATTAAAATGGTGTAAGAGTTCCCACCATGTAACAGAGGGTTAAGAATCCAGCTGCAGGAGTACCCATCATGGTGCAGCGGAAACTAATCTAATTAGGAACCATGAGGTTGCGGGTTCGATCCCTGGCCTTGCTCAGTGGGTTAAGGATCCAGCGTTGCCGTGAGCTGTGATGTAAGTCGCAGACATGGCTTGGATCTGGTGTTGCTGTGGGTGTGGTGTAGGCCAGTGGCTACAGCTCCGATTGGACCCCTAACCTGGGAACCTCCATATGCCTCGGGTATGGCCCTAAAAAGACAAAAAAAAAAAAAAAAAAGAAGAAGAAGAAGAATCCAACTGCAGTGGCTCAGGTCACTGCATAGGCATGGGTTCTAAACCCAGTCTGGTGCAGTGGGTTAATGGATCTGTTGTTGCAGCTGTGGCTTGGATTCAGTCCCTAGCCTGGGAATTTCCATATGTCGTGGTTGTGGCCATAAAAATAATAAAATAAAAGTGGTATAATATTCAGGATAAGAAAGAAATATGTATATATCAGTGTCCAGAATGAAGATTCCAGAAACTTTAGATAAGGACTTATACAAAATCGAGGGGAGAGGAAAGATTGTGCAACAAGTAGAGTTGGACTAACAATTGCAGCTTTTTTAAAAAATAGGGGATTCACATCTAGTATTATACACACACAAAGCCCCCAAACCACAAAAACTCAGTTAAATAGAAATCAACCTGATCATAGGAAAAAAGGTCAAGTTTTCTGATCTTTTAGAGAAAAGTTAATTTTCTCAGCTTTGAAACAATAAAAGCAATCATAAAAGCAACCAATTGAAATATATGTATGTCAGCTAAAAACACCTGCATAATGGAAACAAGGGTATTGAATTAGAGGGAAAATGACATGTTGGCAAAAAACGTCTCCCTCTAGTGTGACTGACAAATGTTAACACCTGTGGTATGTCCAAATCTGTAAGAAAAAATACTACAATTCCTATAGGTAAAGGGAAGTCATGAACAGACGACTGACACTAGAAAAATGAAAACCAAATGAAGACCTGGAGAGATGTTTTGCTTTTTACACTCAGAGAGTCAGTGTGGCGTGGGGAAGAACAAAGGGGGCTGGAAGAGACAGCTGGATCTGAACCTTGGTTCAGCCACAGATTAGCTGTGACAGTGGCTTTGACCTCATCTCCCTTTGCAGTTGCTCATCTGCCAAATGGGAGCATCTTCAGACTCACTTCCGGGCTTTCTGTGAGGAAATTGCTTATCCTCATGACGTCACATTATAGGACTTGGTAAATGTTGATTTCCTTCTCATTCAGCTTTACTAAACAGAACTTTCAAAAACACTGTCAAAGAGGCAATCAAGGACTTTTACAGTCCTTATAGAGACCTACTATCTCATTCTAAATTATAGATCCATATCTTCACTGATCTAATTTAATTTCACTGGGGTCTCAGGTCCCCCATATGTTAAGTTCTCGCCCCTGTGCACCATCTCAGATAATCCCCACTAGCTTTTGAAGTTGCAGAAATTCAATCTTGACACTAGGGGGCGCGGGAGCCATTCACTAGGCTGAAGTTCTGTGTGGGTGGAGGAAGGTTTCAGTGAGGGTTCTGCCTTGGAAAACTGTTTATAACCTGGAGGCATCTAGGTTTCCGGGTCCATGTGGCCCATTAGATCTACTGCCTGCTTCTATAGTCCAAAGCCAATCTTTCTTTACAATCCCGAGGACATTGATGGACCTGGGCAGGGGCTACAGGAGGCAGGGAGAGCCCCGGAAAATTCGTCCTGATTTGAGATGATGAGCCTCAGGCTTGCCTGGAACCAAATCTAAGGATCATTATAGGGCTCAGACCTCCAGAGGCATGGTTTCTGGAAAGGGTGACCAAGGCTCTATTTTACCTGTCCCTCATCTGTCTTAAAACAGGGATCATTGTCTAATCAAATGTTAATTAAACAGAATGGCTGGGGCTAATTAAGAGGACACCAGCCTTTAGAGGATTCATTAGAAGAAAGGGGATAAAAACTATTTTTAAAAGTTCGTAGCATTCAGACTAAACCCGAGGAACTGGCTGGTGGAAACGCAGCACTGATGTGCAGGAAACCTGGGCATTTTCTACTCAAGCGCTGGAGGGACTCAAGAAGGATGTGGTTTGTTCAGAATTTGTCTTTCCTGTCTCTACCTGTGCTCTGGGCTGTCGGAGCCCACAGCTTGATTTATGGAGCTAAGACAAGTTAGCTGCTAATTTATTCATTCATGGCTGCCCTTTGAGACGTGGTCATGGGGATAAAGACGAAGATCATTGAAAAACAAGTCAGTTTCAATGGGCAGGACCTCACAAAGTAGGTCACCCTGGATTTCTACTGGCCCGAGGGAGGCTGGAATCCCATTAACCTCAATCGAGCAGGCTCCATGAGGAGGGGCAGGGCTGTTTCTGCAAAACAAAACTTGGCTGCATGTAGGCTTCCTAATTTGACTTCCTAATGAGATTTGGAAGAGGAAAGAGGAGACTGGGGTATGGGAAAACCAAAGGAAAATTCCTTTCCCTTAACAAGCTGGTGGCCCTGAGTGAGATGCTTTGGCTGTTTGGGAAGTCTGACTGTTGGCCATCAATGAATTCTGTTTCACTGGGGTCTCAGGAAGTCTGAGGGATAGGTGAAAGGTGGGAAGGTGTCCCCAAGTATTTTTGAAAAGTTTTCAGAAAGTCTCTTCCATCTTAAAAAAGAAAGAAAGAAAGAGCTCCATTGATTCTCTCATGCCCTTGGAGCTACTGCCCAGCCTCTCTCTCCTTTCACAGCGAACCTCACAGAAGAGTTGTCTGTATTCACTGACTCCATAACCTCGCTTTCTGTTCACATTTCACCCTGTTCCAAGCTGTTTACCCTTCTCTCATTACTCAGCAGAAAAGATTCCCAATAAAGTCACTGATGATCTTCATGCTGATAAATTCCAACAGGCATTTTGCAGCTCTAACCTCCCTTGATCGCTCAGCTGCCCTACACACAGCTGACCACTCTCCCCTTCTTGAACACTTTCTTCCCTAGGCTTCCCTGATGCCCAGCTTCCTTCCCCAATCTCCTTGCTGCTCCTTTTTTGCTTCCTTTGCAGCCAAGTCCTCCTCTGCATTAAACGTGGGAGCTCCTCAGGAGCCCTTGACTCTCTCATTCTCAAGTTCTCTCCCATCCACGTCCTTGGTGGTAGTCTCCCACTCTTTGGTGACACTTGATTTTATATTTTATATTCTCCCCCTGACTTTCAGAGCTTTATAGTTTAACGGGTTTGTTTGTTTGTTTTTGTTTTTTAGGGCTGCACTTAGGGCATATGGAAGTTCCCAGGCTAGGGGTTGAATCGGAGCTGCAGCTGCCAGCCTGTGCCACAGACACAGCAACTCGGGATTCAAGCTATGTCTGTGACCTATGGCGCAGCCTGTGGATCCTTAACCCACTGAGTGAGGCCAGGAACCTACATTCTCATGGATACTAGTCGGGTTCGTTACTGCTAAGCCACAGAGGAACTCCTAAAAATTTTTTTAATTATAGTTGATTTACAGTGTTCTGTCAATTTTTGCTGTACAGTAAGGGGACCCAGTCATACATATACATGTACAAATATATATACACATTCTTTTTCTCATATTATCTTCTATCATGTTTCAATTACAAGTGATTAGATATAGTCCCCTGTGCTGTACAATAGGACCTCATTGCTTATCCATTCGCAATGTAACAGTTTGCATCGACTAACCCCCGCATCCCAGTCCATCCCACTCCCTTCCATGTTCTTAATACCTGCAATGTCTGAGTGGGGACCTCTGAGGAGTTAAAGCCATGCGGACACTGAGACCAAGCCTGCATTTCCTGAGGAGGTAGGAGCCCTTGTGGTACTCCATGCATGGGCAGAGCCCCTCACCTGCTCAGCCACCTGAGAGGCAGTGCTGACTTTTACAATATAACTAGCACATGGTGGCCAGTGGGTGGGTGGCTCCAAGTTCAAGGTGACAACAGGGGCTGGGCAGGGCCCTGTTTGCTACTTACACGTTGAGAGGCTGCCAGGCTGGCCACTGAGCTTTGGCCTTGATGACGGTGAGGACCTCATCGCTCTGGAAAAAAAGGACCACAGGTATTTAGTGAGAAGATCAGGGATCAAGGAACAAGGGGGCTCTGACATGGTGACATTGTCCAAGCCCCTGCCTTTACCTGCTGCTAACACTTTTCCCCGCCCAGGTGTGGAGCCATCTTGCCCCAGGATGGGGGACCCCTGGATCCCGGTGGTGGGGCTGCGTCCAGGGTGCATGGTGCATCTGGACATCGATGGCCCACTGAGCCACTCCGAAGGTTTCCAGCTCAGACCCTTCTCCATGCGAGCCAGACTCTGACCGGCACCCTGCCTGGGATGGACAGAGTTCCACAGCATGTCCAGCCTGGAGGGCATGTCACACTTTTTGTGTTCAGGCACACACTGCTCCAGGCTACCTGGCGGCTACGACCTGACTCTGAGGCCTCTGCTGTCCAGCCTTACACACTGGACCAGACCCTCTCGGACAAAGAGGCCAAAATGAAGCCTGGAGCCCACAGCCCTGTGCCACTCATGTTAGCCTGTTCTATTTTGCTTTGGACAGTGTGTTGGACACCCTCAAAGCTTGGGATCTTAAAAGAATTTTTCTGAGGAAGAATTTGCTAATTAACATTTGGAAGGAAAGCATTAAGTCATCATCCTGAGGGGGAAAAAATTAGGGGTACCATTGACTTTTCCAGACTTAAGCTTCCACAGGTCCAAATTCAGCTTTGGCTGGGTTTTCCCCAGAGCAGATTCAGCTGGCGCTGGAGCCCCCCTTTGACTAGCCTGGGCTCAGCGGTGCTCAGACACCACCCTCCACACTGCACAGAAAATCCTGGAATGTCACCAGCCGGGGCAGGTTTTGTTGCCAACTGGACAGATCTCTGAGTTCCAGAAGGGCAGAGACAGGCGTGTGCCCCAGTCCTTAGAGTTGCTGCTGCCAGTAGGTACCTTGATGAACTTCTCCTTAATTGGTGGGTACCTTGCCCAGAAAATCCCATAGCCCTGAGGGAATTGCATGCAAGGGGGAGGTCAAAGGGGCCTCCAGGATCAAGCCTAAAGTGTCTTTTTTTTTTTGTCTTTTTAGGACCGCACCCACGGCATATGGAAGTTCCCAGGCTAGGGGTCAAATTGGAGCTGTAGCCGCTGACCTACCCCACAGTCACAGCAACGCAGAATCTGAACCACATCTGAGATTTACACCACAGCTCACGGCAACGCTGGATCCTTAACCCACTGAGCGAGTTCAGGGGATGCGTCCTTACAGATGCTAGTCAGACTTGTTTCTATTGAGCCACTGTGGGAACTCCCCCAAAGTTTCTAATAAGGTCTGGCCTGGAGCACCTTGTCCATAGCCAGGGAAGGGGTTGTTGTGGGGGGAGGGCGCTGGAGCAGTTAGAGGGGATAGGAGCTCAGTCAGAGCCAGGGGGGTTTGGGTACCTACTTAGACGATCCTGGGTGCAGTGAGGGGTGGAAGTGAGGCCCATAGGGCACCCCCTTCCCCCAGATGCTTGCCACCTGTTCTTCCCTGGGGGTCCCCCTTTGGGTCAGAAGAAAGGATCTGTGGATGCACAGACATCCCCACATTCACACGCAGGGAGAGCATTTCCAGGTCCCAGCTGAGCGTTTTACATTTCTCACGGGAGCCTTTGTTTGTTGAGAATGTATCCTTTACTCACTCCTCATACATGTTTGATAAGTGACTGGGACAAGCCGCCTGGCATGAAGTCACATGTGAGCGGTGACCTGTCTCCTGAAGGCCAGTACTGGTCTCCCGTGATCTAGGTTTCCTGTGCTCAGCTCACAGGTTCTGTGTCCCACACTGAGTTCTTCATCTTCCTCCAGGGGGCCCCAGCGGGCACATCCACCAGCCGCCTGCATCCCTCCCTCCCTCCCCGTCACAGCCCTCAGGCCCCAAGGTCCTCCGAGGTCACCGCCTTAACATCTCTTCCTTCCACAGTCTCCTCGCAGGTTGCCCGTCTCCAGTATCTTCTTGCTTTTCCCCAGTCCGCCCTCCGCACTGCTGCAAATCTGACCATATCTCTTCCCTGCCTAGACCCGGCAGCAGCTCCCTGCAACTTCCATGGGGATTTCTGAATGCCTGAGTTTTGCCTACCTGGCCTGCATCATCTAGCTTTTTTCTTTGATTTTTAATTTCAGAATCATGTATGCTTCTCGTGGGAAAATTTAGCATCACGGAAGCACACAATGTAAATGTTGAGCTTGTTTAGCATCGACCCTGCCTTCTGTAGAATGTTATAGTTTGGTACATATCATTCCAGACATTTTACTATAGTTAGGTACTAGGTGGGTGTGCTCGTGTGTGTGTATATATATATATTTGTGAGTGTGTGTGTGTGCTTATATATTAAATAAAGCTTACTCCAAAATATAGATCAGTGGAACAGGATAGAAAAACGAGAATTAAACCTTTGCACCTACAGGCAACGGATCTATGACAAAGGAGGCAAGAATATACAATGGAAAAAAGACGGCCCTTCAATAAGTGGTGCTGAGACAACTGGGCAGCCACATGTAAAAGAACGAAATGAGAACACTTCCTAACACCATAAAAAAATAAACTCAAAATGGATTAAAGACCTAAATATAGGTCTATATTTAGACTATAAAACTCTTCAAGGAAAACATAGGCCAAACATTCTCTGACATAAACCACAGCAATATCTTCTCAGATCCACCTCTTAGAGTAATGACAGTAAAAACAAAAATAAACAAATGGGACTTAATTAAACTTAAAAGTTTCTGCATAGCAAAAGAAACCTTAAACAAAACAGAAAGACAACCCACAGAATGGGAGAAAATATTTGCAAATGAATTGACTGACAAGGGATTAATCTCCAAAATTTATAAACACCTCTTACCACTCAATACCAAAAAACCAAACAACCCCATCCAAAAATGGGCAGAGGATCTAAACAGACAGTTCTCCAAAGAAGACATCCAGATGGCCAAAAAACACATGAAAAGATGTTCAACATCATTCATTATTAGAGAAATGTAAGTCAAAACCACTATGAGGTACCACCTTATACCATCGAGTGGCCATCATCAAAAAGTCTACAAACAATAAGAGCTGGAGAGGTGTGGAGAAAAAGGAACCCTATTACACTGTTGGTAGGATTGTAAATTGGTGCAACCACTGTGGAAAACAGTATGGAGATTCCTCAGAAAACTAAAAATAGAACTATCATTTGATCCAGCAATCCCACTCCTGGGCATCTATCCAGAGAAAACCATGACTCGCAAAGACACATGTACTCCGATGTTCATAGCAGCACTATTTTCAATAGCCAAGACATGGAAACAATGTAAATGTCCATTGACAGAGGAGTGGATCAATAAGATGTGGTACATATACACAATGGAATATTACTCAGCCATTAAAAGGAATGAAATAACGGCATTTTTAGCAACATGGATGGATATAGAAATTACGTTAAGTCAGACAATGAGACACCAACATCAAATGCTATCACTGGCATGTGGAATCTGAAAAAAGGACACAATGAACTTCTTTGCAGAACAGATACTGACTCACAGACTTTGCAAAACTTATGGTTTCCAAAGGATACAGGTTGGGGGGGGGATACGCTGGGGGTTTGGGATGGAAATGCTATAAAATTGGCTTGTGATGATCATTGTACAACTATAAACGTAATAAATTCATTGAGTAATAATAATAAAAAAAGCTTATTCCCCTCAAATTGCATCATTCCGAATATCTTACTCTGCACCATGGGTTTTACAATTTTTTTTTTCTTGTCTATTTAGGGCCACACCCGCAGCATATGGAGGTTCCTAGGCTAGAAGTCCAATTGGAGCTTTAACCTCTGGCCTACTCCACAGCCACAGCAAAGCCAGATCCGAGCTCTGTCTGTGATCTACACCACAGTTCATGGCAACGCCAGATCCTTAACCCACTGAGCGAGGCCACAGATCAAACCTGTGTCCTCATGGATATTAGTCAGGTTCATTTCCACTGAACCAGGATGGAAACTCCAGAGTTTACATTTTTCCTTAATTATCGTATGGGAAATTTTCCACATACCTATGGCATTGAAGATTTCTTTCTTGTTTTTTGTTTTTAAAGTGTTGGAGATCTTCCAATTAGGGTAAGCCAGATCAAGACTTAGGAAACAAAGATATCCAAGTATGAGATCTAAATAATGAGATACTGTCTGATGACAATCCTTTTGCCCTTGAAGAAATGCTTTACTAAAAAATGAAATCAATGTGGGTGGAGTTAAGGTGGTTACCAACCTAGCTGGCCATGCAGATGCACTTTATATTATAATTAAACCTTGATTTCAAGTCCCAATAGTGACATATTCATTTTGCTTTTGCAGCATATAACTCAACAAAAATTGTCGGGGCCCTCCATTAGTGTTTATTTATGGTGCTGACATTCCAGCTGTGTTTTTTTTAGAACCACAGAGGCGCCAAGGATGGTGGGTCCACATGTGCGGGTATTAGAACAGCTTCTTCCTATAAATTGTTTTATCTCGTGGTTACACACCATCTGCATGATCAACAGCCTTATTTTTTCTTGCTGTGACCATTCCTGTTATCCAATGAAATAAGAACGCAGGGACTTTCCTGAGAAAGTATTTAAAAAAACAAACATTTTTGGGAGTTCTCATTGTGGCTCAGTGGTTAACAAGTCTGACTAGGAACGATGAGGTTGCGGGTTCGATCCCTGGCCTTGCTCAGTGGGTTAAGGATCCAGTATTGCCATGAGCTGTCGTGTAGATTGCAGATACGGCTTGGATCCTGTGTTACTATGGCTCTGGCATAGGCTGGCGGCTACAGCTCCGATTAGACCCTTAGCCTGGGAACCTCCATATGCCTCGGGAGCGGCCCTAGAAAAGGCAAAAAGACAAAAACCAAATATTTCCTTGAAACATCAAAATTCTCTAGTAGAACCAAAGCTCTAGGATTGGAGAAGGTCTGGCTTGTTCATAGCCATATCCAGGTGTTGTGAATGCTCAGTCAACTGATGAAAAGGCAAAGCCACACCATTTTTTGGACATATGCATAGAATTCCAGAGCATGGATGTTCTCTAATTTATTTAACTGGCATTTGTGGTGGATATTTCATTATTTTTCCACAAAGGATGCTATGATGAACACCTGTGTACACAGTTCTTCGGTGACAAGGTCCAGTGTCAGAGATTGGCAGGGATGATCAAAAGATGAAGCAAACTGACAATTTTGGTAGTGCCTAGCAAATTATTCTCCAAATGTTTGTACCAGTTGATACTCTAGCAGGAATGTATGTGAGCCAATGTTGTCACAACTTTGGGCACATTAATCTTTTGAATCTTTACTAATCCAGCAGGAAGGAAAATAGTGTGTTTGAGAGCATAAGCCCTAGAGTCATACCTGAGTTCAAATCCTCACTGCACTGTGACTAGCTCTGTGTCCTCTTGCAGCTCTCTTGACATCCCTTAGCTTTCTCATCTCTGAAATAGGGTTAAAAAGTGTATCTACCACATGTTGTTATCTATCAGTGGTCCTAAATGACACAATTCAAGTGAGGTGCTAACGCTATGCCTGCATTAGCATCCACATTACCTACGACTCTCATTATTTTCATTCAGGCAAAGCTGGTATTAGAATCAACTTGCACTACCTAAGCGCAGAGAAGGGAGCACACAGTTGCATCTGCAAAGCCACAAAGCCTCAGGAGAATGTCCCCTTATGAAAAGGCTTATGTAGCTGGAGGAGCCTCAGATGGGGCACTGGAGCATCAGGTATTTTACATTCTGAATAATGAAAGGACATAAATTCAGAGTAAGCCACCCAAACTTGAGCCTTAAATTAAAAAAAACAAAAAAACAAAAAAAACACCTTCTTTAACAAGTCTCTGAGGCCCAGAAAGGATCTTTCAAGACTCCTTAGCGTCCTTCTCCATCTCCTATAGGACTGTTTTCAAAGTGTTTCAGGGCACTCACAGTTCATGCCTGTTTGGATGACATTAGCACTTTTCCCAGAGAAATGCCAATTAAAAAACCTCCAAGACTTATGAAGGATCATGGTTTTTTTTTTTTTTTTTGTCTTTTTGCTATTTCTAGGGCCACTCCCGTGTGGCATATGGAGGATCCCAGGCTAGGGGTCCAATCGGAGCTGTAGCCGCCGGCCTACGCCAGAGCCACAGCAATGCGGGATCCGAGCCGCGTCTGCAACCTACACCACAGCTCACGGCAATGCTGGATCCTTAACCCACTGAGCAAGGGAAGGGACCGAACCCGCAACCTCATGGTTCCTAGTCGGATTCGTTAACCACTGCGCCACGACGGGAACTCCCTGAAGGAGCATGTTAATGTGAGCAAAAGGAATATATACATGTGTGTAACTGGGTTACCTTGCTGTACAGGAGAAAGCTGACAGAACACTGTAAACCAGCTATCATGGAAAAAATAAAAATCATTATATATATATATATATATATATATATATATATATATATATATATAAAACAACTAACCTCCAAGAAACCATGGAGTATATGACTGTCTTCATGGGGGTGGGAGAGGGGTGGGGGGTAGAGGGCAGTGGGGTGCGGTTCTCTTTTGCTGCTTTTGATAAATATATTGTGAGGATGTCACAGCTGTACTCAGGCTTCCTCACTATAGGTACCAAATAGGAATCACACAGCCTAAAACAGACCACAGGCTGAGGTCAGATCTGGAGGGAGGAGCCTCGTGTGGAGTAGAAACAGGCCTGGGACAGGTCAGAGGCAGCAATCACCTGGATGTCAGGAGATCGATCGGTCTGAGCAGAGGAGACAGCCAGAATGGGAGTCTAGGGGTCCAGTGGGGGCTGGTGTCTGAAAAACTTACCCCACATGGATCCTCTGCTGCCCTCCAGTGCCAGCTCCCCAGGCGGAGAGCTCTGGCAAACCCACTGTGCTCACAGCCGACAGGTGAGCCTTTCCTCTCCTCCTGCCCTGCTCCTCACCTCCTCTCTGTTCCTGCACTTTCCTGGCTCCTGATCTTTTGTCTTCATCTCCCAGTCCTGAACCACAACCTGTGGCCTCCATCTTAAGGCCCCCTTTGCTCTGGGCGGCACCAAGGCTAAGTGTCCTTAACCAGAGCATGTCCTGCTCCAGACCAGCAGTCTAGGGGGCAGCCAACGTACCTCCTACCCCTGGGAAGAGAAATGGGATGCAGTCTATGGTCACAGAGGAAAGGAATCCAAAAAAGGAGAAACAATAATAATTACAACAATAATAAAACATCTATTGTTTTTATATGCTAAGCACCCTGCTAATTACCTTATAGATAGTATCTTTTTTTTTTTTTTTTGGTCTTTTTGTCTTCTCTAGGGCCACTCCTGCAGCATATGGAGGTTCCCAGGCTAGGGGTCGAATCGGAGCTGTAGCTGCCGGCCTATGCCAGAGCCACAGCAACTCGGGATCCGAGCCGAGTCTGCAACCTACACCACAGCTCATGGCAACGCCGATCTTTAACCCACTGAGCAAGGCCAGGGATCGAACCCGCAACCTAGTCGGATTCATTAACCACTGCGCCATGACGGGAACTCCAGATGGTAGGTATCTCATTAAATCCTTAGAACACATTCACAAGGTAGCCATATACTCTTTAATCCCCAGACACACAGTCAATGGCAGGTCTAGAGTTTAAACCATGGTCTGACTCTGGGGACCACTCCTGTCGCCTTGGGAACCCAGGTGGAGGGGACTGGGAGGGTAAGCAGTGGGGCAGGAGAGCAGGGCTCTTTTGAAAGTTTGGCCCCACCCTCCCCCCTACCTGTGCCTCCACTGCTTTTAAGGGCCTGTCCCTCCACTGCTTTTAAGGGCCTGTCCCAGCCTTCCCTGAGTTCTGACTATTACAGCCACACTGGGGGGATTATCAGACTGTGTTCACAATACATGGAAGGTTAACGCTGTCCTGAGAACGGCTTTTGATGAGGAGGGGGGAGTTCAGGGTCTTGGAGTTGGAGAGAAACTGCTACTACCAAAGACAAGGAAAGCCAGTGACATTAAATGCACGGGCAGAGATCCACAGGCATGCACGGAGAGACCCCTGCTCCATGGTGCATTTCCCCATGTATCAGCTTGCTTCTTAGGAAAACCTTTGGGAGTAACTACCATTTCATTTTGCTGATGAGGAAACAGAGGGGCAGAGAGTCAAATGACTTGTAAAGACCATCCAGGAACCATGATTCCAGGACAGATGCGTCTGACTCCAAAGCTCATGCTCTTTCCACTTTCCCTGACGATTCTTCCTCTTCATCTCCCCTTCGTCCCTCCCATGTGTTGCTTGTTTTTCAACAAGACCGTGGCTGCCCCTGGCTGATGGTTTTCTCCAAGGAGCCCCAGCTTTGAGGGACAGGGTCATCTGGTTGCCTCTGGAAGGGCAGCACCTGATATCTTGTGGGAAGACCCTGGAGAGCAGTGTTGGGTCCCTTTCTTTGCTTCTATCCTTTCCCAGAATTCCCACGAACCACCCGTTACAAATATCCTGATGGCTTCCACCTCTGAAGGGGACTTTTTAATCCCTCAGTGAGTGTCCTGGTGATGAACAGCAGGAAATGAGCCATTTTATGAGGTGATAATGGAGCTATAAGCATCTTTAAAATCAATTGGGCCCAACATCACCTCCCATCAGTTCAACAGGCTCTGGGCTTATTGAAGCATAAATAAAAACAGACAGTGAATATCTGGTGGGGCTCTACAGTTTGCTCTGTAGCCCGCACCCCTCTCCACTGCCCAGCTCTTAGCTTCCATGACCATTTGATGCAGCTGTCACTCCCTCTGCCTTGAAACACTTGCTGCCTGCCTCTGGCATTTGCTGCCTTTGCATTTTCTTCTCACCTCATTCTTTCTCAATCTCCTTTGCTGACCCCCCACTTCATCTTCCTCCAAGCACTGAAGTGCCCCTGGATTCAAGCCTTTGGTGCGATTCTCTTTTCTACCCATGCTGCCTTGGCAATTTCCTCCTGACTCATGCCTTAAAATACCAGCCATAGGAGTTTCCACTGTGGCACAGTGGGTTAATGACCCAGCTTGTCTTTGGGCATTGGTGGTTCAAACCCAGCGTGTCTGAAACCAAACTCCTGATCATCCCTTCCCCAAACCTGGTCGCTCTCTTTTTTCCTGTAATATTAAATGGCAATGACCTTCCTTCCAGTTTCTCACCCTTGATGCTTCTTTCTCTCATACTCCACATCTGATCCTTGAGCACCTATGTCAACTCCACTTTTAAAATGTATTCATAGGAGTTCCTAACGTGGCGTGGTGGAAATGAATCTGACTAGGAACCATGAGGTTGCGGGTTCACTCTGACCTCGCTCAGTGGGTTAAGGATCCGGCATTGCCATGAGCTGCAGTAGAGGTTGCAGATGCGGCTCGGATCTGGTATTGCTGTGGCTGTGGCTCTGGCGTAGGCTGGCAGCTGTAGCTTCCATTAGACCCCTAGCCTGTGAACCTCCATATGCCGTGGGTGTGGCCCTAAAAAGCAAAAAAAAAAAAAAAAAGTACTTATAAGCCAACCTCAGTCTGTCACCTGCTCTGCCACCATCCCGGTCCCAGCCACAACATCATTCACCTAGATTATTGCACTTGCTTTCCAGCTGGTCCTCTGCCTCTTTCCTCTTGCTCCTCTGGGCTCTTCTTCACACAGCAGCCACATCATGCTGTTGCTCTGGTCAAAATCCTCTAATGGCTTCACATCACACAGTCAACGGGGACCTCACCATGGCTCCTCAGCCTTCCATGATATGCTCCGCCCCTGAATACCACTCTAGTTTCATCTCTTACTGCTCTCCTCCTTACTCTGCTCTGACTGCCCTGGATGTCATTTCTCCAAACATGCTGTGCACACTTAGCACCTGCTGTTCCCTGTGTCTGGACTGCTGTCCTCCCAGATACCAGAGCACGTGTTCCTCCGCCTTCTCCAGGTCTTTGCTCAAATGCTACCTTCTCTGTGCAGCCTTTTCTGATTACACTATTCAAAATAGCATTTCCCTGTATCTATTCATTTGTGATGGAACATGATGGAGGATAATGTGAGAAAAAGAATATATATATATGTATATATATGTTCCACACACACACATATATACATATATCTATATATACACATATATATCTATATATATACATATACATCTATATATACATATATCTATATATACACATATATATCTATATATATACATATATATTTGTGTGTGTGTGTGTGTGTATATAACCTGGTTACTTTGTTGTACAGCAGAAAATAACAGAACAATGTAAATCAACTATAATAGAAAAAATAAAAACCAAACCAAAAAAAAAAAAAAAAGAAAAAAGTCAAAATAGGGAGTTCCCGTCGTGGCTCAGTGGAAATGAATCCACCTTGAAACCATGAGGTTGTGGGTTCGATCCCTGGCCTCGCTGTTGACATGAGCTGTGGTGTAGGTTGCAGATGCAGCTCTGATCTGGCGTTGCGGTGGCTCTGGCATAGGCTGGCAGCTGTAGCTCTGATTCAAACCCTGGCCTGGGAACCTCCATATGCTGTGGGTACGGCCCTAAAAAGACAAAAAGACAAAAAAAAAAAAAAAAGGTCAAAACAGCAGTTCCCTGCCCCACCCTCAATCTGGAACGCTCCCCTCACTTTATCTGATTTTCTTTTCTCTGTAACATTTGTCACCATCCTTTATGTTGTATACTTTGTATACTTACTTTTTCTTGTGGAGCTCCCCCTGCTGGAACAGGCATTCCATGCAGGCAAAGGCTTATGTCTGTTTTGCACCACTGTACTCTCAGTGTTTTGAACTGTGCTTAGCGTGTGCTCAGGCAATATTTGCTGGATGAGGAGTTCCCGTCGTGGCTCAGTGGAAGAGAGTCTGACTAGCATCCATGAGGACACAGGTTCCATCCCTGGCCTCGCTCAGTGGGTTAGGGATCTGGCGTGGCTGTGGCTGTGGTGTAGGCTGGCAGCTACAGCTCCGATTCAACCCCTAGCCTGGGAACCTCCATATGCCATAGGTGCAGACCTAAAAAGACAAAAAAAAAAAAAAAATTTGCTGGATGAACAAGACACTGTGTTGAGGAAGGGCCTGGTGTCCTTCCGAGTCCCAGCTCACCTGGACTTGACTCCACAGTGCTGGGTGTGGCCAGAGCTGGTTACAGTGACACTGATGGACCTGAGTGTGGAGCTGGTGGGCACTGGAAGAGGTGGGGGTGAGTGGCAGCCAAAGAACTCTTCTAGGCTGCTGGGAAGTAGAAGGAGGGCGAAGAGACAGGACACGAGGCCACTTTGGGAACCATGGTCAGAGTTCACAGGCTCTGAATCTGCCTCAGATGGACACCCCAGTGACCTAGGATGGCTGTTTCTAAGTGCCCAGGGCACGCCTTGACCCCAGCAGGTAGCTGCCATCACAAGTTGCTGGCTGATGAGCTATTTCAAAGCCAGAGGAGGTATCTGAAGCCCATTAACAGAGCCACAAGAAGATGATGTGGTTTCACAGAAGCATTTCACATTCAATTTCTTTTTATTTCTTTTCAAACACAGCCTGTAATTCCTATGGGAAAATTGCATAATACCCACAGATAATAATTTTCCCATGAGACAGTTTTGTGTGAGCAGCTTAGCATTTCTGAAGCGGGAGAGGAAGGGCTCACTAGAGTCGCTGGGCCTGCCCGCTGCCCCTGCACCCACGTCTGACCCCGGCAGGTGGGGGGCTCTGAGGATGGGTAGCACCCCATGACCTGAGGGAGAGGGCCAGTCTCCGTGTGCCGCTGTTACCACAGGAAACGCGTTAGCTTGTTCGTTGGTGACCAGAGTGCCAATGCTGGGCTTCCCCTCCTTTTCTGGACTTCCATGGTGTCCTTTATTTATTTATTTTTTTAAAATTTTTTTGTCTTTTTGCCTTTTCTAGGGCCGCTCCTGTGGCATATGGAGGTTCCCAGGCTAGGGGTCTAATCGGAGCTGTAGCCGCTGGCCTACACCACAGCCACGGCAACACGGGATCCAAGCTGAGTCTGCAACCTCCACCACAGCTCACAGCAACTCTGGATCCTCAACCCACTGAGCAAGGCCAGGGATCAAACCTGCAACCTCATGGTTCCTAGTCAGATTCGTTAACTATTGAGCCATGACGGGAACTCCTCCATGGTGTCCTTTAGAATGCTTATGACAGTCTGCCTCTCCTCCAAGTCCAACAGGGACCTGAAGGGGTCCAGAGGGCATGAATCTACCTCCCATCCCACCAGTCCCTCCACACCTGCTCTTCCTAGGCCCCCTCCCCACCATCTACTCAATCTCCAGTAATTGGAAAAACATTAGGGGAGTTCCCATTGTGGCTCCATGCTAACGAATCCAACTAGCCCATGAGGATGCGGGTTTGATTCCTGGCCTCGCTCAGTGGGTTAGGATCCAGCATTGCCATTTCCATGAGCTGTGGAGTAGGTCCAAATGTGGCTGGGATCCTGTGTTGCTGTGGCTGTGGTGTAGGCCAGCAGCTACAGCTCCGATTCGACCCCTAGCCTGGCAACTTCCATATGCTGCAGGTGTGGCCCTAAAAAGACAAAGAAAAGAAAAGCATTAGGGCTGGGGCCAGAGCAGAGAACTAAAAAAGGGCCAGGCAGGGTGACATTCAGACATGATGCTGGTGAGAGTATGCTAAGCCCGGGCTGTCTGTTTCCCTGGGCTGCAATGAAGCCCAGGCAGAGAAGAGCCAGCCCATAAGTAACCTTGGCAGCACCCCCAGCCCTGCCCCATGGGAAAGTCCCTGGGGGTCTTAAAGGTGCAGCACTCACACTCCTTGCCCCTCTTCCCTGTCTCCCTCTCTTCTCCTTCCTCTGAAGGGAGCTCGCCTCTAGTCCTGAGAGTCACTGTTAGAGCGGGGGCTGGACTGCATCCTCCCTTTGTCTCCAGCACTAGCCTGGTCTGGGAAGGTATATAAGGAATGATTTAGGAATGAATAATGGATTAGTTAATTCAGCAATTAATTAATGACAAGCTAGAGGAAGCCTCTGGCCTTTGCTGCCCTCCCAGAGGGGTCCTGGGGGCACTCTTGCCAGTGCTGTGGGACTGGGCTGCTGCACGAGGATCTGATTTATGTGTGTAGAGGGTTCTGATGACCCTCAGAACTGGGGTGGGGGAGGAAACTGTGATTGGGTGGGAGCTGCGACAGTCAGGCCACACTGGACCAGGAGAGAGCAATGGAGGGGGTGGGAAGGTGTCCGGTGCAAGACATGATTTTAAAGGGAGAAGCAACAGGATCCGCTGATGGATTGGATGGGGAGTGCAAAACAAAGAGGGGTCAAGGATGACTCCTAGGGGAGGTGTCATGTAGGCAGTTGGATATATGAGGCTGGAGTTCAAGGGAGAAGTTCAGGCAGGAGATAAATTTGAAAGTCATTAGCATAAAGGTGCTAGTTAGAGCCACGAGGCAGATGACCTGCGCAATGAGTGGACACAAAGAAGAGGGGACGAGCCAAAGAAGAAACAGCCAGAGAGGCACTGGGACCAGCCCCTATGGCCTCTTCAGAGCCCCTGTGCTGTCCCCGCTGCCCCCACTCACTGCTCCCGCTGCCTGTACAGCCCTCACCTCCACCAGCCCTGCTACTTGCTCACTGCTGCCACCACTACCCGCCCTGGTCACTGCTGACAATTCAACTGAAGCAGATTTAGGAAGGACAAGAAAGCTGGGGCAGTGGAGCCAAAAAGCCCAGAGAGCTCTTTTTGCGGAATCAGCCCTGAAGGGGAATGGAGGAAAATACCAGTAGCAGAAAGGCTAAATATGTAGCTATTTTTAAGAAAATGAGGGACATTAGGGCAATTTGTTTGGAGAAGGCTATAATCCAATACAGAAAGAGAAATGGCTATTGCAGGAGAGAGAGCGGGTGCTCTTGCAGGAGTGAGGGCCTTGAAAAGATGAGAAGAGGTGAGATACAGACCCAAGAGGGAGGGAGGGGTGGCCTTCCAGCCACCACAAGAGGATGGAGGAGGAAGGCAGAGAAAACAGGAGCTGCTGTCACTTGATTATAGGCATTGTGGGGGGCCAGCGTAAGGATTCATTCATCCAGCAGATAATGACTGAGCCCCTCCTTTGTGCCAGGCTCGGCTCTGGTTGCTGGAGACAGAATCCTGAACCAAAGAGACAGCAATCAATCCCTGCCCTTGTGGAGCTTTCCTCCTAGGGCGGGAGGCAGGTGGAAACAAAGGGGCAATGACTCGGTGCCAGACTCCAGTAGCTCTCTGGGGAAAATGATGCAGGGGTGGGCGAAGGTGAGGCCAGGGTCGGATGGGGAGGGATGTTGCAATTTTCAATAGCAATATAGGTGCTTAGTGCATATGTAAAGGACCAGGAAAGAACTCTAATGAGATGAAAATATACCTTACATACCTAGGTAAGGTTTTCAAAATTAAAAAAAAAAACAAACATAACTATATTATAGGAAGTTAGAAAAAGAAGCAAAAAAAAAAAACCCTCATAATCCCACCATCCTCATCCAACAGCTACCATCAGTTGGTATATAGTATATTCACTTCTATATTTGTGTCTTCTTTGTTACATAGTTGAGATCATAGCTTACACATATACACAGTTTCTTATCTTTCTTTTTTTTTTTTTGCCTTTTAGGGTCACACCTGCCACAAATGGAGGTTCTCAGGCTAGGGGTCAAATCAGAGCTGTAGTTGCCAGCCCACACCACAGCCATAGCAATGCAGGATTCAAGCTGTGTCCATGAGCTACACCACAGCTCACAGCAATGCCAGATCCTTAACCCACTGAGCAAGGCCAGGGATCGAACCTGCGTCCTCATGGATGCTAGTCAGATTCGTCAACCACTGAGCCATGACAGGAATTCTCACACACACTTTCTTTATCCCTATCATTTCTTTCTATCATGGTAGCTAGACTATTATACAAATAGACTATTATACAAACCATTCCTTGCTTTTCAATTTAAAAGATTTTAGAAATAGTCTCATTACTGATGTAGCTCTTTTAATGATGAATCCAAAGACCATATAGCAATATTTAAAAAAACCATCTGTATATACTTTTATATCTTTTTTTACATGCTATATAGTCTTTTGGGTTCATCCTCTATTTGTACAATAATCTAGCTTCTGTGTTACAAAGAAATGGTAGAGATAAAGAAAGTGTGTATGCATGTGATATGCACATGTGTGCGTGCGTGCATGTTTTTATTTACATTTGCCTAAAGTATCTCTGGAAGGAATATAAGAACATGACAAAGACGGAGTGCCTCAGGAGAGAGGAATAGGGCAACCAGAGAGCAAAGAAAATGAGACTTTTCCCTGTGTAACTTGACATAGCTTTTTAATTTTGAGCCATGCAAATATATAGCTTCTTTTTTTTTTTTTAAACAGGAAGGAAAAACCACTGTTCGCCATGGTTTTCTCATCTGGATAAACGTCCACAAAGGCTTTGGAGGGAGTGTGAAAAAAGGGGCAGGGCAAACATCTAGAGGTGATGGTCTGGGAGCCAGAGCAGCAGCTGAGAAGGTGGTGAGAAGGGACAAACGTGCCAGAGCTGGGGCAGGATTGATAAGACCTCTGATGGGTTCTTTACTTGACAATTTCAAACCTGTTAGGCTTTATTATCTTCAAAATAAAAGCCGTTTCAAAGAGAAGGGAGGATTCATCTGCACACTAGCATCTCCCCCTCGTCTCTTTCCTCCAAAGAAGCTTGCGACCCAGGTAGCCTACCATCAGCCCGTTTTGCTAGGTCCTTACATATAATAATGGTTCACTTCATCGTCTCCCTCCATCCACCGATTTCCATAAAAAGCTTTCAAATTATTAAGTAATGAAGCTCTAAACGACCTGGACGAGGGAGAAGCAAGCCTGCCTCAAGGTGCTCAGCATGTTAGCATCAAATAAGGTTCCAGAAATGCTGCTTTCTTAAATGGTGCTATTTAAATGCAAAGGAACAGCTCGATAAGCTGTGAAAGCTTAACTCTTCATACCTGAGACCCCTAATACGAAGAGGTTTGGGGAGAGACTGGGAAGGGAGGGGGAGAAATTGTGGGTCAGGCTGACACTTGAAGGGGTAGTCTTACCAGGAATTTAAGGTCACACTCACACAGGCTGGTCTCTGCCAGACTTTCCCTGGTAACAGAAGGTTCCATGACTTGACAAACTCCCATTCTAGTTATTATTGTGGCATTATGGGGCAGGGGATAAAAAGCTGAGGAGCAGTGTAGTGGAATACAGTAGACCCAAGTTCAAATCTGGGCTCTGCTATCTCTGTGCTGTGTAAGTTTGGGGAAGTCACTTATCCTTTCTGAGCAGATTCCTCAGTGTGTAAAACACAAGTTCATTGAGCTCGCCTAGGGTCAGAGACTGTGCTGGGCAAGGGGCACAGGGCAGCGGACAAGGCAACACGGTCCCTGCTCTTGTTGGGGGGAGTCTGCTAGCCGGTATGGACAATGATGATGTGGAGCCATTTAAGTAGAGCCATTCCAGGAATTCCTGTCATGTGCAGCGGAAACAAATCCAACTAGGAACCATGAGGTTGCGGGTTCAATGCCTGGCCTTGCTCAGTGGGTTGAGGATCTGGCGTTGCCATGTCATAGACGTGGCTCAGATCTGGCATTGCTATGGCTGTTGCACAGGCTGGCAGCTGCAGCTTGGATTCGATCCCTAGCCTGGGAAACTCCATATGCCATGGGTGTGGCCCTAAAAAGACAAAAAAAAAAAAAAAAAAAGTAGAGCCATTCCAGAGGAGCTGCCATACATGTCCTGCTTTCTCAACCTCTGAGCTGGACCAAGCCATCAACATTCCAAGAAGTCAGCAAGACTTGAGATGCTCCTGTTGAAAGGACTGATAAAAGTGAACTTTCACCTAGTGACCACTTCGCCTAAAGTGTGAATCTAGCTTTGCTTGTCAGCACCAGTGAACTTGTCTCAAAAACAAGTAATCTCTTCTTCTTTTCTGCATGTGGGAGTTCCCGGGCCAGGGGTCAAACCTGTGCCATGGCAGTGACTCAAGCCACAGCAGTGACAACCCTAGACCCTTAACCTGCTGAACCACTAGGGAAGTCCCATACTTCTTCTTCTTTTTTTTTCTTCCCCCAAATCCCCCTGATTCTGACTCTCATAATTAGGACACTTTTTGGGTTTCTACCTGAATCTGCGTACCCCAAATTACAATTCTTTGATGTTAGATAAATGCTTTGCCTCTTGAATCGGTTTCTTGTTTCTGAGGTTGATGCTGGGCATGGGGTGTAGGGCAGTGACCCGGTAACACAGGCGTAGTCCCTGCTCTAGTGTCCACTAGTGGGTTAATAATGATACATGAGGACTGAATGATATAAACATAAGGAAAGGACCAGGTGAGTGGCAAGAGGCAGGGCAGGTATGATTTCCTAGTTTTCTTCCAATGTCCCCACCTCTCTTCTTTCAGTGTAATCTCCCACTCCAGCCTGACCCACTGTTCAGCTTCACTGCCTGGTTACCTGTCATGATGCCCAGGCCTTCTCAAGGCTTGTGAGTCCATTTGCCTAGAATGTCCTTATCCCCGTGTCCTCAAGCAATTCCTCCTTAGAAAAGCCTTCCTTCCTTCCTTTTTTTTTTTTTTTTTTCTTTTTCTTTCTATGGCTGCATCTGTGGCATATGGAAGTTCCCAGACAAGGGGTTGAATCAGAGCTGCAGCTGCAGGCCTTTGCCACACAGCCACTGCAACACAGGATCTGGGCCACATCTGAGACCTACACTGTAGCTTGAGGCAACAACAGATCTTAACCTACCGATCGAAGCCAGGGATGGACCCCCCCCCCCCACCCCCGCCAGCCTCATATAGACAATGCTGCATCTTTAACCTGCTGAGCCACCACAGGAGCGTCCCCCCTCTTTTGCTGAATAGAAATAGATATATTTAAGGTGTACAACATGAAGTTTTGATATACGTTGTACAATGATTATGCCAGTCAAGCTAATGAACACATCCATCTCCTCCCATAGCTGCCTTTCTATTTTGGGGGATGAAAAAGAACATCTGAAATCTCTCTTAGCACGTTTCCAGTATACAAAACAGCACTGTTTACGACAGTCATCCTGCTGTACATCAGTTCTCTAGATTTTTTTTCATCCTCCATAAATGCAACTCGGAGAACTTGGACCAACATCTTCCCGTTGCCCCCACCTCCCTGCCCCTGGTAATTCCTTCTTGTTGCCCCCAGAGGCTCAGATCATCCATTTCTAGGACCTCAATCATATTGCATGGGTATCTGCTCATTTCATTTGTTCACTTAGATGTCTTTACCCCCAGACAGTTGTCTAGCAAAGCACCCATCTTAGCGTAGATGCTTGATCAATGATACTGAGTGTTCAATAAACAAAAGTATTTACTCCCCAAATGTGACATGTGACTTATGAGACGATCTGGTAATTATGACTGCCACTCAGAGAAACATTCATAGAACAATGTGATTTTTACGTCAAGGAGATATCACAGGTTTTTAGGGAAATTTGCAGCGGAGATAACCGGATGTCTCCTGATGTTCTTCCTTCTCAGAGTGAGGTCTAAGAAACCTTAGGGGTCTGAGAAGTTGTCGATAGGGTCTCTCGGTTCTCTATAGGAATGAAAACATTTACTATTTTTATGATAATAAAAAATCAATTGAAGGAGTTCCCGTTGTGCCGCAGCAGAAACAAATCTGACTAGGAACCATGAGGTTGTGGATTCGATCCCTGGCCTCGTTTAGGGGGTTAAGGATCTGGCATTGCCCTGAGCTATGGTGTAGGCTGCAGACACGGCTTGGATCCTGCCTTGCGGTGCCGTGGTGTAGGCTGGCAGCTGTAGCTCTGATTAGACTCCTAGCCTGGGAACCTCCATGTGCTGTGGGTGTGGCCCTTAAAAAAAAAATCAATTTAAGCATGTTATAGATGACCTTGAAGATCTTATAATCAAGTACTGCCAGGCAATTTCAGTGGCCAAGATGCATTTGTGTCTATGTCTAATTGACTGTGGGCTAATGTGGTGGACTGCCTTCCTCTGCCCAGGTCCCTCTTCGGCTACTGGGAAAGAGGCTAAAAGGTGGCCCTTAGCTATCAGTTCTTTTGGGGTATTGCATTGAGTAGATAGAACTGCTTCATGTGCTGTTGGCTCTGTGGGCCTGTTCTCCAGATCAGCCTCTCCCTCTGTGTGTTGCTGCTTCCTCCCACTTCCTTCTATAGGCAAGTGGTACCCCAGGGCATTCGCTAATAACTTCTGGTCATCTTCACCCCCTCTGCTGCCCAGAGAACCCAGCTGCTATAGCTAGTGGATAAGAAGAGAGGCAGAGTTAACTAATTAATGACATTCTCACCAAATAAAGCCCAGATAAAAAATGTGACGTTGGTGGAAGGGAGAGTTAGTGGCCAAAGGACAGCACGGTCTACATCTCATCAAACCCTGAAGCACCACGGCAGGGCAGTCAGCGTTGACTCTAGATGGTGAGCAGTCATTTAATGTCGGTAAAGAAGCATTCCCCACCACATTAAAGCAAGTTCCTAATTAGCATTTTAAATGGCTTGTAGTTTTGTCTTAGTATTGTTATTTTGCTTTTATAGTCATGGGAGAGTGATAAGCATAAGAAGTTAATATCTAGTTATCTTTGCACATTTAAATAATATGATGAAAATAATTATAGTTCAACCCTGAGGGTTTGTGAGCTTATATGTGCTCTTTAAAAGAGGTCCACACCTCAGGTTTGAGAATTATCCAATTTTGTAACAGCATGGTATGAAGAGCATGGGTTTGGGAGGCTCTGTGGCTTAACTGTGCAACCTTGGACATGTTGCTTAATTTTAGTGAGCCTTGATTTTCTCATCTATAAAATGATCTATCTTATAGGTTTGTTGCAAGATAGTAATGAGCCATCATTGAATATAGAATGCTCGCACAGTTTCTGACCCAGAGTAAGTGCTCAATAAATAACATCAGGCAGGAGAGGCCTGATAGTCAAGACTGTACCTCTTTGCAAGCCCTTTCCAATTTGGAGAAAACTCTGCTGTTTGCCTCCATCCCTGAAAGACAACCGGAGGTTCTGGCTTTAGGTAAGTGACTTCCAAGAGGGAGTCAGAATTAAATTTGCTTAAAAGCTAACAAGCAAGCAAACACTAAAGCTCCAATGCTCTCAGTGAAAGGTGGATAATAAAAACATAAGAGCTAATGGCCTAAATTTAAATTTAGAGAATTTTACATTCAAGGACCCCTCAATTGATGAAATAAATCTTCCCGTTGTAGGCTGAATAACGGTCCCCAAAGATGTCCACATTCTAATCCCAGGAGCCTGTGAACGTTGCATTTTATGTCTAAAAGGACTTTTGCAGCTGTGATTAAATTAAGCCTCATGAGATGGGGAGATTATCCTGGATTAACAGGATGGGCCCTAAATCTAAATGTCCTTATTAGAGGAGAGCACAGGGAAATTCGACTACGGAAGATGAGTGTGAGGATACGAGCAGAGATTGGAGTGATGTGGCCATGAGCCAAGCAATGCCAACAGCCACTGACATCCTGGAAGGGACAAAAAGCCTCCAGGAGCCTCCTGAAGGAGCTAGCCAGGCCCACACCTTGATATTAACCCTGTAAGACTCATTTTGGACTTATAACCTCCAGAAGTATAAGAGAATAAATCTGTTATTTTAAAAAATTTATTTATTTATTTATTTTGCATTGTGCTCATGGCATGCGGAAGTTCCTGGGCCAGGGATTGGATCTGTGCCACAGCTGTGACCAGAACAACAGCAGTGACAACGCTGGATCCTTAGTCTGCTGAGCCATGAGGGAACTCCTGTGTTGTCTTAAGCCACTAAGCTTGTGGTGATTTGTTATAACAGCAATCAAAACTAATACAGTTCCTATGGGCCCCACCTGTCCTTTCAATTAGTGAGCCTGGTGAAAATGAAATAACCAAGACCAGTTGTTAGAAGGAAGGAATGGAAGGGGCATGGTGATTAGATTCTGAAGAGCTCATCTGATTCTGGACTCTCCACCTTCCAGCTGTGTGACCTCAGGCCTGTTAGTTAACTTCTCTGAACCTCATTTTCTTTCCTTCTAAAATGGGACTAATGTAAACTCATGTTATGAGGATTAAACTCATGTTTATGGTTATTTGTGAACCACAAAGCTACGTGAGCTGTTTTCATTACTATCATTGTTTAAAAAAAATCCAAATGGCCTAATGAAGCATAAAATGTGCATCTAGGAATTCCCATCATGGCTCAGTGGTTAATGAACACAACTAGCATCCATGAGGATGCAGGTTTGATCCCTGGCCTTGCTCAGTGGGTTAAGGATCTGGTGTTGCCGTGAGTTGTGGTGTAGGTTGCAGACGAGGCTCGGATCCTGTGTTGCTGTGGCTCTGGCCTAGGCCGGCAGCTACAGCTCCGATTAGACCCCTAGCCTGGGAAACTCCACATGTGGACAGTGTGGCCCTAAAAGACAAAAAAAAAAAAAAAAAAAAAAAAAGGTGTATCTGAGGAGACCCCATGCACTTTAGATTTAAGCCTGGTGATTCAAGGTTTTGGAGCACAGTGTTGAAAAATCTCAGTTCTTAGACCCCTATCTGTAACTCCCACTGAACTTGACTAAACTTAGCCCTGGGCCTGCTTGCAGTTTCTTACTTTGACAAAGCAGGCTGAGTGTGGCGAGATACTGTCACTTGAACTTCTCTCTGATGTGATGTTTTATTTTCTTGAAGAAGAAAATATCAATAATCCAATCATCTCTAACTATTGGGCAATTTTTCTGCACTTTTCATTTCCTGAAGGATAAATTGTGGAAATAATCCATGCTTGAAGCTATAACAATAAAAACAACTGTTATTTTTCAAACTCAAGACCATCCACATGGCTCCAGTCTGTCTTTGTGGGCACAGTGCCATCTCCCAAAGCGAAAGGGAGAAAATAAACAGCTTAGAAGTTTGAAGTTGGATCCTATCAACAATCTCCCCCCATTTGTAATTTAATCAAACATTTCCTTACTCAGGTGGTAAGGAAAGAATTTCTGTTTTGATTGAAACTATGTGTAGTTTTGATATAAAAATTTTTATAGTGGATTTTTCCTTACTACAAAGATGTGTTCACTTTAGATCATTTAGAAAATAGAGATAGGGATAAAGAATAATCAAAAACAACCTGTAATCCCACCACCCACAAACAACCACCACTACATTTTCCATTTTTTTTTTTTTGTCCTTTTGCCTTTTCTAGGGCCGCTCCTGTGGCATATGGAGGTTCCCAGGCTAGGGGTCTAATCGGAACTATAGCTGCCGGCCTGCGCCAGAGCCACAGCAACACAGGATCCGAGCCCCGTCTACAACCTACACCACAGCTCACGGCAATGCCGGATCCTTAACCCACTGAGCAAGGCCAGGGATCGAACCTGCAACCTCATGGTTCCTAGTCGGATTCGTTAACCACTGCGCCACGACGGGAACTCCTACATTTTCCATTGTAACCTCCACCCAAACCCACTTCTGTGTGCCTGAGTGTGAAATTTATGGAATCACCAAAGCAGCTTAATTCCAATGATAATAGGAGCCTGGGTCCTATCTTCTTCCATAGAGTCAGGCCCTACTGTGAGTGAGTAGACCTGGCCTAATAAAACTCACACCCTGGGGTCTGAGAAATCATAGGGAACAAGATCCATCAGCTGTACTCGGTAGAGGCCCCCCCACCTTGCCTTTATATTAGTGCAAGAGCCTCCTAACTCCCATTTTTCTCTCCCACTCCTCCCTCCAACCCATCATGGCGTCCTTTCTAAAAGCATTCATTTACCAGGGCACTCGACTTCTTGCAATCCTTCCTCTGGCTTTAGGGATAAAATCCAAATTTTTTAGCATGGACTGCAAGGCGTCACCCTCAGCACTGCCTACTCCTCCAGCCTCATGTTCATCCCATCTACCACTATCCTCACCTTCATCCTCATGACCAAACCAGCCACCAAGTACTGGGTGTGGTATAGGCGCTAGGTACCACACTGGGCGTGTTCCGTGCATTATCTCATCTCTATGCCAACAGTCCTATAGGGTGGGGTTGATGGATGAGAAACCCGAGGCTCAGAGCAACCCAGCAATTCTCTCTTGTGCATACAGCTAATGATCAAAAGAGCCAGAATCTGGAGTTCCCCTTGTGGCTCAGTGGGTTAAGAACCGACTAGTATCCATGAGGATAAGGGTTTGATCCCTGGCCTTGCTCAGTGGGTTAAGGCTCTGGCTTTGCTGTGAGCTGTGGTGTAAGTCACAGATGTGGCTCTGATCCCGAGTTGCTGTGGCTATGGCATAGGCTGGCGTCTGCAGCCTGTTAACTTCCATAGGCTGTGGGTGTATCCCTAAAAGAAAAAAAAGAAAAAAAAAAAAGAGCCAGAATCTGAGCCCAGGGTCCTCTGATATCAAAGCAAAATTATCAGGATACTTTTCTCCCTATTGAATTGCTTGCAGTTTCTTGACCTAGATATGCTTTATTTCTTTTCTTTTTTTTTTTTCTCAAAACTTTCCTTAAAAAAGACACATGCACCTGCATAGTCATTGCAGCACTATTCATAATAGCCAAGACATGGAAACAACCCAAATGTCCATCGACAGATGATTAGATTAGGAAGATGTGGTATATATACACAATGGAATACTACTCAGCCATAAAAAAGAACAAAATCATGACATTTACAGCACCCTGGATGGAACTAGAGACTCTCATACTGAGTGAAGTAAGTCAGAAAGAGAAGGACAAATACCATATGATATCACTCATATCTGGAATCTAATATATGGCACAAATGAACCTCTCCACAAATATGCTTCATTTCAAGCTTCCTTTCCTTTGCATAACCCACCATCCCCCTGAGGTGTCTATAGCCCTTTCTCACCAGGACGCTGCCTCCTTGTCCTTTAGAATGCAGCTCAAGCTTTTGATTTAATGTAGCTGTGCTTCCAGGGTGTCCCAGGTTGACCTCAGTCATGGGATCTACCTCACTGAACTGCAGTTACCAGATTCCTGATCAAGTATCCCCCCCTCCCCTTTCTCCCACTGCAAGGGCCTCAAGGGGAGGGGGGAAACCCTGTCTTATTCATCAGTATATTGTTCTCCCCCCCTTCTCTAGCCCAGGATTTGGTACAAGGAAAGTAATATATATATATATTTTTTTCCTGCTTTTTAGGGCTACACTCATGGCATATGGGAATTCCCAGGCTAGGGGTTGAATCTGAGCTATAGCCACTGGCCTACACCACAGCCACAGACATGCCAGATCTGATCTACACCACAGCTCACGGCAATGCCGGATCTTTAACCCACTGAGCAAGGCCAGGGATCGAACCTGTGTCCTTGTGGATCCTAGTCAGATTCATTTCTGCTGCACCACGACGGGAACTCCAATAAATATTTGTTTAATAAATGAATGAATGAGCCCAGCTCCTAGAGCCTTCAAATAGGCTTCAACTGATCAAAATTTGATTTGTTCACCATGTTCCCGCCAGAAGAGGATCAGAGAAATAAGGAAAATGAAACCCAGAGAGGGCTCTTCTCTGCTGGATCCCTTGCCAGACTGGAGCCAGATGAAAGAACAAACTAACTGCTGATTCTCAGTGGTGTGGCAGTGAGCTAGACTTGTTTTTTTTTTTTTTGGCTGCATCTGCAGCATGTGAAAGTGCCCAGGCTGGGGATCAAACCCATGCCACAGCAGCGATCTGAGCTGCTGCAGTGACAATACCAGATCCTTAACCCCCTGAACCACAAGGCAACCTGTGATCTTTTTTTAATGTTTACTTCTTGACACTTAGTTATTTCCTGCTCCAGATAAGGTCCAGTGGTAGGTGAAGTGTAACAGAATATGCTGCCACGAAATAAGCCTCTTTGTCATAAGGATTATTTTGAGCTGATTATTGAGAAATTGCAGACCCAGGAGAAGCCCTGAAAACAAAGTAGAGGTTACCCTGTCGAAGGAGAAATTTACATGAGGAAGGGAATCTCACCATTACTAGAGATCTCTTTCTCATCTAAGGACTGATCTGCTTGGCAAGGCAGATTTTGTTTATGATGCATTTCCTCATCTCACCTTCTGGTGAATTGCCTTTCTCCTTTTGAAGCCCCAGATCTCTATCCATTTCCTTAGCTCAGGAGAGTAAGTCAGTCTCAATTACCTGGCTGTCTTTAGAGTCTGTATCTTTGTGGCGCTCCCGTTATGTACATATACGTATAAGTATATACGTAATTAAAACTGCTTTTTTTCCCTTCTGCTAATCTGTCTTTTATTATGGAAGGGGGGGGGTGGTCTCCTTGAGGGAAAATTGTTTCTTCCCCCTTACAGAGGGAAGCTAGCTTAGGAAATTCTTGGGAAACAAAGGACAGAAGGCAGAAAGAGGAAAACCATGTCCAGCATCTACATGGAATGGGGAGTTGGAGGTCAGGGTGGAGACAGGACCAGGGGAACCCTCAGCCAGTTTTCACATTTACAAAAGCCTCTGATTAGAGTCTACCATGATTTCCGGAGTCACAGAGCTACAACAGAACTGAATGAAGAACTCATCTTACAACTTTTAACATGTCCTACTACCATGGTGAAGTATAAATGAATATTTTTAGGACTCTTACAAACTACCTTCAGAGTACACAACTTTATTGCATGAAAGTTTTGTATTAAAACATTATCCCAATGTTGTTAATGCTGTTTTAGCATTTCCCCCACTTATTAATATGCCATGAGCTATTATAAAAAATGGAGAAATGGCTTCTGAGTGGCCCTGTCTGTGTTGAAGGATCTGCATGAAACCTCTGCATCTTGGGTGGTAGTTTGTTGATTTTGAGGGATAAGTCAAGCTGAATGGTACAATAGTGGAGCAGATTTCTCTGGCTCATGAGTATTGACTATATACATGTCTTCTTAACTCTGTGTCTAGGGACCTCACACTAGTAACTTGATATAGGCCATGGGAGAAGTATTTACACCATGGAAATAGGCAAACACTACAAATCATGGCTTCCTTCCCCTCCCCCCAAGAGCCAGTTGCTAATCACTAGGGCATCACTGTTGGTAGGAGCAGAGAAGGTGACCTTAAGCTGGAGGCTAGTGGTATTTTTCTGACCTAATGATGGTGAACATGAGGGAGGGAGGGAGGACTCAAGACACTCACTGGGTGTCAGGATAGAGGGAGCATCCAGATCCACGGGAAGGGGCTGTGTGTCAGTGCTTCCTAAATTGGCTGTGCTTCAGAATGTGCATCTAAAAGTGATCCTAGCCCCAGCAAAAGCCACTGATGCAGGTTGGAGAAGTCAACCGGAGTGATCCTAGGGCCCACATCTTCAGTGAGGGCTGGTGGTGACCAGAAGGCTGGTAGGTGGCAGAGACCAGGTAGACAGAGGCTAGAATGGCTGGGTGTGGGGAGTCCCAAGGAACATGTTTTTTTCCATGACATGGGATGTGAGAAGAAGCAGAGCCTGACCCCACCTCTTGCCTTGAGTTATGTGGGATGTGGGGGAACAAATGCTTTCACAGAGACCAAGTTATTCATAAGGCGGAGATGGAGGGAGAGCTGTGTGATGGGGTTAAGGATGCAGAGGAAGCTTAGAGGCATATTAGGACCATCCAGACATTTCTCACTGCTCCCAAAGTTCAGTGAGTCCACCCAGAGTGGGGATCTGGCTTTCCCCACCAGGGTTGTCTTGATCTATATTATGTGTATCATCTATCACACTGTATTATTATTTTAAAAAGGTGTGTTTATGTTCTATGTCCAAATTCTAGGTGTAGTGAAAACAGCCCAAGTCTTGAATTATGACAGGCCTTGGTTTGAATTATGACTGGTTCCTTTTCTAGCTATGAGGGCTTTGACAAATTTCACCTGTCTGATTCTCAGTTTTTTATATATGAAACAGATATAGTAACTTGACCTGCTTTTTGGGTTAGAGTGAAAAATAAGTCAGATATTGTCTTGAAATTCCTGCTATATTGTCTGAGATATGGTAGGATCTCATCATTCTTGGCCTTCCCTCCTTGACTGAATCACTTTTGTTTCTTCATGGTCTAACATCATTCGTGGTTTCATGAAGGTGTCCAAAATATACGGGTTGAAGGAATGAATTATTTGAAGGAATGACTTGGGTAAGTGATTGAATGAATAAATGCTAATTTTCAGAAAGATATGTTGCTTGAGAACAACAAAGGCACTCTGCATGGCTGCAAGGACTTCTTTTGCAGTTTCTGGAAGCATTTAGCCCAAGCCAGGTCCTCTGTTCTACTTCAAGGTCAAGTCCATTCCTTTGTCCTGACCTTGGCATAATGAGCCATGAAAAGTCTGTAGCTTTTTTTTTTCTGTTTTAATCCTTCTCTCCGCTTAATGGGCTATATTTTCTCTGGAAACAGTGGGGTGAACATCACCAAGATAATGGGTAATAACATTAACACCACTGGCGTGATCCAGATATTATTCAATTAAAGTAATAACTCCTAATGCAGGATGAATTGTTTTTATCTTAAGAAGCCAATTCAGCCATCAGCTCACCATCATATTCAGATGACAGAAATTACCTTTAAGTCATAGATCTGTAATGGGATGTCAAGATGGATTTCTAATTATATTTTATGATGCTATATTACAGACGTTTTTAAGGTCAGAGTGTAGAACTTGTGTTTTCATTTTCTACCACCAGGCAATTTGAAATCTTTCTCAAATACAGAATGAACAAAAATTAGAAATTTGGGGAGCAAAATCACTTCAAAGGAATACTTAAAACAACCTAACAATGTCACCTCAGTAAGGACAATAATAAAAAAAGACTGTCATTGTTACTTAACTTTAATACTGGTCCTCTGAAGACAGAGATCAGCAAGAAAAATCACCTTCCCCTCGTGGAATTTAAGAGCTGTGTCACTTAGGATGGTGGCTGGACCATGTCCAGCATATAGCCTTCTCCTTTCCTGGCCCAGGACCTTGATTTTGGTGGTGTGTGCAGAGGGGATCAACCAGAGGAATTGGTTCCTACTACCCAAATTCTCAAGATGTAGAAGAAATGTGCTCAACAGTGAAGAATAGGAAAGTCAAATGGACTTTACACAAACCCATGAGTGCCTGGTCAGCACAACTGCCAGATATTGGAAGGTCTTTTGGAGAAGCTATCATTTTAATAGAATATTGCCTGGGAAGCAGAGTTCTGAAGCAAAAGGGGTATGAATGGTTTTCTTGGATGGTCTTGGAGCTCTCTTAGTCAAATACATCCACCTCCTTTATGAGGACAGACCTGCCTTGTAGATCCAAACATCATGCCCAGCCGCTTTCCAGAGGCCATGCTGACCTCTCCCTTTCATCTGCATCTTCTTTCTTTAGCCAGGCTATAATACAATATAAATAGGTGGCAGTTGGATTGCAGACATGTGACTTTAGTGGACACATCCTAGATGAGATGGTGGGAGTCTGGCCAACATTCATCACAACCAGATCTCTGGAGCACTTCTGCGCATGGCTTACTTATGACCTTCTGCACTGATTCATCCTCCTGCAGCTCTTAGAGGGTGTCTGCCCCTCACCATTGCCCCATACATACTGACCATCCTTTCACTTAGGGAGAGAGACTAGAACGAGGATAGCTTTTCCCTCCCAGTCTGGATGTAACTGTTAAAATTTTCTAGCAAGGGATAAATTCCCCACTGCTTTTCAAGACAGTTGAATGTGGTTGTAGAAGGTAGAATGTTTGAGAAAGAACTAGGGAGGTTTCATAAATTAATGTGTGGAAGAAGAAATCTGTATTTATTTGGGTTCTTCGAAATGAGCTAAATGAATGGCAACTGGCATAGGTGGCAGTGGGTCGAGGGACAGGCTCGGGAGCAGGATGCACCCAGCCAGCATGGAAAGACCTAGAAGGCAGGAATGGTTCAGGGAAAGCCTGAAGGAGGTGCAAATTCTTCCTCTGCTGAGACGGGGCTCAGTTCCCACCCATCCCACTGAGAGCTTTGCTCATTTTCCACAGCCTGGAGCAGAATTCAGTCCTCCACTGTTGAGAATTCATGAAAAAGAAAAGTTATTCTATCTAAATTGTCAACAGACAGAGCTCATTTCAACCTCGCCTGCAACTGGGAAAACAAATTACGATAGAGAAAAGAAATGGATATTTGCCATTTGCTTTGCTAGGCTGTTCCTAATGCGGTTCCGATCTGCCCTGAGACAGGCACACAGCCTTCCTTGTGGCGCTGAACAGAGTGGGTGGACGGAGGAGGCACGGCTCAGGTAACCTTTCACAGGTCCCTAGGCAATCCCGTTGCCTACTTGTCACCAGGGCCAGAAATATATTGGCTGCCAGGCGCACCTACCACCCGAATGCTCGGGGAACAAATGCCCCTCTGATTTGGGGCTGACACTTCACTCATTCACCACCCGTTTATTATTAGGTGTCTACTACGCGTACCAGGCTGGGAACACGGAGATGATTAAGATGTGGTTCCTGCCCTGGAGAAACTCGTATTTTATCAGGGGGAACAGACAGAAGACATAATGACAAGTCAGGGAGATATGGCCCCCGGTGCTGGGCTGCAATAAGGAAGAATTCATTCTTTCTGGAGTGGCTGACTTCTCACCAGGTATTTCACAAGCTGCTTGACAGAGACAGGATGCAGACCCTCAGGAGGAGGAAGAGAAGACCTGGGAGGGAGGAGGATGTCAAATAAATTGGCCTTCCTGAGTCTCCCTTCCATCTCCTTGTAAGGAACAGTTCTGAGGGCCATACATGTTGCAGATGGGACTAAAGCAGTAAGACTCTGGGGCTATCATCCAACAAAACAGAAGAGGGCATGTCTGTATTTGTGTCAGCAGAAATTATTAGCTGTAGTGCAATGGAGATGAGAAAAATCATATTTTCCACTTCTTGAACACCTGGGTCAGGGGTTTGCAAACTGTATTGGAGTCATCAGAGGGGCTTGTTATAATTGCTAGACTCCCACCTTCTGAATTTCCTTTTTTTTTCCCTTTTCTTTTTTTTTTTTTGTCTTTTGTCTTTTTAGGGCCACACCTGCAGCATATGGAACTCCCCAGGCTAGGGGTCCAATCGGAGCTACAGCTGCCGGCCTACGCCAGAGCCACAGCAATGCCAGATCCGAGCCTCGTCTGCGACCTACACCACACCTCACAGCAACGCCAGATCCTTAACCCACTGAGCAAGGCCAGGGATCAAACCCGCAACCTCATGGTTCCTAGTCAGATTCGTTTCTGCTGTGCCTTGATGGGAACTCCTGAATTTCTGAGGTCTGGGGGAGAATCTGCATTTCTAGCTAGTGCCCAAGGGCCAACCACTGACCTAGACAGTACCTGTCACAGAGGAAGGGGTCACTAAATAATAATTACACATAGGATTAGGCCTTGTGCTTAGCGCTTTACATAAACTAGCTAACTTAACCCTTCTATATGGCAGGAATTATTCTTATATTTCTTATAGATGAGAAAATGGAAAGTTAGAGATCTCAATATTTTGCTCAGAGACATAGAGCTAACAAATGGCAGAGAAGAGATTTAAACCCCAGTCTTTTTGAGTGGAGAACCCATGTTTTCTGTCACTCTACTCCATTCTGCCTCTTTACTAGAGAAATGTTTTTTTCTTCCTTCTTCTTTTTAAAATTTTTTTGTCTTTTTTTTTTTGTCTTTTTCAGGGCTGCACCTGCGGCATATGGAGGTTCCCAGGCTATGGGTCTAATTGGAGCTGTTGCCACCAGTCTATGCCACAGCCACAGCAATGTGGGATCCGAGCCATGTCTGCGACCTACACCACAGCTCATGGCAACCCCAGATCCTTAACCCACTGAGTGAGGCGGGGATCGAACCTGCAACGTCATGGTTCCTAGTCGGATTTGTTAACCACTGAGCCACGAAGGGAACTCTCTTTTTTATTTTTTATCTTTTTTCTTCCTCTTCTTTTTTGCTTTTTAGGGATGCACCTGTGGCATATGGAAGTTTTCAACATATGGGTTGAATTGGAGCTACAGCTCCCAGCCTGCATGACAACCACAGCAACTCCGGATCCAAGCCACCTCTTCGACCTACACCATAGCTCCCTGACCCACTGATCGAGGCCAGAGATTGAACCTACATCCTCATGGATACTATTTGAATTCATTTCCACTGAGCTACAATAGGAACTCCACTTCCTTTTTTTTTTTTTCAATACAGAAGCTAAAGAGTCTAGTGAATTCTAGACTTACAGCCTTATTCCACTTCAAGTCCGTCCCCAAATATATTCTTAAAATTGTGCCTCAAGAGCCAGTGGAAAGACCATTTATTTCTTGAAAACAGTTGTAAAAATATATGAGCATGAGCTGGCAGTGCCCTGAGCCCATGGAGCCTCCTAAGCCACTGGCTATCAATCCTTCCTAAAAGCTAATGGAGCACATTTTGTTAAATAAGAGTATATTCAGGAGTTCCTGTTGTGGCTCAGTGAACCTGACTAGTATCCATGAGGATGCAGGTTTGATCCCTGGCCTTGCTCAGTGGGTTACAGATCTGGCGTTGCCGTGAGCTGTGGTGTGGGTTGCAGACTCGCCTGGGATCCCACGTTACTGTGGCTGTGGTGTAGGCTCTGATTTGACCCCTAGCCCAGGAACTTCCATATGATGTGGGTGCAGCCCTAAAAAAAAAAAAAAGAAAAGAGTATATTCAGAAGCCCAGTGTATAAGCAGACAGGAACAGGGTGCTTTCAGGCTTATGAAATTGATGTCAGTGCGGGCAGAAACGACTGAGCCTTCAGCACTGTGGGCAGAAAGTGAGAGCTCTCCCCACAGAAACATCAGCTCTCATACAAACAAGAGTCAACCCACCTGCTTCAGAGTGGGATGAAAAAGTGGGTCTGCGAGTTTCTCTGAACCAGGAAGAAGGCATAAGAAGTCCTGGTGAACACCCTTGACACATGCCCCTGTCTCCTAAGATGGGCTTCACCAGTGCTCCAAGGGGTAGGATTGGTGGGTTAGATGGGGCTGTTATTAGCCCTGCCTCATAGGTTTTAACACTAGGGAGATCTGCTTTCATATTTATGGTTGATAAACTATTTAGTGAATTATTTTAGCTCATTCCTTGTCAACTAATTCTTTTGTGGCCTTTGAAATGTTGAGCAAGATACTGCATTAGATATTTCTCAGGAGCAGGACTGAACCAAATGAACCCAAGGCTATTCAATGAGAGATTCAAGTAAGCAACCATTCCTAATTGGGGAGGAGGGACCTGGACATTATGTGCTTCTGCTTAGAGGAGTGGCCCAAGACTTACAGGTGTGTTCAGAATTCCCTATGACTCACTGCTCAGCCCTGGATGAGAAGACCCTCTGCATGTACAGGGCCGACTTACAGACCACTCCCAGGTATTCACTTCATTATTTAGAGTTGAATCTCATCCACTCCCACATATGTCTTTTGGGGCTGTCAAGAGAGACCAAGCACTGGAGTTCCCTCATGGCTTAGTGGGTTAAGGATCTGGAATTGTTACTGGTGTGGCATGGGTTTGATCCCTCCCTGGCCAGGGAATTTCCACATGCTGTAGATGCGGCAAAAAAAAAAAAAAAAAAAAAATCAGGAACTAATTGTCTCCCAATACCTGTTCTCTCTGTCTTCCATTTGGTAGTAACTTGTAGTCAGGTGTGGCCAGGTGGATAATGCTTAGCCAATGTGATGCAAACTTTTGGATGGCCTTTTTAAGGAAGCTGCTTGCCCTCTGTTTTCATTCTCTTCTTCCTTTTGTGATGCTTGGAAAGGAGAAGCAATGAGAACACCAGGTGTGGGAGCCACATGCAGAGCCTGGCTGAAAGAGATCGCCAGCCAGGTGTTGCTGACCTCTGGCCTGTCATGTGTGAGGGAAGGAAACTTCTATACAATTTAAATCTCCATACCTTTGGTATCTTTCTTACACCAGCTTAGTTCTTAACCTATATGTGGATCCAAGATGACCATCAATTCTACACTCATCTGTGAAATAAGATGGGGACTTGTGCTGCCTTGGCCAGTTTCTGGGCCCAGGCCATAAGAAATCAAGTTTCCACTTTCTTTGGGGACACTCTTTTTGGGAACCCTGAACCATCATGTAAGAAGTCTGACTCCATAAGACCACCAGGCTGGAGGCCACACGAAGGCACTGTAGTTGACAGTCCCAGCACACCCCTCCAAAGTCCCACGTGTATGAATGATACTATCTTGGACCCTTTAGATTAGCCCATCTGTTGGCTGAAGACCATGAATAACCTTATTGGCAGCACTCTGAGCAGAAGAAGTCACCTGGGTTGTCACATGAGGAGGACAATGTGGGGAATTGCTTGTGGCAGTGGCCATGAAGAGAGCTGCTGGAAACCCATTAAAAATGAAATTATTTACAATAGCCAAGATAAGGAAGCAACCTAAGCATTCATCAACAGATGAATATACATACACACATACATGCACACACAATATATATGGTGATATATACACACAATATATAGTGGCTATATAAAGGTATGACCTTTAACTACATGTATAAGATGTGGTGTGTGTGTATATATACACTATATATTATATAGTATATATGATATGTAATAATATGTATACATTCCAGTATATATATACTGGAATACTACTTAGCCATAAAAAGAAATTAAATTTTGCC
The DNA here is from genome assembly GCF_016906955.1 of Phacochoerus africanus. Classification (NCBI taxonomy): domain Eukaryota; kingdom Metazoa; phylum Chordata; class Mammalia; order Artiodactyla; family Suidae; genus Phacochoerus; species Phacochoerus africanus. Next base: position 46,484,663 of record NC_062547.1, read on the forward strand.
ATTTGCAACAACATGGGTGCACCTGGAGGGTATTTTTTTTTTTTTTTTGGCCATGCTCACAGCATGTGGAAGTTCCTGGGCCAAGGATCAAACTTGAGCCACAGCAGTGACAAGGCCAAATCCTTAACCATTAGGCCACTAGGGAACTCCCTTGGAGGGTATTATGATAAGTAAAATAAGTCAGACAGAGAAAGACAAATATGTTATCATTTACATGTAGAATCTGAAAAAAATAAAACATGGAGTTCCCATTGTGGCTCAGTGGTTAATGAACCTGACTAGTAACCATGAGGTTTGATCTCTGGCCTTGCTCAGTGGGTTAAGGATCCAGCATTGCTATGAGCTGTGGTGTAGGTCACAGACACGGCTCAGATCCTGTGTTTCTGTGGCTGTGGCATAGGCCAGCAGCTACAGCTCTGATTGGACCCTAGCCTGGGAATCTCCATACGCCACAGATATAGGGAATAAACTAGTGGTTACCAGTGAAGAAAGAGAGGGGAAAGGGGCAAGGCAGGGGTAGGGAACTACAGGATATAAACTACTATGTATAAAATAAATGTTACAAGGTATATAGTACAGTATAGGGAATATAGTCAAAATTTTATAATACTATAAATGGAGTTATAACCTTTAAAATTGTGAATCACTGTGCTGTATACCTGAAACTTACATAATATTGTAAATCAACTATACTTCAATAAAAAAAGAAAAAAATTGGCAGGGTAGAAAGATGTAAGCATCCTGATCTCTGATGACAACAATGAGCCCTTGTCCTCCCACTCATTTGCAAACTTCTCATTTAGTGAGATCCCAAAAGTCCACCTCGTTTAAGCCCCTCTCAGTTAAGTTTTGTGTTACTTATGGCTGAAAGCATTCTAACAAACATTTGCCCCCACATTCTGACCCTGAAGAGGAGTTTGTTATGGGGCAAGAGGATTTGGTTGGGCTTGAAACTATATTCTGACTTCTTTTAATAAATTCACCAGTTGGGATGAAGCAAGGTGGTTCAACCACCATGATGTAAGGCTTCAACCACCATGACTTATTTATCTTGAGGTAGCCTTCTGAGGTTCTCCTGGAACTTAATGTACAATCTCCAGTTACTCCAGTCTGGTGGTTGGCAGAGAAGATGGAATTCCATGGCATACCACATTCCATCTCACCTGTCTCCCCTTCCTCACCCTTTACCTTACCTGGGGCCAGAAAGTGGAAGAGAAGCTGGATTACCTCCATGACTCCTGGACAGAAAATGAAGGGAGTTCTTCCAACAGCTTCCTCAGTACCAGGTTTGTCTGGCTAGGGATTGGGGCTCTGTGGGTAGAGGACTGAAGCTCAAGACAACATGGAGGAAAAGGATAAAACTCAAAGAAGAGAGCAGAACCAAAATGTAGACAAGATTAGATTTAAGAAGTCAAACTTTGGAATTCATCACATTGAGAAGGGCCTGAGGCCAACTGGGAGTGAGGATTTGGGGCTGGAAAAATGCAATGAGGGATAGGTGAGCCATCACAGGTGAACTGGAAAATGTTTGTGTGCTTGTGTGCACACATGGGGATAGTGGAATGGCTTAGGATAGCTGCTTATTTTTGCTGACATCTGGGGAATAGTGCATGGTGAATTGGCTGATTCACCTTAAAGAAGTTCAGAACACATGCTCCTAGGAAGCCTATTTATGTTCCAAGATGCAACCTTAATGCAACTTGCTCATGAAGTCCTTGCAGATCCATTGAAGGGATCTGTGCTCCTCTAGGGTGTGACTTATGATCTGATGATAGCATTTATTTCCATTTCCTTTGCATTACAGAGAGTCAATCGTTTGACCTTTTCTTCAACTGGATGCCCTTAATTCTTCTCTCCTCAAAGGGCTTGGGAGTGTTCATCAGTGTAAATTCCTCTAGAGGTGGCCATTTTGGGAAAATCTGGCCCCACCCATCAATACTGAGAAACCCCAGGCCAAACAATAATCCAAGTGGGATCATAGCTCTACCAATCAGTAAACAGGCTGCCTAAAGACCCCCCAGGCACACAGCAGCCTCTAATCTCACCCAGAGACAAAGACCCACCCACCAGAGGGATAAGAATCAGATCCACCTACCAGTGGGCAGGCACCAGTCCCTCCCATCAGGAAGCCTACAGCAAGCCCCCCATACCAACTTCAGCCACAAGGGAGGCAGACATCAGAAGTAAGAGAGGCTACAACTCTATTGTTTGCAAAAAGGATACCATGCCAAAAACCTATAAAAATGAAAAGGCAGAGAACTACAACTCAGATAAAGGAGAAAGAAAAAAAAACTCAGAAAAGTAGCTAAGTGATCTGGAGATTATCAGCCTCCAGGAAAAAGACTTTAGACTGTTGATGCTGAAGATGATGCAGGACACTGGAAATGGACTGGAGGAAAAGATTGATAATTTATAGGAAACATTGAGCAAAGAAATACAAGATTAAAACTTAAGCAAACAGAGATGGAAAACACAATAACTGAAATAAAAAATTCATTAGAAGCAACCAAGAGCAGAATACAGGAGGCAGAAAAATGAATAAGCAAGGTGGAAGACAGACTAGTGGAAATCACTGATGTGGAACAGAAAGAGAAAAAAGATTGAAAAGAAATGAAGAGCGTCTCAGAGAACTCTGGGACAATGTTAAACACACCAACATCCATATTATAGGGGTTCCAGAAGGAGAAGAGAGGGAGAAAGGGACAGAAAAAATATTCAAAGAGATAATAGCTGAAAACTTCCCTAATATGGGAAAGGAACCACTTACTCAAATCCAGGAAGTATAATGAGTACCATATAAAATAAATCCAAGGAGGAACACCCTCAGACACATATTAATCAAACTGACCAAAATTAAAGACAAAGAGAAAATACTGAAACAGCTAGGGAAAAGAAACAAACAACATACAAGGGAACCTGATAAGATTTTTGAGCAGAAACTCTGCAGGCCAGAAGGGAGTGGAATGATATACTTAACATGATGACAGGAAAAAATCTCCAACCAAGATTACTTTACCCAGCAAGGCTTTCATTCAGATATGAAGGAGAAATCAAAAGCTTTACAGACAAGCAAAAGCTAAGGGAATTCAGCACCACTAAACCAGCTTTACAACAAATACTAAAGGAACTTCTCTAGACAGAAAAGGCCACAACTAGAAACAAAAATACGCAAATGACAAGGATCACCAGTAAAGGCATATACACAGTAAATGTAGGAAATCACCCATGCATAAATATGCTACCAAAATCAGAAATCATGAGAAGAGGGTACAAATACAGGACACTGGAGATGCACTTGCAATTAAGAGACCAACAACTTAAAACAATCTTGTATATATACATAGACTCCTATATCAAAACTTTAGGGTAACTGCAAGCCAAAAATCTACAATTGATACACAAACAAATAAGAAAAATCAACTCAAATACAACACTAAAGATAGTCATCAAACCACAAGAGGAGAGAACAAGAGAAGGGAAGAAAAAAGAGCAACAAAAACAAACCCAAAACAGTTAATAAAATGGCAATAACAATACAGATATCGATAATTACCTTAAATGTAAATGGACTAAACGCCTCAACCAAAAGACATAGACTGGCTGAATGGATACAAAAACAAGACCCATATATATGCTGTCTTCAAGAGACCCACTTCACTTCTAGGGACACATACAAATTGAAAGTGAGAGGATGGAAGAAAATATTCGATGCGAACAGGAATCAAAAGAAAGCTGGAGTAGCAATACTCACATCAGACAAAATAGATCTTAAAGAATATTATAAGGGACAAAGAGGGACATTATGTAATGATCAAAGGATCAATCCAAGAAGATGATAAAACAATTGCAAATATAAATGCACCCAACATAGGGTCACCTCAATATATAAGGCAACTGCTAAAAACCTTAAAAGGAGAAATTGACAATAAGACAATAATAGCCTGGGACTTTAACACCCCACATACAGCAATGGACAGATCATCCAGACAGACAATGACAAGGAAACACAGACCCTAAATAAAGCATTAGACCAGATGAATTTAGCAGATATTTAGAGGAGATTCCATCCAAAGGCAGCAGAATATACATTCTTCTCAAGTGCACATGGAACATTCTCTAAGATTTATCACATCTTGGGCCACAAATCAAGCCTTGGTAAATTTAAGAAAATTGAAATCATATCAAGCATCTTTTCTGACCACAACAATATTTGACTCAAAATCAACAACCAGAAAAAAACTGCAAAAAAACCACAAATACGTGGAGACTAAACAACGTGCTACTAAACAATCAATGAATCACTGAAGAAATAAAAGAGGAAATTAAAAAAATACCTAGAAGCAAATGACAACAAAGTTACGACACTCTAAAACCTTTGGTATGTGGCAAAAGCAGTTCTAAGAGGAAAGTTTATAGCAATACAAGCCTACCTCAGGAAACTAGGAAAAAGCTCAAGTAATCAACCTAACTTTACATCTAAAGTAACTAGAGAGAGAAGAACAGACAAGTCCTAAAGTTAGAGAGAAGGAAAGAAATCATAAAGATCAGAGCAGAACTCAATGAAATAGAACAAAGAGAACCACAGAAAAGATAAATGAAAATAAATGCTGGTTCTTTGAAAAGATCAACAAAATTGGTAAACCCTTAGTCAGACTTATCGAGAAAAAAAGAGAGATGACTCAAATCAATAAAATTAGAAATGAAAAAGGAGAAGTTACAATGGACATTACAGAAATACAAAGGATCATAAGAGACTACTACATGCAACTATATGCCAATAAAATGGGAGACCTAGAAGAAATGTACAAATACTTAGAAAAGTACAATCTTCCAAGACTAAACCAAGATAAAATAGAAAAGATGAATGGAATAATCACAAGTGCTGAAATTGAAACTGTGATTAAAACACTTCCAACAAATAAAAGTCCAGGACCAAATGGCTTCACAGGAGAATATTATCAAACATTTAGAGAAGGGTTAACACCTATTCTTCTAAAACTATTCAAAAAAATTGCAGAGGAAGGGATACTCCCAAGCTCATTCTATGAGGCCAGGCCACCATCACCCTGATACCAAAACCAGGCAAAGATACTACAGGCTAATATCACTGATGAACATTGATGCAAAAATCCTCAACAAAATACTAGCAAACCAAATCCAGCAATATACTAAAAGGACTGTATATCATGATCAAGTGGGATTTATCCTAGGGATGCAAGGATTCTTCAATATTTGCAAATCAATCAGTGTGATACACCACATTAACAAACTGAAGAATAAAAACCATAAGATCCTCTCAATAGATGCAGAAAAAGCCTTTGACAAAATCCAACACCAATTTCTGATAAAAACCCTTCAGAAAATGGGCATAGAAGGAATCTACCTCAATGTAATAAAGGCCATATATGACAAACCCACAGCTAGCATCATTCTCAATGGGGAAAAGCTGATAGAATTTCCACTGAGATCAGGAATAAGACAAGGATGTCTGCTCTCACCACTACTATTCAACATAGTTTTGGAAGTCCTAGCCATGGCAATCAGAGAAGAAAAAGAAATAAAAGGAATCCGTATTGGAAAGGGAGAAGTAAAACTATCACTATTTGCAGATGACATGATATTATAGCTAGAGAATCCTAAAGACTCTACCAGAAAACTGTTAGAGCTCATCCATGAATTTGGCAAAGTCTCAGGATACAAAATTAATACACAGAAATCGATGGTATTTCTATATACTAACAATGAAACATCAGAAAGAGAAATTAAGGAAACAATCCCATTTACCATCACATCAAAAAGAATAAGATACCTAGGAGTAAACCTACCTAAAGAGACAAAAGACCTGTACTCTGAAAACTATAAGACGGCGATGAAAGAAATCAAAGATGACACAACAGATGGAAAGACATACCATGCTCTTGGACTGGAAGAGTCAACATTATCAAAATGACTATACTACCCAAGGCAATCTACAAATTTAATGAAATCCCTATCAAATTGCCAAGGACATTTTTAACAGAACTAGAACAAAATATCTTAAAAGTTTGTTTGGAAGCACAGAAGACCCAGAATAGCCAAAGGAATCCTGAGAAAGAAAAATGGATCTGGAGGAATCAGGCTCCTAACTTCAGAATATACTACAAAGCAACAATCATCAAAACCATATGGTACTGGCACAAAGACAGAAATGTAAATCAGTGGAACAGGACAGAAAGCCCAGAATTAAACCCACCCACCTACAGTCAACTAATCTATGACAAAGGAGGCAAGAATACACAATGGAGAAAAGACAGCCCCTTCAATAAGTGGTGCTGGGAAAACTGGACAGCCACATATAAAAGAATGAAATTAGAACAGTTCCTAACACCATACACAAAAATAAACTCCAAATGGATTAAAGACCTAGATATAAGACCAGACAGTGTAAAACTCTTAGAGGAAAACATAGGCCAAACACTCTCTGACATAAACCACTCCACCTCCTGGAGTAATGACAATAAAAACAAAAACAAACAAATGGGACTTAATTAAACATCAAAGTTTCTGCACAGCAAAGGAAACCCTAAACAAAATGAAAAGACAACCCATAGAATGGGAGAAAATATTTGCAAATGAAGTGACCCACAAGGGATTCATCTCCAAAATTTATAAACACCTTCTGCAGCTCAATACCAAAAAAATCCTGACCTCATCAAAAATTGGGCAGAAGATCTAAACAGACAATTCTTCAAAGAAGACATACAGATGGCCAGAAAACATGAAAAGATGTTCAACATCATTCATTATTAGAGAAATGCAAATCAGAACCATTCTGAGGTATCACCTTATCTGGGCCAGAATGGCTATCATCGGAAAGTCTACAAACAATAAATGCTGGAGAGGGTATGGAGAAAAGGGAACCAACCCTATTGCACTGTTGGTGGGAATGTAAATTGGTGCAACCACTGTGGGAAACAGTATGGAGATGCCTCAGAAAACTAAGAATAGAACTATCATTTGATCCAGCAATCCCACTCCTGGGCACCTATCCAGAGAAAACCATGACTGGAAAAGACACGTGTACTCCAATGTTCATTGCAGCACTATTTTCAATAGCCAAGACATGGAAACAACCTAAATGTCCATCAACATAGGAGTGGATAAAGAAGATGTGGTACATATACACAGTGGAATATTACTCAGCCATTAAAAGGAACGAAATACTGGCATTTTTAGCAGCATGGATGGACCTAGAAATTATAAAGCTAAGTGAAGTCAGTCAGACAATGAGACACCAACATCATATGCTATCACCTACATGTGGAATCTAAAAAAAGAACACAATGAACTTCTTTGCAGAACAGATACTGACTCACAGACTTTGAAAAACTTGTAGTTTCCAAATGAGACAGGTTTGGGGGTAGGGGGATGTTCTGGGGGTTTGGGATGGAAATGTTATAAAATCAGGTTGTCATGATCATTGTACAACTATAAATGTTATAAAATTCATTGAGTAATTAAAAAAATTCTTCTCTCCTAGCATATAACCATAGAAAGTGCTCAATAAACTTACTTTGATTAATTGCTGTTGTCAACCTTTTGGCTTATTTTTCTGTTGACATACGTAAACAGATTAGGAATGTTTTTTTAAATAGTGCATTTTTTCTAAATGACAGAATAAACACAGAAATCCATCACCGAAGGGCCAAAATAAATCTCAAGCAGAAGAGCTAAACATATTTGAGAAAAGAAAGGGGATAGGGAACTAAGAGAAGGATTCGGAGGCTGAACATTTCTCTGTCTTAGATCAGCTCCAGGCAAATGAATGCCCTCTGAAAACTTCCTTGGCCTTTTCTACTCAAAGTGGTTTCTGACCATTTCTTTACAGTGTCTCTCTTATTGGGACACAGAGTTTCATTTATTAATCAAACATAATTGGGCCCCATTTCAGAAGGATGAACAAAGCCTGTTTTGTGGTCCCATTCAAAAGCTGGGTTTAGTCTGGGTCACAGTGTTTGTCAGCGTCTGTTTCCAGGCCCTGAAGGGTTGGATGCTGCAGCAGGACAATCGGGGATCCACTGGTCAACTTCCCACTCCCAGGAGCCCTTGAAAGGGCCTCTCCCAGGTCCGGAGCCTGTGCTCACTGACTATGAATATAAGGCCTGCACCTCCACATCCACTCGGCATGAAAGGTCTAGCCAGCCTCATATCAACTGTCATTTCTCACAGCATTGGCCCTTATGATGATCTGTTCTCTCTCTCTTTTTTTTTTCTTTTTTGCTTTTTAGAGCTGCACCTGCATCCCATGGAAGTTCCCAGGCTAGGGGTTGAATTGGAGCTGTAGCCGCCGGCCTACACCACAGCCACAGCAACTTGGGATCTCAGCCACATCTGTGATTTGCACCACAGCTCACGGCAACACCAGATCCTCAGTTCAACATTGAGCAAGGTCAGGGGTTGAAGCTGTGTCCTCATAGATACTAGTCGTGTTCGCTTCCACTGAGCCATGACAGGGACTCCGATGATCTGTTCTCAAACCCAGCTCAGATGCTCCATTACCAGAACTGGTGCTCCTTTTTCCAAAACCTTCAGTGCTTCTGAAAATACTAAAGCAGCTATGAAAAACAGCCCATGCAAATATAATTAAGAACAAAAGAGACAGAGGACAAATACACAATATAAGAAAAGAGAACACTGTAATATCATCTATTCATTGAGGACAGACACTGTGCTAAGAACTCACCTACATTATCAGTAATCCTCACAGCAACCCTGGGATGTAAGTAACATGATTCCTGTTTACAAGGAAAATGATGTGTCAGAAGTCAGGTTACTGAGTCTCAGTCACAGAACTCAATTAGAGGTGGGAACCAATGAGAGTTCAAATCTGATTTCATATATGAAATACGGCATTACTTACAAGGGACTACCCAAACAAATTACATGTTAATTGACTAAAAACCTCAGTAAAAAGTGATACTTTTATAATAAAAGTATAAAATACCCCAAATGGAACACCAAGGTAGGAAAAACCTATGAAGTCAGTAACAGAGAAAGAAATTTCAAAAAATTTTCGGAATAACCCCCCAAAGCAAGGCACACTCACTTAATGGATTCCTCTTAACTCCCAAGGAACAGGTAATTTACAAGCTATGCTAACTGTATCAAAATACAGACAAGGCTGGACTCCATCTAATGTATTCTTTGTGACTAATTTGATCTTAAATGAAAGTTACTGCAGGAAGGCAGAAAAAAATCAATAAATGAGAATCTATTAATATTAGATAATGCAATCCATTTCAATATATATTGAAAGAGGAATTTATAGAAATTTTGAGTAAGATAATTACAAGCTTAACTTGATAAACATACCTATTGTAAATTATGAGTCAATAACAGAATAATACTAAAAGATTTTCTTTCAAAGATAGGCCCAAATGGAGAGTGGAGTTACTCCACACAAGTGGAGTTCCTGCTGTGGCATAGCAGGACAAGGATCCAACTGCGGTGGCTCAGGTCACTGTAGAAGCACAGATTCAATCCCTGGCCCAGTACAGTGGGTTAAGGATCTGGCAGCTGTGGTAGAGGTTGCAGCTGTGGCTCAGATTTGATCCTTGGCCTGGGAATTTCCATATGCCGTGGGAGTGGGAGCAAAAAAAGAATGCCACTAGCATCGTAACTAATACTGCTTTAGACAAATTGCAAAATATATAAAGAACAATAACTGTTGCTAAAGAAGAGAAAAATATTTCTAAAGACTGTGCTATAGACAAGGAACTAAGTCAACAAGTTAGAAAGAGGGCAGATTTGGTATTCAAATAAAAAAATCAGTAGTAGCATTACTATATGCAATATATTACTGCACACGGTGTACACTGTAGTGTTATACACAAGCAGTAAACAGCTAGAAATGATATATGTATAATAATATAGAATATAGGGAGTTTCTGTGGTGGCTCAGTGAGTTACAAACCCAATAGTATCAATGAGCATTCAGGTTTGATCTCTGGCCTTGCTCAGTGGGTTAAGGATCCAGCATTGCTATGAGCTGTGGTTTAGGTTGCAGATGTGTCTTGGACCCATTGTTGCTGTGGCTGTGGTGTGGGCTGGCAATGGAAGCTCTGATTTGACTTTTAGCCCTGGGAATGTCCACATGCTGCAGGTATGGCCCTAAAAGGCAACTAAATAAATAAATTTAAAAAATTAAAAAATTATATATATAATATAAAATGTTTAGAATGCATGCAATGACTTAAGTATAAAGATGACATATTTTATTTTATTATTTTTTTATTTTTTGCTTTTTATGGCCACACCTGCAGCATATGGAGGTTCCCAGGCTAGGGGTCCAATCAGAGATACAGTTGCCGGCCTGTGCCACAGCCACAGCGACACCAGATCTAAGCCACGTCTGCGACCTACACCACAGCTCATGGCAACGCTGGATCCTTAACCCACTGAGCGAGGCCAGGGATCGAACCTGCAACCTCATGGTTCCTAGTTGGATTCATTTCATGCTGCACCACCGGGAACTCCAGATGATACATTTTGAATTAAAATTACCACTTTCTTTAGAATTTGGCAAAATGATTCTAACATTGATTAGGCAAACAAAATGTCACGAACATGAGAGGATATTTTGAAAAAGAATATCTCTGTTGGGGAAGACTAGCACTATAGATTCTATATACATTACAAAGTGGCAATAATTACAACAGTATAGTACTGGTGCAAAACCAGACATACATAACAGTGGTGGAGAATTAGGAGCCCTAAAAAAAAAGACAATTTGATATATCATGAAGCAAAGTAAAAGTTATGTAATAAATGGTATCAATTTAAATATTATTTATGTCTAAACACGTAACAAATATGCTCAAATGAATCAGAGTCAAATATACATTTTATTTTAATTTATTTATTTTTTGTTGTCTTTTTAGGTCCACACCTAGGCATATGGAAGTTCCCAGGTTAGGGGTCAAATCAGAGCTATAGCCTCTGGCCTACGGCACAGCCACAGCAATGTCAGATCCGAGCCGCATCTGTGACCTACACCACATAGCTCACAGCAATGCTGGATCCTTAACCCACTGAGAGAGGCCAGGGATTGAACCCGCGTCCTCGTGGATACTAGCTGGGTTCGTTACTGCTGAGCCTCAACTCTCAAATATACATTTTAAAGTCTATAGAACAACCAAAAGAAAGAACATCCCAAATTGCATCAGCTCTGGAGAACTAGGAAAAATGAACTATGAAGCTTTTTCAAAGGCTTGAAGCAATAGGAGAAATAACAGAGGAAGAGACCAAAACATTCAACTGGAGAATGCTTTCCCATATTTTAATCAAAAAAATATAAGAAATGGAAGAAAAAGAATATATTGAGAAAAGATTTGCCTCAGAATTATACAATCAAAACCATAAGAAACTTGTTAAAATCAATAAGGGCATGTTTATTTCTAGGAAAAAAGTCCTTGGCATGAGGATATTCAATGCAGCATTAGTTCTAAGAGTATGAAATAAAAAGTTGTTTTAACCATAATGGAAGATCTGAGTAAATTAGAATCAACCAACTTTAAAAAAAAAGGTAGCCATGGGGAGTTCCGGTTGTGGCTCAGCAATAACGAACCTGACTAGTATCCACGAGGATGCAAGTTTGATCCCTGGCCTCACTCAGTTGGTTACGGATCCAGCATTGCCATGAGCTGTGGTGTAGGGTGCAGACATGGCTTGGATCCAGAGTTGCTGTGGCTGTGGTGTAGGCTGGCAGCTGCAGCTTCAATTTGACCTATAGTCTAGGAACTTCCATATGCAGCAAGTGCAGCCTAAAAGGCCAAAAAAAAAAAAAAAAAAAAAAGAAGGGGGGGGTGGAGCCATGAAAGATATGTTTTGCATGATGGAAAAATGTTTATGATCTGGTGTTGAGTGAAGAAAGGAAATATAAAATAATGTATGCAATGACAGAAAAACAAGGATGTGTGCTCCAGATCCAGAAAGGAGTTCATAAAAATTAAAAACATAAATTAAAAATTTATAAAAATTAAAAACATAAATTAAAAATTTATGTTAGAGGGTTGGGTTGGGGGGTGAGTTTTGAGCTGCAAACTCAAATGATAGCAGGGATGAGACAGATAAGTATGAAGAGAAAAAAAATACCAAGTGGTGGGGACTCTGGTGAATGGAAGAGAGGCTCAGTCAAAGGCCTTCAAATAAAAAATCTCAAACGCAAAACATTTCAACGCTTAGATTTTGTGGCACCTCTTTGATTGGAGCAAAGAGTGTGGGGCCCAGGGCCACATCCCTCCCAGCCAGACTCTGTGGAGAACTTTCCCATAGGAGTGCTTAGGAACCCCCCAAGTTCCGCAAAAGAGCTTGAAAGTCACAGGTAACAGGGGATCTGCCAAAGGATTTTAAGTGGAGGAGTGACTCAACCAGATTAGCAGGGTCAAACCAGGCATATTGAAGAGACTCTTACTGTCCATGGGCTTTCAGCATGGGACCTGTGTACAATATTTCTATTAATGTTGTTATAATAATTAATTTTACAGAAATGAAATTCAGATCCAAAGAGAAGTAGCTAAAGGAAGTTGTGGTCTTTGTTAACATAGAAGCACTTGAGTTGGTTACAGATTGTGGCTCTGTGTCTTTGAATTCCTTCTGAATTAAGCTGTTTGGGAAAATGCCAAGGTGCTATCTAGTGGTGAATTAAAGAGCTATGCATTCATCCATCAAATATTTATTGAGAGCCCACTGCATGTCAGGACCTGGAGGAAGACGGAGGAAGAAAGAAGTGAGACCTAGGCTCTATCTTCCATGAGCGTGCAGACTGGTCCAAGATTCAGACACACATCATAATTCCACATGCATCAACACATACACTAATGCCTGTGGGAAGAGGGCTGACGGCTGCCAATGCAGGAAGAGCAGCCATCACAAGGCAAGATTTGAACTGAATCTTAAAACAAGAGTACAGATCTACCTGGCAGAGAAGAGGGAAGGGGGAACACGCCAGGCAGAGGGAACAGAAGGGAGCCTTGACAAAGGAAGAGAAAGGATAATCATAAGGCATGACTAAAGGTGTCTGGGGGACATCCAAGAAGTAGGATAAAGAACATGGAAGACTTGTCTAGATTTTTATCCTCCGGGCCAGTGTTTTTCAAACTTGGTTGCTAAGGCACGAAACTCTTTGTTAACAGTCCTACTTGGAAGCCCAACTTGTAGAACAGATGAAAGAAGAACTCTGATGGCGCAGAGGGGTTGGGCCAGAGAACGGCACTCCATCCTTCAGACCCCCACGCCTGACACCCCACAGAGCAATTGGAAAATCACAGCTGTAGGCAACAGGGAGCCACACAAGAACTTAGACAGGGAATGACTCAATTAGATTTGCAAGGGCCGAACTATGTGACATTTCAAAGAATGCTATCATACTGAAGATAAGTCTTCGGCAGCACCAATCCTGGATTTCCAATTTCATTTTCTCTGTACCTGAGCTGCTAAACATTATGCTCCCACTGCTGGGATGATTGTTCTAATTTTTTTTCTTTTTTTCTTTTTTTGCTTTTTAGGGCCACACCTGTTCCCAGGCTAGGGGTCAAATCAGAGCTACAGCTGCCAGCCTGCACCACAGCCAAGGCAACACAGGATCTGAGCCGCATATGTGACCTACACCCCAGCTCACGGCGATGCCGGATCCTTAACCCACTGAGCAAGGCCAGGGATTGAACCTGCGTCCACATGGATCCTAGTTGGATTCATTACCGCTGAGCCACAACAGGAACTCCCTGTTCCAATTTTCGAAAAGTAGAGAGGAAGAGTCCTTTAGGTTAACGTCTCCCCAATCAACAGTTGGGGGAATCAACAGTTATGTGCTGATGGAGAGTGTAAGCTATGCCCAATCTTTTCTTTTAATTCAGCTCATAAAAATCTCTGGGCTGAGGTAGTGTATTCCATATCCATTCATAGAATCTGGGCAACAAGGCACCAGAACCTCAGACCTCAACGTCATTCCCCAAGTCCCTTGAAGTGTGAATCTCTTCTTCAAGCCAACAGGCACTACTCAAATTACCTGGGTATATGTTGGCCAGGAGCAGGCAGCCACTTAGGAGTTTCCACACTTGTTTTCTTTAAACGCTCAAGTTCTCCATCTGCCACCTCCATTCTGGGTGACTGTGTGTGATGGGGTGTCAGCTACAATGCTTTTTGGCATAGACATCTAGATGTATGATAATCATCTCTTAAGGACATTTACATGCACATTTTTCTTTCAGAGGATAAAATATGACGATATCTTTCAATAAAACAGGTGCTGCTGCTTCTTGCCAAATCCTGCCTTGGGCATTAAAAGCAGCCCACCTAACGACAAGCCCCAGTAAGTGCCAGCAGCTATGCCTGTGTGTGGGGCTGATAGAGCCAAAGCAAATATCTTGCTGGAGAGGTGATTAGGTGATATTAAATATCAAATTCTCAATGAACTGCTCTCCGAGGTTTCATAAAAGAGAAATATGGTCTTGTTTCTATTGCCGCTGTGTCAAACAAAAACATTTTCTTGTCTGCTTCTTTGTGGAGAAATATAACCCTTGGCTTTTGATTTTGGAATACATTCTGAGGAGGAATTAGAGGAGAGATTAATCTCCTCATCAGGAGGTCTCGGGCCCGACAGAGTAGATGAGGAGGGTTTCTGGACTTCGAGGGCTGCCGTGAGTTTGTTTCCTGTGGTCTGGCACTTATCTTTTTGGCGTGGTGAAGGGTAGATGGAGGTTGACTATAGACAGACACTATTAGCACAAACACAGCAGAGATTAACAGCATCACGGCGTCCAGAGGAATCGGTGGAGAGCAGTGCCAACACCTCTGCTTGACTCTGCCCGGTGTAATCAGCGATATATCAGAGCCCACAGTGAGATGGCCTTGAAACTCGCGTTAAAGAAAAGATTACCCTCTGAGAGTTGAATGAGTCAAATAATCGATGATATTAGCCACCTGCAGAAATCGTGGTGAAAGATGGATGTTTCCCTAAGGGTTAAGCAGGAAGAATAGGATCTGGCATGATTGAAATTTAAAGAAATGGAAGGCTAATCAGTGAGTCTGGCTCAAAAGGAAGAGTAGATTAGCCCAGGGCTGAAGCTGGGGGCGGGCAGCAGGCAGCGGGCAGCGGGCAGCTGAACAAACTTGGCAAACAGAGTCCCAGAGACTGACATCGGTGGAGGGTGACTCAGTCAGGGCAAGCAAGTGCCCGACTCTGGGGGTGTGAGAATCCTCACCATTAGAGGTTGTTGGATCCCTGCCATCCCCACCCTCCTTCCTTATTTTCATTCGACACATATTTATCGAGCAGCGCTCTGACCCACACCGTGTCCTAGGCATGGGAAGGTTGCAGTGAGCAGGACAGAAAAGTCCTTGTGCTCACAGAAGCTGCATGACCTCAAAAAATAAACTAAGGTACAAGATGATTTCAGAGAGTAACACATACTAAGAAGACAATCTGGAGGATGACTGGGGAAAGGAAGAGAAGGGCTTTTGGCAGCAAGGACACGAGGCCACTAGCTTTTCAAGCCTCACCCAGGTCTGGATGACAGAGGCTTGGGGAGTTCCTCCCTCCCTTTGCTGGCATCCACGCTGATGAGAGAGGCTGCTGTGCTGGTCCTCAGATCCTGAGAGAAGGATGCTCCGGAGAGTGGATGGGAGTGCTCTGCTCACCAGCGGGTGAATTCCCTCACTGTGAACGGAAAGTCAGCAGTTTCCGTTCCCTCCTGGTGTAGGCGGGAGGCTTCAGGGATGTTGGGCTCCCTGACACACAGCTGGCATTCAGCCAATGTGACCATTCTGGCTGTATGATGTGACGAGGGCCCTCTGACACACTGCTGGGTGTCTCTTCATGACGGATGCGTGAACAGGAGTGATATCTTTAACGCATGCTTGATTCCTGCAGTGCTCAATTAGAGCGCTCAATGTAGGATTATTCCATATTAGAATTTAATCTTGCGAGGAAATCATATTAAAGGGAACTTTATTCCATGTAAGCTCTCTCTTCAAATGAGTCCAGCCAATGAAGAACTTACCCATTTTGTAGGTGAAGGAATAATCTTGGTAGCTTAATTGTAAGAAAATGAGCTAAACATACTCAAAAAAATAGTTTCTCTATGAGCTTATTATGTAAGTTCTCAGTGAATTTTTTTGTTTCCCTTTTATTAGAATCTGCTACTTGATAGTCACCTACTAATGCTGCCATAACTTATGATTGGGTGTATTAGATTTTGTCCTAATAATAATCATCATTTCCTGAATACTTATGTGTATTTACTCAATTGCATATATTTTCTCACTTAAAATTCAAACTAATGGTCTGGAGTTTGGAATTTTATTTTATTTATTTATTTATTTATTGGCTTTTTAGGGAGGCACCACGGCATATGGAGGTTCCCAGGCTAGGGGTCTAATTGGAGCTACAGCTGCTGGCCTATGCCACAGCCACAGTAATGCCAGATCTGAGCCCCATCTGTGACCTACACCACATCTCATGGCAACACCAGATCCTCAACCCACTGAGCGAGGCCAGGGATCAAACCTGCAACCTCATGGTTCCTAGTCGGATTTGTTTCTGCTGCGCCACGGTGGGCACTCCTGGAGTTTGTAATTTCGTTATCTCCATTTACAGATGAGGAAATCAAGGCACAGAGAAGGTAGGTAACTTGCCAGAGCCACATAGATAGTGAGGGATTTAAACACAGTTCTGTTTTATTTCAGAGCTCACGCTCTCAGCCACTATCCTACAGAGGACCCTCTTTTAGGATCTGGGAGCAATACCGGTTCCCATGAATCCTTTATAGAACTTTAAAACAAATCACCAAAAGTGAGAATGAAACATCAGCCAAAAGATCTTTTACATAAAGACTTTTCAAAGGCGTGAAGTCAACAAGAATACCTCAGAGAAGTTAATTAGATGTTAAAAATGTAGTCTTTTCTATGGCTTTGAGGGAAAGGAAATGATTACAGCTCCGATTTCCCACCTTTTCTTTCTTCTTCCCTTCCTTCCACAAATAACAAATAGCAAATTCCCAAGATGCAAAACACTAGGTAAGGCATTGAGGTCTTAAAAATTAATAATTCAAAGTCCCGGGTCCTAAAGAACTTACGCTCTAGGGCACAAGACAAGCTATAAACTTGAGTGCTCTGTTAACTGGAGATAGGCACGGAGCCACAATGAGTTTAAGGGAGGACCATACAGAGTGGATACTAAGGATATGGATGGAGCATGGAAGCCTTCCTGGAAGTGGTGGTTCTTGAGCTGTGCCTTAAAGGATGGGTATTTGCTAACTAGGTGGATGAGGGATTGGAGGGAAGCACTCAAGGAAAAAAGAGCAGCATGTGCAAGGTACAGGGGCACAGCTTGGAGGCTGGTGCACAGGGCATGTATTGGGGATTGGGAGGGAATGAGGCTGGAGATGTGGAAAGGCAAGACCAGGGAGAGCCTTGTAGGTAAGGCCCAGAAGCTTAGGTTTTACGCTCTAAGTCAGAGGTGCTCCGCTGAGAGCTTGCACACTCCTGAGTGGTGAGGTCAGCAATGCAGAAGTGGGGTGAGCTTACCGCAAGTATGCTGGGCATCACACAGAACCTAGCTGAGGAAATGAACCTGAAAATCCTGCCTGCATGTGAACCAACCCACTAGCAGGAGGAAAAGGTGAAGCGGCCTTTCTGAGAATAATGGGGAAGCATCAGTGAATTTAGGAAGGAGGGCGCTGTGATCAGATTTTTGTTTAGAAAGCCCTTTCTAGCAGAAGAAGCAGGGTCCAGGAACTCTGAGGGGGGTGAGGCAGGGCAAGGAGCATTTGAGATGAGGCAGGAAGTGAGAATGGAGAAAGGGGAGAAGCTGGGAGGATGTTGTAATAGTTCAGGCAAGAGGTGATGAGGCCCCAACCAGGAAAGAGGCAGAGGATGGAGAGGAAGAGATGAATTCAAGAAATAGTTTGGGATTTAGAGCTTCTGTGCAAAGGTGGTTGGCTGCTGTGGGTGTGAAGGAGAGGAATGGTTTAGCTTGATTACCTGGAGTCTGGACTGAACACCTGGGTGGGAGGTGATGCTATTATGAAGGGGATTTCTTTATAGAGTAGAGTAACTATGGAGACAGAGGGGTGGGGACAAAGTTATTCTTACCCAGCCTGGAAGGTATGTTGAAAGCTAGCATCTGCACATCCACCTAAAGTATCCAAGGGGACCGAATATTTTCAGACAGTTGTGACCCTCAGCTCAAGGCTGTGCACTATTTCTTTCTGTATCCCGCATGCCCAGCCCTGGGCTGACACTTAGGTTCTCAGTAAATCCATATGAAAGGGATTCTCTTGTTTCCCCCACAAAGTAGTCGATTGTGATGAAATTTTATGCTAGAACTGTCATTACTGATATCCGTGAGAGACTCAGTTAAGTGTGAAAGCGGGACTAAAATTCACTGAAGTCCTATGACCAGTGTTAGCTAGATTCCTGGTTACCTTTTAGAAATCTGTTCTTTATTGCCATGCTTGAGGCCGTTTTAAAAATACAGACAAAAGAGAAGCATCTTTTCCTCCTAACTTGAGGCTTTCCAAAGAAGTGAAAAATCAAATGTAGCAAACTAATTACCAAATAAATAATTTCATTTCAAAACAGCCTTTGGGTATACAAAGTTATATGAAGTAGCTTTCAGGAAGAAATGTCTTTTTTTTTTTTTTTTTCCCCAGGAAGAAATGTCTTTAAATGGGGATTTGTGATCACTCCATTGGGCCCAAGGAATCCTATAGCTGCAGTGTGCCCACCCTGCCAGGCGATGCCTGGAGCCCACTGGCCTGAGAGGGATGGACATGTGGGTGGGGCCCTTGCTAGGAACATTAGCAGAGAAGACACAGCTTTACAGAGAGCCATGTGAATAGGCTGATCAGGCAAGACCAGATTTCAATCCAGCACACATTCATAAAGCACCTATGTATCATGCCAGGTCCTGGTCTACTAGCTTTCATATGTATCATCTCTTTTTTTTTTTTGTATTTTTAGGGGTGCACCCATGGCATAAGGAGGTTCCTTGGCCAGGGGTTGAATCCGAGCTGTAGCTGCCAGCCTATACCACAGCCACAGCAACACGGGATCCCAGCCGTGTCTGCAACTTACTGCACAGCTCATGGCAATGCCGGATCCTTAACCCACTGATCAAACTTGCATCCTCATGGATGCTAGTCAGATTCGTTTCTGTTGAGCCATGATGGGAACTCCTGTATCATCTTTTAAAATTCCAAATATAAAAAAAAATCTGTTAACATTTATCAAACTTATAAAAAGCTCAGTATTAAAATAGGATGGAGGAGTTCCTGCCGTGGCTCAGTAGTTAACAAATCTGACTAGGAACCATGAAGTTGCGGGATCCCTGGCCTTATTCAGTGGGTTAAGGATCCAGCGTTGCCGTGAGCTGTGGTGTAGGTTGCAGACGTGGCTCGGATCCTGAGTTGCTGAGTCTCCGGTGTAGGCCGGTGGCTACAGCTCCGATTCGACCCCTAGCCTGGGAATCTCCATATGCCATGGGAGTGGCCCAAGAAATGGCAAAAAAAAAAAAAGACCAAAAAAAAAAGCTAAAAATAAATAAATAAATAAAATAGGATGGAACACACACATACAATGGAATGCTACTCAGCCATAAAAAAGGATGAAATGATGCCATCTGCAGCAACATAGTGGACCTAGAGATTATCATACTAAGTGAAGTCAAGTCAGAGAAATACAAATATCATACTATAACACTTATATGCAGAATCTTAAAAAAATGGTACCGATGAATTTATTAACAAAACAGAAATAGACTCATAGATGTAGAAAACAAATTCATAGTTACCAAAGAGGATAAATAAATTAGGAGTTTGGAATTAACAGATACACACTACTATGTATAGAATAGATAAACAGCAAGGTCTTACTATACAGTCCAGGGAACTATATAAAATATCCTGTAATAACCATAATAGAAAAGAATATGAAAAAGCACACACACGCTCACACACACACATACAACTGATCACTCTGCTGTATACCTGAAACAGTGTAAATCAATGATACTTCAATAAACAATAAAATAAAATGAAATAGGATGGAATAAACACCCCAGGTGAGAACCTCCCACGTTGGGTTCCAGCTAGAAATTGAGACTTGTCATGAGGCCAAGAGGTTTTCAAGTCCAGTCATCTGCATTTGTACTTTCCTTCCTTCCACCCAGCTCAGTGGATTTCAAACTTGAGTGTGCACAACAACTCAAGGTCACATACATAAAACTGCATATTCTGTACTTAATAGGTGATTTCAGGGATTTTAAGGACAATTATGACTGTGTGTGATTTTCACATTATGCACGGGATTTTAGAGTCTGCCTTTCACCCATGATGGGTGGCTCCTGTCATCTCTCTAGTTGTCTGCATGGGAACATGGGGAGTTAATTAATCAATTGCTTAAGCTCTATTTTTAAGCAGAACTGGAAGGCTAGGAGACTTATAATGCTAACTGCTTCTAACAAAGGACCTTTACACAAAAGCAAAATAAAATGCAATAAAAAGGAGCTGAGACAGGAACCTGGCTAGAAGCAGATGTACCAGGAGGCTAAGGAAGCTTTACTTTCAGAACCCTCCTTGCACAGGCTTCCAAAGATCTCACTTAATTTGTGTTCATAATTTTGTATGCTTGTTTCTGTAAAAGGGCCCCTTGTCAAACTGAGTAAGCTTTAAGCCCCATGGATTCTGGATTCACCCCTGCATGTAGCAGTTGCTACTCTTGAGTCCTTAATTTAGTCCTGCACTGAGGGCAAAATGCGACCTCGACTGCTCACTACCTGCAGAGAAAGGTTGGGAGGGAAATCGGAATGAATGTCCAAAACGCCAAATTGTGTCACTGCTGATTTCATTTACAGAGCCGGAGCTGACAGCTGCAGAAAATTTGGCATCAATGTTTGGAAATAATCCGATGTCTCTGCCTTTTTAGTTAGTATTTAATTTACTTGCAGTGCACCAGCAATTTCAGTAAACAGTTATCAAGCTCCTACTTTGTGACCAGCCCTGAGTGAGAGTCTCAGAGGATTCTAAAAGGATGAAATGCAGAACTTTAAAAATTTTTTAACCCGTTCAGTTCTGAGAAGAGGCAGATCAGTGTGTAACTGGCAACAGGGAAACATCTAATAGAGAGAACGCCAAGGGGATGCTGGAATCAACCATAGACAAGCTCTTCTTTTGAAAAATGAAGTAAGTGGAACAATTACTGGTTAGAAATCAAGGAATACGGATGAAGATTTCCTTTCCTTCTTCCTGCAAATGTTTACAGAGCACCTCTTCTTCTTTTTTAAAAAATTGAGATATGTTTTATATACTATAAAATTTACTTATTTAAAGGGTGCAATTCAATGGTTTTTTAGTATATTCACAGTGTTGTGCAGCCATCACTTGAGAATATTTCCATCGTTCTCCTCCCCCAAGCCCCCACACCCGTACCAGTCACTCCCCAGCTCCCATCCCCTCTCCAACCCTAGGCAAATGCGCTAATCTACTGTCTATTTCTATAGATTTGTCTCCATGGACATTTCCAAGAACCTTTCAGGTCTGAGGCCAGAGAGGCTACAGAAACCAGTGTCTCCCCGCAATGCATGAAGCTCTGCAATTAGCTTGGAGAAAACATCACCTACACATGCCCCCTCCCCAAATCTGCTTCAAGTTTTTTCTCCTAAAAATGAAAGGGATGGAATTCAGGTTCCCTTCTAGTCCAAACACTCTACAATTCAGTCTCAGAGAAAAAACAGGAAGCAAATGTGGCTAGGTGGGGAAATGGAAACTTTCAAAAGCCTTTTTTTCCTTTTTGCTTTTTAGGGACGCACCTGCAAGGCATGTGGAGGTTCCCCGGCTGGGGGTCGAATCAGAGCTACAGCTGCCAGCCTACACCACAGCAACCCGGATCTGAGCCAGGTCTGCCACCTACACCACAGTTCACAGCAATGCCGGATCCCTGACCCACTGAACAAGACCAGGGATGGAACCCGCATCCCCATGGATACAGGTCGGATTCATTTCCCCTTCACCACAGTGGGAACTCCTCAAATGTTCTTGTTACAAACAGAGAGATTACAATCTTCCTAGATACATATTTGCTAATATGCATTAGGAGCACTAAAAATATGTATACCTTTAGGCCCAGAAATTCCACGTAGGTGTTCTTCAAGGATAGTTGCAGAGACACAGGGACAAGGATGATCACAATGTTGATAGTACTATTGAAAACTGTGAAGTCAGTGTCTGACAATAGAGGGTGTGATGTCTAAATCCCACACACAAAACCCCAGTTAAGACCTCTTATTCTGGGAGTTCCCATCATGGCACAGTGGTTAACGAATCGACTAGGAACCATGAGGTTGCGGGTTCGATCCCTGGCCTCGCTCAGTGGGTTAAGGATCTGGCATTGCCGTGAGATGTGGTGTAGGTTGCAGTCACGGCTCGGATCCCACGTTGCTGTGGCTCTGGTGTAGGCTGGCAGCCACAGCTCGGATTCAGCCCCTAGCCTGGGAACCTCCATATGCTGCGGGAGCGGTCCAAGAAATGGCAAAAAGACAAACAAACAAACATACAAAAAACATAATAAAAAGACCTCTTATTCTGAGGAACATAGTCCAACCTTGACCACACTCTTACTGGCCCTTCTGCAGCTTCTGCATGCCATTGATTCTGCCTACGTCATAGCCCACTAAAACCTGCAAATCATTGGAGTTCCCATTGTGGTGCAGCAGAAACAAATCCAATTAGGAACCATGAGGTTGCAGGTTCGATCCCTGCCCTCGCTCAGTGGGTTAAGGATCCAATGTTGTTGTGAGCTGTGGTGTAGGTTGCAGACACAGCTCGGATCTGGTGTGGCTGTGGCTGTGGCGTAGGCTGGCAGCTGTAGCGCTGATTGGACCCCTAGCCCGGGAGCCTCCATGTGCCTTGGGTGCAGTGCAGCCCTAGAAAAAGCAAAACACAAACAAAAAACCTGCAAATTACTTTTATGCTGTTCTCTGACTTTATTATTACGCTCTTGGTTTTGGGCTGAAGTGTGGGACCTGACATTTTACCCTCAACCATAAAGCATTACCATCATGAGACTTGATTTGACCTGCACTGTGAAGAAACCCATGGTATCACAGTAGTTTTGATTGTGGGCTTTTGCTGTATTGTCTTGAATGAGTCCAGCTTTTGTCCTTTGACTCCAGGCTTTTTCCACTCGTTTTGATTTTCACCATTAAGAGCTTGCACTCTTTTAACTCATAAATAACTTTGATATTGTAAGAGAGCTGAAAGCCTTATCACAAGGAATCTTCAGGCCTATTTGTGATCAACTAGAAATGACTTCATTAAGGGCTCTGTAAAACCAACTGATCAGAAACAGCCATTTTTTGGAACTCTGGTTGCATCTATTAGAAGGATAATTTAGCACTTGAATATAAATTTTTTTTTGTTTTTTTTAGGGCGACACCCACACATATGAGGTTCCAAGGCTAGGGATTGAACTGGAGCTGGCTGCTGGCCTACACCACAGCTACAGCAATGCAGGATCTGAGCTGTGTTTGAGACCTACACCAGAGCTCATGGCAATGCTGGATCCTTAACCCACTGAGCAAGACCACAGATAAAACCTGAATCCTCATGGATGCTAGTTCAATTCATTTCTGCTGAGCCATGACGGGAACTCCAAAATTTTTATATCTTCATAATTTTATTATTTATTTATATTTATTTATTTACTTTTTGTCTTTCAGGGCTGCACCTGTAGCATATGGAGGTTCCCAGGCTAGGGGTCGAATTGGAGCTATAGCTGCCAGCCTACACCACAGCTGAAGCAACTTGGGATCTGAGCCACGTCTGCGACCTACACCATAGCTCATGGCAACACCAGATCCTTAACCCACTGAGCAAGGCCAGGGATTGAACATGCGTCCTCATGGATGCTAGTTGGGTTCATTAACCACTGAGCCACGATGGGAACTCCTATATCTTCATAATTTTAAAGCAGACAGAGGAACACACTTTAGAAAAAGGCATAATTTCTAGCTACTTAGTAGTAACAGCATGCGATGAGGCAGCTAAGTGAAATGATCATATCTACAGCAAGCATCATTAATTTCCACCCCTCTCGTTCACCCTTGAAGACATTTCAATATCTCAGCAACCTTGGCTGACAAGGGCCATCATGTAAACAGTTCATGTAGACTGCCCCCTCTAGTGTTTTTCAAGGACTCAAACCTGCTTTGCTTTCTTTGTCATTCATTAAAGGTAGAATAAATATTTATTTTAGGAGTATCTTTCCACATAGAATTTCCCCCTATAATAACACATAGAAGAAAGAAAACAGTTCTCAGTCTGGAATTATCATTCAAGCCAATGTTTCCCCCTAAATAATTTTTAGAAGAATGCCTTTATTTTCTGTTTGATAACAACTAATTTATTTGGTAGCTAATTCAATTACTTTATAATTAGCTTACCAGAGCAGCAAAGAAGACAAAATAAATATCTTTGCGATTGGGGCTTTGTAATGAATTAGATGAGTGAGTAAACACTGTGCTGGGCAAGGCAGCCCTATTTTTGTGGAATAAGCTTGGATTCTCTTTCATTCTTTCCCACTGTTTTTTTCTTTTTTTAAGCAATCTTCCACTTCAAGATTTTCTGTGGGTGTTTTCCTTGGAAATTAAGCTTGGAACTGACCCTACACTTTAAATTTCAGTGGCTGACATTTGCCACTCAAGATAGAGTCACTAGTGAAGGTTAATTTGCATTTATTACTTAAGAAGCTGAAGGATACTTAGCACTGTCAAGTCATTCAATTACACGCCCGTAGGAGAGAGCACATCAGGACCCATGTGAAGAGGGATCTAGCGCTGCTGCCAAATGCCCTAGAGATCAGATCTCAGATAGCAACGGAAAGGTTTATTAGGCATATTCTGCCTCACCAGTGAGGGGTGGGTGGGGAGACAAAAACATGGGGGAGATGAAATTCATCCTTAACCCGAAGGGCTGGAACCACTGCCCTGTGCTGGGCACTGGGATGAGGGCTTCAGGAGAGGCTATGAGTTTTCCCTGATCAGTCTCCCTAGGCCTGAGGAACTTTCTAAAGAAGGATGTTCTGGAGTTCCCTTTGTGGTAAGTGGTTAACAAATCCGACTAGGAAGCATGAGGTTTCGGGTTCAATCCCTGGCCTCGTTCAGTGGGTTAAGAATCCGGCATTGCTGTGAGGTGGTGTAGGTTGCAGACGTGGCTCAGATCCCATGTTGCTGTGGCTGCAGCGTAGGCTGGCAGCTGTAGGGGCACAAGTTTGGATTTTTTCTTCTTCATGTTGTCCTGTATCCATCTTTTGTTCAGCAGATACATGCACTTTCTTCAACTGGCACATAGCAAGTTAGAGGGAAACACCAATTTGGATGCTCTCAGTCTATTATGAGAATTCCTCAAGACTCATCCACTTGATTTCTCTTCACTCACTAGCATGTCTGGTTTGATTCCTTACCTTGACTATGAATTTTCATTTTATCCCTTGGCTTGAATTATTGGCCTTCATCATCTTCTTGTTCTTCTTCCCTGTGCTAAACAGCAGGATCTCATTGCTTATCCACTCCAAATGCAATAGTTTGCATCTATTAACCCCAAGCTCTCACTCCATCCCACTCTGTCCCCCTCCTCCTTGGGAGGAGGTCTGTTTTCCAAGTCCATGCATTTCTTTTCTGTGGAAAGGTTAATTTGTGCTATATATTAGATTCCAGATATGTATGTGATATCATACGGTATTTGTCTTTATCTTTCTGACTTACTTCACTCAGTATGAGAATCTCTAGTGCCATCCATTGTGCTGCAAATGGCATGATTTTGTTCTTTTTTATGGCTGAGTAGTATTCCATTGTGTATATATACTACATCTTCTTAGTCCATTTATCTGTTGATGGACAGTTAGGTTGTTTCCATGTCTTGGCTATTGTGAATAGTG
This sequence comes from Phacochoerus africanus, assembly GCF_016906955.1. NCBI lineage: Eukaryota > Metazoa > Chordata > Mammalia > Artiodactyla > Suidae > Phacochoerus > Phacochoerus africanus. The sequence continues at coordinate 46,510,631 of NC_062547.1, forward strand.
CTGCAATGAATATCCAGGTGCATGTATCTTTTTCAAGGAAAGTTTTGTCCAGATATATGCCCAAGAGTGGGATAGCTGGGTCATATAGTAGTTCTGTATCTAATTTTCTGAGGTACCTCCATACTGTTTTCCATAGTGGCTGTACCAGTCTACATTCCCACCAACAGTGTAGGAGGGGTTCCCTTTTCTCCACACCCTCTCCAGCAGGTGGTACCTCATAGTAGTTTTGATTTGCATTTCTCTAATAATCAGTGACGTTGAGCATTTTTTCATGTGCCTTTTACACTGGCCTTGATCTTGATGTCGGGTTTCCTCCTGGGCACAATTCCCAGCACCCCCACCCCCACTCTCCAAACAATGCATCTTCTTTCTACTGAGAGGCACCTCACTCCCAGGTCCTGTTTTTGTCCTTGGGATGCATGTCCTGGCTGGGGATGTGTTTCGCCTGACTTCAGTCAGCTGTCTGTGTGACAGGAGGAAGGGGTGCCGTGCTGGAGTGTATCTGGACAAGAACCTGACTAGAGGCATTCAGTGTCACCCTTTCTGCTCAAGTGCTCTGTGCCTCCATAGGCTGCGGGGCCATGGTCAGGCACAGTAACAGAGTAGCCTCGGGAATCCTTTCTTCCCTGCTTCTTCTTTTGTATTTAGGGGCCAGAAAACATACCTTACTCTTGCGTACAAGGAAGTCCTTAAAATGTTGAACCTGCAACTGCCATATAATAGATCTCTATTATAGGCAAGGGAGGCCCTGGGATAGGACAGTGAAGGAGAGACCTTGCCCTAGCAGAGTCCCGGGTAAGAGAAGTTTTCCATTTTCATCAGCCCTCCAAGAAATAAAAATCATTCAACTCCCTAATGACACATTGATTTTTCACCCTCAATGTGTACCCAACAGTTTATCTACATCGCGACCTAGTAGGGCCTCAAATAGGAGAGGGCTCCACTTTCCGGAAACTAAAAGAAAGGTATAACTCCCCAAGGACACCTCGTCTTTCACCCACCATTGGCTACCAACATTTTCCATTGTTCTTTTTTTGTTGTTGTTGTTGTTGTTGCTATTTCTTGGGCCGCTCCCGCGGCATATGGAGGTTCCCAGGCTAGGGGTTGAATCAGAGCTGTAGCCACTGGCCTACGCCAGAGCCACAGCAACGCGGGATCCGAGCTGCGTCTGAAACCTACACCACAGCTCACGGCAACGCCGGATCGTTAACCCACTGAGCAAGGGCAGGGACCGACCCCGCAACCTCATGGTTCCTAGTCGGATTCGTTAACCACTGCGCCACGATGGGAACTCCGGCTACCAACATTTTCAACACATGTTCTGTAGTTTTGTTTTTCTTCTTCACAACTGAACACAAGCGAATGGTTGATGGCTTCAGCCCAATGACTGAGACTAAGGTTACTCTGTTTTCAGCACACCTCAAAATTTCTTCTTCTTCTTTTTTTCTTTTTAGGGCTGCACCCGCAGCATGTGGAGGTTCCCAGGCTAGGGGTTGAATCAGAGCTACAGCTGCCGGCCTACACCACAGCCACAGCAACAGGGGATCCGAGCCCCATCTGCGACCCACACCACAGCTCACGGCAATGCCGGATCCTTAACTCACTGATCGAGGCCAGGGATCGAACCCGAAACCTCATGGATCCTAGTCAGATTTGTTTCTGCTGCGCCACAACGGGAACTCCCTCAAAATTTCTTCTATTTCTCAAGCATCATGAGCTTATACGGCCTTTGCTTCTTATTACTTCTGTTTTTTTTCTGTTTCTCCCTCTTTTTATTGAGCCAATAAGGGCAAAATACAATAAAATCCTCAAATAACAATACAAACACTGCTGTACAAGCTGTGTGGCTGGCGGGCATTTGGTATTCAAAAGGCAGTTTAGAGGGGTCAGCGTTTAAAGTATGAAAGTGAAGGTTATTCAAAAGCTGAACACACGAAAAGCACAGGACAGCTTTGCATCCTGACTGCCTCTTATCTGACCATCACAGCTTTCGTAATCAGCATCGTTTTGGCAAAAATGTAGATTTCCAGCTGTTTCGAGTCACAGATGTATTCTTTCCTGGGTTGTTCTAAAAATATGTCCAGGCTGTTTTCTTAAGTTTTAAATCAGAATTCTCTTGATAGATTTTTGCTTTAGTTTGGAATCTCTTGGCTCAGGACTATTTGCCAGAGTGAGATGGATGCTAGCTTACTCTGGAGGAAAATTTCTGCAGCCAAGAAGTCAGGCAGCCCTTGCCGTTTCTCCCCTTCCACCAATTATTTCACAACGTGTGCCCGGTCCTGAAAGTTCATGAAGAACAAAATGTGCCCAAATGCTTTAAGTGTGTGAGGAGGGAAGAAAGAAATTCCTCTGCATTAGAGGAATCCTGCCTCAGGGGACGTGGGAGTGGGAAGGTCTGGGGGAGCGGCAGAAAGCTAAGGTACAAGGTTGTGAATTAAGGAAGAAATTGAATTATCAATGCGCCACCTATAAATGTAATCTAGGAGCTCTTCAAGGCAGAGACTGGGGCTTCTGTGTCCAAGGGCTGTGGCTTCAGGGGCCACTTGGTTCAAACTTGGATTTCCAGCCCAAGGTTATTATGGGCCATCAGATGGGAGATAAACAGACTCAGCTCAAGAAGGAAGCTCAGACTTGAAGCTTCAGAGAGCACAGAGGTGGACAGATTGTTGAGAGATGGCCTGGAATAGGGGGAATGAATACAGACTTTGGAGCTAATGGACCTGCATTCAAATCTCAGCATACGCAGTTCAGACTCTGATGTTGGACAAGTTAAGTTGCTTATCTGGCTCTGAGCCTCGGGTGTTCCTCATCTGTCACAAGGAGATGGTAATGGCACCTACCTCATACCAGGGTTATTAGATTAAACACAACAATGCATATGAGGTGTTTGGAGTGGTGTTGCCTGCTTAGCTGGCATGTGGTAGGTCAGAATTAATAGTGCCAACAATAAGAAAGCCCATGGAGGAGTAAATAAAAAATAAGTGCTAATGGCCAATAAACATACAAAAGTGTGAGATAGTCAACATTTTTTCAAGTCGGAGAATGTGAATTAAAACAGTAATATCTTTGTGCACACAATTGGCAGCAATAAAAAAGACAGGAACTGGAGTTCCCCATCATGGCTCAGTGGAAATGAATCTGACTAGCATCCATGAAGACACAGGTTTAATCCCTGGCCTGGCTCAGTGGGTTAAGGATCCAGCATTGCTGTGAGCTGTGGTGTAGGTCGAAGACTTGGCTCGGATCCTACATTGCTGTGGCTGTGGTGTAGGCTGGCGGCTACAGCTTTGATTCAACTCCTAGCCTGGGAACCTCCACATGGCTCGGGTGTGGCCCTCAAAAGACCCCCAAGAAACTCCCCCAAAACGAAAAATAGACAAGAACCTCCAGCACTTTTGAGGAAGAAGGGAGATGGGTAATCACAAGAGACTGCTTGGTGTGTGAATGTTTGCCATCTTTTGGGAAGCAATTTTGTGGTACCTATTACAGTTGAGGAAGATACATACTCTTTAACTCACTAATGCCACTTCTGGGAGTCTGTTATAAATAAATAAAACACAGCTATATGTATACACACACATACATACATATATTCCATATATTTGTAGATGTTCACTACATAATTGTTTATAACAATAATAGCACAAAAATTGTAAACTATCTAAATGTCTACTAGGAGGGGAATGTTTAAATAAATTATGGATAATTTAATGGAATACTAATCAGTCTTTAAAAATAATGAGTAGATTTACTTAATAATCCTATATTAAAGGAAGACAACTGTGGGGACTAATAGGTAGAGCATCATTCTGTTCTTCCAAGAAATCTCTGGGTATACAGATGGAGACAGAGCTTCATTTGGATACATTTCAGGAAAAGTTGGGAAAGACATACACCAATCTGCTAAGGTTCGTTACCACCTCTGGGGTTTGGAGGGTGGGATGAGAAAGAAGAAATGTTCATTTTTTTCTCTCTTTTTTTTGGCTGCAGTGTGCAGAAGCTTGATGTTGGATCTCAGTTCCCAGACCAGGGATTGAACTCCGGCCGTAGGGGTGAAAGCACAAAATCCTAACCACTAGGCCACCAGGGAACTCCCCAGGTTTTTTCTTTATATATGAAGTGGTGGGATTGAATGTGCTTTTCCTCTTTTTGTTTTTCAGCGTTAATTAAACAATCCCTAAGAAAGGAAAGAAGGAAGGAAGAAGGGAGGGAGGGAGGAAGATGGGCCAGAATGGACTAGCATGATCTATTTCTGTATCTAGTTCTCAGTATAAGATTCTTGATACACAGTAGGCGCTGAGAAAATATTCAGTTGAAATATTGGTTGCTTATTGTCCAACCAGAAAAACAACATTAAAAAGAAGGTATTACCCTCATACTTAAAAAAAATGCCCACAACTTGTGCAGCAATGATGAGAGGCCTGTACCCTAGGCTCCTGGGAGTGAGGGAAGGACAGGGCTGGGTACAGCCTGTTCTGTGCTCTGCTGAGGAGGTTCACTGAGGATCTCACCACATGGTGGGCTGGGGCTGCTCAGGGTCCAGATGTGGGAGCTATCAGAAAAAACCCAGTTGTGAAATTGTCTTTGGAGTTGAAAGCACTGAAGCCAAATGCTCCCCTGTGCCTGCCAAAAAGTGAAGGAATTGCAAAACGCACATAATTATAAAAATGCACGATGAACCAAATGCTCTCCCTCTTAGGCGTTATCAAAAGAAGTTTCAGCTTACAAGATAAAGGTAGACCAAGAGATTTTACAGAACTGTTTTTTTTTTTTTTTTTTTTTAACCAGCAAAATATCTGGGTCTCTAACTTCATGGAGGCCAGCTTTGAACCGATGTGGTTTAATACAATTTCAATCCTCTCTTGAGGGATGGCAGAACACACTCGAGGCTCCAAGACTCAGATTCAATGTCCACGGACTTCTAAATAACCTTTGATATCTAGTTCCGCATTTTACCTCCCTTCATTAAGTTTATTTGGATGAACGAATTTTGGATGCTCCAGAAAATATTTTCTCTAGCTTAGAAGACACAACAAACTGTTGGAAATAATGGGAAAAAGGTTGGAAGCAGGACAACAGCAGGGATGCGAGGTGGGGTAGGGACTGAGGAAGATACATTTGCAAGGCAGCCCTTGGGGAGACAGAGCCAGCTGAGTGGTCATGGAAAGAAGTTCTGTGTCTGCAGGGGAAAGAGCTGAAGGGCTGTGGCAGTTGGATGAGAAGCTGGGTGGGGTCTAGCATGAAGCCTCCAGGTGCCTAGATGGCAGAGTCAAGAAGAGGCGAGAGGATTGCTTGTCTGTGGACTGCAGGGAAGCCCTGCAGAGGAGAGGGCCGGGTTCATGAAATGAAAAGAATATGTTTGATTCTTGATGGACTTGACTCTATTTTTTTTTTTTTTTGGCTTTTTAGGGCCGCACCCAAGGCATATGGAGGTTCCTAGGCTAGGGGTCGAATCAGAGCTATAGCTGCTGGTCTACACCACAGCCACAGCGACGGGAGATTCGAGCTGCATCTGAGACCTACACCACAGCTCACGGCAACGCTGGATCCTTAACCTACTAGTGAGGCCAGGTTACCAAACCTGTGTCCTCATGGATACTAGTTGGGTTTTTAACCTACTGAGCCACAAGAGGAACTCCCGGGACTCGACTAATTTTAAGACATTGTTCTGAGCTCAGTATTTAATACCGATGCAAAGCATTTGCAGAGCATCAGCTGACTGCAGAAGGACTCCTCAGTCATCTGCTTCTGCTTCTGGATGTTCTGTGTGCTTCTAATTTCCCACAATTATGGTTCCTCTCCTCCCAGCCCCACCCTGGGCAGTGAGCCTCTGTGCATTTCACTCTCCCTGCATCGAGGACAATTTCTTAAGAATAGACTCTGAGAAGTGGAACAAGAGGGTCAAAGGATCTGAACATTTTTATGTGTCTTAATACACAGTGGAAAGCATGTGGAAAGCCAAATTGCTTTCCAAAGGGTTGGTTGAACCCAATCACTTTTATTTCAAACAAGATTTTATGGGTGATTATGCAGGGCTTTTAATGAGATGTTTGGCTAAGAAATGATAGCACAAAAAGTGACATTTATTCTGGGCTAATCATAGGCTTTCTATCCACTGTCTTCTTTAATTCTTACAACCCTGTGAGGCAGACATTATTATCCCCATTTGGCAGATGAGGAGACAGGTTCAGAGAGATTGAATACTCTTCCAAGGCCACATGGTCACGTGAGTGGCAGAGCCATTATTTGGATGAAGGCCTGTCTGACGTCTGGGCAGTACCCAGAAGCTTAGTGCCTGAAGCTTCCCTCCAAATCATGCTGCCTCCACTAGTTTCAAGAACACAATTCAAGGAACAATGATACACCTGAAATGTATTCTGAGTCCCAAAGATCTATGAAGCCATAAGCTGGTTCTTTACAGATAATATGACACTGTTCATTTTATGTCACAGCGAAATGAATTGATTCTTTTTTTTTTTGGTCTTTTTGTCTTTTCTGGGGCTGCACCCTGAGGCATATGGAGGTTCCCAGGCAAGGGGTCTAATTGGAACTATAGCCTACACCACAGCCACAGCAATGCGGGATCTGAGCCGCATCTGCGACCTATGCCACAGCTTGGGGCAACGCCAGATCCTTAACCCACTGAGCGGGACTAGGGATTGAACCTGCAACCTCATGGTTCCTAGTCGGATTTGTTAACCACTGAGCCACGACGGGAACTCCCTGAATTGATTCTTTATTATCATATTCTATTTCTACCACCATGACCTTGATTCAGACCCTTGTTACCTTGCCTCGAACCACAAAACAGGCTGCTGATTGTACCCTCCACCTGCAACCTCTCCATAGACCAAGATGGAGCAGGAAGGACAGTCCTGAACTGGGTCCCAGACTTCGCCTTCTGAAAACATGTTTTTATTATTTTTTTCTTTTTTGGCCACACTCATGGCATATGAAAGTCCCTGGACCAGGGATCAAATCTGAGCTTTCATTGGTCCCCTTGGTCAACAGGATCAAATGCAGTAAGTGTTGGTGTCGATGTTCTAGGACTTTAACCTGAATGCCCCACCAACACCTCTTGAGTCACATCCTTGGTACCTGGGGTCTGCTGTAAGATGGCAGCACGTGGAGAGTCTAGGTTTCTAAGGGTTGACTAGGGTAAGCCATCCTATCCAAGGGTGACCAATGAGGAAAGAACTAATGGGGGTGGACTAGGCAATAAGAGGCTGTACTGTGTGCCTCGTCATTGGGAATCAGGCTATGGGGTCAGACAGCTTGGGGTTCACATCCTGACTGTACCATTCATGGGCAATGCAACATCAGACCTTCTTCTCCTCTCAAGCATCCATTTCCTCATCTGAAAAACGGGGGTAAGAACACCATCTCACAGAGTCATATTGAGAATGAAAGGAGGTAGGAGACGTCAAATGTTTAGCCCACAAAGGTCAAGGTAAGTGGTAGCTGTGTTTCTGCAGGTTTGAGCCAGAATGGAGATGTGACCCTTTGAAGTCAAACATTAGAATCAAGTTCTCAGGGTCTGAGCAGGGGTGTAAATGGAAGTGGGGGCAAGGTTAGGAGTCTAGTTGAGCTGGGATGGCAAAGGATGCAGGGGGAGCAAGAAGGAGGGGATGGTGGGCAAAAGACACAGCCAGGACTGGAGCTTATTTTTCAGTTGGTTAGAGCACATGGCATAGGTGTACTGGGTTTGTTTAAAGCTAAGGAGTCAGAGCAAACATCATTCACAATTTCACACTACATCCATGCTCTGCTCTTCCCACTATCTCTTCTCACCCCAACTTTCCCTGAACACCCCATGGCCTATCTGTCCATCTGTCTCTACATAACGTATCTTCCCTGGAATGCCTCCCAACTGCCCTCCTCCCAACCCTCCGACCTACCAGCCCCAATCCCATCTGTCCTGCAAGGCCCAAAACAAATCTCTATTATTCTCTGCAGCCTCTCCAAAGCCCCATTCTACCCCTCCCCCACCAGCTAGAGCCAAACTCTCCCTGGTTCATATTCTTCTGGCAATTATTCTTTTCACAATTCACTTGGCAATTAATCACATACTGTCTTGTGATGCATTTACTGTTGTTGGCTTAAACAGATAAAAATATCTTCTCTGCCTGTTTAACTTGTCACATGTGTCTGGCTTGCCTTTCTGAAGGAGAGTCCAAAGGACGAGCCAGGAATCACTAAGCAGGGGAGTGCTCCTTGCAGGAAGAAATAATAATAACCACCAGAGAGAAATACTATGCTGTTCAAACTCATTTTGCATGTATTATTTCATTGATCCTCATACAACCTGGGGAAGTACCTATTCTTATTAGGATTTACTCTCCGATTTGATAATATTTGTTGACTATAGGATCAAATGCAAAATCTGGCATGGAAACCCCCCTACTCTTCCTCCTGTCATGTCAGATAAATTGGACTGACATAAAAAAATAAGGAGTCTTTGCCATGTGAATCTCGTCTCTGAACTGAGGAAAGGGCCAGTCTGCTGACTAAGAGTGTTGGTCATCCTGGGTCCAGATGTTGATCAGTGGAGATCATAGAACCAGAACAAAGATAAAAGTGGAGGCCCAGGACAGCTCCATTTGGCTGGCCAAGGCCAAAGGCTTGCCTGATGCCCTGTTTTGGAGGGGTTGATATTTAATCCAGCTTCATCCTGCAGTGATTTCTATATGCTATGTGTGGTGGCTGGGTACACATTTTATTTTTATTTTTTTGTCTTTTGTCTTTTTAGGGCCGTACCCATGGCATATGGAGGTTCCCTGGCTAGGGGTCGAATCGGAGTTGTAGTTGCTGGCCTATGCCATAGTCACAGCAATGAGGGATCCCACAGCCACAGCAACTTGGGATCTGAGCCTTGTCTGCGACCTACACCACAGCTCACAGCAACGCTGGATCCTTAACCCACTGAACGAAGCCAGGGATTGAACATGCGTCCTCATGGATGCTGGTCAGATTCATTTCCACTGAGCCACGACAGGAACTCCCTGGGTACACATTTTAATCTCTGGTAAACTGTATATAATTCTGCTTTTCAGTTTAAGGTTTCACGAATACCCTTGCTCTTGGTACTCTCTCTGACATAAGGAATCTCTCCAGCTCTTGAGAAGAACTGTTAAACCCCTCACTGCTTGGTCAGCATCCTGATGTCTGCGATGGTCAGGTCATGAAACACATCTCTTTACAGAAGAGTCTGTACTGAGAATCCTTCTGTTTATAGGGTCCAGCACTGTAACACACATATTTCCACATTGTTCTAGGAAGGCAGAAACCCTCAGCACGACTGCCATGATGCCCTTGCCAGTGAAATATCACCCAAGGAAGAACGAATGGGATTCATGAAAACCAAAGCTCTAAGCTTTGATTGGGCTAAGAGAGCTCAATCAAAAACAGTGGAATGCTAGATTCAAACCCAGAGCTGAACTCTGAACCAAGCTCTGGGTCTGTTTCTATCATTCTTTTAGGAAAATGGTTGTAAGAGTCCACAGATGAATTATGAGATCAGCCAAATCTGGCTGAGAAAGGCTCTTTAGGAGAAAGGGGTTGGGGGGCACAGAACTGGCCCAACCATCAGGGCTGACAGTCAAGGGAGGGAAAACATTCATAGGGATGGTAGATGGTAAAGGGTGATATGTACTGGGCAAATGTGACAGCTAAACTCTGCAGCCAATAGTAAGGAACAATAGCTACAATATTAAAAAAAAAAAAAAGATTGGTGAAGGGGGGAGGGGATCCAGGTAGACTCAGTGATGTGGAGCATGTGTTACTATGTTTGCTTCATAGGGATGATTTGCATCCCTGTGCAAATATGTGCAAATGTGTGCTTTGCATGGGCATTTTTCTTAGGACTAAGTGGAAATGCTCAGGATTAAGAGAATTGTAGGAGGGATTCGTGGGATGTTTCTTTCCCATATGAGAGCTGGGTGTGCACAGGGGTGGGGCCAAGTGGGCTGATAAAGGGTCTGGGCTCTCCCTGGTGTGCCCTTCTGCTGACTTGAGCATCTGGAGCTCGTGTCTTCCATGGTCTGTGAGTGCCGGAGGACACTCTCAGACATAGCGGTGACAAGACTGCAGCTATGCCCTGCATGGACTAGAGCTTACAGGGACCCCAGAGTGTGTGGGACAAACAGTCCCATTGTTTTCTTATCTTGCCTGGCTGGCTCTTAGGAATTCCTAGGTGGAGAGTGGTCTTGGGAAAAGTGCCAGCAAGGGCTAGGGTGTAATGTTGAGAGAATTATAGCAGTTTGGGGGAAATCCAGATCAGAGCCAGGGAACACCAAGGAATGGGCCAGTACAGCTGTGGTTTGTGCCATGGAAGTCTTAACACACTTCTACGCACATGAGGATGTCCACTTTCTTGACTTGGCTGGTGACAGCTCTCCTATTTCCCATGAGAGGAAGAAGCCAGCATTCTTTTAGCCTAGCTCTCAACTCCTGCAACCATTTGATACTTCAAAGGTAATAGCAATTAATGATGATTGGAACAGTTATGAGTCATTAATCTACCAATTAATAAATTAATCTCTTGCCTCATTCCACAAAGGCTCTGAGGCAGGAGTTATTAGTAACATTTATCATGGTAACTGAGAGAACATGATGATACCATTGCAAGGAGCCTGGACCCACAGTAATTGCAATCATAATTGTAATAACTGTAAGTTAGCAGATCGATGCCAAGTACGATGACTCTTTGGACAAATAATTTATGGCCATAGATCAATGAAGAAAGAGACCTGGAAGAGGGAATCTGTAAGTGAGCAGGGATTACATCAGTGGAAGATTGCCAGGGATTAAAATGAGTTGACAGGATTGGGAAATGGAATTATTGTTTGAGTTCTAGGCAGTGTGCTTATGGCTTTGCATAACACCATCTCATCTAATCCAAAGATCAGCTTGCACACTCTGTTTTCAGATGTGGAAATTGAGTCACCTCAAGAGCTGGAGAGCCATTAAACCACTGTTGGAACCATGAACAGCTCCTCACTGTGTTGCCTTCTGTTTCCTTTGGATCTAATTTACCTTGAGTTAAGATTTGATGTGTGCTCTCTCTGCTTTCTGTGGCAGAAGATGCGTGGTTTCAGGCCCACAGAAGGAAGGCAGATCTGGCCCAAGACCTGATGTGGCAAAGTCAGAAGACATTACCCGTTCCATCTGTAGAGTACGTCATCTTCTTCAAGGGTCAATTTCATTTATTACTATATATTCATAGTATATATTTTGCTTTTTAGGGCAGTAACCCATGACACATGGAGGTTCCCAGGCTAGGGGTCAAACTGGAGCTATAGCTGCCAGCCTACACCATAGCCACAGCAATGCCAGATCTGAGCCACATCTAAGCCCTACACCACAGCTCATGGCAATGCCAGATCCTCAACTCACTGAGTGAGGCCAGGGATTGAACCTGTGTCCTCCTGGATACCAGTCGGATTCATTTCTGTCCACTTATTACTATATTTGATCTGCACAATGAACTGTGAGGAAGTAAGCATTATTATCATCCCTATTTATAGAAGAGGATTCTAATGATCAGATTGTTCAAGTTCCCAGAACCAGTAAGTGGCAAAGAGAGGCTGACAGTTGTTGAAATCCCAACTCCACAGCTTGGCAGCTGTGTGACCTTGGGCACTTTACTTACCCTCTCTGAGCCAAAGTTTCCCCATCTGTCAGTGAAATAATAAGCCACAGCTCAGAAGGCTGTTGTAAGCATTAAGTATCTCACCCAGAACTTAGCAGATGCCGCCTAATAAATGTTCATTCCTTCCGTTACCATTCTTTCAACTCTAAAGTTAGAGGGCTGAGACGGAACAAATACTATGATCCTCAGAATAACAGGAGAAAAAACTAACTGGCTCTAATTAGATTTTAAAAACATTTCAACAACAGTGTCACATTAACCAGACGTTATGTCTGCTAGCAATACTTAACGGTTCAAGTGAGATTTTGTGCAGTAAAGGGTCTATACCTCTAATTGCACAGAAAGCTGTGTTCCATGAACACTGCTAAGCAGAAGAGGGGCAAACATAGTTCTTCTTTGGCTTTTTCTGCAAGGAACACCGAGACGATCTAATTAGCATGCCTGGTGTCTCCAAAATTGAATTCAACATAAGAGTATGCTATTAAAGGCTCCCACATTAGGAAAGTAATTTGAAATGACTGAGCTATCTGCACAAACACCTTAATGTTACTCTAATGGGCCCAGAAAAAGGATGACATCAAATATAGTTAAAAGGAATTTAAGTTTAATTGCTGCCTAATAAAATTATTAGTACATTTTCTTAACCATCAAGCCATTTCATAGTCATGGATAGGATTTTGCAATTTGATAAATGATGAAGCATAGCTTGCTGCCATAGGTCCTTGTTGATTTTGTTATATTCCTCACTTGCAGAAACATGAGCTTGAATGCTGACTAACTGCTGGTCTCTCCACATCTGGACTCATTTGGGGACTTGGCCCTTGCCAAGAGGACCCAATGGACACAAAGTTTTACTCCCCACCTGACATCTGAAATGGCATCTTCAAGATGGAGACTGAAACCCCTTCTGCTTTTTCATGAGTGGCACCCCTTCTAAGAGCCCTAGAGTGTGTCCATCTGACAGGGTTGCTGCTGGTCTATATTATGCCTTTGTGAATAGCAGGAAAAGAGGCCCCCTATGGATGGTCAAAGTAGAAAAAGGAGTCCCTTTAGGGGCACTCAGCTTGACAAGCAGCAAGGAGACTTGGATTTAGTTCCTATTTCCATCCTCAGCTGGGTGCCTTTGCACAGTGCATACACTGCACAACTGTGCATGTCAGTTCGGAAAAATGAGGTCCCTGACTTTTTTTTTTTTTGGAGACATTCTAGTGGAGGTAGGGTGACTATCTTCTAAGTATGTGATGCAGGGGTTCCTAGCACTGGATGAAAACTTGAACTGAGTGACAGATGTTTATAGAGGTTTTACCTAATAGCTGATAGACATAAGCGCTGATCATATATAAGGACGAGGAGGCCAAGATTAGAACCTGGGCCTTTGATTCTGAAACCTTTTCTCATTTAGTCTGGCTGAGCTGTATTCTTCAGTTCCCTGTGGGAAGATTTTGGCTGGAAAGTGAGTAAGCTTCCCTCACACATGCCTACTCAAATGTGATTTTAAAAGATTAGTGGCGGGGGCGTGGGGGGGGGGGCGAGGAGTTCCTATTGTGATGCAGCGGAAATGAATCCAACCAGTAGCCATGAGGTTGAGGGTTTGATCCCTGGGCTTGCTCAGTGGGTTAAGGATCTGGCGTTGCTGTGAGCTGTGGTGTAGGTCACAAAGGTGGCTTGGATCCCGCATTGGTGGCATAGGCCGGTGGCTACAGCTCTGATTGGACCCCTAGCCTGGGCGCCTCCATATGCCACAGGTGTGGCCATAAAAAGCAAAAAATAAAAAAATAAGTAAAAAATAAAAGATTAGTGAACTTGGAAGGTGAATGAACAGCAGTCACAAACAATAGTATATGGAAATAAGGCGTCTGAAGGGCAGACAGCAAGAGGCATATACAAGAGGTTAAGGCAGTTAGAGACCCTTATCCTTTTGGGAGACAGGAGAGCAAGTATGAGAGTCAAAGCAGAACTAAGGTGTTTCTAGACTTTTCTGGAGACTCACAGCAATTTACAAACCACCACTTTGTAGCATCCATGGTCAGCTCCTGGAGAACTACCGCATTTCCCAGATACCCCCTTGACAGTTCTGATTTTATCCTGCTCAACACACTTCTATTCAAAAGTAGGCAATTTTTTGGATTAAAGACCTAAATATAAGATGGGATACTATAAAACTCCTAGAGGAAAGCAGAGGCAGAACACTCTTTTGACATAAACTGTAGCAATATTTTTTGGATCTGTCTCCTAAAGCAAAGGAAATAAAAGCAAAAATAAGCAAATGGGACCTAATTAACCTTAAAAGCTTTTGCACAAAGGAAAGGCAAAGGAAGCCATCAACAAAATGAAAAGACAAGGGAGTTCCCTGGTGGTTAAGATCATTGAGGACTTGGTGTTGTCACTACTCTGGCTCAGGTTCCATTCTTGGCCCAGAAACTTTCACATGCTGCTGGCATGGCTGGAAAAAAACAAAGATAAAGAAAAAGACAAAAAGATAACCTACTGAATGGGAGAAACTATTTGCAAATGATTATATGACTGATAAACATTAATATCCAACATATAGAGACAGATTCTACAATTCAACATCAAAAAAAAAAAAAAAACAATCTGATTTAAAACTGATCAGGAGAACTGAATAGACATTTTCCTAAAGAGGAAATGCAGATGGCCAATAGGCACATAAAAAGATGCTCAATGTTGCTAATCATCAGGGAAATGCAAATCAAAACCACAATGAGCTATCACCTCACACCTGTCAGAATGGCTGTCATCAAAATCTACAAATAACAAGTGCTGGTGAGAATGTGGAGAAAAGGGAACTCTCATACACTGCTGGTGGGAAGGTAACTTGGTGCATTCACTGTGGAAAACAGTATGGAGGTTTCTTAAACTAAAAATGGAATTATCAGATGACCCAGAAGTTCCACTCCTGGGGATATATTAAAAAAAAAATCAAAAACACTAATTTGAAAAGATAACACATCCAAACACTCATAGCAGTATTATTTATAATTGCCAAGATATAGAAGCAACCTAAGTGTCCATCAACAGATGAATGGATAAACAAGTTTATACATCACAACTTCTTTATACACACACACACACACACACACACAATGGAACACAGCCATAAAAAGAATGAAATTTTGCCATTCACAGCAACATGGATGGACTTGGAGAGCATCATGATAAGTGAAATAGGTCAGATGGAGAAAGAAAAATACTGTATGATATCACTTGTATGTGGAATCTAAGAAATACAACAAACTAATGAATATAACAAAAAAGAAGCAGACTCCCAGATATAGAGAACAAACTAGTGGTTACCAGTGGCGGTAGGGAAGGGGAGAGGGGCAAGATAGGGGTAGGGAATTAAAAGGTACAAACTATTAGGTATAAAATAAGCTCCAAGGGGAAGTTCCCATGTGGCTCAGCAGGTTAAGGATCCAGCATTACCATTGCACTGGCTCAGGTTGCTGCTGTGGCGAGGGTTTGATCCCTGACCCAGGAACTTCCAAGTGCTGTGGGTGTGGCAAAAAAAAAGGCCACAAAGATCTACCATACAACAGAGGGAATATAGCTGATGTCTTATAACTATAAATGGAGTGTAACCTTTAAAACTTGTGAATCACTGTATCATATACTTGTAGCATATAATATTGTACAGCAACCATACTTCAGGAAAATAAATAAATAAATAAACCAGAAAAAACCCCATAAAGGTAATTTTGAAAAAGGATTAAATCTAAACATGATTTCGTTGAAAACAATCTTTAGAAGATTTATCATCATAAAGAAATACACAATTGTGGGGAAAAATCCTTTGTCAGACACGTATCATTTAAACACAGACATGGGAACCAAGAGAGGGGAAGAGGGTAAATGTGTACTGAACACACCCTGTGCCAAGTAGGTTTTGTTATTCTCACTGCAGAAATTAGAAAACGGAGGCCAGTTAACTGGGGTCACACAGTTCGTCCCTAGAAGAACTAGGTTTTGATCCCAGGTCTGTGTGGCCACAGGCCTTTGGACCTTTTCCATTCCACACTTATTTCCAGGAACAACTGCTCATGTTCTAATCTGCACTCATTTTCTCCATCCTGACAACCCCCTGAGATCTTATTCCCCGCTAGGCTTTCTACTCTACTTGCCATAAAACTTTTATAGAGGAGAAAGTTATAGCTTTCTGGATGGAAAGGTGGTTGGAGGAAATGGATGGACCCTGACTGCTGCCTGACTTCCTGCCATCAGGCAGTGGAACCTGCATTGTCAGAAAGGGCTCCCAGCTGTTTAACGCTGTGCTCCAAAAAAGACTAAACCACTACCGAAGTGGAAATGACACATACTTCATCTCTTTGTAGCGGGAAGCCATCTGGTGCAGCTTTCTCCCTATGTGCTAGTGGCCTTTATACTCAATTGTGCAGGGAATCGAGTTGAGAATTTCCTTAGATCTGAAATCAGCCTTTGGACAGAAACCATCATTCTTCTGGAATTTGTGTCTAAAGGAGAGGTCACGACCCCAGTGATTTCCAGCTGATAGCTACCTGGGGACAATATGGGGCCATGTTTGGTTCTGACAACTGGTGGCTTGGCCAGGGCACATGGCTCGGGGAGGGCAGGAACTGAAGGGAAGTTTTACCACGAATGCTCGTATCTAATGAAAATGTATTCGTTCGTTCATTTATTTATTCACTGGCTCAAACTATGAATGAAGCCTTGTGCACCAAGTGCTGGGGGAAAATAAAGAAATCAAAGCAAATCAAGACATGCATCCTTTCTACTTTTGAAGGGTTCACATAGTCATGGGAGTGAGGAGGCAGATGTGTATATCTCATTTGTTCATGCAATCAACACTGAGCCCTTACTACCTGTCAGTTCCTGGAGTTACAAAGATAAAGAAGACACAGGGCCAGTCCTCAGCGTCTCTCAGTCTCTTAGGGTAGACAGACCACGATCATAGAAAAGTGTAGTAGGCATCAGTTTATGGGCAAAATCAGGGTGTGACAGGAGCACAGTGGAGGAGCTTCTTTGTTAGGAAGGTGCTAAGAGAAGGCTTCTTAGGGGAAGTGATGCATTAGGGTCTGCAGAAGCCAGCCAGATGGAAGGGGTAGGGGAATGGGCATTGCAAGTAGAAGGAACTGCAAAGACAAAGCAAAAAGGGGCTGGGAAAAAGCATGAAACATGTGTGAAAGAAGTCCCAGTAGCCTAGTATGGGCAAAGCAAAGGATGTGGATTTGTGTGGTGAACAGGAGTTGGGTGGTGAAGATAAAGGTAGAGAAGAAGGCAGGGAGGATTACAAAGGGTTTGTGTATTACACTGATCAATTTCAGTTCATCTTAAAATCTTTGAGGAACTGCAGAGAGATTTTAAGTAGGAGATTCAGGATGACCATCTCATCCCGGTTTGCCCTGCACTGTCCCGAGTTTAAAACTCCAAGTCCCACATCCTGGGAACCCCTTCAGGTTTGGGCAAGCCGAGATGGTTGGTCAGGCTATAGCAGAAGGATAGGAAAGATCACTGTAGACGCCTCAGGAAATGCAGAGGAGGGGTTAAGAAGGGAGGGGTAAGACGGCATTAATGGCATTTATAAAGAAACCGTGCACGAATCAGGGCAGTTAGTAGTGAGGAGCAAGAGGAGGGATTGGATTTGAAACAGGAAGTAGAGGCAACTAAATTTAATCACATTTTTACTTGGGTAGGTGGAGGAAAGGTGGAAGAGGAAAGGACAGAATATAAGTGAATTCTTGTTTTCTGATTTGTTGATCAAATAGCATCAGGATATTTTTTCCTTTAAGTTACAGAATGTGCAGAAAAGGAAAGTAAATTATACCTATGATGTTCCTTCAATGACGAGGCATCATCCTGAGTGCTTTATATAAAGTATCTCATTTAATATGCATAACAAGTATGACCTAGGAGAATGGTAATTCTCCTCCAGGGTACAGATGAGGAAACAGGGCTCAGAGAGCCTAAGTCACTTGTTTAAAGTCACACAGCACTGGCATTCCCAATGAGAAATGTCTCGCCTAAGGTCTTCTGCTCTTTCAATACCCCACCCTCCCAACAATGCTCCTGAAGGGCAGGGCAGGGTAGGGCAGAAGGAATGGTAGTTGAGCTGAGCTTTGCTAGAAGATGCTATTTATCCAAATGGAAAAGGAGAGAGAAGAGAACAGCATGGGCTGTCTTTGGCTCTGTCTCTGTGGGACAATAAATAAATACACATGCATGTCAGAATGAATTATTCTTGAACCTTTTATGCAGAACACATACAAAGATGGCAAGATGCTGTCTCATAGCTTGCCCAGCTCAATGCATCTTAATTGCCCAAGTAAAACAAACAAAAATAAACTGAATGATGCTTTCTTCCTATCTTCCAATTTGCTTGCAAATCCCAATGGCTTGCCAATATTTCCCAACACAGAGATGGGTTGTGTTGCCAAGAAATGAAAAAAAGGAGATCTTTGCAAGTAGAGTTCACCACACCCTTCCTTTCAGGAGGTCTTTTGTTTTGGACAATGAACTGGGGGTGAAAGTGCTGCACTCTTGTAGATGTAATTAAAATGGAAGTGGCTTCCCTCTTCCTCAGTGATTCACGTCATTGAAATTAATCATCACTGGGCCAGTCTAGCCGGCTGCCACAGTCTCTATAGGAAATGCATCTCAAGGTGTCTGCTGCAACAGCTGCAATTAAAATCTATTGAGTGAAAAAGAATCTATATTTTCTTACTTTCCTTCCCCACATTGTATGATTTTGATGTCCTTTTTTTTTTTTCCCAACATCTTAATGTTTAGATCTGTATGCTGGCTTATTTAAGTGACGGCTTTCCAATTGTGGTTTCCTTCATCCTAATTCTTCTTTCTTTCTTTCTTTCTTTTTTTTTTTTTTAATTAAGAGAAGCCCTTTCAGTATTTCTTTTAGAATGGGTTTAGTATTGCTGTACTCTTTTAGCTTTTGTTTGTTGGAGAAATTCTTTATTTCCCCTTCTATTTTAAATGATATTCTTGCTGGATATCCTGCTGTGTAGCACTGAGAACTATGTCTAGTCACTTATGATAGAACACGTAATGGGAGAAAAAAGAATGTATACATGTATGTGTAACTGGGTCACCATGCTGTACAGTAGAAAAAAATCTGTATTGGGGAAATAACAATAAAAAAAATTGAAAAAAACCCTATTGAGTGGTGGGATGAAATGAACCAGACACTTGCCACAACAGCAGAGGTGCTGGATAAAAGAGAGATGTGTAATTAACAGATAACTTGAAACGGGGCTGGGGGCTTCATGCAGATTGACACTAGTGCTTTTTTCATGGGAATCATCTGATGGTGAAATTGCTTTATCAACTCTAGTTGTGATTTATTTGGTCATTTATTGTATTTATTACCAACTGCTGGTGGATGATGGTTCAGTCTCAGAAATAACTATTCTCATTTCCTTGAAGGGTATGTACCAATTGTACATATGTACCAAGGAATAAATTGAGCAGGCTGATTCCATTTTTTTTCCCACCTGTGGAGTGGGCATGGGGATCAGTTGTAAGATGAGAAGAAGTTTGTGTGGTTTGTGTTGTTTCTAACTTCTAAACCCTCATTTAATTGAAAAATAGTATGAAGAACACAGCAACCTATGAGAACAAATGACTCTTCTCCAGTCGCTTGAGACCAAAGCAATGTGTGTGTTTTAAGACGGTGTAGTGAAGAAAAAGAAAGTCAGAGATTACTCCATGTAACTTCCCTTTAAGTGACATTTACCTTGAAAGGGAAGAAGAAACAAGTATCTCAAACTCTGACATACTTTTGGAATTCTTACCTATGTCAGGAATAGGTTTGACTGAATATAACTTGGAAGCCTCAAATATCATAGCCTAAAACAAGAATAAAAGTTTATTTTCCTCTTATGTAAAAAGTTTGTAGGTAACGAGTCCAAGGGACAAAAGGGGACCTGCTCTCTCCTTTTAAATACTCTTCCAGGAGACTGCACACCTTCCCTCACCCTCTTATGGCTCATTGGTCAGAACTTAGTTTCAAGGGAAGCTGGGACATGTAGTCCTTATTCTGGGTGGCCATGTATCCACCCAGCAATTACTATTCTGATACTAAAGGTACCAACCATAGACATTAGGTTACTTGATAGTGGCAGTTTAAACTTTTCCATGGGCTTTCTCTGAGTTTCTATGTTTTAGTGCAACCAGTAAGTCCTTCCTGGTTGACAGTTATTTCAATGAACAAAGCTGTTTCCAGAGTTAATGGTTAACAGTGGCTCTCCTGCCCTGTCCACTCAACCCCAAGTGTGCCAGGTAGAATACTGCCATTTTTTTTTTTTTTTTGTCTTCGCACATAGCATGTGGATGTTCCTGGGCCAGGGAATGAACCCCCGCTGCAGCAGTGACCCGAGCCACTGCAGGGACAATGTTGGATACTTAATCCTTAATTTTAATGAAGTTTTTCCAAAAATCATGCTGTTTAGTCCTAACCAGTGGCCATCGGGTAATGCCTAGAGGGTTTAGTACTGCTGTTGTGTGTCAGGGGCTGAGTTCCTGGGAAACAGCTGCCTCCCAGGCCAAAGGGTTTTAAGGCACAAGCCCCCGCCCTGTAAACAATGGGGCATTTGTGCTGGGAAAGGAGACTTTATGGGTGTGGTTGCTAAGGGGGCAGAGGGAATTGGGGAGCCCCTTTCTCAGGACTAAATACAGAGGGCAACAGCTCAAGGGAGCATTTTGTTCCCATCACAGCATGGCATGAAGAGTAGTAGCTCAGGAACCAGAATTCTAACAGATTGTTTCTGGACTCTTTGTTGTTTTTCTTCCTACGTGTGTTTTTCTTTACCCTCTGTCACCATAGTGATCAAAGTTAAAAATCCTTAAATCACAAAGAGCTTACAGGGATGTCTTTAGGATCAATGAGTAAAGAGGGGGCTTAGGATGACAGAACCCTGCACTTTGCCAGGTTTGGGGAGAGAGGGGAGAATTTAGAGGACTGGAGGAAGGGAGAGTGTTAGCTCCTGAAGGAAAGTAAAGTGGGCTGAGTTTAAAGAAGCTTACTGGAGCAAAAAAAAAGAAAAGGAGGGGGAGGGGAAATGGTAGCATGGGGAGCTGGCCTTAACCCATGTGGGCTATAACAGAAGGGACTCAACACTAATTCCCAAGTTCCATGACGACGGATGCAGTCAGTGCAAATGTGGCTTCTGAATGCTCATGGCCTGGACTTGATTTCTGCATCTACCTTTTCTATAAGCCTTTGAGCAAGTCATTTCATTCCTCCAAGTCTCATTTTCCTTATATAAAAAGATGATAATAATAGCACAACTTAAAAGGATTGGGAAGAGACAGTGAGATGATTCACATAGTCTTTAGCAGACTGGTCCTTGGTAGCACACACAAAGTTCACCGTCATTATTAAATTTAGGCAATACTACAGATTGGTGAAAAAGCTATTTTCAGTTATCCTGGAATTATGCTAATAAATGTGAGGGGTAGTGGAAAGGAAGGCGACTTCAAGTAGACAGACACAACCCAAGTCTGAACAAAGTGAGTTGTACTCATTAGCAGTCCTGTAGACACTTTCTTGACTATCTGCCACTTAAACTCCTTGCAGGACTATCCAAGGCCTGTCATTCCCTCTGTAGTAAGTACTGACAGAGTCCATGGCAAGCTGAATGTGTCAGCGCTGTGCTGTTCTTGACTAGAGCAGCACCCTTCCGCTCTTGCAGTAGAATTGTATGCTTATTAAGTGTAAGTTGTATTTGTTCCCAAACCTCCTTATACCACTTATTCTTGTATTTACATAATGGAATTAATTTTTTGAAATTGAGGAGAACTGAGTGACAAAAGGAAGATATTATTTTATGATTGCTTTGAAAGGCAAGTTGCTAAAAATATTGTATAATTAGGTGAAAGCAAAATTACTGTCAAAGATCATGGGGAAGGTTGTAAAATCCAGGGATTCTGCACTGGGATGGCTTGCAAATATCTTTAAGTACTAGATTCACTTCCATAAGGCTGAAACTGGAAACCATGGCTGATGAACTATTCCTTTTTTTTTTTTTTTGCCACTCCCCTGGCATGTGGAAGTTTCTGGGCCAGGGGTCAAACCCATGCCATAGCAGCGACCTGAGCCATTGCAATGACAACACTGGCTTCTTAACCTGTTGTGCTACTGAGGTGATTTATCTTTGCGACTGAAGGAAAATTTATGTGCCATGGTTTAATTTAAAATATTTCACATATTCATCTTAAAATTTTATAATTCCCTGTTTTAACACAGTGTGTTTTATATTATAGTAATCAACTTCTGCTCTTAATTAAGTTGGATGGGAGGGTACCTGACACAATTAGACATTGCTACTTACGCATGGGATCAATATATAGCCAACATAGTTCGTTCTACATTTTCAGCAAGATATTTGTTATTTTAATATAATTCCTTTTCAAAGCCATCAAGAAAATCTTTGATAGTTTGTGATTTGTGTCTAATGTTGCAAACACTGAAAAAAAGTGGCAGAACAACAATCGATCAGAGTCCTATTAGGTGACCACTATAAAATATTATTTATTTTAAACCCATAGAGGATTTAAAAATTTTTTTTAAGAACTTCACTAGTTGGAAAAATCAAAACCCAATTCTCTTTGTACCTATCATGATATATTTAGCAAATCTGTCCCTCACATATTATGGGCACCAATAAGTTAGGAATCAAAGCTCTGAGAGCGTTAGGTTGAGTTCAAACTAGGCAGTTCCTTTGTAGTAAGTTTATGTGAGCAAGACACTGGACACAGAAGAAGGGTGCTTTGATGAGCAGGAGAGAGACACTAATTCAGAGGAAAGTCTGCCAATCAAAATGCCAGAGTGTTATAAACCTCTCCACATGAAGAAGTTTACCAAGATACTCTGGTGTAATACTGTATTTTCCAATATAAGTAAGGAATGGAAACAAGGCAGACATAGCTTATGCAGCAAATATAACTTAAGAGGGAGTTTTGAACAACTGCAGATGGAAAGACATAGTATCATTCCCCACACTTAGCACCCTAGTACTGATATCAGAGAGCAAGACTGGGTCAAAGACAAAAGGTCAGAATGATGTCAGAGACACAGCTTATGCTGGAAAGACAAACCCAAATGCTTAAAGAAGGGATTCTAGGTTCACCTCCAACAGTGATGAAACTTACTTGTATCATACCAACAACCTGCCAAGAACAACTAGAAAAGATGGATAAAACACAACAAAACAACTTGGAGAGATTTCAATGCAGCCAAGACTTGAAGGCCAAGGTCCTGGAGAGAAGGGAAATGCACAGAAGTGAGTCAGATATTCCCAGCTGCTTTTTCCCTCCAAGCACTGGCTTTTTCATCAGCCATGCAAGGCTAAGAGGCTGAGGTGCCAAGCACAGCTTTTGGCAGTCTCCCACGAGTGGGAAGAAAAAGGTGACTTGCGCCAAGATCCTGAAGAGAAAGGAAGGACAGAGAAGGGAGCCCCACACTTGGCATTGCCTTCCTGATTTGTAAGAGTCACAGGACAGAAAGCTTGCAAATCGGAGTAGAAGTGGGTAGCTAAGAGCTTGCAAATCAGAGAAGGGGGTAGCTAAGAGGTTGAACAGAGCTTTCAGCAGTCTCATATTTTGAGAAGATTCAAATTGGAAGTCAGAAACCAGAAGAAGACACTAAGCTCCCCAGGCTTTCAATGAGCCTCTCAAGAAGAGCTGGGTGCTTGGAGTTGGGGTGAACCATAAAAAAGTAGCTCTCACAAAGACTGAACCTCATCTTCACAACTGTCCAACTTAAGATCTGATTGAAGTGATCTGCCCTACTCTCACTGCCTGCTGGAAGTAGAAGTAAGTCTGTGAAGGAAGGTCATGTCATCTAGAGCCTCTACAGCTTTTCCCGCACAATGCCTGGCATTCAATACAAAATTACCAGATATACAAAGAAATCGGACCAAGGGAAGAAGCCAATAGACTCAGAAACACAGGTGATCCAGATACTATAGTCATCAAACCTGGATTTAAACAAAAATGGTGATTAGTATGTTCTAGGAGGCAGAAACCACAAAGGGGAATTTCAGCAACAAACTGAAATTTGTAAAAAAAAAAAAAAGGAGTCAAGTGAAAATTCTAGAACTGACAAATATAACTGGAATTAAGAACGAACAGGTTTAACAGTAGTAGTTTAGGCTAGCAGAAGAGAGGATTAGGGAGTATCCAGACTAAAGTATGGAAGGAAAAATGTAGAAGAAAAGTGTAAGAAACATATGAGAGATGATGGAAAAATTTAACATGTATGTAATTGGAGTCCCAGGTAAAGGGGAGAGAGAAAATTTGGGTAGAACCAATCTTTGAAGACATATTGGCCAGAATTTTCCCAAACTGACAAAAGATATCAAGCTATGGATTTATGAAGTGCTACAAACCTCCTAAATAATAAATTAAATAAATACAAACAAAACCACATCATATAGTGACTCGTTTACACAATTTTTACTCAGCACATAGTAGAACTGCTGAAAACCTGAGACAAAGACAACATCTTTAATGTAGCCATTGAAAAAGACATGTTATCTCCATAAAAGCAAAGTCAGACTGACATATGACTTCTTAACTCAATGGTGGAAGTCAAAGGCAGAGGAATCATGCCTTTTAAATATCAAAAGAAAATAACTGACAACTTACTTTAAAAAAATAACCTTCAAAAATGAAGGCAAAATAAAGATATTTTCGGGCAAACACAAACTAAGAGAATGTTTGCCTGCAAATTCTCCCTCAAAGCAATGCTAAAGGAGTTCTTCAAGTGCAAGAAAATGGTCCCTGATAGGAAACAGAGATGCAACAAGGAAGGAAGAACAACAGAAAGAGTTAATATAGGGGAGATGCTCAGTGAATATTAACTGTACCAAGCCATATGAATAATGTCTGTGCAGGGCTAAATGTATGCAAAATTTCATCATTTGGCACAATAATACTTAAGGCATCAATAAGGTGAGAGGAATTCAAATGTTTTAAGAAACTTGCATTGTCCCAGAAGTAGTGAAAGTATGTCAGATGCTAATATATTAGACCCCAGTAAGTCAAGATGTAAGTTGTAAAGAATGCAAAATCTTCACGGGGGCGGTGGCAACAAAATAAAGCCCTAATCCAGACAGCAGACCTAGACACCCGCCCACACTGCTGCTGTCTTAGGCCTCAATTTAGAGGACTTTGGAGTTAATCTCAGGCCCACTTCTTTGTGTTAGGATTGTATAATATATATATTTGCTCAAGTTTGGGGTTATCTGCATGCAGATAATGCAAAAGGGTGAGTTTTAGATGATTAGCAAATGCATTTGAGAAAGAGAATTCTTCAGCCATTAGTATAGAGGAAAACCTCATTTTGTTTCTTTTATTTACTTATTTTTTGCTTTTTTAGGGCCGCACCTGTGGCATATGGAAATTCCCAGGCTAGGGGTCAAATCAAAGTGACAGCTGTCAACCTATATATACCACAGCCACAGCAACATGGGATCTGAGCTGTGTCTGTGACCTACACCACAGCTTAGGGTGAAGCTGGATCCTTAACTCACTGAGTGAGGCCAGGGATTGAATCCGAATCCTCATGGATATTAGTCAGATTTGTTTCCACTGCGCCACAATGGAAACTCTGAAAACCTCATTTTGAAAGCCCCAATCATATTTGGGGTCATGATCCCAGAGCAGCAGTCAGATGAGCACACCCTTTATATTTGCATTGATTCTTGAATATATTATGCAGAGAGTTCATTGCCTTTTTTAAAAATTAATTTTTCTCCAGATAACATATACATATATCAGTGCTTATTAGTTTAATGTATGCAGCTATGACATTTTATGAAATTCTTAGTCTCTACACCAAGCAAATCATCACTCCTTCACTAATCCCTCTCATATACAAACATCCCAATAAGAATCTGATGTGTTTTGATGTATTTAAAGGCTATTTTGGAAAAAGATTCCAGTTCCCCCAGCCCTTCCCCAAAGGGCTGCTCTCAGGAGCTGAAGTTACCAATGAACAGGCTGCCTCTAACATGCATGGATCAATGCCCTTTGGGACAGCATAGCTTGCCAGTTAATAGACTTTTGATTTTCTTTAGTCATTGATTAATGAAGCAGTAATTTTGCTTTTGAATGGGAAGATAAATTAAGAATTTACTGTAACTGGAGCCTACTGGGAAATGGGCTGTGTTTGGAGAACTGGTGGTACTTATGAAGATAGAGAGGTCAGATGGCCAGTTTTGCTTACAGCATTCTTTCTGTCAGGAAACCGAGGGCTAAAGTGTTCAACTTAATTCAATAGACACTTATCAATATATTATGAACTGTATGTAAAGAGGAGAGGAAGGGGTGGGACTGGGGTACAGCCTGGTTCAGACAGATGCCTACCTTGTGTTAGTTCTTCCAGAGGTGTGGGCAGATACCAGAACACAAGGCAGGGAGGGGGCCAGCATGGGATACAAGACGCTGTGGAAGATTTGAGGAGCTAGAAACAACAGGCATTTGGATGGATCAGGAAAGGCATCATAGCAGAGAGGGATGTGGGAGGCTGTGGAATTCTGATAGATGCAGGTGGAAATGAAAGCACTTCTAGAGATGGAGGGTCAACATGAGGAAAAGCAAAGAGCCAGCAAAAAGGAATGAACTCAAATTCCAGTGCTACTGACTCTTAGCTGTGTGACCTTGTGTTAGTTACCTAAATTTTCTGGGCTTTAGTTTTTCTCAACTGGAAATGAAATCAATTATAACCACCTTTACAGAGTTGTTGTGAAGGTTCATTGAAATTGGTTAGTTGGTAAGGAATCTATCATAGCACCTGGTACAGGGTAGACACCCAGTAAAGGGAGGCTATGAGCCACATGAGGTTAA
Source organism: Phacochoerus africanus (assembly GCF_016906955.1). NCBI lineage: Eukaryota > Metazoa > Chordata > Mammalia > Artiodactyla > Suidae > Phacochoerus > Phacochoerus africanus. The sequence continues at coordinate 46,537,137 of NC_062547.1, forward strand.
AAAATGGTAGCAAGATTTTGAAGGAATCATCTGCCTTCCTTCCTTACATCTTCCTTTTCTGAGAAAATGCACCACTTTTTTTTTTTTTGGTTTTCTGTCTATCCAAACTCTGAATCCTTGAGCTCTTGCAGGCTGAGATCTGTGGCTCGTGTACCTGTGCCCATAGCAGGCGCACAGAAAAGCTTCTGGAAAGAGTGACTGAATGAACATGTCTGTCCTACTCCATCTCCCAGTGCTCTCCCATCACTTAGAGCTTCATGAAGGTATTTCATGCCTCTGAGCAGCCTTGTGGGCCCTTCCCTTTAGTCTACCCAGAAAACTCTCTTCATCCTTCAAAATTCAGCTCATGATTTTGTTGAGGTTCTTCATTCAAGGCAGAATTGGACAGATTGGATACTTTCTCCTTAGTAGGCTCAGTACATAACTCTTATCATAATGTGCAGCTCATCAACTTGGAATTGCTTGCTGTCCCCTCTGTCTCCCTCAGACCTTGCAAACCTTATGGCTACTCAGTGTCAAGGGGACATAACGTCATAATGTGGGGGCAGAATCTGAGAAGGCAGCAGAACATCTCTCTGTGAGATGGGGCTCCTGTTTCCTCTTTTGTTTACCTATTTCTATCCTAAGGAAAAACTGATATGTTTACATAGTCACAGAACAATTGGAAGCATGACTTATGGTTTTATAATTTCAGCAGCTAAGTTCATATGCTATGATGTTTCAGAAATGATTTAATTTTCCCCCTCATCTCTTAAGATTAGGATTTTAAGTTGTTATGTGGGGTAGAGAGCGCATTATCACCTGAAGGGATGGCATGATGGGTCTTCCACATTCGGGCTTATTCCTTTCAGGGTCTCAGTGCCTTGCACACAATAGATGTTTAATAATTGCTTGATCAATGAAGAAATATCCTTGTTTCTGGTCACTTCCCTCCCAGAAACCTCAACGGCTGCCCTATTCCTCCTGGTCTTCGTGTAACCTCGGCAGCCTTTTATTGAAGTTTGTTCATGAGATGAGCCTGGGTATTCAAGTCTGTTCACCAGATGATGTAATCTCCCTTTACAGGCCTGTCCCTCTGCTCTCATGCCACATATCTCTCACTGCAGGCAAGATGGACACCCAGGTGGTGGCTCTTTGCTCCCTGGAGGGCATGTTCAACAGACTGGAGGACCGACTTGCATGGGGAGCACCTTCAGGTTGAGAGAGCTGAAGAACTGAATGGACAGGAGGACAGACCACAGAGACTCTGACCACAGGTGGGAAATGAACAACGCTTTCTCAAAATAGACCCGAAGACCAGATGTAGAGGTGGTGGGGGACACAGATCTTGGGACATCAATCCCCTTCAGATAAAGGGCAGGCACTGGCTGCACCCCTAATATGCTCAGTTATGGGTCCATCCTCACACAGAGGAGGAGATCACAAAAACTGCTATCCTTGTCCTGATGGTCCAGCAAGAGCAAGACAAGAAAGGCGCTAACATTTTTTGAACATTGAAATGCTGAGTTTAATGCTGTACATGAAATCTCAGTTTCTGGGGCGGGGGAAGGTTCTGCTCTGTGTTCCCTGTGTGCCCTGGACTGGACTTTTCTGGCCCAAGTTGTGCCGTGTTTTAATTACCTATTTCTATGTCAGTCTTTCCCAAGAGATCACGAGCCTCTTAAGGATAAGTGATCTTTCAAATACGGGGTTTGACATATGAATGAATGAATGGATGAAGTCTACACAGTGCATTTTTTTTTTTTTTTTACCACTAGATGGCAAATATTCACTGGCAAATGCACTCTAACCTGTCTCAGACACAGTCTGGTGAAAACCAGATACATTTTTCAGTACATACAACAGGATGGAATTTCAAGGGATTCCTATGCCTCCTCTTTTAGCAGAGAACAGAGAAAGCCCCCACACAGATGTTGGGAGCCCTGGGCGCTGATCTGTGCTGCCATTAACGTTTGGGCAAGTCAGGTATATTTTCCAAGCCTCAGTCTTATTTTTTAAAAAACCCATGGACCTGGTAACTTCAGATAAACATTTATTAGCATCTGTGATATCCCAGACCCTGACTCTGGTATAGGGGGTAAAGAAATGACTCAGGAAAACTTCTTGCCTCTAAAACAATGTTTCACATCTCTTATAAAAGCCCAGTTTGTGGTCATTCAAAAAATATCTGTTGCAGACTCCATTCAAGTTCTGATTTTTTTTTTGTTATTAGAATTTTGAATGTTGTTAAATGGCTATTTCTAATGCTTATTATTATTTTTTCTGGCCACACCCATAGCACATGGAAGTTCCTGGGGCAGGGACTGAATCTGAGCTGCAGCTGTGACCTAAGTTGCAGCTGTAGCAATGATGGATCCTTAACCTACCACACCAAGCTGGGGCTCGAACTGGCACCACTACAGAGACAAGCCGGATCACTAACCTGCTGTGCCACAGCAGGAGCTCCTCTAACTGCTTATTCTTTTTTTTTTTTCTCTTGCTTTTTAGGGCTGGACCCGTGGCATATTGAAATTCCCAGATTTGGGGTCCAATCTGAGCTACAGCTGCTGGTCTACACCATGGCTACAGCAATGTGGGATCCGAGCCATGTCTGTGACCTACACCACAGTTCATGGCAATGCTGGATCCTTGATTCTTAACCTACTGATTGAGGCCAGGGATCAAATATGCATCTGATCCTAGTTGGGTTTGTTAACTGCTGAGCCACAAAGGGAACTCCTAAATGCTTATTCTTTTTAAAAAATTAATTTTTTATTACTCAAAGAATTTTATTATATTTATAGGTGTACAATGATCATCACAACTGATTTTCATAACATTTCCGTCCCTAACCACTAGCACATCCCCCTATCCCCCAACCTGTCTCATTTGGAAACCATAAGTGTTTCACAAGTCTGTGAGTCAGTATCTGTTCTGCAAAGAAGTTCATTGTGTCCTTTTTTTAGATTCCACATGTAGGTGATAGCATATGATGTTGGTGTCTCACTGTCTGACTAACTTCACTTAGCTTTATAATTTCTAGGTCCATCCATGTTGCTGCAAATTCCATTATTTCTTTCCTTTTAATGGCTGAGTAATATTCCATTGTGTATATGTACCACATCTTCTTTATCCACTCCTCTGTTGATGAACATTTAGGTTGTTTCCATGTCTTGGCTACTGTACATAGTGCTTCAATTAACATTGGAGTATATATATCTTTTCAAGTCATGCTATTCTCTGGGTAGATGCCCAGAAGTGGGATTGTTGGATCAAATGCTAATTCTATTTTTAGTTTTCTAAGGAATCTCCATACTCTTTTCCACAGTGGTTGCACCAATTTACATTCCCACCAACAGTGTCTTGGATTGGAAGAATCAATATTATCGAAATGACTATACTACCCAAGGCAATCTACAGATTCAATGCAATCCCTATCAAATTACCAAGGACATTTTTTCACAGAACTAGAACAAAATATCTTAAAGTTTATTTGAAAGCACAAAAGACCCAGAACAGCCAAAGCCATCCTGAGAAAGAAAAATGGAGCTGGAGGAATCAGGCTTCTGACTTCAGATTATACTACAAAGCTACCAGTCATCAAAACTGTATGGCAATGACACAAAGACAGCAACATAGATCAGTGGAATAGGATAGAAAGCCCAGAATTAAACTCATGCACCTACAGTCAACTAATCTATAACAAAGGAGGCAGGAATATACAATGGAGAAAAGACAGCCTGTTCAACAAGTGGTGCTGGGAAAACTGGACAGCCACATGTAAAAGAATGAAATTAGAACACTTCCTAACACCATGCACAAAAATAAACTCAAAATGGATTAAAGACCTAAATATAAGATTGGATACTATAAAATTCTTAGAGGAAAACTTAGGCCAAACACTCTCTGATGTAAAGGACAGCAATATCTTCTCAGATCCACCTCCTAGAGTAATGACAGTAAAAATAAAAATAAACAAATGGGACTTAATTAAACTTCAAAATTTCTGCAAAGCAAAGGAAACCCTAAACAACACAAAAAGACAACCCACAGAATGGGAGAAAATATTTGCAAATGAAGCGACTGACAAGGGATTAATCTCCAAAATTTATAAACACCTTCTGCAGCTCAATACCAAAAAAAACCCCAAAACCAAAAAAAACCCCAAAAAACAAAAAACGAACAACTCCATGAAAAAATGGGCTGAAGATCTAAATAGGCATTCTAAAGAAGACATACAGATGGCAAAAACAAAAAACAAACAAACATGAAAAGATGTTCAACATCTCTCATTATTAGAGAAATACAAATCAAAACCATTATGAGGTACCACCTTATACCAGCCAGAATGGCTATCATCAAAAAGTCTACAAACAATAAATGCTAGGGAGGGTGTGGAGAAAAGGGAACCTATTGCTTATTCTTAACTTCCGGATTTAGCACACGGTTGCAAATGGCCTGTGAATAGGCTCCCATCCTAAGTGCACACTCTAAGAAGTAGAGTTTACACCAGCAGGGGACTCAGGCCCATGAATGTGGTGCAATCTAGAGACAAGTTCCCCTCTTCTGCAGAGTATTAACTCTTAAATCATGCAGAACCACACCCTGGAAGCTTTGGAGGTGAAGATGGAATGCTTCTGATCACTTCTGGAGCCTTCCTGGAGGAGTTCTGGCCAATCTTTTTTTTTTTTTTTTTGTCTTCTTAGGGCTGCACCTGTGGCATAGGGCAGTTCCCAGGCTAGGGGTTGAATTGGAGCTGTAGTTGCCAGCCACAGCCACAGCCACAGCCACAGCGACATTGAATCCAAGCCTCATCTGCGACCTATACCACAGCTCACAGAAATGCCAGATCCTTAACCCACTGATTGAGGCCAGGGATTGAACCTGCATCCTCATGGATACTATTTGGGTTTGTAACCCACTGAGCCACAATGGGAGACACCCTCTCTGATCTTTTAAGACATCAGGCCCTCCCAGGCCATGTGGCTGCCCCATACCAGAGGGGCTTTGGGCAGTTTTCAGCCCTTCCCACACTGCCTGGCTTTTAGGGTCTTCTTGTTTGTGGCCTCAGCACTCAGACCTAAGGCCAAGCACTTATTATGACCTTTGCTTTCCTCCTTGGCCATGTCTCATATTCTTTTTTTTGAGTTAACTGCTCTTCACCACCAGGATTATAAACCTCTACCTCTGCCTAGTGCAGTTCTTGGGACCATGTCTTCAGGGGAGGTTTTTAGGCATATTGGTTTCATGTTGGCCTGATGCCATGAACAGAGTCTAGACAAGCTCTGTTGGTCACCAGGATGAGAACCATCCACCAAGAACACCCAATGTGCTTTCTTATGTGCTATCTTTTAAAGATTCCTAAGCTTGAGTGTTTGGTTTATTTCAACTATAAAATAATCACTTTCTTGAGTAGATATTGCAAAGACATGGTACAATATTCAAAAGGCACCAGAGGCAATACAGTGTAAGGTTACCCTTCCATTCCCATCTTACAGTCTCTGTTTCTCACCCCAGAGGCAACCATTATTCATATTCTTATATATCTTTCAGGAGATGCAAACGTACATCTTTAGTGATAACACAAGAGGAGTACACTATAAGTACTCTGCTGTACTTTCTTTCTTTTCCCCCTTTTCTTATGATTTTTATTTTTTACATTATAGTTGATTTACAGTGTTCTGTCAATTTCTACTACACAGAAAAGTGGCCCAGTCAAATATATATATATACACACACTTTTTCCCACATTATCCTCCATCATGTTCCATCACAAGTCACTGGATATAGTTCTCTGTGCTATACAGCAGGATCTCATTGCTTATCCACTCTAAATGCAACAGTTTGTATTTATTAACCCCAGACTCCCAGTCCATCCTACTCCCTCTTCCTCCCCCTTGGCAACCACAACTCTCTTCTCCAAGTCCACGAGTTTCTTTTCTGTGGAAAGGGTCATTTGTGCCTAATATTAGATTCCAGATATAAGTGATATCACATGGTATATGTGCTTCTGACTTATTTCACTTAGTATGAGAGTCTCTAGTTCCATCCATGTTGCTGCAAATGGCATGATTTTCTTCTTTTTTGTGGCTGAGAGCATTCCATTGTGTATATATACCACATCTTCTTGATCCATCCATCTGTTGATGGACATTTAGGTTGTTTCCAGGTATTGGCTATTGTGAATAGTGCTTCCATGAACAAAAGGAGTATATATCTTTTTCAAGGAAAGTTTTGCCAGGATATATGCCCAAGAGTGGGATTGATGGGTCATATGGTTCTATATTTAGTTTTCTGAGATTCCTCCATACTGCTCTCCATGGTGGTTGCACCAATTTACATCCCCAACAACAGTGTAGGAGGGTTCCCTTTACTTCACACCCTCTCCAGCAGTTGTTATTTGTTGACTTGTTAATGATGGCTATTCTGACAGGTATGAAGTGGTACCTCATAGTAGTTTTGATTTGCACTTCTCTAATAATCAGTGATGCTGAGCATTTTTTCATGAGCTTGCTGGCCATCTGCATTTTCTTTTTAAATTAAATGATGTGGCTTGGCAATGTTTAATCTCAAATTCTCATTTTTATTTAACTGGTCCCCTGTTAATGGATATTTAAGTTTTTTCCCACTCTTTCTGTTGTAAACAATGTTTGGTAAATAGTATGTGCCGACATGTAAGTCTATCTGTGTATGTACGTTTATGGATAGGACTACAAGTTAGAGAAATGTGCCCTCCGCAAAGCTACACCACTCAGCACTGCAACAATTAGCATATAGCAGTGTCTGTTTTTCTACACCTCTTTCAACATATGGTTATCAAAAGCCTAATAGATCAAAAATTATAGCTCTGTGGAATGAATTTGCATTTCTATAATTGTAAATGAGGTTGAGCATATTTTAAAATATATGAAAGCCATTTGATTTCCTTTTCTGAGAAATGTCTGTCTTGATCATTTAAGAAATTAGTTTATTGGTCTTTTAAAAATTGATCCATAAGAGCTCTTTATAAATTAAAGAAATTAGCCCTTTGTTTACTGTATAGGCTATAAATATTTGTCATTTGTCTTTTTTATTTTTTGGCTTTTTTGGGTTGCACCCACAGCATATGGAGATTCCCAGGCTAGGCGTCTAACCAGAGCTACAACTGCTGGCCTATACCACAGCCAAGCAATGCCAGATCCTTAACCCACTGAATGAAACCAGGGATCAAACCTGCAACTTCATGGTTCCTAGTCGGATTCATTAACATTGTGCCATGACGGGAACTCTTGTCTCTTGTCTTTAAAATGACTAAATATAAAAGATGCTTTTAGGGAGTTCCCGTTGTGGCATGGTGGAAATGAATCTGACTAGTATCCACAAGGATGTGGGTTCGATCCTGGCCTTGCTCAGTGGGTTAGGGATCTGGCGTTGCTGTGAGCTCTGGTGTAGGTCACAGCTGAGGCTCCGATCCTGAGTTTTCATGGCTGTGGTGTAGGCCAGCAGCTATAGCTCTGATTCGGCCCCTAGCCCAGGAACTTCCATATGCCATGGGTGCGGCCATAAAAAGCAAAAAAAAAATAAAAAAGTAAAAAAAAAAATTAAGTTTTGTCTGGTATGCCAGGATTGGGATTGCTAGATCATATGTAAATTCTATTTTTAGTTTTTTGAGGAACTTCCATATTGTTTTGCATAATGACGGCACCAGTTGCATTCCCATCAACAGTATAAGAGGATTCCCTATTCTCCATTTCCCCTCCAACATTTATTATTTGTAGACTTTTTAATGATGACCATTTTGACTGGTGTGAGCTGGTACTTCATTGCAGTTTTGACTTATATTTCTCTAATAATTAGCAATGATTAGCATTTTTTCATTTTTGTGCCTTCTTTGGAGAAATGTCTATTTAGGTCTTCTATTTTTTGATTTTTTTTGTTATTGAATTGCATGAGCTGATTATATATTTTGGAAATTAAGCCCTTGTTGGTTGCATCATTTGCAAATATTTTTTCACTCCATAGGTTGTCTTTTCATTTTGTATCTTTTTTTTTGTATCTTTTTTTTTCTGTGCAAAAGCTTATAAGTTTGATTAGGTCCTATTTGTTTATTTTTGTTTTTATTTCTATGGCGTTGGGAAACTGACCTAAGAAAACACCGGTATGATTTATGCCAGATAATGGTTTCCTTATGTTCTCTTCTAGGAGCTTTATGGTATCATGTCTTGTGTTTAAGTCTTTAAGCCATTTTGAGTTTATTTTTGTGTACGGTGTGAGGATGTGTTCTAACTTCATTGATTTATAAGCAGCTGTCCAACTTCCCTAGCACTACTTGCTGAGGAGATTGTCTTTTTCCCATTTTATACTCTAACCTCCTTCGTCAAAGATTAATTGGCTGCACATGTCTGAGTTTATTTCTGGGCCCTCTATTCTGTTCCTTCGATCCATATGTCTGTTTTTGTGGCAATACCAAGCTGTTTTGATTACTATAGCTTTATAGTATTATCTGAAGTCTGGGAGGGTTATGCCTCCTGATTTGCTATTTTTCCTCAGAATTTTTTGACAATTCTGGGTATTTTATGGTTCAACATAAATTTTAGAATTTTTTTTATGGTTCTGTGAAAAATGACATGGGTAGTTTGATAGAGATCACATTAAATCTGTAGATTGCTTTGGGTTTGGATAGTACATCATTTTAGCGATCCCACTCCTGGGCATATAATCAGACAAAAATGTAATTCAAAAAGATACATGCATCCCTGTGTTCATAACAACAGTATTTACAATAGCCAAGACATAGAAACAACCTAAATGTCCATTGACAGATGAATGGATAAAGAAGATGTTCTGCACACCCCCCACCCTCCCACAGGAATATTATTCAGCTATAAATAAGAATGAAATAATGCCATTTGCTACAACATGGAAGGACCTAGAGGTTATCATACTAAGTGAAGGAAGTTGGAAAGAGAAAGACAAATGCCACATAGTATCACTTATATGTGGAATCTAAAATATGACATAAATCAACATATCTATGAAATAGAAACAGACTTGGACATAGAGAATAGACTTGTAGTTGCCAAGGGAGGTGGGGGAGGGAAGAATTGGGAGTTTGGGATTAGCAGATACAAACTAGTATACATAGAATGGATAAACAACAAGGTCCACTATATAGCACAGAGAGTTATACTCAATATCCTATGATAAACCATAATGGAAAAGAATATGAAAGAGATTATATAATAGTTCATATATATATATATATGTATATATATATGTATAACTGAGTCACTTTGCTATACAGTAATTAACACAATATTGTAAATGAATTGTTCAATAAAATTTAAAAAATTGGAGATATAAAAATACCCAAAGAAGCAAAATTTTAAAACACCAAAACAAAAACCAATCAACCAACCAACCAACCAAAAGAATAAATGTGTGTTGTACACTATTATATGCTCATTAGAATTAACATATTTTTAGTGAAAAAATTAAATTAACAATCTCATCCTTTAAAAAAGAGAGGTTTTTAGTTGATCAATGGTTTCTTTTTACAGCCTCTGGGTTTTGTGGCATGCTTGGAAGAGACTTTAGATTATAAAAGTACTCTATCTTGTTTTCTTCTAATGCTTTTATATCTTAATTTATTAATATTTAAATCTTTGCTATATTTGGGGTTTAAGGATTCAAGTATGGAGCAAATTGTGTTTCTTATGGCTTCTAGTTGTACCATGACTATCTATTTTAAAAACTACATTTTTTTCTCCAACTGATAGGAAATCATATGGATTTTTAAAATTTAAAATAAATTTCAGTCTTTTTCTAGGCTTCCTATTATATTCTAGTGATCTGTTTACTCATTGGCTAGTGTCACACAGTTTTATTTAATATAGATTTGTCCTGTAGTTTTTAAACATCTGGTTTGGCTAGTCTTCTTTCCTTACTTCCCCTTCCAATCGTTATTATCTTTCAGACATTTTCTTGACTATCAAGTTTTCATTTCCATACAATCAGCCTATATAATTTTTTAAACTATATTTTTTTGGGAAGAACATTACATTTACAGATTAAGTTTGGAGTATTGGTCTTTCTGCAATATTCACTTTCTTATCAGTTTTCTTTGTCTATTTAAATAACATTCTTTTAAAAACATAACATGTATATGTATAAATAGTACAAGAGGGCATATGGTGAAATGTGAATACGTCTTTTGGTTCTGACCCCTACTGCTTCCAGTTTGCTCCAGAGACATTGAGTTTCTTTTGTGTGTACATAGAAATATTCTATGCATACCAAATTCTTTATGTGCATATAATCATTTGACTCTGACCCACCTGTCTTTTCCCCAGATGGCAGCTTGCTAGAGATACTTTTCTGCTTTTCCCCACCTAAGAATATATACCAGGAAGTATTCTCTGTAAGTACCAACAGATATGCCTTAGTCCTTTTAATAGCTGGATGGTATTTAATTACATAAAAACAGTCAGAATTTTTCAATATGTCCACTATTGATGAAATATCACTTCTTTCCATCTATTATTTTATAAACAATGTTGCAGTGAGTATCCTTCCCCATATATCTTTGAGTGAGAATATTTCTGACAAATTCCTAGACACAGAATTACTATGTCAAGGTATAAAGAAAATGTATTCACAATAGTGTAAACATACTCAACATTATGTAAATGGTTAAAAATGGTGAAGATGTTATTACATTATATGAGTTTTTTTCACCACAATAAAAAAAGAAAAAGTACCATTTTGATAGATGTTGCCAAATGGCCTCTAAATCTTGATAATTATTATTTCCCCATTTAAATTTGCCTTCTGTTTGCAATATTTCGGCTCAACTGCTGTAAAAATAGATATTTAGTGAGTTAAATAATTTCAAGTTCTGAATAAAACTGTCCCCTATTTCTTTCATAGAGAGATCCTCAGAAAAATTCCCAGGGATTGATAATGCTCTGATATAAAACTGTGGAGGTCGGGAATTGCTGCTAAGAGCAGGGCTCTGCCTCCTTCCAGCAAAGGCAGCCTGTGCTAGTTTTATTAAACTACACACACACAGAAAAACAGGCATCGCTGAATCACTTTGGCTCATTCTGGCTGCTTGTCCTACTGTGATTTAGATTTGTTTGAAGATCCAACTGAAAGCAAGCAAGAGATTTCATATGACTGAAATCACACCTTTCAAATGATGTTCTAATTTCTGTATCAAGTATCTGTGACTGAGAATCTTTATTTAATTCATTTTCCATCCTCACCCCTAGTATCACTTTATTTTTATCAATCACAAGTGACCATTCACACACACTCCATGGAGTTAAGTCTTGAATGACAGAAGAGGACAAAAGAGGTATGGATGACAACATTAATGTAACCAAAAGAAAAGTGGGCACCCCTGGGGACCATGTACAGCAGACTGACAAACCTAAAATCTTTTACTCAATCTGATTCCAGGAAGCCTTGAAAACCACTGTAGGTCTTTACTGAATGCTTCTTGAAGAGGTAGCAGAGGGTTAATTACATTACACGGTGTTCTGAAAAAAAATGCTGCTAAAAATTCCCTTTTGATGCCTCTTCTTTTAGAAACTGAATTTACTAAAAATCTTCTTTAGACCTTTCTTTCTCTTCTGCATTTCCAGTCCAAATGGCAACTGCTCAAATATGTCTCTTCTCACTTAGAATTCTGACACTGTCCCTGCTTCCTGGCCTTACTTATCCTCTTCCTGTTCCTTTTTCCTAGTCTACTTTCTCTAGCAGCTTTTATGTAGCACAGTTTACCTCTTCTTTCAATTGCATTCCCACCCAATAAAACTAAAGCATCTTAGAAGGTGAGAGGACAAGGGGATTATAAATTCATCAAATTTAATTTTTTGTTCTAATACTAAGAGAAATAATGGGTCATAACTTCAAGCCAGACCTTGCATGTGTATTATTTCATAACCAACGTATGTAGTTCATATTCTCATTATCACCATTTGCAAATGAAAAATCTAAGGTTCAGTGAAGTTAGGTGACCTACTCAAGGTCAAAGTTGTAGGAAGCTTGCCTACTTGTCCTGTACTGTTTTCATGGTTCTTAAGTAAAAATGCAAGGCAGTAGGTAATTGCAATGCAATGCAAAATCCAATAAGTGGTCTTGACGCCCATATCTCTTCTCTGATCTTTGCCTTTCCAGATCCTTATATTTATATCTAGAGATATATATCCCCTGGTCCCTCCTCAAAGGCTGACCCAATCCCTAGACTTAGAATTTCTTGGCCAATTGCCTTAGCAGTCTGGGTTTCTATTGATCTCTTCTCTTTTTTTTGTGTTAAGTTTCTATTCTCTTTAGTGCTCCTCCTTGACATCCTGGCCTGATAATTCTGTCTGGTTTTTTTTTTTTTTTTTTGGTCTTGGGTTCTACAACTTGGTCTATTTCTTGCCATTCCACTGCTGCCCTGAAATATCAATCAATTTACCTTCTACCTTCAATTCCCTTTATAAAATTTTATTTATTTATTTATTTATTCATTTTTTATGGCTGCACCTGTGGCATATGGAAGTTCCAAGGCTAGGGGTTGAATCGGAGTTGCAGCTGCAGGCCTGTGCCCTGGCAATGCAGGAGCTGAGCCGTATCTTAGACCTATGCCACAGCCTGGGGCAACACTGGATCCTTAATCCATTAAGCAAGGCCAGGAATTGAACTTACCTCCTCACAGACAGTATGAGGGGTTCTTAGCCTGCTGAGCCACAATGGAACTCCTCAATCTTTTTTTTTTTTTTTTTTTTTTGTTAGTGTAAACTGTCCTATTCACAACCCCTGTATGAAGTGATAGGCTTTATGGTTCTTTACATGGGGATAGCTGCAGATTGGATTAGAAGTAGATATCTGGAGTTCCCGTTGTGGTGCAGCAGAAACAAATCCAACTAGGAACCATGAAGTTGCAGGCTTGATCCCTGGCCCCAATCAGTGGGTTAAGGATCCGGCATTGCGTGAGCTGTGGTATAGGGTGTAGACGGCGGCTCAGATCTGGCCTTGCTGTGGCTCCGGCGTAGGCCGGCGGCAACAGCTCTGATTAGACCCCTAGCCTCCACATGCTGCAGGTGCAGCCCTAAAAAGACCAAAATATAAATAAATAAATAAATAAATAAATAAATAAATAAATAAATAAATAAATAGAAGTATATATCTGATGCCTGGAGCACTCACGCACAGACTGTCTAATGATCAATCTGTCTTTCCAGTGTTTTAACTAAGAGTCACCAATACTGCTCAGGTAGCTATGGGAAGCTAGGAAGAAAGACATGTAGCCACTATCTGGAGCCATATGCAACCTAAGTAATGAGACAGCAGATCTATTGAGAAAGGATGGTGGAAGATTTTCACTTGGTGGAAGATGTTCACTTAGAAGAGCATAAAAAAGACCATGTGACTCTGGGGGGTGCTGACATGGGAGAGCATCAGTGATTGTCCCAGCCTGATGCCTTCTGGTTACGGTTTTCAGGAGGCTATTTTTTTTGCAGTCAGTGTTAACTTGTGTTCTTCTGAGTTATACTTTTCCCCTGCAATAAAGTCTCCTTTGTTCTTGAGTTATTTTGAGTGGGTTCCTGTTATTTACCACCAAGAGACTTCACTAGACCATCTCCTTCCAGGGATTGGGAGGCTTGTCTGTGTTTCTTCCCCCTGCAAGTGTCCTGTTGTAAATGGGAAGATCTCCTGTTTGGAGCTGCCTCTAGCCTTGTTCTGGAGGTGGCATTGAACTAGCTTCTGTGAGCATCCAGATAGAGCTGTTCCAAGGTAGAGGGAGAACGTGAGCACAGGAATAGCATTGGAACAGGCGTGGAGTGTTGTTGCAGCTCTTTTTAAATATGAGGGATGTGATTATTGTCCTCAAATTGTGTAGGGTCAACTTTGGGACAGACAGAGGGTTGAGGTTATCAGGAGATGACAAGCAGTGGTGGGAGGGGCAGGCAGTGGCAGGCCCTGGGGGATGGCAAAGTGGTGTCCTCATCCTGTGGTGTCCTCGGGCTGACTGACATGATGGATTTGAACCTTTAGAATCATTAACCTGTCTAGTTCCTGCAGAGGCTCTTCTGTCTTAGGAAAAACCCCTCACTTTACTGATGAGGAAGTAGTGACCAAGAACAAAAACATGGTGATGATAAGTAACATTTAGTGAGTACTTTCTACAGGGAAGGCTCTGCTCCAAGCTCTTTATACACATCAGCTCCATTCGTCCTCATGGTACCACTATAAAGCTAGCTTCTTACCATCTTCATCTCATATAAAAGGAAACCAAGACACAGAGGGCTCAAGTCACACAATAAGTAAAAGCTGGAACCAGGATTTGAACCCAGGAATCACTCAGAGCCAATGCTTTTAGCTATTATATGGGACTATTTTTCACAAGCACTGGAAATCATTGAAACTTTATTATTTTAAATAAAAGCTGTTTGTGTGCATGTATGCTGGGGGGACTTTCTCAAATAGATGAGGCTGTTTATATATTCATGATTCATGGAGAATGTCAGAAATCAGGTGATGGTTTTAATTTTTTAATTTTTAATTTTAGAGCCACACCCACAGCATAGGGAGGTTTCCAGGCTATGGGTAGAATCAGAGCTGCAGCTGCCAGCCTATGCCACAACTGCAGCCATGTCAGATCCAAGCCATGTCTGCAACCTATACCACAGCTCACGGTAACACCGATCCTTAACCCATTGAGTGGGGCCAGGGATCACACCTGTGGTAACTAGTCAGGTTTGTTACTGCTAAGCCACAGTGGGAACTCTGGTTTTAATTTTAATTAGAGGAAAGTGATCGCAAGTTTAGAAAGTGAAAAATCAGGAAAAATAATAGTTCAGTAGACTAATGATTCAAAGGAGATGAGAAAAGAAAATTCTCAAACTCTTTCTGCCAGTTCACAGAGCCTTAAAAACCATTTCAGCTTTAAAGAAAAAGAACATCTGCTTGTTTATTGACTCTTGTGCCATAGGTGGTGCGATAATCCTGCCAGGAGGTTTAAGGAATCCGCCAAAGTGAGGCCTCCTGAAGGTGAAATAATCAATGTCTATGTTAGGGTCCACTATTATCTAACTTCTTGCAGTCAGGGAAGTCTTGAATCTAGAGAAATATAAAAGTTGCAGTGTTTTTTCCTAGCATTTTTTTGTGAGTGAGTGCCTATTCATAGCTCATGGTTTTATGCAAGAGATTTGCCTGAGCTGCTCCAGGTCTTTGCTCAAAGCCCATAACACCCCCCTTTAACAGGAGTGAACATAATCTTTTGATTAAAGGGTCCAGAGAGAAAAAAGGAAGGTGCAAACAAAAAAACTCAGATGGAACCAGCTGGGACCAAGACAGCAATGAATCTGACCTCCAATAGACCCTGAGTCTCATTATACACTGATTCTACTATATTAGCACATTAAATGACACACCTACTAGCAGCTGTGACTTGACTTTAAGGACCAAAAAAGAATAAAAAGGGGGTGGCACCCAACTCCCTTGAAAAAGCCTTGTCTCTTCCCCTGTAGACTAGTGCAAATGCCTCCCCATTACTAGCGTCACTCCTCCTTCCTTTGCCTTTACTCTTTAAAGTCAAATCCCTCTTGCCAGATGGGCAAGAAGTTGATCTTAATTCCCACTTCTCCATTCTTCAGCCGCTGAATAAAGCTTGTGCTGTGTAAATCTCAGTTTGGGTTCTGTTATTCACTTCCTTGAACCAGAACTTCCTCGAACCAGAGCCTCAGCCGGACTAGGGCCCCAGCACAGTCCATACAAATTTAGTAGCAAGCCATTTATGGCACATGTGTCGAGTCACCAATTCAGACACTGGTTGAGCACCTACTATGTGTGAGAGAGTGTACTGAGTGCTAGGGACATAGTGGATGTCAGGAAACATGAAAGATGAGCTGATGCAAGGGATCTCCCTCCTACTACAAACACACAGTAATGCTAGACAAAATATAGCAAAACCAAGTTTCAAAAATACATAGGTGAGTTTAGAAAAATTCCCTGGACGCCAGAGTGGTGAGCAAGAGCTGATGCCTGGGAACCCATTGGGGCCAGGGACTGAGATGTGACCCCAGGAGCAAGAAGGGGAAGCCTTGAGTTGGGATGTGGTAAGACATCTCTGTATTGAGCTAGACATTTTGAAGCACTGCCATTTTTATGAACAGGGATGATAAAAGCAAAGAAGCTTGCCATCCGTCTAGGGCCCCGAATGAAAATTCACCTTCAAGAAAGAGAAGCCCCCACCCTCTCCCATGTATAAATGCAGAATCTATATTTACGCTGGCCAGACAGTGGGGAGCTCTAAGCTGAGAAACGCCATTAAATCTTGGGTGCAAACACAAAAATATAATCTCCTGCAGAGGAGACAACACAACTTGAGCACACAGGACTCCCACAGAAAACAAAGAGAAACATTCACTGACGATGAGCAAACAATCCACTCCTAAATGAGGAAAGGAGGGATGGGAAGAGAGGGCAAGTTCATTCAAAGGAACATTAGTCCCTAAGACTCCGCGATAATAGAATAATCTGAATGAGATGATTAGGCATGTTTAAAATGGAAGGGATAAAAGCAGTCATAATGAAGCAATGGAATGACACAGAGCCTGCCTGGGAGATGAGAAGGAAACAAACAGGGATCACTCAGTTCAGGAGAGGGACAGCACAGGAAGGAGCAGTCACCCCAGGATGGATCCAGCCTGCCCAGGGAAACTAACACATGTCTAAACTGTGTCCACAGGGAACTGGGGATATTACAGGCGGGGGGACTCAGATGGCACATTCAAGGGCTGCCACCATCAAATGTCTCCATTTCCTTAGCTACTGCAGCGATTTCCTCTAAAGAAATTAAGTCTGTTATATGGATATAGTTACGTATGTATCCACCTCTCCCACCCAGTCTGTGAATTTCTCCAGCATGGTGACAATGGATCCTTCATTCACATCAAGCCACACTCCCCTTCACCCATTCTCCTCTCTCTCTCTCTCTCTCTCTTTTTTTTTTTCCTTGAGCCACACTCAAGGCACATGGAAGTTCCCAGGCCAGGGACTGAATTGGAGCTGCAGCTGTGAACTACGCCACAGCTGCAGCAAAGCCAGATCCTTAACCCACTGTGCCAGAGCAGGAATTCCTCACCCACGTCCCTCTCGCCACACCAGTCTTCGCTCAGTTCTTCAAGTATGCTAAGCTGTTTTCTACTTCAGGGTCTTTGCACATGCTGTTGTCACTATCTAGAATGATCTTTTCCTTAAGCTTTTCTTTTGAATCTCTGCTTAATGGGCACTCTTCTGAGAGAACTTCCCTGACCACCAATCTGACATAAGTGTCTTTCTACTATTGCTTTCAAGGTCACCCCTTGTGGGTTTCTTTCCCTTACCTTAATTTCTAATTATTTCATCATTTTTTCCTTGTCTCCTCCATTAGAATGTAGACTCCATGAAGGCA
Organism: Phacochoerus africanus; assembly: GCF_016906955.1. Lineage (NCBI taxonomy): Eukaryota > Metazoa > Chordata > Mammalia > Artiodactyla > Suidae > Phacochoerus > Phacochoerus africanus. Next base: position 46,554,541 of record NC_062547.1, read on the forward strand.
GGGAATGATCTGATCACTCTTGGAGCACTAATGCCTGGAATTTATTTAGTAGGTGTTTAGTAAAGGTATCAAATAAATTAATATACTCAAGAAACAATGATCAAGCAATTAACACTATACCCAGCTCGGAGGATACAGAGCTGGAAAGCATGGATTTGAATTCTGCCGCTTAGTGAGGGAGAGACATCCAACAAGAACTTGCAGTAAATGCGACTATGGTAATGACAGAGGAGGTACAGGGTGTTGTGGGAGTGCCTGGCAAGGGTGCCCATTTTATACCGAATTCGGGAAGGCTTCCAGGAAGAAGCAACATTTAAGCTGAATCCTGAAAGATAAATAGGAGCTCACCCATTGAAGGGAGCTGGAAGATGTTCCATACTGACAGAAGGCCCAGATGCAAGAGAGGCATGCCTCTTGGGAGAGACCGAAAGAGACTCTGCATGGGTAAAGCTTAGAGATGCTGCAAGAAGCAAGATGGGGAAGGTTAAGCAAGGCCTGATCCTGGAGGGTTTTCAAGCTGTGATAAGGAGTTTAGACTTTATCCTGGAGTCAATCAGGAGCCATTAAACATCCCAATTGGTGTTTCATAAAACAGCCCTTGGGGCAGTGTGGATGATAGGAAGAGGACTGGAGGCAGGGAGATGAGACGGCCAGTGCAATAATTTAGGTGAAATGAGAACAGTTTAGATGGAGGCATGGTGATGAGGAAGTGAACTGGGCGAATTCAGGGGAGAAGGCAGCAGTTGGGACAGGTGGCAGATTGAGGATGATGGCTAGGTTTCTAGCATGAATAACATGGTGAAGGGGGGCCATGTTTGGGTCACACCCAGCGGAAAACAAGACACCTAGTATATATGCCATAATGTGTACTTGATGAAGTAGAAATGATCTCTGCGTAATGTTTCCGTAACGATGAGTATACATCAGCTCACTTTCAAGCCCTGGGTCTAACCTGGGTCTAAGTGTGACCTACTATTTCCCACTGCCTCCACCTGCCTTGGGTTCCCTATTCATGACCTTCCAGGCTAGCCTTAGCTTGATCTTTCTCACCCATGGTCCAGAAATTATTTGCCTCTGTCCCCTGCTAAGAAGTGTGTGTTGTGCCCCTCCCCCACTCTCTCCAGTCACCAATGTCATTAATGCCAATAATACTGCTGTAATTTTTCATTCATTTTCTTGGTATTTCACAATTACAGTAACATTAAAATTTACACTCAATAATATTATTACAGTTTTCCACGCTAATGGGATTATTAGTTTTGTTCATTGTGTTGGAAAGCCATTAGCATAAGATTTACCTCCAATAATATCTGCTGTGATTTTTAATGCCCTTGAAACTTTCAGTGAGCGATAAGTCTATTAATACGAGAATGCTGGAAAGCATATAAATGTCTTTCTTGGGAAAAGAGGGCTTTTTATTTTCATCCTGGTTGGACTCAGGTTCTTTGATACAGTGGTTGGTAGGATATAAGGTATTAAAGGCTGAGAACACTGTGTTAGTTTGTAGATGTGTTCAAACAAGTTCCCGGTTATTCAGAGGACACTTTTATATTCTAGGAGGATTCATATTTTTGCTTCTTTTTATGTTGTTTCTTATCCAACTTACAGAAAAATATAATAAATTGAGTGCTTGCAGGAACAATATTTAGAACCATGAATTGCCTGGAAGGAAAGGACCCTGAAATCATTCTATCCGCCTGCCTTTCTGAATTGCTGGGGAGTTGGATGCATTGCCAGCACAGGCTGGGCAGGGAGGGTAGATGGGCAGGGCTGGCCTCATGAGCACATGACCTGTGTAAACTCTCAGGGCCCTGGGCTGTAAAATTCACAGTGTCGATAACTTGAAATTCTAAAGTTTTGAACAAGGGACCCCACATTTTCATGAGGCCCTTCAAATTATGTATCTGGCCCTGCATACATGCTTTGGAGGTGGACAGGCTTTGATTCTGTTCTGGATTCTCTAATTACAGACTATACCTCAGTTTCCTTATTGGAAAAACTAGGGTAATGATATTATCTTCTCTAACTTGAGCTGAGAGCTAAAAGTACACGTCCAGCATCTAGGGGGCCGGTCAGGTGGTGACAGGACATGCTCAGTACCCATAATGTGTAGTACCCATAATTAAACATTACTAGGACTTAATGTCAGCAACACTAGCTGGTTGGCACAGCCAGACACTGTATGCATAGAAGCTAATCCCAGGTGTGCTGGTTAGGAACACACCAAGCAAAGAATGTTTTCCTAAGGGGGACATTCCTAAGGGGGGACACTCATCCATCAGTTTTCAACCTTCCTTGTACCATGACACATGACATAATGTTTGCCAGCACAAGGTGATCTCAGTTCCTCACAATTCACACATGCTTCCCTTCTCTCCAGAAGCATCTCAAGAGAGCCAGAAAAGGGAACCCTCCTATACTGTTGGTGGGAATGTAAAGCAGTACAACCACTATGGAAAACAGTATGGAGGTTCCTCAAAACACTAAGGATAGCGTTGCCGTATGATCCAACAATCCCACTCCGATAAAACTCTAATTCAAAAAGATACATGCAACCCTATGTTCATAGCAGTACTCTTTACAATAGCCAAGACATGAAAACGTCGTAAATGCTCATTGACAGATGAATGGATAAAAAAGATGGGATATATGTATAAAATGGAATATTACTAAGCCATAAAAGAATGAAACAATGCCATTTGCAGCAACATGGATGGATCTAGAGATTATTATTATTGTTATTTATTATTATTATTATTATTTGTCTTTTTAGGGCCACACCCATGGCATATGGAGGTTTCCAGGCTAGGGGTTGAATCAGAGCTGTAGCTGCTGGCCTACACCACAGCCACAGCAACTCGGGATCTGAGCCACGTCTGCGACCTACACCACAGCTCATGGCAATGCCGGATCCTTAACCCACTGAGTGAGGCCAGGGATGGAACCTGCATCCTCATGGAGGTTAGTTAGATTCGTTACCACTGAGCCACAATGGGAACTCCAGATTATTATACTAAGTGAATTAAGTCCGAAAGAGAACGATAAATATATCATTTACATGTGGAATCTAAAGTATGACACACATGAACACATCAATGAAACAGAAACAGACTTACAAATATAGAGAACATATTTGTGGTTGCCAAAGGGAAGGGAGGATGGGAGAGGGAAGGACTGGGAGTTTGGGATTAGCAGATACAAACTGTTATACCTAGAATGGGTAAACAACAAGATCCTACTGTATAGCACAGGGAACTATTTTCAATACCCTGTGATAAAGCATAATAGAAAAGAATATGGAAAAGAATATGTACATGTATAACTGAATCATTTTTTCTGTGTAGCAGCAATTAACACAATGCTGTAAATCAACTATACTATGATAATTTTTTTTTTTTTTTGGTAGGGCTGCACATGAGACACATGGAGGTTCCCAGGCTAGGGGTCTAATTGGAGCTACAGCTACCAGCCTACACCACAGCCACAGCAATGCAGGATCTGAGCCATATCTGTGACCTACACCTCAGCTCAAGGCAACACCGTATCCTTAAGCCACTGAGCGAGGCCAGGGATCGAACCTGCAACCTCATGGTTCCTAGTTGGATTCGTTTCTGCTGTGCCATGCTGGGAACTCCTGATTTTTTTAACTTTAAAATATTTTAAACTTTAAAATTTTTTAGAAAATCAAAACATAAAAAGATAGCTAATGACTAACACGAGCATTGCTATGAAGATGCCCATGACCTTGATCTAATTCATTTGTAAACTTTAGTGTTTCAACTACTATTTGTAACAAATGGTTTTCAACATACAACCCAATAGAACTTGACAAGCCAGCATATCACAATTCCTCACCTGAGAACCAGGAACCCAAATCAGGGATTGTCCCTCCATAACAGGATAGACAGATGAGGACCAATATGGAGATTGCATCTGACTTTGCAGATGAACATGGCTATGCTGCAGCCTGAATGAGCAATGCCAGTTACCAGAGTCAGAGAAACACTAAGTAGTTGGTAGGATAAACTCGTGATGAATAACATATTGTCTTCAAACACTGGGTAAAACATTTTTTCTAAGCATGGAGAAAGGTTTTACACTGTAAAGCACTGGGCAATCTATTCAAGACTCTGTGATAGCCTCTATGGGGAAACAATCTGAAAAAGAAGGAATATAGATATCCACTCTATATCCACACATATAGGTGATTCACTTTGCTGTCCACTGACACTAACACAACATCGTGAGTCAACTCTTCTCTGATTAAATTTATTAAATACACATAAAATCTATTTTAAAAAACCAAAAAAAAAAAACCCCAAAAACAAACAAACAAACAAAAAAAGGAATGGAGAAAGGTTTTCAATCAAATTAGTGAGAAACCTAAGCTAATTCCTAGGCATTTTGGGACTCTGGCCCAAAAGAATTCCTCAGAGGATTATAGCAGGAATCAGGTGACCTTCACTTCATTCAGTTCAGGCTTTATGGGAGCATGAGGTTCAGATGGTAGACATCAGGAGGAAGGACTGGGGGCCTCAGCTCTGCTTGTCCTCATGCACATACACATCCAGAGACACAGGGCCCAGTGTCTTTGGGGTCCCTGCATTGTCTCGGGGACACAGAACAGGAATGTGAGCAGGGCAACAGCTTTGCAGTGACTTGTGCTGTGAAGTGACCACATTCCAAACACGGTTTGCTCTTACTCCCTCCTGAGTGCTTGAGAGCAGTGAGCTGTGGCTGCCTACCCAGCTCACTCAGGCCCCAAGAGCTTTTGGGGGTCATGACTGCCAAGGCTGGATGGCCTCCTCCTCACATACGGCCTGTGAATGGCCTTCAAAAACCACAGCTCTTCTCCTAAGATCCCTCATTGGCCTCCTTCTCATGCTTTTGATGAGGTTGATGATGGTATTTCCCAAAAAGTAAAAAAGAATGACAGACTCTTTCTCCCTTATCTCTCATTGGTATGAATAGGGACCTAGATAATGGCCTGGCTCCTGGGTCCACACAACATGGTACTTGGTACCTAAAAGATGCTTTGGTCTATAATGATGCTGTTTAATCGCTGATGAGTTTACCAAACACCTCAAAACATAGGTGCAAAAACAAATGTTTCTTTCCGGAAATGGTGATTTTAGCTTAGTGTGAATGTCATTTCCTGACCCTGTCAAGGATCATAGTAAGAAAACCAACCATAATCCATTGCACTGACCCTCAGAACAGAGACGCGGTGCCCCAACCATGCAGTCACAGCAGCAGCTTTTAGCACAAGCTGACAAAGCCACACATGCCTTTAAGGAAAATCTGAGTTGACCCAATGAACATTTGCGCCTCTGTCCTCACTGAACATCACCCTCCCAGACTCAGCAAATAGATTTCGCTTCCCTTGGCACCAATTTTCCAGCACATTGTACAGTAAATTTTGAACCCCTGGGAAAGAAAGTTAAAGGATGGTTTGACTGCATTTCTGGATTTCAGTCATTCTGTGATTGTTTTTCTTACCTGCTGTCGAATTTCCTCCTCCATTTTCACTGGTGAGCCCAATTCTGCAACTTGTTTGACGCCTTCGCTCGCATATCCTCCATACTCCCACAGGACATAGTTCTTGGAATGGGATCCACCAATAATCGCAGACCAGTGATTGGCCCTACCTGGGAAAACCAATTGGGATGCAGGTATCAGTATGGCTGTGGCTGAAACACAAGTCCCTTAAAGGATGGGGAGGAGGTGTAATTGGACAATGACTCAACCAGCGTTGGCTAAGCACCTGCTTTGTGTTAGGTCCTGTGCTATTCAGGGATGCATATGACAGTCCCTATAAGCAAGACGTCTTGGGAATGGTAGATGCCTGAGCAGGACACAGAAGCAGCCCAGAAGGATGACTTCTGTCTGGGAGGATCTCAGAGAAGAGGAAAATTGAGAGAATTTAAAAAGCTGAGCAGATTCGTGAGACAACAGAGAGGAAAGACTATTTTGGGCAGACTCAGAAACATTAAATAACACTGTGTGTTTGGGGAGCCATAGGTAATTTAGCATTGCTGTGTCACAAACTGTCAAGGGGAGAGCCAGGAAATGATGCCAGGGAGGTAGGAGGGAGCCTGCTCACGAATGGCCTTGCTCTAAATGCTTTATGAGTTCAGATGTCATTTGAAAGGCTCTGAAACCATGGGAGGGTTCTGAGCAGGGGAATGACACAATCACATTTGGATTTTTGATAAATGATCCAGACAGCAGTGTGTGGAAAGCACTGGAGAGAGCAAAATTAAAGCATGGAGCAGTGGAAGTCAGCAGGGAGCAAAAGATAGAGGAAGTGAGTGAGGAATTAGGCTTAACAATTCCTGGGAATAAGTATTGCCATTTTTAGCTGGCTTTTATGCACACTCCAGGGTAAGGGGTAGGCAGGGTAGCCACGTGAAAGGATGGGATAGGTGGTTTGGATACAAGGAAGTGACAAGTCCACAGTGGTTTGGTGAGGATCGGGCAGGATGATGACTGCAGAAGGATGTAGCAGGGAAAAATGGGTGACACAAAGGGAGAAGGTTGGGGCAGGACCAGGAGAGAACTTGGTGTGAAAATGTTTCAAAGTCTCAGGGGGGAGGAAGGAGAGGAAAGAGAGTCAACATCAGTACCACAATGGTTTGTTTTTGCACATGATGGATATAGTTATGTATATATCAATCACTAAGTTACATGCAATTCATCCCATAGGATTGGCTCAGTTCTCCACCCTTCTTCGGTTGGTTTTATAAAGTCTCAAGTTAAAGAACGTTTGCAGGGAGTTCCTGTTGTAGCTCAGTGGTAACAAACCTGACTAGGATTCAGGAGGATGAAGGTTTGATCCCTGGCCCAGCTCAGTGAGTTAAGGGATCCGGCATTGCTGTGAACTGTGGTATAGGTAAGCAGACATGGCTTGGATCCTGAATTGCAGGGGCTGTGGCTGGTGGCTACAGCTCCAACTTGACCCCTGGCCTGGGAACTTCCATATGTCATAGGTATGGCCCTAAAAAGACAAAAAAGAAAAAAGAAAACAACAACAACAACAAAAAACAAAAAACATCTTCGGGCACAGCAAAGAGGAAGAAAACTTGAACCTGGTGGATCCAGCTAACATTTGCCATTTACCACCTTGAGGATCCAAGGTGAGCAGAACTCTCGACTCTAAACCACAACTTAAGAAAATGGTTCTGAACAGGCTCTGATCTTGTTATACCTGCTACCCGCCTACCTCAGGGCCCTCTGGCCCAGGGGCACATGAAGAACATGGGCACAAAGCCACCAGCCTGGTCTGCTGGATGGGATGACATCATCCAGGCAGATGATATCACCATGTGGGTCTGCCCAATTGCCGGATCATTATTTCCTACACACCAGGGAAATACAAACTCCATGGTTGACCATCATATCCCTAGAGAAGACAAATGGAGATGTTGCCAGCTATCTCTCTAACTCAATTCTTGAGTAGGGAAAATGTATAGCTACCATTTAGGCCAAAAGCTCTGCTTGTATAGCGGCAAGTGTTGGAGCCAGTCATGACATTTGGTTCGTGATATGAACAGAGGGAAACCAGTTTCAGCATCTCTTGCTCCCCTTGCTCTGTTCCACAAAAATGCCCCCTTGTTCCAGACCTATCCTACTTGCAATTTTGTAGTCAGTGGCTTAGCACATGCTCTTCCCTCTGTCTTGGCTTTCCTCCTCTTGTCTTGGCCACCTTTATGATTTACCCAGAAACCTTCCAAGATCACCTTAGAATGATTTAAGTCCTTGTCTTCTGTCTCCTCTTACCACAGACCACATTAAAAACAATTACAGTTGGTTTATAATATTATATTAGTTTCAGGTGTACAAAATAGCAATTTAGTATTTTTATAGATTATACTCCACTTAAAGTTATTAAAAAATAACGGCTATAATTATTTGTGCTGTACACTGTATCCTTGTGGCTTATCTATTTTAGACATAGTAGTTTGTATCTCTTAATCCCATACCCTTATCTTGCTCCTTCCCTTTTCCTTTCCCCATAGGTAACCACCAGATTGTTCTCTAAACCAGCACAGATCACACGTCTGTTTTCCCCTTGACTGTAAGGTCCCTGAGAAAGGCTGCCTTCAGCACTGTATCCTCAGTGCCTAGCCCTGTGCCTGATGCACTGTGGATGCTTAGTGCATGTTTACTGAAGCTTTTCATCCAAACAATCCCATGAAAGGGTGGCAATGTACGTGCTGGAAGCATTGGTGATCAGGCTTGCACAGATTTGATTCAATGTGATTAAATTCAAGTCTCAGTTCGGCAGAATTCCTATGTCCTACTGGGCTAAAGCACTTAGCTATTCTGCATGCTGTTAAATACATGCCAAATGACAACAAAAAGGAAAGGCACTGGTCTCAGAACCAGCATACAGAGTCAAATCCTAGCATTGCCACTTACTAGCTGCATAAACTTGGTCAAATTCCAACTACTTTATTTCTCCCGAGTCCCAGCTCCTTCCTTTGTGATTCAGAGATGATAATACCTACCTTATTGACCTGTTAGAAGAATTAAATTAAATTATAAAAATAATGATAGAAAATACATGCAATCACCAGCACACAACAGACCCTCTCAATGATGATAGTTTCTTCCTTCTCTGGTTGTTTGGGAGGTGACCATAATGAGCAACATTTGAACCTGCCTTTAATTTGATAAAGAAGAAACATATAATATGAACTCAGAGAAGAGAATAAGCACTGTCACAGAGGGTCAGGGGATGGACCCAGATGGCTCGTTCTGGTTTATTCATTCATCTCATTTACTATGTGCCAAGCACAGTGGCAGGCCCTGGGCACTGACAGCAGTTGGACATGGGGCTTGTCCTGGAGGGACTCATGGTCTGGGGGTGGGGAAACAGATGGAGAAGCAGATTACCTACAATCAAGCATGGTCAGAGTTATGGAAACAGGAACACTGAGCTCAGGGGATGGAGCTGCAGACTCTAAATTCAAGGATTCAAAGTATAAAGATGTGTTTACAGAGAGGCAGGTGCCTCAAGAGTGAGACGGCTTACTTTTTTTTTTTTTTTTAAAAAAAGGAATATGTAATTTTGATGTATTCAGATTTATCGCTTTTTTTTTGGCCATGCCCATGGCATGCAGAAGTTCCCAGGTCAGGGATCCAATCCATGCCACAGCAATGGCCTAAGCCACAGAAGTGACAATGTCAGATCCACAACTGCTAGGTCACCAGGTAACTCCTGATATATCTTACTGTTGAATAAAAAGTATTGTACCAGTTCAGCCTTCTGGTCAAGACAGTTGTTATAATGGTCTTGCAACATACCACATTTATTCAAATTTCCATACACTGAATGACATCCATCATAGAATAGATACCTGCAAGGTACTAGGCTAGGGCGAGGGGGCAGACTATGCTCTCCCTAGGGGGACAAGGCAGGCACTCATGGAACAACAATTTGCAATGTAAGAAATGGCAGTGGGGGAGTTCCTGATGTGACGCAGTGGAAACGAATCTGACTAGGAACCTTGAGGTTGTGGGTTCAATCCCTGGCCTCACTCAGTGGGTTAAGGATCTGGCATTGCTGTGGCTGTGGTGTAGGCCAGAAACTGTAGCTCTGATTATACCCCTAGCATGGGAACCCCCATGTGCTATGGGTGCAGCCCTGAAAAACAAAAGCCAAAAAAAAAAAAAAAGAAAGAAAGAAAAAGAAAAAGGCAATGGGAGATCCCCCTGTGGCACAATGGGATCGGCGATGTCTTGGGAGCCCTGGGATGCAGGTTTGCTCCCTAGCCCAGCACAGTGGGTTAAGGGTGCATAGGTTGCAACGGCAGCTTAGATCTGATCCCTGGCCTGGGAACTTCAATATGCCATGGGGTGGCCAAAAAAGAAAAAAAAAGCAACCAAACAAAAAGAAATGGCAATGAATTCAGGTAAGCAGTAGTCACTACTGTGCAGAATGGAATAGGGGAGAGTGGCCAGAAGGTAACCGAGAGCTAGAGGTTTGGGCTCTAGTCCTCCATTCATGACCATGAATCAGTCATTCTATCTCTCAGAGCCTCAGTTTACCGTTCAGAATAGTGATAAAAATGACTGGGCTGGACCGTCTCTCAGAGCTGTGCCAATTAATTGGGCTGCAACAGGAGAGAACTACTGAAAACTTTAAAGAGCTGAACAAAACAAAGTCTCCATTTTTTTGTTTTTTTTCTTTCTTTTTTTTTTGGTCTTTTTAGGACTGCTCCTGCAGCATATGGATGTTCCCAGGCTAGAGGTCAACTTGGAGCTGTAGCTGCTGGCCTACGCCACAGGTGCAGCAACACTGGATCTGAGACACGTCTGTGACCTACACCACAGCTCATGTCAAAGCCGGACCCTTAACCCACTGAGCAAGGCCAGGGATTGAACCTGCGTCCTCATGGATACTAGTCAGGTTTGTTACCACTGCACCACCACAGGAACTCCCAAAGACTCAGTATGTTTATAGACAGAGACACTAGGGGAATCCACAAGAGCAAGTCCAGAGGAAGGCAGAGGAGCCAGGACACTTTCCCCTTGGAAGGAGTTTCCCTTGGGAAAACTGGCAGGACAGTAGGAAAAGGAATCCTGTTAAGACAGATAAGAGGATTAAATACCTATTAGGTATTAGGCATAAAGCTTTCCTATGTACAACCCTCACCACAACCTCATTGTCATCTTATAGCTGAGGAAATTGAGGCCCAGAGATATTAAGGAACTTACCCAAGCTCACAGAGCTAGCAAGGGGGCAAAGCTAGGGTTCAAACTCAGGTCTGCCTGACCCCAGAACACATGCTCTTCTCCTTACATCCCATTGAGAAGTCAGGGAATGGAGACTGGTGAAGTGGAGTGTTAAAAGACAAAGAGAGAAGATGAAAAAGAGAGTCAGGGTGGCTGGGTTGTAAAGGGGGCTGAGTGCCCATCGTGGTAAACGGCATCAGAAGAGAAGGAAACAGGATGAGAGTTTCTTTTCTTTGGGTAAGAATGACACAACCATGGGTAACCCCTGTGGAGTCATTACCATGTGCCCAGTACCAAGGACTTGACCTATATTATTGTGCTGAATACTCAAAAAAGAAAATTCTTTTTTTTTCAAAGTCAATAGAATTGTTTAGCAGTTCAAGTACATAACAGAGAAACACAATTGTGAGCTTGCCTTATAATCTTCTGTTATAACATTATGTCAATGGGGAAAAATGCTTTCTGAGATGCAAACAATTAACTTATAAAAGAATGTCCACATCAGAAATTTAACAGAGAACCCTTTTTATAGCAAATATTTATGTAAAAGAACATCTATGAAATATTTAGGCATGAGGAAATTCTTGTATGTAGGATATATCTTTAAAATTAATAAAGTCTTTGGATACAGAATACAGCTATCAGAATTTCCACTTTCACATGAAGAAACTTAGAATCGGAGGTGAAATGAATTAACCTGAGATCACCAAAGCAGATGAGTGAAGATATTGGGATTCAAAGTTGGGTCTGTTTGGTGCCACTCTGCTACACCTCATCTCTGTGTCTATGGGACACAGCAGCCAGAAAAGGGAAAAGGACCCCAGGCGGAGAAGACCAAACAGAAGATACATCAACATCCCCTGCATGAGTTGGTGTAGGGCCTGACTAGCGCAGTGCAGAGGAAATGGGAACATGGGACCAGAGGTATCAGCTAGTAAAAGGGAGGACTGGAAAGTCTATGGGAGGCAGCTGGGTGAAGTAGTTAAAACTCTGGTTTGGGGGAGTTCCCTGGTGGTCTAGTGGTTAGGATTTGGCATTTTCACCACTGTGGTCAGGCTTCAGTCCCTGGTCTGGAAACTGAGATCACACATCCTGCTGCTGCTTGCCACAGCCCACCCCCGCAAAAAAACAAAACAGGACACACACACACAAAACCCTCTGGTTTATGGATCAGACCAACAACATATATTCTAGTCTCCATTCTGAAACTTTCTAGATGGATTAAGTCAGTCACTTTCAACTCCGTTTCCTCATCTATAAAGCAGGGATATTGACACGACCAGCTCCTGGTGTTTTTCTGAGGCTGAAGTTCATGAAGTCATGACTATCGGCTGGCACATCAAACGGGCTCAATAAATACCAGCCAGTCAAATTAAATCTTAAGGGGGCAGGGTAAAGCTAGATAAATTTCTGGAAGACAGGGGACTAAAGGGAATCTGACTGGGTGACTGGGAGGAACTCGTGGGAGGAAATGACAGGAATGTTATATTTAAGGAGCTGAGTCTGAAAAAAATGGTAGGGAGTCATGTAAATGGAACTCAGTGGTCTGGGGCCTGCAGAATGAGGTTCTAAGCAGACCCATTAGCTGGGACACAGAGACGTTTAGCTCCAGGCCACACCATCCTTTAGGAAATAAGGGATGAGGAGAGAAGCCTCAGGCATCAGGAGGCCTGGGAAGAATGGGACAAAGTAAAATGCCCCTGGCCTTCTTAACGGAATACTCAACAGGGCTATCACTGGGGTTCTTGGTGAAACACCTGGGCTTCAGTCTTAGGGCAAAGGTAGAGAAACAAAGACTACTGCCAACTCTTTGGCTTTCATGTAAGGCCACAGTTCTTTGGGGTAGCCTGCCTCTCTCTGGCTCCAGCAGTGTTTAAGAGGCTCATACATATCTGGGTCTAGGTGTTTCCTCCAGCAGCTTGGAGGAGGCATGGATGGGACAGAAGCAGGTAGGAAGCCAGGAAGAATGATGAGATATGTGAGCCTGAGATACTGCTGGCCAACAAGCTGTGCATTGTCTGAAAAGCCACTCCAGGGGGATATCCTGAATAAATGTGTACTTACCTCATTTCTGACATCTTTTCTGTCGTCACTGCTGGTGCTTAATTACCAGGGTTCACAACAATGATGCCTAAAAGGCTACTGCTGATGAAAGAAGAACCAAGGCTGGCTTTTTGTCTCATGTAGGAGGAGGCATGTTGCACAGGAGATGGATTCTCTGAGGTGTTCTACACATTCAGTGATGGCCCAGATTTCCTGGTCTGCTTTGCCAGTGGCTACATTTCTCTGCCAATGCCAGTCCTGCAAGAGCCACCCATTCATTTCCTTGACACTCAGTCACAGTGCTTCACTGAAGTGAATGAAGAATGTTCTATAACTTTGGTGACTAGTTTGCTACAACCTCCTGTAATCCAACCCCAGCCTCACCCATCACATCTCAGTGAATCTGTCTTGGGCCCTTATGGAATCTGTTATAGTAGCTATACCAGAGCTCCCCCAGTCTCTAAATCCCAGCCTCCTTTCCCCATATCACTTTGTAGATGACTTCGTCACTTAACTTTTCTGAGAAGACCAAGGTCAACACATCCACAGACTTATCCAGGTACCACATGGCCAGTGATCAACAGAAGAGCACTGCGGGTGGACCTACCAGCCCCATTCATAAATGTTGTCTTGTATCTCAGTTCCTCTTGTCCTTGTTATTCTTACCCTAAGCTCAGTTCCAGAATCTGCCTGGTTTCTGACACTTTGGATTTGGTCATGGAACTTGGCTCCTTTGGGTCTACCTCTGGGCACTGCCCTCTGGCTCTTCCTACTCTTGGCTGTTTCAGGAACTCAATCTGAGCCAGCCATTCTGGTTTTCAGGACTCCATCCCATTATAGCCTCCTGGAAAAAGCCCTGCATGGAGAAATCTGTCACTTAGGTCAGAAATTCCTCAACTTTCTATCTTCCTGCCTTGTTGCGAGACATGTTTTTATAATATGTTCTTAGCCTCTTTGCTGAAAACTCCATCTTATCCTTCCCCCTTCCTTACTTTGTCCCGTCTTCCTGCTTGAGAAACAGTCACGGTGATGGTAAATGACTTAAGCTTAAGAACAAAGACCTAAAGACATGGGTTATTCGCGGAGTCAGCTGAATGATGACATAATGCATTGGTCTAGGCACTCCGGACCTGGGCAGATTGGCACGCCATTTGCACAAGCATGATATGTCCTCTAAAGAATAAGAGAAAGAGGAACCTCATGGCCAAGTGGTTTAGAGTGGTCATTAACAGAATATGCATTAGCAAAGAGAACCAAGGTACAAACCTAGGCACACAGGGTTGCTGCAAATAGGCATGCTGGAAGCACAGTGAGGATTCTCTGAAATGCTATGCATAGACAGCTAACTCAAATGCTAATGATTCTTAAATGCCTAAAGTTTAGAGTAAAAAGTTTAACCATTTACCAGCTAAGTGACTTTTAAAATAATAAAAAAAACCCTATATCCTGCACCTACAACCCCCTTTTTGCTTGACGTAATACTCAAGAGCACAATAAAAGCAGTGTGGTTTCTTGAGGCAGGGCTCTTGGTCCCTGAGACCTTGAGTCCCCCGGTTCCCGCCTTTACTTAAGATAAACGTCTCTGTGTCTTGTTTTATGTTAACTTTTTTTCCTTAAGTTCCATAGCACCCGTTCTTTAGCCCTATCCTGCTGAGCTGGTCTCGGCACTGCCTTCTTTATTCAGCTAGCCTTTTATACTTCTTTAAGGTCTCAAGAGAAGTGTCACTTTTCCATTCTAGGGAAGCATTTAGGCAATAGATTACACTCTCCTACATTCCCCCTGAGGCCTCCCATAATAATATTCTATTCTATTAATTAATTAATTGAATGAACACTTACTAGGTCAATACTATGTGCTAAGCCAGAGATCAGCCATGTACAGCCCACTGCCTGTTTTTTGTTCCAATCAAGTTTTATTTTCACTTATTATTTATGCATTGTTTATGCCGCTTTCATCCTACAAAGGCAGTCAAGTAATTACAACAGAGATTATCTGGCCTTTCATAGAAGAGCTACTTTCTGGCCTTTCATAGAGAATGTGTGGTCCAGGCCATGGAGAGTCTGAAAAAATCAGATTTGGTCCCTGTCCTTGGAATGTTTAGTGTGAAGGGTAGGGTGCAAATCATGAAGGACAGGCAATTACAATAAAGTGTATCTTTATTGTTCATTCGTTAAGTCTATCTTTTCCTTTAAATCTTTGTACATATTGATAATAGATTTTTTAAAGTCCCATGTGATAATCTATGTGAAAACTAGTGCTTCATATATTTTGCACAGTTTTTTAGTTACTTACATCCAGAGGGCTAATCCGGTAAACCCATTGGAAACCATATTATAGTGTTTTACAGAATAAAACTACATTGGAAATTCTAGAATTGAAAAATATATCTATATTAGGACATGGCAAAGGAAAAAAAATCGGTAAACTGAAAGATAGGGTAATAGAAACAATTCAAAATGAAGCACAGAGAAAAATATTTGAAAAAAATAAAGGAGTCTCACTGACCTTTAGAACAAGTAATTTAACATAGAGATAACTGGAGTCTCAGAAGGAGATGATGGAGAAATTGGGTTATAAAATGTTTAAAGAAATAAAGCCTGAAAATTTCCCAAATTTGCTAAAAAATTTCAACCTACAGATTCAGGATGCCCAGTAAACCCCACACATGATTAAAACCAAGAAAATTACAGGGCTCCTGCTGTGGCACAGTGGGTTAAGAATCTGACTGCAGTGGCTCAGGTCACTGTGGAGGCGTGAGTTCAATCCCCAGACCCACACAGCAGGTTAAAGGATTCCAGCTGTGGCACAGGTCACATCTGTGGCTTGGATTCACTCTCTAGCCCACATACTTCCATACGCCGTGGGTGTGGCCATAAAAAAAAAAAAGAAAAAAAGAAAGAAAGAAAAAAGCAAAGCAAAGCAAAGAAAATCACACCTAGGTATATTTTTGTAATTGTACATAATCTACTGGTGATACCTAGAGATAAAGAGAAAATCCTAAAAAGAGTCAGGGGCAATAAAAGACAGATTACAATCAGGAAAACAAACTTAAGAATGACTACTGGCTTCAAAAACAAGACAAACCAGAAGATAATGAAATGATACCTCTGAAGTCCTAAAAGAAATAAACAAATGTTGACCTAGAACACTATATCGTACAAAAATATCCTTCAAAAGTGAGAGTGAAATAAAACACTTTTGATAAAATAAAAGCTGAGTGAATTTAGTACCAGCATACCTGCAGTACATGAAATATTAAAAGAAATTCTTCAAGCTTAAGGAAAATGAAAACAGACAGAAACTCAGATCTACATGAAAGGATGAAGAGTGCCAGAGACATTAAGTATGTGTGTATGGGAGTTTGCTGGTGGTCTAGTGGTTAGGGATTTGGTATTGCTACTTCTGTGGCTTGGGTTTGGGGTTTGATCCCTGGCCTGGGACCTTCTGCATGCCATGGGTGTGGCCAAAAAATATGTGTGTAAGGTAAACCCTTTAGCTCTTTTTCATTGAAGAGCTTCTCCTTTGAAGTAAAGAGATTCAAGTTTTCTCATTCTGGGTGAAAAAAATCTTCCATCAATGTTCTCTTTCCACAAAGCCTGCCCTTTTTCTTTTCTACACATCTAGGCTTTTCAGAAAAGCTAAGCTTACTGTTTCCACTTCCTCTCTTTGAATTCTTTTCTCAAATCCAGGCAATCTGATCCTAAGCTCCCACTCTGGAGCTCAATACTCCACTAAGGCTTTGAAACTTTTCCTCTTCTCTAGTCCCATAATTTCTGGGGGCAATGAGAAGAAAATCACTGTCTGCTTTATTTTCTATTTACAAATAAAAGTATACCTTAAATTCAATAAAATTCATCCTCTTTAATGTATAGTTTAGCAAGTTTTGACAAACACATGTAATTGCATAACCCTATCATAATCAAAATAAAAATAGTTCTATTAACTATTTAGTTAATAGTTCTATTAACTAAAATAATGCCACCTTTGTAGTCAACACCATTCTTCAACCCCCAGCCTTTGGCAAACTTTGATTTCCTTTTGGTCTCTATAGCTTTACCTTTTCTGGAATATAGTATAAATGGACTCATACAGTATATAGCCTTTTGAGTCTGACTTCTTTAACTTAGCATAATAAATTTGAAATTCATTCACAATGTTATATGTATCAGCTCATCCTTCTTTCAAATGTCTTAAAAGAAAAAAAGAGACTTCCTACTGGTTTAGGTCATCACTGCATTCCTGTTTCCACCATTTACTGGCTATGTGACCTGGAAGAAACTACCTAAGTTTTCTAAGACCCAATTTTCTTATTGAGAATAGCAATAATATTAATTTCTTATGGGAATAGCAATAATATTAATTTCTAGGTACATCTATGGTAATACATAAGGGAATTTATTATGGTTATTGCTGAAAGAAATCTACATAAAAGAGTACAGATCTTGATAGATAATAAACATTCAATAATTATTACTTTAAATATTAACATTCCATTTCTACAGGGAAGGTGGGGGTTGGAAGCAAACCAGAACATGGACAGGATCTGCTTATTAGGTTCCTGGAGAAAAATTTGATTTTCTTAGTGGTGGGCAGCTTACTTGTGGTTCAGGTGGCAATCAGCACTAGGAGGGTATAGAAGCCCAACAGGTAGGCAAAGAAGTGGTGGGAAAATGGCAGCAGAATGACAGGTGTACGGACAGAAGTTCTTAGAACCAGGCAGTAGAGCCCCTGACAAAGTTTGTAATTAAGGTCCAGGATTGGGGTGGGGGGGCTGAAAAGAGGCTGAGAGGGAAGTAGTGACCATAAGAAGCATCTCTGTTCTTTAACTTCGGGGCACATGGCAGGGATATCGTGTGTGTGGGACCAGGGGCCTGGATTGGGACTGATGGCTCTTTAGCAACTGTCTGCCTCACATAGGAATTGCCTTAGGAACTAGGTAATAATAATAATAATAATAATAATATTAATAATAATAATCATTAATATCTAGTAAGACTTCACTATGTGCTTTATATATTGTTATTTTGTTAATCCTTCAGAAAAGCTCATTTTATAGATTAGGAACTTAAAGCACTGAAACATAAGATAACTTGCTCAGCATTCTCCTGCTAGTACGTGCTAGAACCAGGATTTGGACCCAGGCAGGCTCACTCTAGAGAAGCTCCAACCGATTTTTTTCTGTGAGGATGGTATGTGTTCCATACTTTGCTGCCAATATGGCGGCCACTTTCCATCTGTGGCTATTGAGCACTTGAGCACATTAATTTTAATCCACTTAAATTTAAATAGTTACACGTGTCTCGTGGCTATCTTATTAGCACAGCTGTGGAATCTTGGACAGGTCTAAGGAGTGTTAGGCATAAGAACTAACTGTGCAGGTAGCCCCTCTAGGAAGTGGAGATGGGAGAGGACAGGTCTTCCTGGGGACTGGAGTCTCTCACAGCTGTGAATCGTGTGTGGCAGGTAGACCACATTCAGGGAGAGCCTGACCTTGAACTAAGATTTGGCCTGTAGCAGTTGCATTTGATGCTCTGTGTCATACTCCCTCCATTTATCTCTGACATCAGCCACAGTGGTAGGCAGATGTGAGCACACATTCATGCTGTCAGTGAGTGTCCACCTCAAGGGTACTTGCTTCTCTCCATTTACTGACTGTGGCCTTCTCTAAAGCTTTGAGTGTCTGCTTGGATGGCAAGCAAGCACCTAAGAGTTCAGGGAAGTTAGTTCTCCTGGAGACCATACTTAGCCTATGGATTGATGGGTACTAGTGGACAACCCTGGAAGGTGGATAATTCTGGAAGGCATTCTATACACTTTCCAGAGGTACACTGATGCCAATGGCCTCAACATCCACTCTTAGGTAGATTCCTCCTCCTCCCCTATTAGCCTTCCCCTCAATTCCTTCACTCGTGTTTCCTGGATCATGTTCTACATAAACTATCTGCACCAAAGTTCTTGCCTCAGGCTCTGCTTTTGGGGAAGTTGAGAAATGGATCTTTCAACTAAGACCATGTATCTGGGCCCAGAGAGCCAGAAAAGTCTGGGGATTAGACAAGAGCCAGCTGGGGCAGCTGCTCTTTTTGTTTCTGGAAGCAGAGTAGTTTTATAGAACACAGATGATCCTTCAGCATCTTTCCACCCAAAGCTACAGATGTTGTTTCCATTGTCATCATCATTGATGCTATGGTTACCATTACCAATATCATTGTCAAAACCCACTGCTATTTATTGAGCATATTCCCTGCATCATGCAATTCATAGGTGTTAGCACACACCCTTCTGTTCTCACAATGGTCATATCAGGTAGGTCAATTACTATCTCCATGTTACGGATGAGGGAACTGAGCTGCTGGTTAGTGGCAGAGCTGAGATCATCATCTGGTCTTCCAAGGCCAAGCCATTTCTATTCTACTGGGAATCTACAGCCTAAGCTAAGTCCAGAATTACTTAGGAGGTCATTCTGATGTCACCCATGGCTGTCACCAGGGGGCAAATAAGATAGTGCCTATCCAGTGTCCCTGACTATACTGGGTACTGGCTATTGAAATTAATAAACTTTGGCCTTCTTTAGACTCAGCCTTCCCAATCCAGTTTTTCTGAACTTCTGACTCCTGATTTATTTGGATATCTCTAAAGTCTAGTCAATCACCTGATTTTCATCTCAGAGGTAAATAAAATAATCTCAGGGCATTCTCAAACTCCCATACCCACTGCTACTCTAGAGGCTGGTTGAAGGTTTATTGGTCATTGACAAATAGCACCGGGGTTAAATTTCTGGAAAGAAGAACTTTATTTAAAAATGTTCTCCCCAGTTGTCTTTTCTATATAAACATCGTTATATATGGAAGAGATGCTATATTCCTGGCTAACTTCCAAACATTTAATATACCATTTACACCTGAGTTTGAAGCCCCAGGGAAGGAATTATAGCACTTTGGATGATAAATTCTAGCCATGTTTATCTAATTTAAAGAATCTAGGAGCATGTACCTAAAAACTTAGTGGGAGCAGTAAATAATTTTGCTTTGCTTTTTAGAGTGTAGCCCCCCCCCCGCCCCCAGCTCATGGACTTCTCCCATACCCATTAGTTCATTTTTCAGATTTAAATCTTAACTGTCAGCTTAACACTGAAAATAAGTAAGCCAATGCTCTTCTGTGTTTGAAAAGTTTTCAGGCAGCAGAGAGAAGAGGTAGTGAGAAATAGAAATTACTGAGCACACACTACTTATATCAGGTAATTTCATATCTATCATCTAATTTACTTTCCAATCGCATTTCATTGATGAGGAAACAGAAGCTCAGACATGATCTGTAACTTGCCAGTGAATAGTTAACTGGGATTTGGATTATGGTGGTTTTGTCTTGGAGAAGACTTTTTCTTTTGCCAGTGATAAAGAAGCTGGAGGCTCTGGGGAATGTTTGTTATGCTAATAATAGAAGCAAAATCTATTAAGCCAAGTTTATATAGGATGAAAGAGGAGTCAGGATGGACCAAGAAAATTCCACCTCAAAACTTCAGGTAAAAATGAAGATAGGGGCCTAGTTCCTTTCATGATCATAGATGCAGATACCTCAAACAAAACAGTAGCAAATCCTATATCCAGGTATTTAGAAAAAGGATACCATATCACAACCATGTAAGATTTATTGCAGGAATACAAGGTGATTTAACACTCAAAATTCAATCAATATAATCTATCATGTTAATAGAAAAAAAAGAAAAAGTATATGGATATCTTCATAGATACAGAAACATTTGATTATATTCAGTATCCATTCATGACAAATAAAAATCTCAGCAAACTAAGAATGGAAGGGAACTTTCTTTACCTGGTAAAAAATAAACAAAAAAAAAATGGCAAAAATAATACTTAATTATGAGATGTTGAAAACTTTCTTCACAAGATTGGGAACAAAGCATGAATACCCACTATCCCCACTTTTATTCAACATTGTACAGGAGGTTATAGTCAGTGCAATAAGGCAAGAAAAAGAGATAGAAGGCATATAGATTGGAAAGAAATTGTTGGTAGAAGATATAATTGCTTATGTAAAAATTTAAACATAATATATATACAAAGAAATAGAATTAGTAAGTGCATTTAGTGAGGTATCTGGATACTAATTCAACATACAGTTTAATTTCTATGTACCAGTGACAAACAAAAAATAAAAAATTTAAGACCTATTATTTACAATATCATAAAATATCTAAAAGTAAATATAGTGAAAAATAACAAGATCTCTTCTCCATAGGAAACTATAAAACATTATTGAGTGAATATGAATAGAGCAATAAAACATTTTTGTTGATTAGAAGAGTCAATAATGCTCTCAAAGATAGTTCCCTTAATTTGTCCCAAAATTCAACACGAACCACTAAAAATATTAGCTGGTTTTTTAAAATAAAAATTGAGATCATGATTCCAAAATTTATGCAAAGGACCAAAAAGAGCCAAATTAATCTTGAAGAAGATCATAGTTGGAGAACTAGTACTTCCAAATATGAAGGACAGACAAATAGACCAATGAACAGAATGATAGAATACAGAGTCCAGAAACAGATCCACTGATATACAGATCCATAATACATGGCAAAGATCACAGTAATGCAGAAAGAGAGGGATGGGCATTCCAATAAATGACCCTGGAAAACAAAAGTATCTTAACCCCTACCTCTCACCATACATAAATTCAATTACAGATTAATATAACATCTAGTCATGAGAAGTGAAAACAACAAAGCTTTTAGAAGAGAATACAGAAGAGTTTTTATGACTTTGAGGTAGGCACAGATTTTTTAAATGAGACACAAAAAGTGCTAACTGTAAAGAAAAAAGATCATTTGGATTTGCATTAAAATTAAAACTTCTGTTGATCAAAATATTAGGAGAGTAAGAAGGCAACCCACAGAATGTATAAAATTTACTTGACAAAGGACTTATATATATATATATATATATAAAATACATATAGTATCCTTACATAGCTATAAGAAAAACACAGACAATTCAACTGAAAAAAGTAGTCAAAAGGACTGAACAGGCACTTCAAATTATCCAAATAACCAATAATATCAAAGTTATCAAAATCAAAGAAATTCAAATTAAAACCACAAAGTTGTATCACTACATATACATTAGACAGCTAAAATGAACAAGACCAACAACACTGAGCATTAGCAAGAATATAGGTTCACCAGATCTCTCCTATTGTAGAAAACTGTTTAACAGTATTTACCATATCTGAGCTACATATCTATGACCCAGCAATTCCACTCTTAGAATATAACCAACGAAATACATATACATATTTACCAGAAGACATGCACTTGAATGCTTATATGGCACTATTCTTAATAGCCCCAAACTAGAAACTACCCAAATGCTCATTGATAACAAGATGGATAAATGAAATGAACTATATTCATGCAATGGAGTATTATACAGCCACGAGAAGGAACAAACCCAAATTGCACACCACCACAAGGATGACTCTCATAAACTATAAAGCTGAACAAAAAAGCCAGACACAAACAAGAGTTCACACTGTAAAATTCTAATTATAAATAGTTTTAAAACAGGCAAAATTAATCTAGGATACAAGTCAAGATGTTGGTTGCCCTTTCTTGGTGGAGTAGTCACTGAAAGGGGACAAAAAGGGCACCTTAGGAACCTTAGTAATTTTCTGATTTATTTGTGCTGCTAACACGAATGTGCTCAAATAAATGGGAATCTGTGACCTGTACAGATGTTATGTTTCCAAAAAAGCTCACTTTTTAGAAAGAAAATGTGAAGGTAGCAGCAGTGATTTTTCTTTCCTTGTCTCTCAAGCCTCATTCTGGACTATCTGAAGCTTGAGCTGCATTGTAGAGAAATCAAAAGTTTAATTCTCATGTAATGAAGATGATGGAAGGGAAATGACACAGAATGAGCTGTGAGTTTGTTAAAGGTGCAGGTGGGAGGTCAAAGGTTATCCCAGCATATTTTAAAGATCAGAGGTCATGTGCTCTGGGCCAGGAGCTCAGCCTGCAAAGAGCCATTAGTTTGGAACTGCAAAGCTAGTATCTTTATTTTAGGATTTGACCTGTCAGGAGGCAGCTAGGTAGAGAGCTTGGTTCATCCTAATTCAATAAATACTCACTGGTTACACATTATGCGCTAAATTCTATGCAAGGTCCTGTGGATTCTGAGCCAAACCAGACAAGGGCCCTGCTCTGTCTCAGCATTTTAGGGGGATTAAACATGCAAATGAGCAATTGCAATGCACCTTGGGAATGCCATGATAGGATAACCACAAGGCTGGAGCAGAAAGGAGGAGGGCTGTTAATCCAGACTGGGGAATTGAAAAAAGGATTTCTAAGGCAGTGGGGTTCATGCTGAGAACAAGAGGGTGGCCAGCATCAGCTAGGTGAAGTGGGGGATGGGGGGTAGGGAGTGCAGAACAGTGTTTCAGGCCCTTGAAATGGCTTGTGCAAAGGCCCAGAGCAGGGTGCTATCTGGAAATGTAAAATACAGGTGGAACCAAGAGTACAAGTTGTAGAGGAGCAAGAGATGAGACTGGTATGGGCCAGGTCCCAGTGAACTGAGTCCTATGGAAGAATCTATATTTGAACCCAAGGTAACATAATTAAATCCTGGATCTACCCCATCTGGGATCCGTGACCTTGGGGCAAGTGTCTCTTCTGTTTCAGTAGCATCAGAAAATGGTTAGTTTTGCCTTGAGACTAGCTTTCTCACCAATGCTTTTAAAAAATACATAAAGAGATAACTTTTCTTTGTTTTTTAGTTCTAATAGCTTGCATGTGGTAGGTGTACACAGGAAAGCTGGCATATTGATGAGTGTCCAGGGGGCTCTGCAGTGAGGAGGATAGCATCTCAGCTTTATTATTTAGAAACACAAAAGCCGGCTGGGACCCACGCCCACCACTATGTGCTGGTAGCTGAGAGCACAAAGGTAATAATCAGGATGGACAATTTCCCTTTCCAAGTTCCTGAAACCTGCAGCCCAAGGTGGCAGCTGGTGGCCTATCACTCCCCAGAGCTCTGAGAGAAATGGAAGAATTCTGTTTGTGCAACTCTAAGCAGGAGAAGTCTGTTTTCTCTTGATGAAGAGGGATAGTTTATGATTAGAGGGATATTTCCTTAGTAGTGGTGGTGGTTTTTCTTTCTTTTTTTCTTTTAACTTCTTAGAGATTAAATTATTACAGTAAGAGGGCAGCAGGAATTCTTTGACTTGATAAGGTCCGGCTTCCTAATTCTTTCTTGGAAGGAATAAAGGGTTGAATAATTTACTCGTTGCTTGAACAAATTTCAAGAGTGCTACAGAATGAAGACTAGACCAGGCAGACGAATTTAAGACTGAGATCCTGTAGAGGAGGTTAACTGGCAGGCCAAGGACCTCCCAGTGTCAGAAGACATCAGGGACACTGGGCATCTGGCCAGTCTGGCAGCTCTGAGAGGCAGAGTCTAGGGTTTCGAAGGATTGGTAGGGGCAAGAGAGGGACCTCATCTCCAGAGGGGCAAAGATAGGATTCCTGCATGGGTCTCACTGGGGAACAGGGCAACATTAAGGGCAATGCCAGTTGGATAGTAGTAAGTCCTTAGATACCCATGGAATCAATGGATGTCTGATGATTGAGACCCAATTATGAGACCTAGGGTACAAGGCAAGATCTAGATCACAAAAAATGAGTTATAACAATACTTAACACTTACATGACATTTAATATATGCCAGGCACTTTTCCAATTTCTTCACATCTATGAATTCATTTCTTCCTCACTATAGTCCTGTGAAGTTGTTACTGTTATCATTCCCACTTTAGAGAAGAGAAAACTGAGGCACAGAGAGGTTGACTAAGTGGCTTGCCTAACATCTCACAGACCTAAGTGGTAAGGGCAGGATTTAATTCTGCTCTAGAATCTACACACTTAACCATTAGATGTGATGATCCTGTTAGAAATGGGATGGTGAGGGGTTGCTAAACTCTTCCCACAAGGAAAAATCACTGGTTCCAGAAACTAGAGGTTGGACTGAGTCTCAAGAAGGGCCTGAAGATCCTCAGTAGGCTCACTCCTCAGGAGTACTTTTGTCTGAGAGCTCTATATGTTGTGAATTATTCTCCAAGCATATAATTTCTAGTAGCTGTGATTAGCAAATCTAAGACCTTGGTCTGCCAGCTTTTTTCTTTTTGCTTCCCCCCTGCCTAAGTTTTGGCCTAACAGCCACCAGGATGGGGAACTGATTTCTTGCCTCGGCTGATAGAAAGATCTGACTGACAACCTCTCAGTTGCTGCCTCTGGCATAAAGGTGTGTGAGCCATTTTCCCAGTGTTGTGTGTTCAGAACTCAAAGTGACACCACAATTCCACTAACTTGCTTCTATGCCCTTTGGTTGAAAATCCATGTCACTTTGTCAACCAAAATAAGCATTTCAAAACAGAGTTAAGACATTGCTCTAATCAGTGTAGCTTAAGTAAGTACTAATGAAGAATAAGACCCACATAAGTTGGGTTCAGGAGGCATTTTACTACTTTATTTCCAACATGAAACCCAAGAATCCTTGCAAATTGGGAGGATGTTTGGCAGGAATGCAGTGGTTGGCACAAAACAGGCAGCAATTCTAGTCACGATCATGAATAGTCGGCCTTATTTAGCATAAACAATTCTTCAGGGTATATTTTCAATTCATTGTTTGGAAAACTTAAGAACATAAATGCTTTTAGCTTCAGTGGAGTTTTGTGTATACAATTCTGGTAAATTTATTAAGATTTTTAGAAAATAGACATCTCTCCTTCCTATGATTGTTTTAAGTAGTTAAAATATTTTCTTAAAAATGAAGGAGACACTTTGCAGCACATCCATTAAAAAACAGGTACTGAGCACTAATTCCATATCAAATACTATGCTGGAGCTACAGATACAGTGATGGTCCCAATTAATTCCAACGCCTTTCACCAAGATCTATCATAAAGTCATTACAGATGGCTTCACAGGAAAATTCTATCAAATATTTAGAGATTAGCTAACACCTATCCCTCTGAAACTGTTCTTAAAAATTGCACAAGAAGGAGCACCCCCCAAACCCATTCTATGAGGTCACCCTGATACCAAAACCAGACAAAGATACCACAGAAAAAGAAAATTATAGGCTGATATCACTGATGAATATAGATGCAAAAATCCTCAACAAAATACTAGCAAACCAAATCCAACAATGCATTTAAAGGATCACACATCACAATCAAGTGGGATTTATTCCAGTGATGCAAGGATTTTTCAATATCTGCAAATTAATTGGTGGATATACCACATTAACAAATTGAAAAAAACCATATGATCATCTCAATAGATGTAGAAAAAGCTTTTAACAAATCCAAAACCTACTTATGATAAAAACCCCAGAAAGTGGGCATAGAGGGAATCTACCTCAAAATAATCAAGGCCATATATAACAAATCCACAGATAACATTCTCTGCAGTGCAAAGCTGAAAGAATTTCCACTAGGATCAGGAACAAGACAAGGATGTTCACCCTCACCACTTTTATTCAACATAGTTTTGAAAGTCCTAGCCATGGCAATCAGAGAAGAAAAGAAATAAAAGAAATCCAAATTGTGAAAGAAGTAAAAGTGTCACTGTTTTCAGATAACATGATACTGTAAATAAAAAAATCCTAAAGAGGCTTTCAGAAAACTACTAGAGCTCATCAATGATTCAGTGAAGTTTCAGGATGCAAAATCAACACACTGAAATCTCTCACATTTATATACACTAACAATGAAGGATCAGAAAGAGAAATTAAGGAAACAATTCCATTTACCAACACAACAAAAGAATAAAGTGTCTAGAAATAAACCTACCTAAGGAAGCAAAAGAGCTATACTCTGAAAACTAAGATGCTGATGAAAGAAATTGAAGATGACACAGATGGAAAGATATGCCATGTTCTTGGGTCAGAAGAATCAATATTGTCAAAATGAGTATTCTTCCCAAAGCAATCTACAGATTCAATGCAATCCCTGTCAAATTATGAATGGCATTTTTCACAGAACTAGTACAAAAATATTTTAAATTAGTATGGAAACACAAAAACCCCCAAATAGCCAAAGCAATTCTGAGAAAGAAAATTGGAGCTGGAAGAATCAGGCTTGCTGACTTCAGACTATACCATAAAGCTCCAATAATGAAAACAGTATGGCACTGGCACAAAAACAGAAATATAGATCAGTGGAAGAGCATAGAAAGCCCAGGAATAAACCCATACATCTATGGTCAACTAATTATAAACTGGATACTACAAAACTCTTAGAAGAACACATAAGCAGAACACACTCTCTGACATAAACTGCAGAAATATCTTTTTGGATCCACCTCCTATAGCAATGAAAATAAAAACAAAAATAAACAAACAGGACCTAATTAAACTTAAAAGGTTTTGCATAGGAAAGGAAACCATAAGCAAAATAAAAATACAACCCACAGAATGGGAGAAAATTTTGCAAATGAAATGGCTAATAAGGGATTAATCTCCAAAGTATACAAACAACTCATGTAGCGCAATATCAAGAAAAACAAACAAAACAATCAAAAAATGGGCAGAAGATCTGAATAGACTTTTTCTAAAGAAGACATACAGATGGCAAAAAACACATGTAAAAATGCTCAACATTGCTAATTATCAGAGAAATGCAAATCAAAACCAGTCAGAATGGCCAACATCAAAAAGTCTACAAACAGTAAATTCTGGAGAGGATGTGGAGAAATGGGAATCCTACAGTGTTGGTGGGAATGTACACTGGTGCAACCACTATGGAAAATGGTATGGAGATTCCTCAAAAAAAAAAAACCAAAAATAGAACTACCATATGACCTAGCAATCTTATTCCTGGGCATCTATGCAGAGAAAAACAATAATTCATTGCAGCACTATTTACCACAGCCAAGACACAGAAGCAACCTAAATGTCCATTGACAGAGGAATGGATAAAGAAGATATACCATATATATAATAGACTACTACTCAGCCATAAAAAAAGAATGAAAATATGCTGTTTGCAGCAAAATGGATGGACCTAGAGATTATCATACTAAGTGAAGTAAATCAGACAGAAAGACAAATATCCTATGATACCACTTATATGTGGAATATAAAAAAGAGATACAAATGAACTTATTTGCAGAACAGAAACAGACTCATAGACTTTGAAAACAAACTTATTGTTACTAAAGGGAGCAGGTGTGGGGAGAGACAGATTAGAGGTTTGGAACTGGCATATGCACAATGTGGTATATGAAATGACTGGCCAATGCGGATCTGCTGTATAGAACAGGGAACTCCACCCAACATTCTGTGATAATCTATATGGGAAAAGAATTTGAAAAAGAACTGTTATGTGTGTATGTATAACTGAATCACTTTGTTGCATAGCAGAAATTATCACATTGTAAATCAAGTATACTTCAATAAAACTTGAACAAACTTTATAGAAGATGAGGAAAAAGCAAAGAGGGCACAGGAGATAGAAGGTAAGGAAAAGGATCACATAGGTTTGTCCAATGTTATTTCTAATATTCCTAGTACCTGGAAGACGTTAATTATAATCACATGCCCCATGGTTAAAGGAAGATAATAAGAGATTTTTTTCCTCAGATCTTATAGATTAAAGGAAATAGGATGCATTTAACTAAGACAGATTTTAGAGAGGGTTTAGAGTCTGTCCTATGTGATATTCATTGCAAGGGGTGGGGTGGACCCCAGGAGCCCAGTTCATCTGACACTCATGAATGTCTACACTGTTTTGTATACACTGGGAGATCATGGTACAGTTATGAACAAGACATTGTCCCTGCCCTCAGGGAACAAAGAATCTAGTTCAAGAGACAGACTGATAAATAATTTTTGCCAGTTAGGCTCTGCTCCATGTTGTAGGAGTTGACAGAATGTTGGTGGAGGTCAGAGGAAGAGATAAATCTTTCCTGTTTTTGAGATAGAAGACACAACTATTTCTTCCTGCCCATGGAGAAAAGAAAATTGTTCTTCTTAGGTTCTTAGAAGAGGTCAGTTTTTATCTTCCTTAGCCCTTCTCAGGTTTCTTGAGTGTCTTTCATGCACCAGGTCTTTTACCAGGCACTGGATGTATTGCAATGAGAAATGGGTAGTGACAGTTGCTGGCAGCTATCCTTCACAGAGAAAGACAGCTAATTTAATTAAACAAATAATTACAGAGCAGCCTTATTTTATGTGAATGTGAATCATAGGGCATAGAAATATGCATATACATTAATAAAAACATATAAAATAGTAATAAAGTCCCTCCATGCGCAAAATGTAAAACAATGTAAATTCTCCCTCTCCCAAATTAAAAAGAATTGTCAAGAATCATAATTTCAAAGTTGATGACAGAGTGAGTTTTAAATGGTGTTTATGTAATTGGTGCACAGCTGTACCACTTCATAGCTGGTTTAAAAAAAGCAGTCTTAATCCCTTGTCAGAATTAATCTTGAATTCTGCAAAACTTTAAATAAATATAGATATCTAAAGGAGCATAACCCTAGGGAAACCTGAAGCATTTCTATTAAACGATAAATAGTTAGAAGGGTACAAAACATTGTAAAGGGGCTTTGAGAACCAAGCCAAGTCCAGTGTAGGGTATCAGGAAAGACTGCCTGGAAGAAGTGATAATTCAGGCTAAAAAAGAAGGCTAAGTAAGACTTGGCTCTGAGAATTGTTGACTCAGTTCAACAATTAGGTTGGTTTCCTTATCTCATCCCAGCTTTGCTTCTCCTCTAGTTGGTTGTTGCTCAGGTCCTCCTATAATTTGAGGCAGATCCCACCTAAGAATTGCTTGTGTGTATTTGGGGAGGTAGGAGGAAGAGAGGGAAACTGGGGAGGAAAACCAAGTAAAACTGATCTTGGCCAACAGAAATCACAGAGCACATAAATTCCAAGCTTTGTTTACTTCCCTTAGCTGATTTACAAAAATACAAGTCAGTAAATACTAAGTTGTAATTAAAATTAGCTGACTAGTTCCATGTGTTTGCCTGGTTGATTGTGAAATATATGTTGCATTTGTTATTAAATTCCTTTCTGAGGGGGAAAAAAAAGTCACAAGTGCAAACTTTATTTCCTCATTGCTGGTTAGGTTGTCTGTAGGATGAGATCTTTTGCAAAATCTTTTAACTTTTAAATTAGGGCCAGGAATCTTTAGTGGTGTTTGTAAAGTTAGGGATGACAAAATATACCTGAAACGCAGCCTTCAGTCCATTTGGGACATGAAGGAAGTTCAGATGTCAGATGGGAACTTCAGCAAATTCTCATTAGATGATGTAAGCCAATCAGATGAGAGGACTCATCCAAGATATTAACCCAAGATCAGAACTACATTCTTATTTAAAGTTTGAAAATTTGAGTGGTTGTAATGACAAGGCTAGAAATAAATGCATTACAGCCATAGGTAACACAGCACTTGCAGGGTATACTGAGCTAAGGCCCATTTTCACATTTTCTCATTTTAAAGAAAAAATGACTTTGTGAGCTCTCACTATACATCAAGCCTGTTTTAAGAACTGTAAGACTATTAACACATCTAACCCTACCATAACCCAGTCATGTGGACTTTGGTCTTATTATGCAAAATCAGAGCCCTTGGTGTCTTTTCCAAGGTCTTATAACTAGTAAATGAAGGAGCTTAGCTTTGAACCCAGGCCATCTTTAAAGTATGAGGCAAGTGTTTTGATTAGTTTTGTAGAAGAAACCGAGGCACAGAGGTTCATCAGTTTTCATAAGACCCTGTAACAAGGCTCAAATTCAAGATTCCAAGCTGATGATTGCTTCCAAGACTATGATCATTCAGATTGTATATGTAGTATTGCCTTTTTTCAGTGCTCACTCTTTTTATGTTGGGGCAAGAGAAACCAGGATTATACTTTCTCTCACCTCAAGAATGCTCTCAAATTGCTCTGATAGTTGGTGTTGAGATTTGGCATTTCAGCAAGTACTTGCTTTCTCTCACCTTCTTGCTTTTAGCATATTTTTCTGGCTTTTAGCCTCCACATTAAAAGCTATTTTCCTCTTTCTTTTTCTTTCTTTCTTTCTTTCTTTCTTTCTTTCTTTCTTTCTTTCTTTCTTTCTTTCTTTCTTTCTTTCTTTCTTTTCTTTCTTTCTTCTTTTCTCTTTTTTCTTTCTTTCTTTCTTCTTCTCTTCTTTTCTTTTCTTTTCTTTTTCTTTCTCTTTCTTTTCTTTCTTTTTCTTTCTCTTTCTTTCTTTCTTTCTTTCTTCTTTCTTTCTTTCTTCCTTCTTTCCTTCCTTCCTTTCCTTCTTCTTCCTTCCTTTTTCCTTTCCTTCCTTCTTCCTTCCTTCCTTTCCTTCCTTCCTTCCTTCCTTCCTTCCTTCCTTCCTTCCTTCCTTCCTTCCTTCCTTCCTTCCTTCCTTCTTTCTTCTGATGAATTCACCTTCAAAATACAGATAAAAGTTTAAGATGGAGGCAGAATTAGCCCAGGAGCTGGGTAGCCACTCAGGTCTGCAGGCAAGAAATGTTTACCTAAAAATTCAGTCAATGGAGCAAAGATGGAACCAGAGACTTGAAAAGCAAAGCCAAGTGAATCCATGTCCATGTCAGTAGGGACGGCCAGACATATGTACAGTTCTCTTCAAAGGTTGCTTAGGGACCCAATAATCCTGAAAAGACTGTGCCTTGAATTTCAATGTGGGTGGGCGGATAAAGGAACATTATTCCTCTTCTCTGTCTTGGTTTTCCCAGGGTATGGGCAACAAAACAAATGTAATTTGCATTCAATGACTGAAAGTCACTCACATCTGTAAACACTAACTGTCCCAGGCAGCAACACCCTCCAGAAAGCCTCTTAGCCCCATTTCAAGGAGCCAGATGTGAAGAGAAAGCCTTCTACTTTCCATTGTTCTTTCCATTTGAGCTGCAGGACCCTGGGGAGTTCCACGTGCCGGGAAAACATGGCACATTTTGCTCTTAAATTGAACCAAGCTTATTATGTTAGAGAGAGTTTAATTAAACTCTTGCTGGTGGTTGTGAAAAAGGTTAGTTAGCTTCCCCCCAGGCCTTTCTTCATGTGTTCTCTGCAGGTAGCACACACTTTTCCCTTCCAAAGGAAGGTCATTAGGATTGTATAAATATGCACAGACTCTGGAAGTTTCCAAGATGTTCCTGGGGCATTTGATCCATAATTTTCATTTTAATCAATCAACTCAGTGGTATCGTAAAGGGATTACAACTATCCTCCTCCCTGATCACAGGCCATTGGCTTTACTGCAGGGCCACCCGTACTAATCCTAAAATAAGGCAGGGTTGCCTGTATTGTGATTTCTTAAACCCTTTGTCCTCTTATATGCTTGTTCTTTCACTCTGAATTTAACTGAGGCTAGGAAAAAGCTGCAAGTATTTCTTTGTATTTATGCTTCACTTCTAGCCCAAGACAGTAGAGTTCTTGCAAATTGGGAGGGATATTTGCAGGACTGTAGTGCCTGGCACAGACCTCTGCAGAAACTCCACTTGTGATTATAAATAGTTGGCCCTTCTTGGCATAAACAATCTTGAGGGTATATTTTTCAACCCATTGTTTGGAAAACTTAAGAACTAAATGCCATTAGCTTTAGCAGAGTTTTGTGTGCAAATTCCTGGGTAACCATACATAACACTGTTGTTTAATGGACTTTGTATATTCCTCCTCCTGTCATTTCCTAAAGCTTTTTAGTGTTTAGAATATTTTCATGCAAAGGGAAAATTAAGTCTTTATTATTAAAGTATGCCTTTCTCAGAATCACAACACAGAAACCAGCAAACAGGTTTGAAGGAAATATTAAACGAAAAAAATGCATGGGTTGGTGTCATGCTTAAATGTTAAGTCATCCATTTTGCCAGGGAAACTAGTAGCATTAGAGTGTACATAATAATTGACATGATTTGCCAATGAGTCCTATCTTTCTTTCTCCCCATATCAGTTTCAAACAAGTGACTATTTAAGCTACATCAATGAGATGCAAGAACTACATGCTCTTTAAACTGCCATCCATCAGAAGTAAATGGCAAGCAAGTTATCAATAAATTAACTCACCCTTTCAGTGGCAATGGGACTTTATTTTGATAAATAAAAAGAAAGTAATACTTTGTATATTATGTAATTTTGAATGGAAAATCTAGTATAGTTAAGAAAGGATATGCCCAAGAAATATGGTTTGTGGACTTCCCGGAGGAAGGCAGAATAAGAAGCTGTGAACCTTCCAATTTCAAGTCCACTTAAATGCCAATAAAATAATCTGAAGCAAAGGTTTCAGAAATAGCAGTCAAAATCATCACAGGAAAAACTCAAGGGGAAAATGAGTGAAAGAGTGGTTTATGAACTATTAAGAATGGCACTATGAGAGAAGACATACATGATTGAAGAACCTGGGTGCAGAGTGAGGTGGGGTTGATGGCTGTGGAATCAGTAAACCATGAAATGAAAATCAAAACAGGATTTAGAGAATACTTGTAATCTATTTTTTTAAGTGTGAAGGAAAAACATTACACCTATTTCAGAAGAGCCGATTATGGGAGGAAGGGATGAGAAGAAATCAGTAATGATAACAGGGGCAAAATGTGGAATTGGATGCTATTGGAAACTAAACAGAGAAAATGAACTAGGGTAAAAATGCAAAACATGGAAAGAGATATGAAAAGTTAAAGCAGATGGGTCTAGAGAACGGACTACTCTGGGAGAGACAGGAAATCCCAAAGAAAGAGAAGGAGGGAGTTCCTAT
Source organism: Phacochoerus africanus (assembly GCF_016906955.1). Taxonomy (NCBI): domain Eukaryota; kingdom Metazoa; phylum Chordata; class Mammalia; order Artiodactyla; family Suidae; genus Phacochoerus; species Phacochoerus africanus. The sequence goes on from NC_062547.1 coordinate 46,588,099, forward strand.
TGTGGCTCAGAGGTAACGTAATAAACAAGAATAAATGGAGAACATGCTGCCTGCATGCAATAGATGCTCTGAATAGATCTGTAGAATGAACAAACAAAAAAGACCAAAAAAGAGATCTACTAGAAGAAAAACGTCACCGCAAACAACATAGCTGAAGGTATAAATAAAGCCTTATTTAAGAGTCCATGTAAAAAATGAGATCAACATGCATCATCAAATATGTTATTTTTATCTACAAGAGAAAATGACAGCATACTGTGAGGAGCTATGTTACAGATTTCACGTAAAGGAATAGAACTCACAAGTAAATAGGGACTATGTTTTCTTTCATTGTAGTGGAAAAACATACACCAATCATAGTCAGAGTTAAAAGCTATAAAATTGGGTTTTTATCCAAGCAAGTTGTTATCCAAATACAAAGACTTTCACAGATTTTTGAGACTTAAGAAATTTAATCATCAACTAATGGACAACTGTTGGCTTCAAAGATTATTTCAAAAAGAAATCTGAATTTCAAAGACATTCGAATGAGAATGAATACTGTTAAAAATAGTAAGAAATTATGAATTAATAAGTATCTATTGAAGAGATAAGTAAGAACAATGATTAGGAAGAACTGTTTGTGATACGAATTGGGGATTAGGAGAAGTGTTAAAATAAAAGTAAATGATATCCCATGCTCATGGTTTAGAAGAATTAATATCATTAAAACTGCCATACTATCCAAAGAAACATACAGATTTAATGTGATCCCTATCAAATTACCCATGACATTTTTCACAGAACTAGAACAAAGAATCCAAAAATTTATATGGAACAACGAAAGATCCAGAATTGCCAAGAAGAGAACATAGGCAAAACACTCTCTGACATCAACCTCATGAATATTTTCTCAGGCCAGTCTCCTGAGGCAATAGAAATAAGAGCAAAAATAAACCAGTGGGACCTCTTCAAACTGAAAAGCTTTTGCACAGCAAAGGAAACCAAAAAGAAACCAAAAAGACAACTTACAGAATGGGAGAAAATAGTTTCAAAAGATGCAACAGACAAGGGCTTAATCTCTAGAATATATAAACAACTTATACAACTCAACAGCAAAAAAGCCAATCAATCAATGGAAAAATGGGCAAAAGACCTGAAAAGACTGTTCTCCAAGGAAGATATACAGATGGCCAGCAAACACATGAAAAAATGCTCAACATCGCTGATTATAAGAGAAATGCAAATCAAAACTACCATGAGATACCACCTCACACCAGTCAGAGTGGCCATCATTAATAAGTCCACAAATAGCAAGTGCTAGAGGGGGTGTGGAGAAAAGGGAACCCTCCTGCACTGTTGGTGGGAATGTAAACTGGTACAGACACTATGGAGAACAGTTTGGAGATACCTTAGAAACCTATGCATAGAACTTCCATATGACCCCGCAATCCCACTCTTGGGCATATATCCGGACAAAACTCTACTGAAGAGACACATGCACCTGTATGTTCATTGCAGCCCTATTCACAATAGCCAGGACATGGAAACAACCCAAATGTCCATCAACAGATGATTGGATTCAGAAGAGGTGGTATATATACACAATGGAATACTACTCAGCCATAAAAAGAAGGACATAATGCCATTTGCAGCAACATGGATGGAACTAGAGAATCTTATACTGAGTGAAATAAGCCAGAAAGACAAAGACAAATACCATATGATATCACTCATAACTGGAATCTAATATCCAGCACAAATGAACATCTCCTCAGAAAAGAAAATCATGGACTTGGAGAATAGACTTGTGGCTGCCGGATGGGAGAGGGAGGGAGTGGGAGGGATTGGGAGCTTGGGGTTATCAGACACAACTTAGAATAGATTTACAAGGAGATCCTGCTAAGTAGCATTGAGAACTATGTCTAGATACTCATATTGCAACAGAACAAAGGGTGGGGAAAAAATGTATACATGTAAGAATAACTTGATCCCCATGCTGTACAGCGGGAAAAAATAAAAATAAAAAAAAATAAAATAAGGTACAGATGAACCTATCTATAGAACAGAAACAGACTCATAGACATGGAGAGCAGACTTGATGCCAAGGGGGAAGGGGCAGGGGAGGGAGAGGGATGGACTGGGAGTTTGGGGTTAGTAGATGCAAACTATTGCATTTGGACTGGATAGCCAAAGAGGTCCCTAGCATAGGGAACTATATCAAATCACATGTGATAGAACACGACAGAAAATAATATGAGAAAAAGAATGTGTATATATATATAACTGGGTCACTTTGCTGTATGGTAGAAACTGACAGAACATTGTAAATGAACTATTATAAAAATTTTTTAAAAAGTAAATGAAGATAAAGTTGAGTAATAAGTCAAATCAATGGAGAATGAAAGTGAGAAAAGAGCTGAGAAAAACAAAAACAGACAGAAAAGTTTTCCCATAAAGAGAATCAAAAGATATTATTCTAATATGTATGTGTGCAATTCTATGTATTGATAAAATAGAATATCTTTGTTGTTTAAGTTGAAAGCTAATTGAATTAAAAAGATTATTGCCAAAGGGAGCAAAAATAAACAAAAACAAAACCAAGCAAATGCATTGTCTATATAATACCAAGAAAATTCAGAAAAAATTAATTATAAAAATTGAGAGGTAGAAAGTAGAATGGCAGAACATAAACTAAATAGGACTAAAATAAGTGTAAGTTTAAAAGTCATGTGGAATGCAAAACAAATAACCCCCCTCCCCACAAAACCCCACCACCAATAACAACACACTTCCAATTAGATTAATACAATAATTTGCTGAAAAATCTTTCAAAAGGGTTAGAAATTTTAAAAATAAGAAAAAATAAATTTAAAAATACTAAAAAGATTAATTAAAATGAAGGAAAAGGAGGTTGGATGTCAGATACAATTTAAGGCAAATGTTACTAAAGGAAGCCAATTATGTTAATTATGTGATGTTAAAAGTCAGAGTTAATAATAAGAGCATAGTGATATTACGTCTATAGGGCCCGAAGAACAAAGCAACAAACAGAAAGCAATAACTTTAAAAATCAAGAGAAATTATGAGTACACAATTTAAAATCAAGGTGTTAATACCCTCTTATCAGAATATAAAAAATCAAGAAGAAAACGATAAAGTAATAGAATAAAGAGCTTGAAAAACATACTTAAATTTACCATAATATAGCAGTAAGGAGAGATGTTGCTGAGGATTAAATGGAATGAATGACACAACAACAAAAACCCTGCAAGTTTATTACTGGTTCCCAATGGGACAGCAAATGAGCATATACTCCTCATTCCTCTAAATTCAACCCTGAGAAACTTCAGAAACAGAGGGAAGCACAGATCCACGGAACTAACAGAGACACTGAAATAAAGGGGAGATCCAAAGCTGTCCTGACTGGAGGATGGGGATGGGGTGGAAGTAGCCCAAGGTGGAAGGTGAACTGATGCAGGAGTAAGAGGATGAATGGAGGAGGGGGGAGGAGTCCTCTTCTTTCCTCTGATGCACTGGTGGGAGGATGAATTTGAGAGGACTGTTGGAGTTGTCCTATCTGACTTCTTTTGACATTGCCAAGGGAGGGTAATGACCCAGTTCTGCAGTCCACATGTCTGCAGCACTGTGCCAGCCCGACGCCTGTCCATAGCCATAATACACTCAGGGCAGCAAAAAGCTCTCCTCAAGGGAAGAGGAGATAAAGGGAGTTCAGGCACCCTTGGGTGTATTCTTTTCTATCCCTTCCCTTGCCAAACTCACAGAGCTGGGGAATAGACCCCAAGGAGATTTTCTTTCTATTCCTGCTTTGTGTAGAGGGTTGGGATAAATCCCTGACCAGACAAGGTATTCAGTGAAATGAAAGCAAAGGGAGGAGTGGATAGCAGTGGTGTGATGCCTGACTCTCTCTCTTCCCTGGTCTCATCCCCTCTCTTTCCCTTAAACATATCTGGAAGAAATACTACCTAGGATTTGGCCCTTTCCCATCACAGGCTACCAGGCCTAAAGTTTAAATCATCAGAGAAACATAAGACCATCTGCCATGATAACCAGATATTAAGGGTACAACGGCAAAAGTGAAAGTAAACTAAACATCAAGCAGCTTAATTGCAACAGATGGACCACAAACTTAACATGAGCACAATGCATACCCTCAAAGACATGGGCGGGTGGAGGGATATTAGTAATAGGAAGAAAGAATGAAAAGTGAAGAAAAAGAACCAAATGTAAATTGGGTGTTAAACAAACACTGATCATGGCTGTGGTATCCTTGCCAAATACACACAACCTGAATCTAAACACGAGGAAACAGCAGAAAACCCCAAATTGAGAGTCTACAAAATAACTGCCTGGTACTCTCCAAAAATGTCACTGTCAAGAAATTAAAAGAAGGACTAAGGAACTGTCTCAGATTAAAGGAGGCTAAAGAGACATGACAGGTAAATGCAGTGTGTGATACTGCATTGGATCCAGGACCAGACTATAGAGCAGTGCGGTCCACTCTGTTGGCCACTGGCCCTGTGGAGCTACTGAATAATTGAAATGCAGGTAGTCTGAATTGAGATGTGCTATAATTATAAAATACACACTGGGTTTTTGTATGAAAAGAAGAATGCAAAATATCACAGTTATATATTTTAATTACACATTAAAATGGTACTATTTTGGATATATTGGCTTAAATAAAATTTATTATTAAGGTTAATTTCACTTGCTTCTTTTTTAAGATAGGTAGAAACATTTAAATTACATTTCTGGCTTATTTTTGTGGCTTACATTATACTGCTATCATATAGCACTGCTATAAAGAATGTTAGAAGTATAATTAGTGTACTTTGAACAAAGAATGTAGATCAGGTCATAGTATTTTATCAATGTTAATGATACACATGCTGTAATTTTCTAAGATAATGTCCTTATTCTTAGGAAATATACACTGAAGTATTTAGAGGTGAAGGAGCAAGCATGATGTCTGCTACACAGTCTCAAAAGTTTAGGAAAAAATATATATACATTTATGGAGAGAGAACAATGAAACAAATGTGGTAAAATCTTAACAATGACAGAACCGAGGTGAAAGATAATAGCAGTCCTGTGTTCCATTCTGGCAACTTTTATATCAACTTGACATTATTTCAAAATAAAAAGGTTACAAAACCCACCCCTACACAATGGTTAAAATAAGCAGCACAGTAGTTTGGAAAAAAGGATGGGAGAGTTCCCTTTGTGGCTCAGTGGTTAACGAACCCAACTAGGATCCATGAGGATGCGGGTTCAATCCCTGGCCTTGCTCAATGGGTTAAGGATCTGGTGTTGCCATGAGCTGTGGTATAGGTTGCAGACGCAGCTCAGATTTGGCACTGCTGTGGCTGTGGTGTAGGCTGGAGGCTACAGCTCCGATTCAGCCCCTAGCCTGGGAACTCCATGTGCCGTGGGCCTCGCCCTAAAAATTACCAAAAAAAAAACAACAACAACAACAAAAAAAGGTGCTTAGCACTGAAGAAAGAAATGATGTGGGGAGGAAAAGTGAGGAACTCTCACCCGGAAGGTGGCAGAAAGTACGAAGAGAGAGAACACATAAAGTAAAACCTAGGTGACATTGAGATGAGTAGAAATGACAACACCTGGGTAACTGGAGGCTCAGAAAGAGGAAGAAAAAGGAGAGGAATTATTTGCAGAAAGAGAAATCTCCTAGAAAGAGGAATGATCTTGCCTTTAAAGGAATGATAGAGTAGAAAAGTATATTTCCGAAAGGAAATATCCACAGTTGGTCATGTTAATAGTGAAAATGAAATTAAGAATTAAGAACATCAGAAGTATTATTTATTTATTTATTTATTTATTTATTTATTTATTTATTTTTTGTCTTTTGTCTTTTTGTTGTTGTTGTTGCTATTTCTTGGGCCGCTCCCACGGCATATGTAGGTTCCCAGGCTAGGGGTCTAATCGGAGCTGTAGCCGCCGGTCTACACCAGAGCCACAGCAACGCGGGATCCGAGCCGCGTCTGCAACCTACACCACAGCTCACAGCAACGCCGCCGGATCGTTAACCCACTGAGCAAGGGCAGGGACCGAACCCGCAACCTCATGGTTCCTAGTCGGATTCATTAACCACTGCGCCACGACGGGAACTCCAGAAGTATAATTTAAAAAACTGAAGTGCAGGGAGTTCCTGTTGTGGCTCAGTGGTTAACGAATCAACTAGGAACCATGAGGTTGAAGGTTCCATCCCTGGCCTTGCTCAGTGGGTTAAGGATCCAGCGTTGCCGTGAGCTGTGGTGTAGGTCACAGATGTGGCTTGGGTCCTGAGTTGCTGTGGCTCTGGTGTAGGCCGGCGGCTACAGCTCTGATTCAACCCCTAGCCTGGGAACCTCCATATGCCGCAGGAACGGCCCTAGAAAAGGCAAGGACAAAACAAAACAAAACAAAAACAAAACAAAAAAACAAAAACAAATGCAGAGGGAAAAATCGAGTTATCAAGGGGGAAAAAAATCAGGTTGCCACTGAACTTCTCAACAGCTGGATATACGAATCTGACATTTCATAGTATGGATGAAAAAGTTTTAGAACCTAGATATATTCAGCCCCATGCAATTTAAATGTGAGAGAATAATAAAACTATCCTTAGGCATATCACACCTTAGGGGGCTTGCCTTGCAAAGACTTACCATGGAAATACTCTTGAAAGAAGGAGTCAATAAGAGAAATGTGAAAAAGCTATGGGTGATCAAAACTCTAGTGAGGTTTATGTTTGTGTGGAAAAAAAAAAAAGACTAAAGAAAAGAAAAAGAACACATCCATAACAATTCAGGGATAAAGTTCTAGAAAATAATCAATACGAAATGTATATTTGGCTATAGGGATCAGAGAGGCCAAAGGAATAAAAGCATGCCAATGTTCTCATTTTGTTTGGGGAAGATACAAATATTAAAATGTTTATGAAATCGACAGTGATAAATACACAGAAGCATGTGTCTTAATTTAAGGCAACACCGTAAGAACAGCAACAACAAAGAATCAAATAACGTATAAGCCAGCAACAGAAAACTTAACCCAGGCAGTGGAAAGAAAAGAAGTAGTTTCAGGAAATATAAAATGAGACGGCAGAAAAAATTTTAATATGACTGTAATCACAAGAAATGTGGGATAAGTGGAATGAAACAAAATAAATAAAGCCAGAGGGGCATGGCCCAATGATGCGTGTGTGCTGTAAGTTGAGTCACATAACGCTTGGCACCTAGGGAGGAACGAGACAAAAGGTTTTCTAAAGCAAACATATATGAGGTTATTAAAAAAGCAAAATAAAACAAACTGTAAATACAAAAAAAGCAGATATCACCTATGATATCCTCTCTTATCAAAACAAAATAAACTTTCAATGAAAAAGTGATCCAGAAAGAAGCTTAACTAGCACATGGAGACAAGAGAGCTTCTCTGTCTCCACCTGGATCCTTGGCTGAACAAAGTTCTCCCCCTGAAAACTTACAACCACAAGTTTGGAGATTGACACAGCTCCATTGTTGTGTAGCTTTTGTGTTGCTCTAAAGAGGTCTGATCCTTTATGACCCATTTATCTGAATGCCTTCATGGTTGTCCCTATCTCCATTATTCTAAAATGTCATGACCTTGTGCCAAGCATGTAGCTCTGGTTTGGCTTGAATTGGCTCGATTCTTCTGCCTACTCTCTGAGCAAGTACCTAGGACTCCTCTTGCCTTGCTCTGCTGGACAGCTGCTACTTGTTCATCTGTCTTTCATCTTCCCAGAGTTTGATGTTATTTCTTGTATGGTGTGGCCTTCTTTCCTCTTTGCCTGTGTTTGTGGATCCACATAGATTTAGCTAATGTTATTTTTACAGGATTTGCAGAAAGATCAGAGATTAATGGGTGCATTCGACCTGTGTGGTTGATGGAAAGACCAGATGATTGAGTTCTCCTTCTTGGCTCCCAATCCATAAAACAGGGAGTTGTTGCCGCATAGACTTCCCAGAGAGATAGAGGGGAGAAAAGGGTGAAGAAATTATCTAATCTGTTCTCTTTTGCCCCTCCTTTCACTGAAATTGTACCAAATTCTATTTCCCGGCAACATACTGTGTTCGTGACTCAGCCTGATGGTGGCACAGCTGGGAAAGCTCTGATGGGCATCATTACTCAGCTTGGAAAAAGATTTTCCCACTGATGGTGGGAAGAAGTGGGATTATTGTTTGCTGAATGTTTTATTGTTTCTGAAGCTAGATCAAGAGAAGGGCCTTCTCGTCCACATATGGCTCATTGCTGTTCCAGGCACTGGGCTAAGAAAACTCACAAACGGTCTTATTCATCGATGGGAAGAAATTCAGCAGGCTAAATATTATAAAACTAACAATTCTTCCCAAAGTAATTTGAGGATCTAATGCAATCGCATTTAAAATTTTGACAGGATCCTTTCCAGAACTTGATAAAATGATACCACAATTATAAAAACAGGCAATATTAGGGAATATTTTAGGAAGAAGGAATACCTCCATCTCCAAGCCAGCAACCTGGCCTGTCAGCTCTGATGCTTCGCTATCTCTTTCACGTCTCTACATCTAATCCATGGTAGAATCGCTCTCTAAAATGTATCTCAAGGAGTTCCCGTTGTGGTTCAGCAGTTAACAAAACTGACTAGGATCCATAGGATGTGGGTTCAATCCCTGGACTTGCTCAGTGGGTTAAGGATCAGGTGTTGCTGTGAGCTGTAGTGTAGGTCACAGATGCGGCTCAGATCTGGTGTTGCAATGGCTGGGGCATAGGCCAGCAGCTGTAGCTCCAATTGGACCTCCAGCCTGGGAACCTCCATATGCCACAGGTGCAGCTCTAAAAAGCAAAACAAAACCAAAAATGAAAACAAAACAAAACAAATTATCTCAAAACTACCCATCCTCTGCATCACCACATCCATCTCTTTAGTTTGAACTACCGCCATCATTTCATTATCCACCAAACCTCTCCCCCTACACCACCTGCCCCATCCAATGTGCTCCCCGCTCAGCAGCCATATAAGGTCCCATCTCTCTCCTGCCACAGACTCCTCAGTGGCTTTTCATTGTTCATCTGCTTCCACTCTCTTCCTTGCTCACTTTGTAACAGTTTCTGATCATTCAATCATTCAACACTATTCACTGAGAGGCCTGTGCCAGACAATGAGCTAGACCCTGGGGAGGTAATGAGCAAAATCAGGCTTGAGTCCTGCCAACACCCTAGTGACTTTAAAGACAAACATGAAAAAAAAAAAAAAGCTTCTAGTGTGTTAGTAATTAAACCAATGCCAATTTAAAATAATAAGATTAAATTTTTATAATTATTAAATTTATACTGGATGCTGAAAAGAAAAGTTATACTGGACGCTGAAAAGGCTGGGAGAAACATGGTGAACTGATACAAATGTTTTGGACAAAAAGTCTCAAGAGCCAAAAGAGTCCACATCTTTTGATCCAGCAGTCTTACTCTTGGGAAAGTATTTCAAGGAAATAATTCAAAGGAGGGTAGAAGAAAGGGGAAGACTCAAAGAATGAAGTTGTTTATTCCAGTGCTTTCTATGTTATTTAGCACGAGACCTGACATCACCTAAATGGTCAATAAAAGAACAGTTTGATAAGTGGTTGAAAGCAAGATGATGCAATAAATTATGACTATGGAAACAAAATCAAATGCAAAAAGTAGGACATGATGTCTTCAAATATGATGTAGAGACTCTGTATGAAGAAATTAAAGCAGTTGCCAAGAATTTGAGTGGTGGTCTTTGATGTGATTGGATTTAAGCATTAATAACTTTTAAAAATTAGGTGACCCAATGGAGAATATGGTTGCATTTCATGGTAAAACTAACTTTGATTCTGTAGAGTTTATTTCTCAGTGGCCATGTTTATTATATTCTAGGCAATATGTTGTCCAATGAAAAATATAATTGGCTCCTGACAATGAAATATCAGACAGAAAAATTAAGGAAACAGTCCCATTTACCATTGCATTAAAAAAATACCTAGGAATAAACCTACCAAAGGGGGCAAAAGACCTATACTCCAAAAACTATAAGACTCTGATAAAATAAATTGAAGACAACATAAACAGAGGGAAAGATATACTATGTTCTTGGATTGGAAGAGTCAGTATTGTTAAAAACAACCATGCTACCCATGGCAATCTACAGAGTCAATGCAATCCCTATCAAATTACCAATGACATTTTTTCCCCAAAGAGCTAGAATAAATAAGTTTTTTTCCCCTCAATTTAGGGCCACATCTGCAGCATGTGGAAGTTCCGAGGCTAGGGGTCAAATCAGAGCTACAGTTGCCAGCCTATGCCATAGCCACAGCAATGCATGATCCGAGCCACATCTGTGACCTACACCACAGCTCACGGCAAACCCGGATCCTTAACCCACTGAGCAAGGACAGGGATCAAACCCATATCTTCATGGATACTAGTTGGATTCATTGCCACTAAGCCACAACAGGAACTCCTAGAACAAATAATTTTTAAATTTGTATGGAAATACAAAAGGCCCCAAGTAGCCAAAACAATCTTGAAAAAGGAAAAAGGAGCAAAAAAAATCAGGCTCCCTGATTTCAGGTTATACTACAAAGTTACAGTCATCAAAACAGTATAGTACTGGCATAAAAACAGAAATATAGATCAATAGAACAGGATAGAAAGTCCAGAAATAAACCCATGCACTTATGGTTACTTGATCTATGAAAAAGGAGGCAAGAACATACAATAGAGGAAAGATGGTCTCTTCAATAAGTGGTGCTGAGAAAACCGGAAGCTACATGTAAAAGAAGGAAATTAGAAGAGTCTGTTAACACCATATGCAAAAAGAAACTCAAAATGGATTAAAGACCTAAATGTAAGACTGGATACTATAAAACTCCTAGAGGAAAACATAGGCAGAACACTCTTTGACATAAATTACAGCAATATTTTTTTGGATCTGTCTCTTAGAGTAATAGAAATAAAAATAAACACAAACAAAGGGGACTTAATTAAACTTAAAAGCTCTTGGACAGCAAAGGAAACCATAAACAAAACAAAAAGATGCATTATGAACTGGGAGAAAAATATTTGCAGACGATGCTGCTGACAAGGGATTAATTTTCAAAATATACAAACAGCTCATATAGCTCAAAGTAAAAAACAACAACAAAAACCAATAAAAAAAATAGGCAGAAGACCTAAATAGTCATTTCTCCAAAGAAGACATAGAGAATATGGCCAATAGGCACATGAAAAGATGCTCAACATCATTAATCATCAGGGATATGAAAATAAAAATTATAGTGAGGTATCACTTCACGCCAGTCATTAGGGCCATCATTAAAAAGCCTATAAATAATAAACGATGGAGAGGGTATGGAGAAAAGGGGACCCTTTTACCCTATTGGTAGAACTGTAAATTAGTATAGCCACTATGGAGAACAGTCTCAAAGTTCCTTAAAAAAACAAAAATAGAGTTGCCATATCATCGTGCAATCCCACTCCTGCACCACATATATCCAGAGAAAATTCTAAGTCAAAAAGACACATGCACCCCAATGCTCACTGCAACACTAGTTATAATATCCAAGACATGGAAGCAACATAAATGTCCATCAGCAGATGAATGGACAAAGAATATGTGGCATATATACGTATAATGGAATATTAGCCATAAAAAAGAATGAAGTAATGCCATCTATAGCAATATGCATAGACTTAGAGATTATCATACCAAGTGAAGTCAGACAGAGAAAGACAAATATGATTCATTTATACATGGAATCTAAAAAATGATACAAATGAACTTATACACAAAACAGAAATAGACTGGAGTTTCCTGGTGGCTCTGCATGTTAAGAACCTGGCATTGTTACTGCTGTGGCTTGGGTCACTGCTGTGGCTCAGGTTTGACCCCTGGCCAGTGAATATTTACATGCCACCGGTGTGGCCAAAAAAACATAAAAAACAAAAAACCAGAAATAGACTCATGAAATAGAGAAAACAAACTTATGGTTACCAAAGGGGATGGCAAGTGGGGATGAGATAAATTAGGAGTTTCAGATTAACATATAGACACTACTATGTATAAAATAGATACACAACAAGGACCTACTGTAAAGTACAGGGAACTTTATTTAATATCTTATAATAATCTATAATGGAAAGGAATCTGAAAAAGAATATGTATATAACTGAATCACTTTTTTTGTACACTTGAAACTAACACAACACTGTAAATCAACTATACTTCAATTTAAAAAATTGGCTCCTGGAAAAAAATGTTCTTTTCATCAACATGGATGTGTTAAATGATGTTAAAACTGATATTATATCAAAAATGGGGGAATTATGCCATTTACAGAGTCTCTGTGGGGTAGGAGCATTTGTCAAAAACCCTGAAGCTGTGTTCAGAGCAAGACAGCAAGGAGATTCAGCATCTGTTAGGTAACTCCCAAACCCCTGGTAAAGCTCGGGCATATCGCCAACCCATGGGCATCCCTCTGCAGTAATGTGCCTGGTCACCGTGTTCTTGTGAGGAACACTTGCAGTACCAAGGACAGTCACTGGAGGGCCTGTCTCTCTCCTAATACTGCAGGGTTCCACAGCACTGCTCAAGCTTAGCAAATGCAGACCCTCTCTGACTTAAAAGTTAGGATCTCTGCAGGCCAGGTGTTTGTACAGTGGGGCCAAGCTGTTCAGAATTTGGGATCAGGAGTTCCCGTTGTGGCTCAGGAGAAACGAATCTGACTAGCATCCATGGGGACGCAGGTTCAATCCCTGGCCTTGCTCAGTGGGTTAAGGATCCAGCATTGCCATGAGCTGTAGTGTAGGTCGAAGACGCGGCTCAGATCTGGCATTGCTGTGGCTGTGGTGTAGACCAGCAGCTATATAGCTCTGATTAGACCAATAGCCTGGGAACCTCCTTATGCCTCGGGTGCAGTCCTAAAAAGACCAAAAAAAAAAAAAAGAATTTGGGATCAGTTGAGACCATGGTGGTACAGCAGGGCCTTATGATGTTCTGTGAATGAGGTATTTTAATTTTACTGCAGAGGAGAGAAGGCTGCCTTGTGAGAGCCTCCAGAGGAAGACAAAAGGAAATCAGAAGATCTGAGCTTTGATTTTGGTTCTGAACTCTCTCTGGCTATGTGATCTGAGTCTATATCTTCTTTGTGCTTTGAGTTGTGTTTTTTTTTTTTCTTTTTCACTTATAAAATTAGGAAGTAAAACTTGCATGATCTAGCCTTCAAATGGATTTCTAGAAATTACTCAATTAGGAGGATTTTTAAAAGATTTCACGGCACTCCCATCATGGCTCAGTGGATACGAATCTGACTAGCCTCCATGAGGACGCAGGTTCAATCCCTGGCCTTGCTCAGTGGGTTAAGGATCGGGTGTTGCAGTGAGCTGTTGTGTATGTCACTCGTATCTGGCGTTGCTGCGGCTGTGGTGTAGACTGGCAGCTGTAGCACTGATTCGACCCCTAGTCTGGGAGTGCAGCCCTAAAAAGACAAAAAAAAAAAGAAAAAAAAAGATTTCATTATTTCCAGATGGCCAGCAGGGGCTCATGGCATTGCACTTGGAGGAAATGCCAGAGATCCTTTATACCCTCCTGCTTTCTTTATTTTATGCCTGGTGCCTCCTAGAGAGAGGGGTGTCATGGACACAGAGAGTACTCTGCCCTCCAAGAGAAGGAACCCCAGAAACAGCATTTGGGAGAAACCATTTTGTATAATGATTGAGAAGCACCACCTATAGATGTGGCCCACCACTAGAGATGGCTCACAGCTCAGAGTATTGTCTACTCCTCCATGTAGAGTCCACTGTGAATTCTCAAGGGCATGTCACTCAAAGACAACTGAAGGACAGCCCCCTAAGGTTGCTATCTTCTTCATCGCAGGTGTGGTTACAGACTCCCTGGGATCCCTAAGTCCTTTCAGAGGGCTCTGTAAAGGTGAAAACTATTTTCATAATTATATTAAGACAAAATTTGCCTTTTGCAATGTGTCGACATTAACATTGAGGGAGCAAAAGCAATTGTGAGGAAAACTGCTGGCATTCAGTGCAGGTCAAGGCAATAGCCTTGACCTGGATCATTTGTTAATGTATTCCTCACTGCAAACAACCACCACAAAAGTCGGTTTCACTTAAGAATGTCCTTGATGAAACAATAAACATTATTAATTCTATTAACTTGCTATTTTTGAGTGCACATCTTTTTATTATTCTTGGTGACTAACTGGGAAATACACATGAAGCCCGTCTACTGTATACTGACTACATGACTGTTTTCAATAAAAGCATTTGTACGATGGCTTGAGGTGCAAGCTGGACACTTTCATAAAACATCATTTTTACTTGAAAGAACAAATGACAAATTATGGTTATTCAGACATGAGAATTTGGTACACATTTTCTAAAGAAAATAAAGTGAGCCTGTCACTTCAAGAAAAACACCTGACAGTATTTGTTGCCAATGATGAAATTCAAGCTTTCAAGCAAAACTTGGGATCTTGGGAAATTTGTATCTGCTACCATGAATTTGACAGCTTTTCAATACTTAAACACTTTTCTGATGAGATCGAAAGTGACCTTAATTAATGTGATTTTTGATGCTGCATGATGTAATTTCTTAATATCTGGATCATCTGGAGCTCGCTTCAGCAGCACCTCTACTAAAATTGGATCACCTGCAAAACTCGGTAAACCGCTATTTTCCAAATGACCAATATATGACATTATAAAATCATTCATTTGTGAAAGATGCATTCAAAGTGCAAAGTAAAGAAATGCATTTTAATGTAACAGAGAACAAGTTCATTGACATGGTTGCACCTTCTGCCTTGTAATTATCCTTTAAGAAACAACCATTTGTAGAGTTTTGGTGTAGCACCAGAGAAGATTATCTGTAACTATCTGAAAGGTTATTTAAATATTCTTCCTGTTTCCAATTACAGATCTGTGTGAAACAGAATTTCATATACTTAAACCAAACGACGACGACAACAACAAAAACAATCCACCAAAACCCAAACCAAGTTAAATGCAAATATGAGGATCCAGATGTCTTTCATTAAATCAGGCATTGAAGTTTTGCAAAAATGTAAAACGATGCCGTTTTCAGTAAATTTCTTTTGTTTTGAATAAGATAGTTATTCTCCTAAAAAAGTTAACTTGTAATAAGTTAATTATTATGCATTACTAATATATTAGTAATGCTAATTCATCATACATTACTTTTTGAAGTTAATTAATAGGTAATATTTAAAATTTTCTACTTTAATTTTTGAGATGGTGAACATTGAGAGATACAACTCATACAAACAAAAGTATGTTGGTGTTCTCAATAATTTTGAAGGTCTAAAAGTGGTCCTGGGGTTAAAAAGCTTGAGAACATCTGCTCTGAGATGCTTGCAGAGAAAGTGCAGTTTGGGATGAGTAATTAATAAGAAGTGGACTCAGTGTTTATCAGTTTGCACTATTGTTGGGAAGCGTCCAGGCTTTATTGGGCTTAAGGGCTAGGGTACGTTATCAAGACAGACTCGTCCTCAGAGCAGCAAAATGAAAGTCACCGAATTCTCAAGGTCCTGATTAGACATTGAAGGGGACCTCTCTAGGCCATCCCAACTGCTTCCAGTGCCCCCAGGGTCTAAGTCCACCCCTTTCCCTCTAGGGAACATCTGGCCCACTTCCTGCTCCATACTGGCCATCAAGACAAGTGTGAGCTACAAATCTGCCTCCCAGGTCATGGCGAATGCCACTCTGAACCCAACAATCAGTACCCTGTGCTTGGGAACGCCCCAGGCACCAAGCCTGAAAGATGAGTATGCTGTGGCTTGTGTCCTGGAGGACTTCTCAGTCTCATGGAGAAGAAAGGCTCCTGAAGTAATAACTACAATATGATGTGATAAACACTCTTCTGTACATAGTGACCTAACTTCTTCCAACCAAAACTAGGATACACACTGGCATCTGCCAATGAAACAATCCTCTGGAACCCAGGTCTGCTGCGTGTGTTAAGAAACGCCCAGCAACTCCACAGACAGTCTGTATAGGTTTGTACTTGATTTGGTCCAAAGACTCAGAAACAAGGGTCTGTACCTTTTTCTCAAAAAATTAAAATTCTGGGAAATAACGATGTCAGAAGAGAAAAGTGCAAGAAGTGCCTCCGGATTACAAAAGATGAGTAATGGGCCCCTAACATTTTATTTCCTCTGGGTTAGTGAATGGGAGGTAATGGAGAAATTTTTCCATCATCCTTGTTCCAGTGGTTTCCCCCTCCCCCAGCCCCAGGCAGAGTCCAAGTTTGTTCACATAGGTCTCCCACACCAGCTGAAGCAGATCAAGCTGAATCCCAGCGTCAGAAGAATGAACTAGGAAGAGGCTTCTAAGATCTCCAGCCTTGATTACATGTGGGTAAAATTAAACAATAGGGCTCTTGATCTGCCAAGAAATGTTGGAGTCCCCTCTGGGTGGGCTGTTTGGGGACCGCAGAAGTTCTGGTCTGGACTGGTCTTCTTAAGTCCCAACCACGTACCCTTCCCCCCCTGCTTCCTTCAGGGCTGACCCAAATCCCTCTTTTTAGTCTCTTTTTCCTGGCCTTCCTGTTCTTTCCCAGATGTGGTAACTCCAAAGTGAACCAGAAATGAACAGAAGGAACAGTGAACACAATGAACAGAAAAAAAGCATGCACAGTGCTACACACGGACATCCTGCCACTCACGGTTAAAGCGAAGGGGAGACATGGGGTCCCCAAGGCCATCCAAACAGACGGCAAGACAAGGAGTCTGACAAACCCCTTCTGCATCTTGGACCCACTACCATTGGTCTCCTGTTTCTGAGAGTCCTGCACCCATAGATTCAACCAACCACAGATCACAGATACGTGGAAAATAAATTCCAGAAAGTTTCAAAAGACAAAACTTGAATTTGCTGTGTACCCAATAACTACTGACCTAGCATATACATGGTATTTACAGCTATGTAAATAGTATTAGGTATTGTAAACATTCTAGAGATGATTTAAAGCATGTGGGAGGATGTATGTACATTTCATGCAAATACTGTGCCATTTTATACAAGAGAGTGAATATCCGTAGATTTTGGTATTATGAATTGAAGTCTGGCACTTGCCATCAGCCTCTACATGGAGTACACCATGAGCCACTGCAACTGCCAACCCGCAGCAGCCCCTGAGTGGAGCTCAGTGGGGAGACCAGGAATGAGGCCCTCTGTGCTCTGGGAAAACTGGAAGATGGTTAGATATTTTTAGGAGATGATTTTATGAGCCCAATTCTTGCATCTCCTCATATCTAGAAAAACACTAACATCCTTCAATGATGACTAATGTCTGTGACTAGTAGCAACCTTCACAAGACCTGCTGCAAACTTCTGTAAAATGTGTGCATGGCTGCATGCACCTGCCCCTTCGCCTTTATGACTTATACCTTGATATTTCCCCCTTCCCTCCCTAGTGCAGTATTTCAGAGCTATCCGAAATGTTGCCTCTTGGGCTGTAGTTAGTGGACAAAACAAAAGATGTCATGGTCACCTGCGACAACAACCACTCTCAAGGGAGGGTCAGTGAGCCCTGAGGGAACTCAGGGAAGGAACAAAGAACACTGGCCCACAGTTGAGGTGCACATCAAAGGAGTGACTCCAGGAAGCCCACACTTCTACATCTTCCCACAGAAACTGGTTTTCTGTTAGTCTGGTTATCTATAAATCTTTCATTCCTACTACCTTCCGTTTGTAGCAAAACTCCTGGCACCACCACCCCCCCCTCCACCTGGCCTGCTCAGGAGCTCTTTCTCAGGGCTACCTGAGATGCTGTCTCCCGGGCTTAAGTCCAAATTTCACCCCAAATAAAACTTAACACTCAACTTTCGGATTATATTTTTTTTAGTCAACAGTATCCATGGGGATCCTTGAAACCATCTCCCTCCAGTACCAAGAGATAACTGTAGTTAGGCTGGACAAGGGGAAAATCATGCGGTCTCTGTGATCTCTAGTGAGCTCATCTGCAAAAGCAGGTTATTTTGAGGATTAAATGACACAAAGGTCATGGAAAATGCTTGCTACACAGTAAGTTCACTATTCATAGTTATAATTTTCATATCATTTGTACAATTATTTAGTGTCTGGTCCCCCATTAATCTCTACATTGCCTGAGAACATGGGTTGTGTCATTTAAAAATCACTATTATAGCTCTAGAGTCTCTGACACACACTAGGCATTTGATGAGACAATTGTTTGATAAAAGGGCGTAGGTGGGGTCCTGACTAAGAATCTGCTCTAAAACAGCAAGTTTGGGGTCACCTGACAACTCTCATGGCTTGGTCCTGCCTATTGGTAGCATGTTGTCATGAGAATTCTAAAGTGTATCTGGGATGTGTAGAGAAAGGGCATGCTGATACATTAACAATGCCTGCTATGGTTGAGGATGTTGAGTATTTGTTGACCTTGGCCTGTGGCGTCAAGAGCAGGACCCTTTGCTGGCTCTTTGCAGCACAAATAAGCCTGTTGTATGATTCATGGGCAGAGCTACATCACGAGGACTGAGGTTACCAAATATCTGACCTGAAGATAAGCAGCATGACCTCAGGGATGTTTTTTAAATCAAAGATAAGAAAACTCTTAGAACAATACTATGCAAAGAAGTGGAAAGCATACCATGATTCTGTCTGTCCTGATGAACTCATCTGCTTGGAATGTGTGTTTCATGAATTAATCAGTGACAGTGAGCAGCTAGTGTATTTCACAATTAGACAGAATTTTGTTAGACCCTTTCCCCCAACCTGTAAAGTAGCCATTCTACTCACGAGGGTAATCCTTTGGGTGTGTCTTCTCAGACCAATTCCCATAAAATGTGAGTCTGTACTTGGCAGTTCCACAGGCGCAGCAGTCTAAGATTGGTCTGTCAGTCACCCCATCAAATATGGAATCTGAAAGAGTCCAGGAAAGTCACCAGGTTAGAAAGCAACTGAGAGTCATTTACAAGGCAGCATCATCTTGGTCTCGTTCTGTCCTCAGTGATTGGGAAAAGAGGACGAGGTGCAGTTTCTTTTCTAATTTTATATATCATTTATTTATTTAAAATATTTTTTATTGAAGTATATTGATTTACAATGTTGTGTCAATTTCTGCTGTACAGCAAAGTGACCCAAGGTGCAGTTTTCACTGTTTCATATATAACACTAAGAACCAGGTCCAGCTCTAAAGGATTTTACCTACCTTTAAGGACGATACCTATATTTTGCAAATTAAAAAAAAATCAGAACTTTTGCTCTAATAATGTGAGGAGATCTATGAGACCAATTAGGCAGAATATTTGGGATGGGTGCTATCTTGGTAAGATTTACTTGGTTATCCTTTCTGGGTTTGAATCTCCTTCCTCACCTTCCTCACAACAGGATTTCTCTATTGAATTTTAAGAGGAATTTGCATGAGTGTGTTTTCACAAAGGAATATTCTCTGTGGCCAAATTGCCAGAATCAGAAGGAAAACCTTTGAAGGACAGCAATAAGAACAAGTAGAGAGCCTTAAACAAGTACTGAAAGTTATGAAAAACAAGATATGCCTCTATAGTCACATCATTTCTTATCAAGTGTTTGAAGACTTTATGAAGTGGGGGCTTGGGAACATGTTCATAAGTTCAGATTTACTTCTGAGTATAGAGACAGCCGGGAAAAATTCAAGATTCCCTCTCCGCCTCCACTTTTAGCTGTGAATAGCTGTTAAGTGGAGAGGGAGAGATAACATGAATAAATTCAGTATATCCGATTGTCAAGCCCACATCCCTAACTGCGCATTGTTGCTTTTAGTCTGTTCTGCTTCCTGCAGGATGAAAACAATGTCTACAGATGCAACTTGCTTCAGTTGCTGTTTCTTTGAGTCCTCTGGAGATATTAACATAAATGTTCTCCGCTTCCCCTCCCCAAATAGTTGGACATTTATTCTTAGCTATTATATAAAGAGCAGCGACAAAAAGTATAAAAATCTTTTTGAGTATCAGGAAGAGCATTTTACATACCTTCCTTACAGAATTCACTGGGTTCATTTGATTTGAATGTGCAAAATCAGTGATGAGTGGAAGTGAATTGTGGGTTCTAGGATGGACACAAAGGTATGGGATATTGTAATAATAACTTCATTGTATAGAGTCCTCGTGTATGTTGGTCCCTTTCTATTCAGTCTCATTTAATCCTAGCAATCTGTGGAGGTCAGTACTTTGGTTTTAACTCCATTTTATAGATCATGAAACTGAGGCAAGTTAGGTAACCAGCCCAAGGGACAGTGAAATGGTACAGGCAGGACTGGGGCCTAGGTCTTTTTGGGTCCACAGCCCTGAGCTTAACCTCTATACTACATCACTGCAGGGAAGACCTTCTGCTGGGTAGGTCTGCATAAACACCGATGAGAGAAATTTGTATCATGTGCTTCTCTTTCTGCTTTTTCAAATGAAGAATGGTGCATTTAAAAAATTACCTCCCTATAAGGCTCCAGAATTTCTAAACAGCCTTAAAGAAGAGATCTGAAACCATCCAAAATAGAAATCATTGTCTGGCTACTTTTTGTACACTAGGAAGAGGCTACAGCATTGTCTGTGTTGGGAGCAAGCTTCCCATTGCCTTATGTACATGAAGCCCAGATTTGATTCCTACATGAGTCACTTTGATAGTTCTTTGATAGTTAAGAGACAAGCCCTATTGAATATACTTAAGGAAAGGTAGCATAAATGAATACCTCCTCAAGATTTTTTTTTTCACATTTCCATTATGATCAACTACACTGCAAAAAAAAATAAAAATAAAATAAAAATAAAAAAAACCCCCCAAAACCCTAAACTAAATTAGTTTTGCAAAAGAGATTCAAAGCTAAGAGATCCATGCTGGGGCTTCAATTGTAACTACTAGGTGCTGTTAAATGAGGTGGCAAAAATCTCTAAAGAACCCAAATCAGGCAAATTGGTAGCTTTACCTTATCAAAATGGCTTTTAGATTTAAGCAGTGGGAACTTAAAGATACATCCCGGGGTTCAAAGGAATGCACTTATAATAAAACCTTTGGAACTCCAAAGGAAAATAATCTTCCATTTAAAAAGTAAATTTCTAAGTTTCAAAATAAAAGCAGACATACTGTTCCCTACTGAGGAAAAGCCTATTGAAAGTGTATCGGGTTTTCACAGGGCAGTGATAACTAGTGTTAACTTACCCCTCATCTCCTAACCTCACAGGGCCTGCCCAATACAGGTGCCTCCAGGCCAGGCAGCATCTCCAGCGCTGCCCCCACCCCCTCCTTTCCATTCTTAATCCATCAGCTTCCTTTTCAACGCTTATCCTTCCTCTTCCCTTGTCTTCCTTTTCTTATTCTTTCTCTGCCTACATTTTCCCCTCACTGCTGCTTTTGCCTTCCACTTTTCCTCTCTCTGTCTCTCCCTTACTTATCTGTGACACAGTATTAAAGTGATTCCATGTGTGCTCGAGTCTATGTGTGCATTTGTTTATTATAGATCAATGTTTGGGATATTTTATGTTTCTCTGTTCTTAATTGTAACTTAACATTTAAAAAATTTTGTTATTATTATTTTTAATTGTTCTTTCCCCAACACATTTTTTTTCCTACTGTGCAGCATGGTGACCCAGTTATACATACATGTACATATTCTATTTTCGCACATTATCATGCTCCATTATAAGTGACGACATAGTTCCCAGTGCTACACAACAGGATCTCATTGCTAATCCATTCCAAAGGCAATAGTTTGTATCTATTAATCCCAAGCTCCTCAACCACCCCACTCCCTCCCCCTCCCCCTTGGCAACCACAAGTCTAATCTCTAAATCCATGATTTTCTTTTCTGTGGAAAGGTTCATTTGTGCCTTATATTAGATTCCAGATATAAGTGAAATCATATGGTATTTGTCTTTCTCTTTCTGATTTACTTCACTCAGTATGAGAGTCTCTTAACATTTTAAGTTTCTTTTGAAAATTAATAATTGCCATTGCTTTTAATCTGTGCAGTTCTTATTTTTTTCTGATGGATTAATACCTTTAGCTGGGGGGAAAACTCTCCCTTTCCTCGATAGATTTGATTTGACTCAACAGAGTATGAAGACCTTAATGAAAGAGCTGGCAAAAATAATGTGGGCACCAACATTTAAGAAAAATCCCTTTGCTCTATGCTTGTATCTTAAAGACTTGCTGAACGGGATCTGCTTTGCTAACTGATGGATTTCCTCGTGGGTCTACTGATTCCAGGAATCATCCACAACTGCACCTTATGATCCTATAGCCCAGGTCCTGCTGGTCCTTTTTTGCCCACAAAGTTGCTGCTGTAAAGGTGTTTTTTTTTTTTTTTAATTAAAGTATAGTTGATTTATCATGTTGTCCCAATTTCTGCTGTACAGCAAAGTGACCCAGGCATACATATATAGATTTATATTCTTTTTCTCATATTATCTTCCATCATATTCTATCCCAAGAGGTTGGATATAGCTCCCTGTGTTTTTATATAGGTTGGTCAATTGATAGGATCTGTGGTTCAGAAGTGGTTACCCATAGAGATTTGCAATGCCATTTTGTTGAAACTGTATCTGCAGAATGCTAGCGTATTCATGGCTTAGACAAGGCTCCCACAACATTGGCACAGAGGCTTTGGAAAATCCGCTTTAGTTGATGACTGCTGTCAGTTCACAAGGGTGGCAGTGAAGTGTCTTCTAGGAACCCTCAAATATGGGGGGAAAAGGCTGTCCTTTAAGTGTCAAACAAACAAAACTGCACCATCGTGGCCGTGACCAGCCAACCTTGGGTGTGGACCAAGAGGTGAGGCAGGACACCCACAACCCTAACCCATAGAACCTGGTGTTGTCTTGTGGAGGCCAGGCAGGCGGGGGATCGGGAACCAAGACCCGCAACAATTGAGATGTTCTGCGTCTGGGGAAAGTCTGAGTGAATTTGTGGACTATTCAATACAGGAAAGAAAAGCGTCAACAGCCATGCATCATGACGCCCACCTGAACGCTGCCCAGGGCCCTGGTCTACAAGTTCCAGCTCTCTGGCCCCACTGGCAGGCATGACCCTAATGCAGGGCAGCCAGCTCTCTCCTTTTTGCTCTTTTCATGTTCTCCAAGGTGTCCTCCACATAGGACAGTGTTTCCATACCAGCTCATCTACAGGGGCACCTACTCTTTGATCTACCAAAAGCAGCAATTCAAGCTACAGAACTGGGAGATAGTTACTTTGATTAAAGGGCAGAGGTTAGTGCAATGGTTCCCAGGTCCAAACTCCGTCCTCCCTCACTAACTGAATGATGCTGAGCAAGCTATACAAACTTTCCATGTCTCAGGCTTTTCATCTATAAAATAGGAGTGATATAGTCTTTACCATATAGGATTGGTGTTCAGCTTATAAGATTAAGGCATGTGATGTGCTTAGAATGGTGCCTGGTGTGCAGCAAGCACTAAAAAAAAGTTAGCTATTGTTATTATTTTCCCAGAAGACCATTATCAACTGTTCCTTTTCCTAGTAGCTTATGATTTGCTAGAATTAGAGAAGTATTATAGAATTATTTTTTCTCAAAATGCTAATTGATCTACATGTAAAAAAGCCTGCAGAAGTGAACAGAAATGAGAGAGTTAAGACGTGTAATTGCAGAATATTTTCCATTTTTGTTCAGCTCTCTAATGACTTCTAAATACATTTGGATGTTTAAAAACCTTCAATTTTCATAGTAGATTAATAAATAATTTTTGGGTATAGATAATAATAGCTAACACATATATACTATAAACATACACAGGCATGTGTATATATTATGTATGTGTACATGTGTATATACACACATACATATACATATATATATTTACTAGCCGCCAAGGAGACATGGTACTATTTTACATACATTAAGTCACATGAAAGGGCAGAGGAAGGATTTGAACCCCAGGTGGATCTGAATCCAGGCCTCTGCTCCAAACTCCCAGTCTACTCAGTCCCCATAAGCTTTGTTAAATGCCTTCAACCCCCCAAAAGGGAGCTGATGAGCCTGCAAATTCAAGGACCAGACCCTTGAATGAGGGGAGATAACAATGCCGGGGGTCCGGGGCATCCCGTTGCCCTGGAGACAATCCCCCCATCCTGCCTGGGTGCCATGCAAGTTCCTGCTCGTGATTACTCCAGGGAACCATTATAGACTTTTTAAAGGTACACAATTGTGCATTCCTTAATTAAGTCCTGTGAATTATTCCAAGGAACCTCTTCAGAATAATCACTGTTTCACAAAAATAAGGAGACAGCAGCACCAATATAAGGTACATTATCTCCTACCCAGGGAATCAAGCTGAGTAATTAGAGTTTAAGGCAGATCCAATTACCCACAGCACACAGCCAGATTAAAAATCTGAGCTACATGAGGAAGCAGAACCCAGAGGAACTCAGAAAGCTCAACTACCTTAATTCCTGTGGCTGAATACACCACCCTCCATTTATCTGGCCCTCTCCCACCCACACGTCCACACGGCCTTACCTTGCTCACAAACTTTCTTGGTCAGAGAGCCCTCATCTTGAAAATAAATGATGCGTTTTTGTACGATGCTGGCCCTGTGGAGAAAGAAGACATGAGTCCATGTGAGGAGGGTGAGGCTGAGATATCAGATCCTTGCTTGTCCACCTCCAGGTGTAGTTTTGGGGGAGTCCCTGCTACTCTTTGTGCCTTGGCTTCTTCACTGGAAAACTGATATTTATTAATAAATAAGCTTTTGGGTGTAGATATTAATAATCTCACTGTAGTTATAATCTAACTGGCATTTATTAATGCCAGTAGATATGAATAATATTGACCTTCTAGAGCCGCTAGGAGAACTAAAAAATAAGTACATTAGGAGTTCAGCACATACCTAGAAACCAATTAATAAATACTACTTATTGTTGGGTTGGTGGTGGTGCTCATATTATTATTAAGGTAAGAAAGTAAACAGCATTTTCAGTAACTTTTCTCAATGGTTCATTTACTCTAGTTTTGTATCAAACTATCGAGGCCATTTATAGATCAAACAAATTCAAATCAGGGAAGCATGTCAAACTCTCTTCCTGAAGGGAAAAAATCCTCTAAAAATATATTTTGATTTTGTTCTGAAAATGTCATTCTACATCTTTCCTGCAAGTCTAGACAAAACTGTCTCCTACGTTCTGAACAAAGACAACTTCAGCTGTTATCTCTCTCTCTCTTAAACATGTCAAACACAGGATCTTGGAATTTGGAAAGAATATTTTGAGGTTGAAAAACGACTTGCTTTTGGCCAGCACACACTGGCTCTTTAATCTAGAATTGTACAGAAACACTACTTTTCTCCTTCAACCCACTCTGCTGTCTGTTTTCAGCTGGCCCTGCAGAGACCTGAAACCCAGTGTTCCAGTAATTCGAAAGTCTACAACACTTAACATTGAGATGGTGCCTATGGACCTTGAGCTATTTCTATTGATTTTCTTTGGCAATGCTACTCAATCAAGAGGTAGTTTTCACTTTGATTTGCTCTACTTAACAGGTAAAGGGAGCCCTTGACTCCATTAGAACTAACCACACTGAACAAGGAATAGAGTCACACAGGCTCCCTGGGTCACATGACCTTAGATGCAGGAATAGGCCCAAGTGTGCAGTGATCTGCAGAGCACAGCGGGAGTTTTCTCAATGGTCTGGGCTTAGGCCAAGATGACTTTCCAAAGAACTGTCTACTCTACACCCTGTCTTGCACAAAAGAATCAAGTTGAGGCCAGTCTACAGATGTCTTTTACCCACCCAAGAGAGAAAAGATGTTGAAATAAAATGAAATATACTTCCTGTCTACACAAAGCTACTGTGATCATTTATCCATTCTGTTGAACCACCATCAAGCAGAAAGTTACTTCAGGCCAAGAGAACACTCTGGAGAATGCTTACCCCAAAGCTAAATAACCAAGACTTTTGTTGGTTGGACTCTCCCATCATCCACCACAGAACATTCCCCAGTGACAGTGCCTTAGGGACCTCTGTGGAGGGCAAGGGGTGGCCTAGTGGGAAGTATCCCAGGCCCTACATTCTTGTTTCAACCAAAGGCTCCAACCTTACTTCAACACAAAGAAGCCTCTTCTCCCATTTGTCTTCCTGTTGTATCTGCTTGTATATTTTCAACAAATAGTTGCTGGAGGTCTTCTTTGTGGCCAGACATTGGCCAGGGGCACTGTCATGAATAAGACAGATGGGGCCACTTCCCATTCTCAAAGTTGACAGCATGGTGGGGAGAAAGCATCCAAGAACTAAATCCTCAGTTAATCATTTAACCCAATGGTGACTACGTGTTGAATGGAGATGTTCATAGGGTGTGGGAGAGGGTAACACAGGGGGTCCTGGTCAAGCCAGGAAGGTCTTCCCCCAGAAGAAGTGGCTGAGCTTAGATCTGAACAAGCAAAAGCTAATTAGGAAAATGGGAGGGAGAAGCAAAGGAGGGGGACATCCTTTGTAAGATCTTTGAGGTGGGGAGGACCATGACCCACTGGAGAGCCCAGGAATATAATTCAGGGAGGTGTGAGATGAGCTGGGCAGGTGGGAAGGGTCATGGTGCCCAGAGTAGGCAGGGAGATGGCATTTTTTTCCAGGCTTGTTGAGAAGTCTCTGAGCAATGTGTCCTGAGGAGAGGGAGATCAGATGTGCCCTTTTAAAAGAGCCTTAGGACCACAGAGTAAAAACAGATTGGGGTATGTGGTTGCAGTATACAGAGCTCCCATGCAAATCGAACTGTGTTTCAAGAAAATCCTTTTTTTTTTCTTTTTAGGGCTGCACCTGAGGCATATGAAAGTTCCCAGCCTAGGGGTCTAATTGGAGTGCGGCTGCCAGCCTATGCCACAACCACAGCAACGCAGGATCCAAGCTGCATCTGCACCCTACACCACAGCTCATGCAATGCCCACTGAGAGAGGCCAGGGATCAAACCCACATCCTCATGGATACTGGTCAGATTAGTTTCTGCTGAGCCATAATGGGAACTCCCTCAATAAAATCCTTTTGATAAAATGGTTTGACAACACCTGATCTACAGGATAAAATACAAACTTACCATGGAATTCAGGGTTCTTCGTAAAAGTTCACCCAATACCACCATGGCTTTATTGGTCACCATTTTGTGCCTGGGTTTTAAGACTGTGAGTTTATTTCCCTTGTCTGACACTTTTTCAGCTCACCCCACCCTTACCTGTGCTGTTTCCTTTCCCAGAATCTCTCCTCACTTGTTTTTGCTGGCATCGTTACAAATACTTTGAAAGTTCTTCCTCCTACTGTGAATAGCAGAACAATGGCAAAAGCCTACGCTCTAAAAGCATGATTATGTTTCAAAAAATTATATCACTCCCAAATTTTCCAAAACAATCACTGTAAAAATTTGACGGGCCAGAGACAGAAAATATGCATTTCCTTTAAGATAGTCTGTTTCGTTCATGCCTTGTTTTATAAAGTCAAAGTGGCCCTCTTTTTTTTTTTTTGGTCTTTTTGCTATTTCTTTGGGCCGCTCCCGCGGCATATGGAGGTTCCCAGGCTAGGGGTCAAATCGGAGCTGTAGCCACCGGCCTACGCCAGAGCCACAGCAACGCGGGATCCGAGCCGCGTCTGCAACCTACACCACAGCTCAGACCAGAGCCACAGCAACGCGGGATCCGAGCCGCGTCTGCAACCTACACCACAGCTCACGGCAACGCCGGATCGTTAACCCACTGAGCAAGGGTAGGGATCGAACCCGCAACCTCATGGTTCCTAGTCGGATTCGTTAACCACTGTGCCACGACAGGAATTCCCCTCTTTTTGATAGTAATTGTAGTTTCTGAGCCCTTACCATGTGCCAGTCACTGCGCTCACAAAGCCCTTCATGTACATTATCTTATATATCTTATGCTTGACATACACTAGAGGTCCTCAAATTCTTCATTCAAAACACTTGGGCTACATGCGTTTTTGAATTCAGAGTTTTTCAGATATTAGAAAGTTAAGATGGCAACGGGCCATTAACATCTGCAAAATCAAACACCTCAATATTCAGCAGCAAAATGTAAGAAGTGTCATACTAAGAGAGTAAATAAAAACTATAAACAACTTTACATCAGTTCAGGCAAGTCTGGTAAATTTACCCAAATGCTCTTGTCGTCGGAGGGATTAAGATGAGGGTTTGTCATGATGAAAGATAACATGAGAAAAAGAATGTATATTTATGTATGACTGGGTCACTTTGTTGTACAGCAGATATCCACAGAACATTGTAAATCAACTATAATTAATTTAATTAAAAATTTTTTTAAATGATGAGGATTTGTGGCTATTGTCACCCTTATCTTACAAGTAAGGGTAGTGGAGATGAAGGGAGGTGAAGTAACTCAAGGTGTTTTTTTGATTTTTTTGTTTTTTGCTTTTCAGGGCTGCCCCCATGGCATAGACCCAGGTTAGGGGTCTAATTGCAGCTACGGCTGCCAGTCTACACCACAGCCACAGCAATGTGGGATCCGAGCTGCGTCTGCAACCTACACCACAGCTCACGGCAACGCCAGATCCTTAACACACTGAGAGAGGCCAGGGATTGAACTCATGTCCTCATGGATCTTAGTCAGGTTTGTTAACCTCTAAGCCACGAAGGGAACTCCCACTGCTCAAGGTTTTAAAGTCTCCCCTCTACTGCCCAAGTCCAAGGTCTGTCTCAGGCTCAGAGTGCTTTTAAGGATTCAGGATGATTATGTATAAAGAGTCTAACTGCCCTGTGAGGAAAGTATTATCAAATGTAACCTCAGATTGGCTTTGGGAGGGGGGGGGAATCTGTTTTAGCATCTCTTGGAGCACACTGTGGAGAGCTGATACTCTGGGGGATGGGGGGGCTGTGGCGGGGGGTGGTGTCTCCCTGGAGCCTGGGTCATGATCACCTGATGCCCTCCATGAAAAGACGAGCATACACCCCCAGGCCCATGCTTGGCCAACCCACTGGGTCATGCTCTTTGGATTTCAAACTCTTGTGGAACACAAGGCTTGTTCTGATGACCTGGCCTTATCTCTATCTAGCTCTTCCTGAGCACCCTACAGGAGCCATATCCTCTATCTGTCTTTATAATCTCACGTCCCTGGGCCCCTGTCTGTGGGAATCCTTCTGTCCTTCCTATGACTCCTCAACACACACACACACACACACACACACACACACACACACACACACACCCTTCAGTTACCTAATTCATACCTAACTAAGATGTTACTGCCTTTAAAATTGATGTCTCGACTGGCTGCTCTTTCTATGACAGCCATAGCCCCCAGGGCTTCTCCTTCCCCAGCACTTATTAACCTGACCTGTAATTGTCTATTGCCTTTTCTATATCTCCTGTGCTAGAGTATAAGCTTCCCTAGAACAGGAACTGTCAGGAACTGTATCTTCCTTATTTCAGTAGATTTTAGAATCATGCACTACTGGGATTCAAGGAGAAGGAACAGGGATTGGAGAGAATTTGAAGCAGAGCTGTCTGTAGGGCGTGATGGTCGTCTTAGGGTGTAGTTAGACACAGGGACCTGTAACTCAGGACAGATGTGAAGGGTGGGGACTATGGAATGAGGAGTCAGTGAAGCAGAAGAAAGAGCCAAAGCTTTTGGAGTGGCCAACGACACCCAGGGCAAGTATGTGGAAGGGAAAGAGAATCTAGCTGAGCCCAGGACTCTGAAGTCCGATGTTCATCTACAGATATGCTGGCTGAGACCAAGATTTTGGTGTGCTCGGCTGCAGAAGATGTTTCTTTTTCTTTCTCATTTGGTCAACTCCTGAGAGAATTTTATATTCTGAGAAAATACATTTCAAGTCTGTTCCCATCAAAAGTATAAAACTCAGCAGAGATTTATAAATCATATTATGGTTCGGAAAAATAATAGCTTTACAAGATGAGAACGCTGTTAGTAAGAATTCCCTCAGCATTTCAAAATGACAAATTTCTCCCATTCTGTGTCACAATTTGGCAGCCTGTTGTATAGCATTTATAGACTGATATACTGAATGCTCTCTTATCATGAAAGAGCATGTTAAGGAAATCTAAATTAAATTTCTCAGTATGTTAGCTTCTCAAACTTCGGAATATTGAGATTCTAAATAACTTACTAATCATTTTAAAAGTTTCCTTTTAAACCCAAAGTAGAACATTTTAAGAAACTCCATCCTGAATCCCTTAGATGCTTGGCTCTTTTCTGTCTGAAGAGTTTCTTCATTTGCTGTTCTTTTTCCTTGGGGAAGCTGCCTGTTGGAGTGAAGTCAATGCTGGCTAAGTTGTAGGTCTGCTGTCTAATGCTGCAAAGGCCTGGGACCCCTGCTGTCACTGAAAAGGGAGAGGGAGACCTCAGAAATGGAAGGACTTGGGAGAGATCTGGGCACACAATGAATTAAGAATATACATGGAGCCTCAGTGGCTGGGTCACTGCCACGTAGGGATAATTCCCGTAAGGTCCTATGACAGGCACTTTGCACAAAGTAAATATTCAGGAGTGTAGCCATTATCGTTGCTGTTGTTAAATCACCAGCCCCTAACAAAGTGCCTGACATATAAAAGTGCTTAATAAACAGAAGCTATTATGATGATTGATGTCAGGTCTGTCTCCTTTGCCTGTGGAGGGAGGAGGGAGGGTGTTACCTTGGTCAACTACTTTAGGCGGAGATAATGAATGATTAAACGGAAGCTCAGGTTTGTGGTCTGCAGACTATTTTTTGCCAACCCTCTTCCCAATTCCAGTAAAATTCCTATTACTGAGCATTTCTTGGAATGTGTTACCAAATACATCTGTGATCTCAGGGATATTTTCCATAGAAATGATCCAGTTTATAACTAATCACTACTTCCTTCCTTCTACCAACTTTGTGGGAAGACACAGGGATAAAATATGAACGTCAGAGTGATGGTAACAGCATTAGGAACTGAGGCCATCTGCCTTATTTTACTTTGCAAAGATGCCAAGTGCTAATCTGACCATGGCCTCATATTACTCAGCAAATATTTACAGAAGCTGGGTGCATTCCATAATTCAGACTCTGACCAATCTTTTCTATGGTTTTATGTGGATCTCAGAAATGAAGCTGTGTCCAGGAGTTAACAGCCTTCTTGGAAGCCCACAGTAATGTGCTTGCAGGAGAGGAAAAGTGAAAGCTTATCTGCATGTGTCTCTCTACAATACACACGGGGACTCCATGGCTTCCCAATAGTAAGGTGACAATCTATACTTGGGGTCACAAAGCTATGGATTCAGAGACTGGTACAGTTGTCTATCATTACTGCAAAGAAGCAAGTCTAGGAAATTCTAGGAAATCTAGCTGCCCCAGGATTACACCTCCTTAATTATCACTCATTCATGAGCCACTTACGAGCACTTATTTTGTGTAGGCACTTGGCGGAGAGCTGAAGATTCAAAGATAAATAAGAGATGGCACCTTCCAGGAAGGAGCTTCTAGTCCAGTGGGGAAAAAGAGAGATAGAAAAAGGAAATAGGAAATTGATGTTGAGGACAATAAAGGAGGAGCCAGGGGATGCAGAAGAGCAGTAGCTAACCTCCTGGCAAAGCTCCAAGAGGAGGCAATGATTCTAAAGGTCTAAACTGGCCAAGGAGAAGTGGTAATAGAGAATCCAAGAGACATATCATAGAAAAATGTATAAGCACCTGGTAACTTACTAGGTCTGGGGCAAAACAAGGAGAGTGAGTATAAGACCTTTTATTTATTTATTATTTATTTAACAGATAAGCACACTTCTAAGGGTTTCATAAGTATTAATTCATTTAACCCTCCCAACAATTCCATGAGGTTTCCCTAATATTATCCCTATTTTAGAGATGAGAAAACTGAGATCGTTGGAGGTAAGGTGATTGATTCCCCGAAGACAAACTCCAAGGACTAAAGGGAGGATTGGTGATGCCAGTGGCTGAAAAAGAAGACAGAAGGGGTAAGGAAGAATTAAAAGTTTTGGAATGCCTGTTGAGATCATTGTAGCCTCACATATAATGGGAAGAGAGATTGTACACTTCATCCAGTTATCCCCAATGGCAACATTTCGCAAAACTTCAGTAGCGTAGTACAACTAGGATGTTGACACTGATGCAGTCCACCAAGCCTGAGACAGACTGGTAACAAAATGGTGCCAGAGGATGAGCTGAAGGCCAGGTCATGCCATTCTAAAGAAATTATGCCTATGACAAGCTGCCACATTCTAAGACAGAACATTCCCAAATGACCCTTGGAATACATAGTATGTTAGAACTCCAGCAGGAGAGTCATCTACAAGTGCTGTGGTGACTTAGGCGGATGATGTGGTGGTAGAAGTGGAATGGGGAGAACTATTTGAAGGATGCAGTCAGTCAGGATAACTTCTTAGAAAGATGGTACCTGAACTGGACTTAGAATCCCAGAGGCTGAGTCTGGAATGAGGGTTGAGTTCTCTGCAGGAGTTAAAGCTGGAAACCACTAAGAATTCCTCAGCAGGTCCACCATCCCTGGGCCTTGGATGCAATGCCATCTACTCTGGGCAGACGCCTTGACCTGAATCAGGGGAAGCAGCTCCATGTAGCACTGCACGTACACTCACAGCTTAGGTTATGACCGGAATCAGGCTAAGAGGTCAGTTCAGTTCTTAACAAGACTATAATCCATTCTCAACACTGTATGGCTACTGGATTTCTGGAGTTCTTGCTTCACATTATGGAACAAAGTTGTACCTATAAAACCCTGGTTTTGATTTTCACAAAAATTAGAGAAAAGCTAGTTTTGGCACTCAGTTTATTTCTTCTTAGAATGACCCTGAGGACAACAAGCTTATCATGATTTCTTTTTCTCTTATTGTCCAGTTTCAGATCTCTTCCTTACCATATATCTTATCAATACTATTACTCCAGCCCTTTAAATTTTACCCCCTAAAAATACAATGGAAAGTTAGCAATGGGGAGCTGATTTTTGTACCATATAAGAGACAGAAAAGGAAAAGAATAAAATTGGATTATGCTTTTAAAGAACTAATTTAGATGTGAGAGTCATTAAAACCAGAGAGACATTGATCTACTCATGTTTTATTTAACGGAGTAGGAGCCACAAAGCTGTGTTAGGAATTGGAGGTACAAAGATGAAAAAGACATAGTATGTGTGACCCTGAATAGTTGACAGCCTAAGAGAGAGAGAGGTGAATCACAATGCTGCATAGCAAGTAGTAGAGGTTACCCGATGCATCTATTCCTGCTACCTGCCATACTTGCAGAACTTCCATTTATCAAGGAGTAGTACTAGGTAAGCCGATTATGATGGTTCTATTCCCACTTTCCCAGCCTTCCTTGCAGCTGAGGAAGGGAGCATGTGACCCACATGTGGCCTCCATAACATAAGGGAAGGGGGTCAGCCTGGAGGGGAGAACTTCTGAGAGAGTTTTGCTCTCCAGATTAAAGAAATTAATGACCCACCCTGTCCTGTCTTTTTTCCAGCCTTGATTACAAAAACAATGTATGAAATAAGGCAACCATTTTGTGACCATGAGGAAAAGACCAAGAAAATTCAGAGACACTGGCTCTGATATCATTAAGCTGCTATCATTTGTCAATGGCATCATTTAGGTAGTGGTCATCTACTTCTATCCTTCTTGTTATATGAGAAAAATAAACCTCCATTTTGTTGAAGCTATTATTGGTCAAGTTTACTAATGAATGCAGCTCCCAAGCATGCCTAACTGGTGGAAAGAGGGCATGAACAAAGTCTTGTGGGAGTGTGGAAGAGGGCAGTTCAAAACATAAGACAGGACTGTCTCAAGTCTGGAAGAGTTATGCCTCCTGCTTGGTTTTGGCTCCTCAGGATTGCTTTGGCAATTCAGTAATCAAGACAGTGTGGTACAGGTACAAAAAAAGATATGCAGACCAATGGAACAGAATAGAGAACTCAGAAATAAACCCAGACACCTATGGTCAACTAATCTTCCACAAAAGAGGCAAGAATATAAAATGGGAAAAAGCCAGTCTCTTCACCAAGTGTTACTTACAAAACTGGACAGCTGCATGTAAATAAATGAAACTGGAACTCGCCCTCACACCATGCACAAAAATAAATTCAAAATGGCTTAAAGACTTAAATATAAGGCAAGACATCATAAAATTCCTAGAAGAGAACATATGCAAAACATTCTCTGACATCTACCGTACAAATGTTTTCTTAGGTCAGTCTGCCAAAGCAACAGAAATAAAAATGAAAATAAACCAACAGTATACAGTCAAACTTACAAGCATTTGCACAGCCAAAGAAACCATAAAAAACACAAAAAGACAACCTACAGAATGGGAGAAAATAGTTTCAAATTACTCAACCAACAAGGGCTTAATCTTCAAAATATACAGACACCTCAGTCAACTCAACAGCAAAAACAAAAAACTCAATTGAAAAATGGGCAGAAGACCTAAGTAGATATTTCTCCAAAGAAGACATACAGATGGCCAAAAAGCATATGAAAAAATGTTTAACATTACTCATTATTAAAGAAATGCAAATTAAAACTACAATGAGTTACCACCCACACACTTGTCAGAATGGCCATCATTAATAAGTCTATAAATAACAAATGCAGGAGAGAGTGTGGAAAAAAGGGAACCCTCCTACACTGTTGGTGGGAATATAAATTGAAAACAGTATGGAGGTGCCTCAGAAAACTAAATAGAGAACTACCATATGATCGAGCAATCCCACTCCTTGGCATATATGTAGACAAAACTTTCACTGAAAAAGATACACACACCGTATGTTCACTGCAGCACTACTCACAATAGCCAAGACATGGAAACAACCTAAATGTCCATCAACAGATGAATGGATTAAGATGTGGTACATATACACAATGGAATACTACTCAGCCATAAAAAGAACAAAATAATGCCATTGGCAGCAAGATGGATGGAACTAGAGACTCTCATACTGAGTGAAGTAAGTCAGAAAGAGAAAGACAAATACCATATGATATTACATCTGAATCTAACATATGGCACAAATGAACCTATATATAGAAAAAAACCCAAACTAGTGGACATAGAGAACAGACTTGTACTTGCTGAGAGTGAGTGGGAGGGAATGGGATGGACTGGTAGTTTGGGTTTAGTAGATGTAAACTATTGCATTTGGAGCAGATAAGCCATGAGATACTGCAGTATAGTACAGGGAACTGTATCTAATCACTTATATATATATATATAACTGGGTTACTTTGCTGTAGAGCAGAAATTGACAAAGCATTATAAATCAACTGTAAAAACAAACAAACAAAAAACACCCATAAGGCAGGAGTTTCTGTTGCGGCTCAACACATTATGAACCTGACTAGTATCTGAGGATGAGGGCTTGATCCCTGGCCTTGATCAGAGGGTTAAGGATCTGGTGTTGCTGCAAGCTGCAGCATAGGTCATAGATGCAGCTTGGATCCTGCGTTGCCATGGCTGTGGCATAGACCAGCAGCTGCAGCTCCAATTTGACCCCTAGGCTGGGAACTTCCATATGCAGCAGGTGAGGGCCTGAAAAAAAAAAAAAAAGTTAAGATAGAGCAGCCTCCGCTCACCCTCTATACTAGGCCAGGAGATGCACTGGGAAACCACAAAAGGGCTTAGGTAGGACTGGATGCAGGGATGTTTCAGGTCAGAAGTATCTGGGAAAAGAACACTCCAGATGAGGCTGGAGTGGGTGGCTGGGAGGTCATTCTGCCCTTTGGTAGAACTTGCCATGGGGTGCAGAGGACAGGCCCCTGCTTGTAGGAACTAGGAAGAAAGCAGCAGTTCTGCTTGTATGTTCCCATCTGAAGAGACACGGCTGTGAAGAGATGGGTGGGCAGAGAGATTGGAAGTTTGACAGGAAAACACAGGCAAGGGAAATATGCTTTTTTTTTTTTTTGTCTGGATCAGGTCTTCACTTGGGCCTATAAGCTGCGGCTGAGGCACCAGCAGAAACCCTTAGGGGAACCTGCTGGATCATAGGCTGGAAATTTGTCATCTAAATAAACTCCCAGGGACAAAATGAACAGACTTCAGAATGGAGTCCCAGTGGTTGAAATTCTGACAGGCAGGTCATTCTGGTAAGTGATGAGGACCTTCTCTTGTTTTCTTTAATTGTTTTCCACCAAGCCATCACTTTTTTTCAGCATCTTTTCACCCTTAACGGGTTCCTCCCTCTGGCTTAAATTGTCCACGGTATTTCTTAACCTTGCAAAGAGATGTATGTCTAGTCTTTGAGCCTGTGGAGATGGCAATAACTCACACCTTTAGGACAAAAAAAAATCTTTTTTCCCTAAAGGAGACAAAAAAACAAGGTTTGATGTTCCTGAAAAATTACTGTTTTTCTTCCAATCAGCCAGAGCACATTTTTCAGCATTTTATAATATGATTATTTGTACCTGGGGTATTACTAGTGAAGGGACAACTGACAGTTCACTGTTTCTATAAGGTTTTTGGATCTATGATTCCACTGTATAATGTAGTGCCTGTCTCACTTTCCCCTCCAACATCTTCATGTCTATGAACTCTTGCCAGACCATGAGCCCTGGGACTGTATCTTACTCATCTTTGCACGCCTGGAATCTAACAGAGGATGTAGCCAAGGGTTGAACCTGGAGTTCTTAATCTGGGGTCTGCAGACAGGATCCAGGATGATAAAATTTTGTGTGATGTGCACAAGTGCATATTTCTGGTTAAGAGTTCATAGCTTTCATCTGCTTCTCCAAGGGGTTCCTGACCTTGAAAACTTGAAGAACCACTATGCATCACAGTAGCTAAGGGAACTGGTATGACTGTCATTTCATTTCTTAAAATCTCCAACCAAGATATATACTCTCTTTCGAAAGATGAAGGTTAAATTTTTATTCCAAGCACCCAAGGCTTCAACTGCTTTCTTTCCAGACTCGCTCTGATCTGAAAAAGAATCTATTTCAGCTGGAAAACAAGAACTAGAAAGAGAAGCATTGCTCCTGGGTTTCTTGGGTGTTCCTTGCAGAGTCCTTGTTGCTCTGAGCAGGGTGTGAGTGTCATCATATAATCACGCCAGCCTGAGTTAGAGGAAATGCTGCCAAGCTGAAAGCTCCCTCCTGGCTGGTGCACACAAGTCAGTGTTCTCTGCAGTTGGTCCTATTCTGCCATGGCCACGGCCGCCTCCCCTCTCTGTGGGTTCCTTCTGAGGTGTGAAGAAATGATCCAGGTGACAGAGTAGAGTCCTTAAGTACAGGCCACCTGTCCTCTTTTCTGTTCCTCAGAGAGCCCCTTGAATGTCACCTCAGGTTTTCTGCTGTGGAAATAGGAGCTTCTTATTTTTAGGGCTACACCCATGGCATATGGAGGTTCCCAGGCTAGGTGTCGAATCAGAGCTGTAGCTGCCAGCCTACACCACAGCCACAGCAAAGTGAGATCCAAGCCGTGTCTGTGACCTACACTACAGCTCACAGCAATGCCGGATCCTTAACCCACTGAGCAAGGCCAGGGATCAAACCTGTCTCCTCACGGATACTAGTTGAGTTCGTTAACCACTGAGCCATGATGGGAATTCTGGGAACAGGAGCTTCTGATTCAGTAGCAGACCTATGTGTGGGGAGATGCTCCCCCTTCTAGATGGGTTAGGGAGTGTGTAGAGGGTGGTTATGGTTCTCCGCTAGGGATTCATGGTCCGTGAAAGGGTTTCAGGTGATTCTTGAATCCCTGGAAAAAACCCTACGCAAAAATGTAAGCATGTGCTTTGCTTTGGGGAGAGATGGTACAGGAACTGCTGCTGTAAGCCAGGAGTCAAGATTTTCTTACCTATTGGTACTCACTGAGTCCTCAACACCACCCTGCCACTCCGGAAGGACATGCGTGGAGATTAAATGAAGGATTCCCTGTACAATTACTGCAGAAACCTCTTAACAGGGTTCCTTTCTTTGCCAACCCATCCAATATACCTACAATCCACTAGAGGATTAATTGTCACCTCTAGTATAATATTAGGCAGCAGTGGTATCATAGCCCTAATGATTCCATTTCCATCTCTACTCTGCCCCACCCACCCCAGCTCAGGGTCTGGCACATAGTAGGTCTCACCTAAACAAAGGATTCCCCTCTCACTTGTAAATCACAGTCTACACTCTTGGCTAAACATCCACCATCCTGAAACCAGGACATAAGGTGCCTTCTAGGTCTGACACTCTCCCAACTCCCCTCAACACTCTTCCCAACCATCTGACCTCAGCTCTCCTGCTTCACTGTGTGTCACATGACCCCTCCCAGCTTCTGCTTGTGCTGCTCATAAACCAGGAATACACTCTGCTTCCTCTCTGCCAATCACATCCACTCATCTGTCACCATCTCAGGGTCTCACTGACCAGGACCTTGAGAAGTGATTCCTCTGGGTTCCTAGAACACCACTGATCTTCACCACTCATTTGGCATTTGGAACATCCTTTACTTGAACTTTAATATCTTGTATTGCCATTTACCTCACTATGTGTCTACTTTTTAGACTTCTGACTAAATTCTGAGTTTATTCAGGGACAGGGTCTTCTTATACCCTCAGGGCCGCTCTGGCACTCAGCACAGGGCATTTCAGGCAGGACACATTTAAGGTGGGTTGATCTGATATGTTTTCATGGACTGACTTGACCTGTAATTCCACTCTTTTGCATTTAACACACAGTGCTGGGTGTCTCCCGCATGTCCACAAACTGGCAAGAAACACAAACTCCTCTGTATTAGCAGTGCCACCCAGACTGCTGGGGGAACACCAAACACTGACTGGTCTGAATCATGAAACGTTTCCCACTGCATGAAGACCAGTTAATTCTGCTTTACTTGTTCAAGTTAGGCTGATGGCAACCATTGTTCTCCAAGGGATCCATTTGGGTTGAATTCAAAAACCTTTCACAAGGGTGGGAATCAGCAGGATGATGTCTGCAAGGAGGAGCTCAAATCCAAGGGCAGAGCTTTCCTTTACAGAAAAGACAATTTCTAATTATACTATGCACCCCTCTTTATTCCCTGAAGTTGACTCTTCAAAAAAAAATGCCCATAGGCTCTAGATTTGTTCCATGCTCCTTCTTTTTGACATCTGCACCCCTCTTGTAGCATCTGACCTCATTCTTATGTCACACGAGTTCATCAGAGGTAAGCCATGATCATCTGGACCTCCACAGAGTTCTGAAGCAACAACATGAGACCATGTGAAGCCACAGAATCTGATTTGTCCCATTTTCTCAGCCTTTCTCATGGAAAATACTTTCAGAGATAAATTAAAGGAAGACTGCAAGGGAGGGAGGAAGGGATGGAAAGAAAGAAAGAGAGAGAAAGAAAGGAAGAGGGGGAGAGAAAGAAAAAGAGGAAAAGAAAGAGAGAAAGAAAGTCAAGAGCTTTAACTTTCTGAGTAAAAAGATGTAGAAGAGAAATTAATGGCACCTCATTTCCATGCAGAGTAGAACGCAAGTGATCAGTTTTTTGTTTATTTTTTGTTTTGTTTTGCTTTGCTTCTTAGGGCTGCACCTGTGGCATATGGAAGTTCCCAGGCTAGGGGCTGAATCAGAGATACAGCTGCCAGCCTACACCACAGCTCACAGCAACGCCAGATCCGTAACCCACTAAGCAAGGCCAGGGAGCAAACCCAAGTCTTCAGGGATCCTATTCGGGTTAGTTACCATTGAACCATGATAGAACTCATGACCAGTTCTTTTTTTAAATATGGCACATTTAAAAAATTCTACTAATGCTTGAAATGGGGGATTTAGAAGCATGAACCTGGGGTCTCTTATCCATGTTACACAAGGTACTGCAAAGCTTTTTCTTCAAGCAGGCAAGGGATAAATGAAAACCAAACAAATTAATAAAAAAGAATCTATCCTGAAGGTGATAGTGTAACCACATTTATATGTTGCCTGTCTTGGGAGAGATGAAATTGAACTTGAGTGTATGTGTTCTTAGGAAATGCTTCCACCTTGGCTAAGTAGGGATCAAAGTGGAGATGGAAAGGAAAGTGAGGGATTGAGGGAGAGGAGGCTTCGATGTCCTCGTCTCTATAAAGGGAACAAGAGTAAAATCAGATAGCATCCCGATGGCAGCACAACAGAAGATCTAGAGGCTGGACCCTCACAGTGTGGTGGAGCCATCAATCACACTTTTTCTAGGGTCTGTGCCCTGGTCAGTGCTTCA
This sequence comes from Phacochoerus africanus, assembly GCF_016906955.1. Classification (NCBI taxonomy): domain Eukaryota; kingdom Metazoa; phylum Chordata; class Mammalia; order Artiodactyla; family Suidae; genus Phacochoerus; species Phacochoerus africanus. The sequence continues at coordinate 46,628,273 of NC_062547.1, forward strand.
TTTTGTGTTTGCAAATGGGTGAGTTTATGCCATCAAGTTAGAATGTTTATTTCCCTACTTTCCCAGATGGCTCTATGTCAAGAATGTTTCTGATATAAAGTAAACTGCATTTCAAGAAAGTGAACCAGCAGAATCCTTATCCAAGAGGATATTCAGTAATGATCTTTTGGAAATGACATTTTGTATGATTTAACCCCCCCTGCATCTAAATGTATCAACATGCATAGTGTTTCTTGGGGTTGACATAGCTAGTCTTGAAAATCCATAATTTAACTTCCTGCTGACTTGGATTCTTCTCTGTTCAAGCTTCCCTAGAGATGACCAGGAGTCCATCATGGCAGAATCTGGCCCAGTTCCAGATGATAATATAGGAGTTTCCGCTGTGGCTCAGTGGTTAATGAACCCAACTAGTATCCATGCAGACTTGGGTTCAATCCTGGGCTCACTCAGTGGGTTGAGGACTTGCTGTTGCTGTGAGCTGTGGTGTAGGTGGCAGATGTGGCTCTGATCCTGCGTTGCTGTGGCTGTGGTGTAGGTGGGCAGCTGTAGCTCCGATTTGACCCCTAGCCTGGGAACCTCCATATGCCATGGGTACACCCCTAAAAAGATGAAAAAAAAAACACCCTGAAAAACAAACAACAACAACAACAAAAACCCAGATGATACTGTACTGGATTGTCAGTAGAAAAAGCTAATAAATCCTGGCCTTTCATGTGTCTGGTACCCTCCTCAGGAAGGCCAAACCAGTCCTTCGACCCATAAATTATTATGATATGTGTAACATATCGTTGAAACAAATTAAATGCAACTGATTGGATTGGGGATCAACACATGGGCCAACAGCCACCACAGATGGCTGCACATGAGGGATGCCTGCTACTTCTGCTTTCCTGGTAATTCTGCCACGTAGTTCTACACATTGAGTGGGGGTAAACTGGCCTCCTTGAACTGTCTTTTTTTTTTTTTTTTTTTTAAGCCAGATAAATAAGGGAAGATGGGTCACTTACACAGGTCTAGGTGCAGAGCAATGGACAACTGTCCAGAGCACTTTTTTGCTCTTCTGTGGAGCCCTGGCACAATTCCATTGTGACTCAGGAGACTGTGGCTGTTGTGATGACCTGACTTGCCCGCTGTATTCCCCCCCACCCCACCACCCCCCGCCCCCAGTATCTGCATGATAAACTTCCAGCACTGAAGGTCAGCTGAGCATGAGGAATATACCACATGAAACCTGCAGTCAGCAACATCTCCATTTGGATCCTGTTGGGCTCTTTTGGTTGTTGTCAGGGCTCATCAGCATAAACATGAAGTTGTTTTGATTAGCTACTGTCTCTCTGCTATCAGAAAACTGTTATTAGGAAAATCGCATTAATTAGCAACAGCTGAGGGGAGGACCAGCTATTTTGGAGCTGCAGCTGCAAGTCTCTTTGCAATCTTGACTGTTGCCTAAATTTTAACAATTAACAGAATAAATAGTCTCTGAATGTATTTAATCACGTTAATTTTGTTTTCCTCTTATTTGTATTACTGTTTAGGACTGATAGTTAATCTACATTAAATACTCTGATACCATTAGCATGCCTTAAAGCACAATAACCTCAGCTATCCTAATCCTCTATGATTTACTGAAAGTGATAGATTGTTTAGCTTAGTGCTAATTTTTAACTTTATGAGGGAAAATGAAGAATTAATATTTACCCATAAGGTTGGCCTATTAACTGAAATATTTGCTTGAAATGAAAATCTTACAGCCATGCTGTGGGACAGAACTAGATGGATGGATGGATGGATGGATGGATGGATGGATGGATGGATGGATTAACAATGGAAGGAATGATAAATGGATAGAACAGAATGACAGAGATACAGAATGACAGATAATGACAGATAAAATATATGTATATACAAGGGCTTGGATTTAAACCTTCTAAATACTAATCCCACTTGTTCATTTCTTTCCTTTATAATCACCAGGAAATCAGCATGATAAAGCCATGGTATAAGAGAAAGACATCTGCGGTCAAGCGGATCAGGTTTAATCTTGGATCTACCTCTAGAGTGTATAATAGGTTAATTATAGCCCTGAGACTCAGTTTTCTGCCCTACAAATTGGGGTTAATATCTACTCTTGTAGCATTAATGAGCTAAGCCAGTATAGAAAGTACCTGGCATGAATAAATGCTTAAAAAGTGTTATCTTCCTTTTTTTTACTTTAAACTTCATGATGTTATTTAGCTTCTCATGCATATGCCTTTTCTACCCAACTAGAGAGTTCATCCAACCTTTATAAAGTACAGAATTTTTCTTGCTCATCCCTATACCCACCCATAGTGCACTGCACAGTGGTTGGGTCCCATTGGAGGTGGGTACCAATTTATGAGTGTTAGCCCTCAAGCCTTGACTTTATCAGCTTGAGGGTGGGATGGACTGGGGGTTTAGAACTGGCAAATGCACACTTTTGTATACGGAACAGATAATCAACAGGGACCTGTTGTATAGCACAGAGAAATTTACTCAATGTTCTGTGACAACCTATATGGGAATGGATATGTGTATATATATGGCTGAATCACTTTGCTGTACAGAAGAAATTAATACAAGATTGTAAATCAACTACACTTCAATTAAAAAAAAAACAAAAAACCTACCGAGTGTGTACTACGTCCCAGGTACTCTGCAGTAAGCATTTTACATACTTCTCAAGTGTTCTCAGCCCAGGCTACTCATTAAAATCATTTAGGGGAGTTTTTAAAAAGTATTGACACCCTGATTCCATCCTAGTCCAAGGACATCAGATTTCTAGAGGTGGGCCAGAGCACAAATGATTTTAAAAAGCTTCCAGGTGATTCCATTGTGAAGCCAGGGTTGAGAATCACTGACATAGATTATCTTGTTTAATTTTCCCACCTATGAGGTAGGTACTATTACTATCTTCTTTGTGGATGAAAAAGAAGGTCCAGAGAGACCAAATGTCTTGCTCAAGTTTATATAACTCTTAAGCTGTGGAGCCAGGATTTGGAACACAGTGAGGCTGCCTCTACAACCCACAGCTTCCTCCACGGGATCTCCAACTCTCTTGTATAAAGGAAATCCCAAGCTAAAACTACTGGGAAAAAAATAGTATGTGTAAGATGCCTGTGTTATACAGTAATTCTGATCATCATTTAAAAAGTGGGCAAAAACAGGAGTTCTCTTGTGGCAGAGTGGGTTAAGGATCTGGCACTGTCATTGCAGCAGCTTGGATTGACGCTGTGGCATGGGTTCGAACTTCTGCATGCAGCAGGCACGGTCCAAAAAAAAGTGTGCAAAACCACAGCAAATCCTTGCTTTAAAAGTGGAGACCAAATTTGTATCTTGACTTTTACACTCAGGCTCTGCGTGATCCAGTACAAATCCCATTACCTCTGTGAGTCCCAGCTTCCTACAATGATTACAATGTCAACATTGCACGAGTTTGGGGAAGGTGCTCCATGCACCCTAAACTACTTTAGAAATGGAAAGAGATACTTCCATGCCTCAGCTTCGTACCCTCATTTTATAGAGAGGAAAACAAGTTCAGACTGGGTAGAGCCTGGACTCTGACCTTGACCTGTCTAATCTCAGAGCCCATTTGCAGGAGGAAAACTGTCTAATGCAATGTTGCTATCAGTCAAGAACCAACTTGGAAAATACTATTAGTAACAAAATCTGTGGTGATTGTGGAGGGCTGTGGAAATTAGGCTTTTCTGTAAAGAGGTGCTTTGGAGATGGCCATGGCAGTGGTCGCTGGGGGGAACTTTTTTTCTCCCCTCCTAATTCACTGCTCCCAGACAGTAACTCTCTGTCACTTCTGGCTTTGTTCCAGGCACTAAAGTGAACATAGAAACGCAGCCTGTTCCAAGGACAGCTTGGCATTTCAGGGTATCAGGTGAAATCCAAATGCAAGTCCCTCAGGCTTGTTCTCTCTTCTTCCCTCCCCCATAGCTGGCACAAGCCCGGCACATAGTGGGTGCTGATAAAAATGTTTGTCAAATGAATAACTAGTCCCCTGGGAGGTGGTGGGAGATGGAGGGTGGTGCAAGATATACTGATGCTCCTTCCCTCTGAGACCAAGTGCCACCTACAGCACCACATATAAATATGCCTTTTATACCTTTGCCTCACTTAGTCATAGTTTCCATCCTAAACCATTCACCTTGACCCAAAATTTTTCCTCTTTTTCCCTTGTGACTGACTTTCTCACTGAGGGCCCTTTGGACCCTTCTGTCAGCTCACAAGTTGACCTCTTAGAACCTTCTGCATCACCCCAGACTCTGCTGGGTTCCCCTGTCTTTAGCCTTTCTTTTTGATTTGGCCCTTTCTTGCCCTCCTCCACTATGAGCTGCCCTGGCTCTGCAGCCACACAGAATCCAACCATTCCTGGTCCAACCAAGGCTCCAGTGGTAGATCTCACATGGCTTTTGACAGTACAGGTGTGGGAAGGCAGTGAGGGGAGGGGACTTGAGTGGATAAGATGCAACAATGACAGTTCATAAGCCTGTCCCCTGTTTACCATCCCTCCCCCAACAGAGAACACTTGACACTCAAAAGCCTTCTTTATAAAAGTCTGCATAAGAATGCAGCCTCATTAAAATCTAATCATATACTGTGGTAGATCAAAAGCTTGGATTGTGAAGTTAGATTGAATTTCAAAGTTGGGCGAGTTGTGCCTCAGCTTCCTCTCTGTACAATGGAAGAATAGTATCTTCATTATAGGGCTGTTGGCACATATTTCAGCTATTATTATTACTGTTATTAAAAAATCAGAGCAACACTCAGCTGAATGCTCAAAGAAGGCATGTTTTGGCAAAGAAAAAAGAAAGAAAGAAAGAAAGAAAGAAAGAAAGAAAGAAAGAAAGAAAGAAAGAAAGAAAGAAAGAAAGAAAGAAAGAAAGAAAGAAAGAAAGAGAAAGAAAGAAGAAAGAGAGAAAGAGGATAGAGGAGAAAAGAAAAACATCACATTTTGAATGCCACTTCTGCCCCAACTACAATTCTTCCTGCTCCATCATCAAGACCCACTTGCAGACTTCAAATATTCCTCGCTTTCTCTGCTCTAGGGACACCCCCACATGCTGTTTCCTCTGTTCCTCCTCTCCTGTAGCCTTCTGTCAGATCACAAGTTGATCTCTTGAACCTTCTGCACCACCTCAGACTCAGATCGGTCACCCTGCACCCAGCCCTGTGCTCTTCCCATGCACATTGCCCCGTGACTGGTCCATTTTCCCACAACCCTGCAAGTTCCTAGGCGAGGCTGTGCCCTGCTCAGTTCTGTATCCTTGGTATCTGGCATGGTGCCTCAGAGCAATTGGTACTAGTGACCTGAAGAAGTCAAAGAATGAATGGACAGCCTAGCCTCTCCAGTCTAGTGAGTCCTGGCCTGATTGAACCCAAGCAAAATCTTCTCATCCTCATCTTAGCCCAAACTTCTGGGAGGAAGAAGCCAGGAAGAAAACAGAAAAAAAGAGACAAGAAAGGAAGATGCATAAGACAGCTCTTCTCTTTCCTCTCCACGCTCCCTCCTGTCTTGGAGCTGAGTCTGTTTAATTTGAAACCACTTCAACCTTAAGGAAAACTTCCAAGAATAGTACAAAGAACTTTTTTCCCCTGAAGCATTTGAGAGTAAGTGGTTGATGTATCTGATCACTTTGAGTAAGCTAGTGTCTTTTCTGTAAACAAGGATACTCTCTTATGCAACCATGATGTAACAATAAGATTTAGGAAATGAACATTGAAACATCTAATCCTCCAATCCTATTCAAGTTTCAACAATTGTTTCTTTATGCCCAAAAGGTCTAATTTAGGATCACAGTGTTGCCCTTAGATTTTATGTCTCTCTGGCCTCCTTCAACCTAGAGCAATGCCTCAGGCTTTCTTTGACTTTTATGACTTTGAAAGTTCTGGAGATTACATGTCAGTAATTCTGTAAACTGTTTGAGCTTGTTTGATGTGTCCTCAGAATTAGATTCAAGTTATGTGCCTTGAACAGGAACATCACAGAAGTGATGCTGTGTTCTCTTCATTGCATCCTGTCAGGGAGCACAGGATTTAAATTTAGATGTGTTCCATTACTGGTGTCTGCCAGCCTTCTCCACTCTAACATTTCTGATTTTCTCTGTTAAGCTATTCAATATTTTGAGGGCAAATACTTCGAGATTATATAAACATGCTATTCTTTATCAAACTTTCCAATTATCCATTTATGTACTTAGCATCAACTAAATACATGAATGGATAATATGCATGGCTATTAGACAATCTCCAGTTTCCCATTTTATTTAATGGGGTGTAAGCCATTACTGCCACAACTCTGTGGGAACTGAGACCCCCTCGTGTATGTGTGCTTGGTCTTCCCCTTTTCTTGGTTTTATATTTTTAATTTTCTCTGATCTTGATTTTTAAAATTTAACATGACTATTTTGTTTGATGTTTTTCTCAACACCACTTTGTATTCTTTATGGGAATTGGCAAGGAGCAAACAAGTGAAAAGAAAGGAAATGCTATCAGACTGAAATGTTATCTTTTTTTTTTTTTTTTTTTTTTGCTTTTTAGGGCCACACCCACAGCATATTGGAGGTTCTCAGGCTAGGGGTCAAATCGGAGCTACAGCTGCCAACCTATGCCACAGGCACAGCAATGCAAGATCCGGGCTGTGTCTGCGACTTACAGCACAGCTCATGGCAATGCCAGATCCTTAACCCACTGAGCGAGGCCAGGGATCAAACCTACAACCTCATGGTTCCTAGTTGGATTTGTTTCTGCCGCACCACAATGGGAACTCCAGACTTAATCATTTTTGAAGCTCAAAAAAAAAAAAAAAAATCATGTATAGTTTTTGTCCTAAGTGCCAGAAATTGGAACTTGCTTCTAGGGGTGAACTACCCCTTCTGACCTAGAAACATCTATGTGATCATCTTCATGTTATTGCAATGTGCAGCACTAATAATAACAATAGTAATATAGGCTTGTATGGAACTGCTTCTGGGCCATACATTCCTCTAAACACTTTTCTGGGACTAACTCAGCTAATTCACACAGCAGCCTCTAAGGTAGGTACTATTATTATCATCCCTATTTCATAGGGGAGGCATCTCTGGTGGAGCCGGATTTCAATCTGAGACATCTGATCTATATCCACCTTTGTAACTACAGTGCCAAACAAACTAACCCCAGAGGAGAGTTGGGTCTGGGTTTGGGTCAGCTGGGACTTGTACAGGGCATTCTTTTGAGGGGGCACTAAGCTGACCTCTGAGATTGGGAAGGGAGCCTGATGTCCACCAAGTATGAGGGCAGGGAACACCCAAGTATGAGCTTGGGCTTCTGGGACATGATAATGGCCAAACTCATAAGCTATCATGTAGGAGCTCTGAGTTATGATTCTCTTCTTCAACTTCCCAAGCTTTCCACAACATCTTAGTAACTACTACTTAGCCTTGGCTGTCATAGGGGGTAATAAGCTTGGAGCAGGGGTGGGGAAGCATTTTCCTGAGGAATAGATCCACAGTGTAGTCCCAGGTAGATGGCCAAAGTGGTGAGTAAGGGCCAGGAGGTTTTGATACCATAATAATTGCCCAAAGATTCCTCAAAATTCTTGGGCGGTCAACATGGCAGAAGCCTCATCCTGCTACAGTTAAGAAAGAATTAATTCCTGGAGTTCCCGTCGTGGCGCAGTGGTTAACGAATCCGACTAGGAACCATGAGGTTGCGGGTTCGGTCCCTGCCCTTGCTCAGTGGGTTAAGGATCCAGCGTTGCCGTGAGCTGTGGTGTAGGTTGCAGACGTGGCTCGGATCCTGCGTTGCTGTGGCTCTGGCGTAGGCCGGCGGCTACAGCTCCGATTGGACCCCTAGCCTGGGAACCTCCATATGCCACATGGGAGTGGCCCTAGAAATAGCAAAAAGACAAAAAAAAAAATTAATTCCTGATGAGTGATCTGGAAATAGTACTTTGCAATTAAAAAGATGGGGGAGCGACACCCTTTGAGGAGTCAGACTTGGTCCTCAGAGAACACATCCTTGGTTTTATTTAGAGCATCCTGTTATTTCTAGCACTAGTTGGATGAGGCCATGATCATTCTTTCATCAAACCATGACTTAAGAGCTGGGCTCCAGGACATCTGCCAACTTTTTCCTTGAGGTGGATGCTTCTTTCACACAGCACATATCAGTTGTTGGCTAAGAAAGAAGGTAAGATGAGTCTTTTCTCTCGACATACAAAGAAGTGCCATAAGTGCATTATGGCATCTGGTGTCCCCACAACAGAAGCATTGTCAAAGAGGTACTGAGGGCTAGTGATGGGACACTTGAGAGATGGGACAGAGAAGGAGCCAGGTGAGCCCACTGAAAGCCAAATACACAAAGAGAAAGCAGATCTGGGAAGTGGGTTTACCTAGCAACACAGCTGGTATGAAGGAAGATTCCTCCAAGCAGTGTGGACTGGAACAGCAGGGCCTGTTCAAGTACATTCTGACTCATCAGATTTCTACATGGAGCTACAGATGTGTTTAATTTTATACACTGAGACCTATTCGCACACTGTGAGAATGCACGAACCCAGCTGCCTAAGCCCCATAAGTGTGGCGGGTATGTTAAGAGTGAGGGGGAGACCCTGGCTGCCGTTCCCAGGGCTCTGTTTGTTCTCTCTGGCTTCCTGATTCCACAGCCGCAAGACAAGACTCAGCCCAGCAGCTTTCACCTGGGGCTGCAGCCCAGTCACCCATCATTCACCACTCCCCAATTTTTTTCTGTTCCCTGCAAGGCTTTTCTGGGTAGCTTGGACTGTTGTCCAGAGTCTGGGTGTAATTATCACAAAACAGCCTCTGACTTTAGGAATTAAAAAAAAAAAAAAAAAGAAAGAAAAGAAAGGACTTTGGACCATATAAGGAAATGATAGCTAACCAGTCCTGCACCCCAAACTGCAATTAGAGCAATTCTGATGTCATTGCTAATCATGCCGATTTATGTTTTGAAAGGAAACCAAATGATGAATATAATGATTATTTCTGTTTCAGCTTCCCCCTCTCTTTCTCCTCAAAAATTGGCAATAGCTCTAAAGTCAAATTAAACATCTGTTTGAAAAATAAGCTGGAGCACTGATGACAGCTGCCCTGGACTTACAAATGCACCACAGCTGTCAAACTCTAAATTAACAATGATTTTCATTTATGGATCGCACAGAACTAAGATATTACGGAGGTTTTTTTCTCCTCTGTTTTCCTGGCTTCCAGGGGCTGTTAAATGCAAAATGTTAAGGAAATGTCCAAGGAAAAAAATGTAGCTGAAATCAGCCCACAGTAAGTAATCACAGAAGGAGGAAGGCAAAGAGTTCAGGGACAATTCTTTGATTTCTCATCTATGGATGTGAGCATCTTCTATAGCACTGAGGACCCTCTGCTCAGCTTTCTAGCATTGTTTGTGTCTTCAGTGGACCTGAGCCCATGCTTCTTCCAGATGAAGTAATAAACGACTAGGTATATGACTTTGTTATACTGTGGTTACATACTGGGTGTAAAAGATCTAATCAAGCCACTTTGGTGAAGGATAAAATATGCCAACCTGTATTACACTTACTTCATGAGATCAGCCAAGATGACAGAGTAGAAAGAACCTGAGTTCACCTCCTCTCACCGGCACATCAAAATCACAATGAATTGTAGAACAATTATCCATGAAAACGACCAGAACCTATTAGAAAAGATCTACAACTAAAGGCATGAAGAAGGAACCACAAGGAGATGGATGGGAGGGGTGGATTCACCATATAGTCAAGTCCCATATGCACCCCCACCCCTGGGGTGGGCAATCCACAAACTGGAGAATAATTATAGGGCAGAGGTTTTCCTACAGGGGTAAGAGTTCTGAGCCCCATGTCAGGCTTTCCAGCCTGAGGGTCCTGCACTGAGAAGATGAGTCCCCAGAGCATTTAGCTTTGAATGCCAGTGAGGCTTGATTTAAGGAGTCCTACAGGATTGGGGGAGCAAGAGACTTCACTCTTAAAGGGCACACAAAACCTCATGAGCTCCAGGACCCAAGGCAAAAGCAGTAGTTTGATAGCAGGCTGGGCTAGACTTCCCTGCTAGTGTTGGAGTCTCCTGGAGAGGGAGGCACAGCTGCTGCTCCCCCTGGGGACACTGACACTGGCAATAGCCATTATCAGGAGCTACTTCTAGGCTGTGGATCCTAGCGCTGGCTGATGCTGGTGCTGGCAGGCACCATTTTGAAAATCTCCCTCCAGCCATTTAGTGCCAAGATCTGGCTCCATCCAACAGCTTGTAGGCTCCAGTTCTGGGATGTCTCAGGCCAAGCAACTAAATGGGCAGAAACACAGTCCCACCTCTCACCAGACAGGCTGCCTAAAGACCTCCTGAGCCCACAGCTACCTCTGGACACAGCACTGCCCACCAGAGGGCCTAAGATCCAGCTCTATCCACCAGTGGGCAGGCACTGTTCCCAAATCCCCTGGGCCCCAGCCCTGCCCTCAGGGAACCTGCCTAAGTCTCTAGACCAGCCTCACCCAGTAGGGGGCAGACACCAGATGCCAGAAAACCGCAAACTCACAGCCTGTGGACCCAGCCTGCAGCAGACCAGACTCTCCCACTAACAGGCCAAAACACCTATTTCATGATCCTGAGAGATGAAATAGGTGTGGAATCATCTCTTTGTCCTTTTCTACCCTTGTCTCAGAGTCATCACTGTCCTTCCCAGAGATGGAGTGAGCCTGAGGAGCAGAGCAACACATCTATTATATATCTATTATACATCCCCTGGTCTAAGAAAAAGTATACACACACACACACACACACACATATACATACACATACATATTATGAATATATATTATATATATGTGTGTGTGTGTGTGTGTGTGTGTGTATATATGAAATATATGGATTGAAAGGTTAATGGAGGTATGATGCCAATCTGGTGGTTTTTCACTTTTGCCCAAATGTTTCCATCTTTATCCTATGACTATTTCATGTCAAACTTGTCACAGGGACAAACTGTGGTATATACATGTGATAAACTATTATTCAAATATATAAAGAAAAAATACCAGTACTTACTACAACATAGATGAACCTCAAAAACATGGTAAGTGAAAAAAGCCAGATGCAAAACAGCCCACAGTGCATGATTCCATTAACATGAAATATCAAGAACAGGTAAATCTGCAGAGACAGAATGCAGATTAATGGTTGCCAGGGGCTGTGGGGAGACGAGAATGGAGTTTACTGCTTATGGGTAATGGGTTTTACTTGGGAGCAATGGAAATATTTTGGAACTAGATAGAAGTGGTTGCACATTGTGACTATACTAAATGATTCTGCCAAATTGACGACTTTAAAATGGTTAATTTCATTTGTGTGAATTTAATTTCAATTTTTAAAAAATGTCCACAAGGTCTGAACATCATGTTTTGATTCCACAAATCAGGGCAGGGAGAATATCTTGGCAACCATTGCTCCATCAAAGACTGGCACTCATCTTGTTGCCAGGGCTCTGGGCCCTGGTGCATGATTGGAGTGGGCCATGCACTCATGCATGCCCACTAAGCTGCAGTTGCACCCTGGCCCCTTACAGTGTGGGCTTCAGTCTTCCACCTGAGCTTCAGTTTGTTGTGCCCAGAGCACTTTTGTAGCACATACTTTCTGTTTAATTCTTGCCAGTTTCCTCCCTGGGGCTGGATCCTGCACCTGGGACTCAAGCTGCTGAATGAAACTCTGCTGCCATTGGACAGCTCCCCTGGAACTGTGCCACCCCCAGTCTCCCAGGAAACCCTGGCATCTGGACTCCACCTGTTGGAGAGTAGGTCTTCAACTATCTAAGTCTTCCTGAACAAAACACAAGCTGCCCTTTTAACCATGGCCTTGGTCTCTCCAACTGCTCTCCCAAGAACCAGACACTTCAGCTGGTCTGGGGTTTCCCACCCCCTTCTCTGTTGATTCCTGGCTTCCACCCGTGATTAACATTGCTGAGGTCCTAGCCGGCCTCAAAGGAGAGCCACCCTGACTTATGACAAAGAAGCCTGTGGTTCTTCTCAATACCTAATGCCAGAAAAATTGCAGGGTAAGCTGTACTTCAGCCACATCAGATCGTCCTAACCCTGCCAGCTTCCTCTAAATCACAGAGTCATCGCATGTGGGTTTTCTATGTTATTTCCTTCCAAGATAAAAAGAGTTAGTGATCTCTATGAAGTTACAAAGTATTAAGAGCACTGGATTATTCCTCCTTAATACTCATGCTCCCTTCCCACTAATAAGCCTTTCTCTTGCCAGGTTCCTGGGTTTGGTTTCCATTTTCTAAATGACATTTAGTTTCTTTGCTTGGGGAACAATACCTTCCCCCACAGTCAGTTCTCTGCTGCCTGGTTTCCTGGAAGGACTGTGCCCCTGCAAACTTCACAGACCACCTGAGAAGGTGGGGTATGGGGGGGTGGTCCATGAAGCTTAATGGTAATTAGCTAACAACAAGGGCTTTAGAGTCAGGTGAAGTGGGTTCAAGACCCAGCTTCATCACTTACCAGAGTTATTACCATGATTACAAATGCTCTAAACCTCCTTTTCCTCATCAAGAAAATGGGAATAGTATCATGGAGACCCTGCAGAGCTTCTATGAGCATTAAGTAAGATAAGGCATGCAATGCAGCTGGCATAGCTGTTAGCAATAAATGGAAGTAATTATTCATACTAATTGATGCATTGAGTATCTCAACTCTATACGCCTCTTTTCATTCTCTCATCCCAATTCTGACTCCATCAGCTATTGAATGAGTAGCTCTCTGTCCATTGTAACTGGATGACACACACATTGTCTGTATGGTGTACCTCTTGCTTCCTGTCCCAGAGCTTCTCTGATGTTGCTGTACATATTCAGAACCTGATGAATATTCACATATGTGCAGCCCAGAAGTGCAGGGGCATTAATGCTTGTGGGGCCCCCCTGATCAATGGAGGATGGAAACCAATGGATAATGGTTTCCCCCTTCGCTCCTGGTCACACTGTCTGAGACACATCATAAGACTTCTCAAAAGGTCCCAGCAGTATTAATTACCAATAGCTGACAGTCATGGCCAGGTCGATAACACATGAAAAGATAATCCCGGCGCCCCTTTGCCCCCACTCCCTTCTCCCTGAGATCATTTCCTAAATAAACTCTCTAGACACAAGCTTCTGTCTCAGCTAGGCTTTTAAGAGAATCCAGGCCATGAAACAATAGTTATTGAGCTCCTAGCACTGGGGTATGCATTAGAATGGGGCTGAGTACACTTATTTTCTATAGAGTGCCAGATAAAAAAATATTTTTGGCTTTGAATTCCATAAGGTCTGTATTGCAACTTCTTATTCTGCTTTTGTAACATGAAAGCAGTCCTCAACAATATATAAATGAATGGTTTGTTCAAATAAATTTTATTTATAAAAGCAGGCAGTGGGCCAGATATGGCCCATAGATGGTAGTTCGTCAATCCCTACATAAGAGCCATGGAGATGAGTAAGATTGATACCCTCCTCCATGTAGTTCACAGTTTTGGGTGGAAGAGGAGCACCTAGAAATGAGGCTGCAAAGGGTTCTGGAATCAAGTGATGTAGGACCTTGACTACATGCTAAAGAATTTTGGCTTTATTCTTTGGTGATGGGGAACACTTCATACATTCTTAGATCTTGCAGCAGCTACAGCTGGAAACAAGATACCTCACTGTCAAGAAATAAATTGCTAGTTTTCAGCATTTATGTGAAAACCAGTCCTGGCAGGGGAGTGCCTCCTCTGTACTCCAACAGCACTCTGAGTGATATTTCCATGACCAAATTTCCTATCAGATGGCCAAGTTCCCCTATCTGATACCCTTGAAGTCAGGGGTGTCTCAAAATTCAGGGTATTTTTGGATTTTGAAAAGATAATAAAGTTCACTTTCCATATACATTGTAACATTCCCATAATGACCTGAGGCAGCATCAAATACATTAATATTTATACTAAAAGATTATAAGCAAAAACAATCATACAAAATCAAGAAGATGCAGCAAAAGGAGTTCTTGCAGGGAAGTTCATAGCAATACAAACATTTAAGAAACAAGAAAGATCTCAAGCAAAGAACCTAACCCACCACCTAAAAGAATTAGAAAAAGAACAAATAAACCCTAAAGTCAGCAGAAGAAAGGAGATGATGAAGATCAGAGAGGAAATAAATAAAACAGAGATTTAAAAAACAACAGAAAAAAACGAAGTAAAGCCAAGAGTTGGCTCTTTGGAAGGGTAAACTAATAGACAAATCCTTAGCCAGTTTCACTAAGAAGAAAAGAGAGAAAACCCAAATAAACAAAAAGACAAATTAAAGAGGAGAAATCCCAACTAACACTGCAGAAATACAATAAAATAAAATAAAATAAAATAAAAGAGAGAGAGAGAATACTATGAACAATCATACACTGACAAATTTGACAACCTAGAAGAAATGGACAACTTTCTAGAAAGATACAGCCCACTAAAACTGAATCAAGAAGAAACAGATAAATTGAACAGACTGATCACTAGAAGTTGACAGAGTCTGTAATTAAAAAACAAACAAACAAACTAATGAAAAACCTCACTATAAACAAAAGTCCAGGACCAGATGACTCCACTGGGGTATTCTATCAAACACATAGGAAAGAATTTATACCCATCCTTCTGAAACTTTTCCAAAAGAATGAAGAGAAGGCAACACACCTAAAGATATTCTATGAAGCCACCATCACCCTGATACCAAAACCAGACAAAGACACCACAAAAAAAGAAAATCACAGGCCAGTATTTTTGATGAATATAAATGCAAACAAAATTCAACAAAATATTAGCAAACTGAATTCAACAACATATAAAAAAGATCATACAACATGACCAAGTTGGATTCATCCCAGCGTCACAAGTGTGGTTCAACATAACAAATCAATCCATGTGATATACCAATCAACAAAAGTCAAAAACTATGTGATCATCCTAATAGATACAGAAAAAGCATTTGATAAATCCAACATCCATTCATGATAAAAACTCTTACAAAATTGGGTATAGAGGGAACATATTTCAACATAAAAAAGTTACCTATGATAAAATCACAGCCAATATAATACTCAGTGGTGGAAATCTTTTTTTTTTTTTTGCCTTTTCTAGGGCCACTCCTGCGGCATATGGAGGTTCCCATATGGGGTCTAATTGGAATTGTAGCCACCAGCCCATGCCAGAGCCACAGCAACACGGGATCCAAGCTGTGCCTGCAACCTATACCACAGCTCATGGCAATGCCAGATCCTTAGCCCACTGAGCAAGGACAGGGATCGAACCTGCAACCTCGTGGTTCCTAGTCAGATTCGTTAACCACTGTGCCACGACGGGAACTCCTCAATGGTGGAAATCTGACAGCCTTCCTGCTAAAATCTGGAACAAGATAAGGATGTCCACTCTCACCGTGTCTCTTCAACATAGTATTGGAAGTCCTAGCCAAAGCAATTGTACAAGAGAAAGAAGAAAAAGGTTTTCAGATTGTTAGGGAACAGGTAAAACTGTCATTATATGCAGATGATATGATACTGTATGTAGAAAACCATAAAGAATCCAAACAAAAACTACCAGAACTGATAAACAAATTCAGCAAGGTAGTAGGATACAAATTAACATACACAAATTGGTTGCATTTCTTTACACTAACAATGAAATATCAGAAAGGGAATGTAAACAATCTTTTAAAATTGCATCAAAAATACAAAATACTTAGGAATAAATCTACAAAATGTTAATAAAGGAAACTAAAGATGATTCAAGGAAATGGAAAGATATCCCATCCTCTTGGACTGGACTGGAAGAATTGATGTTGTTAAAATGGCCAAGCTGCCCAAAGCAATCTACAGACTTCATGCAATCTCTATCCAATTACCCAAATCATTTTTCACAGACCTAGAATAAATAATCCTAGGAGAGGGATCAAGATGGCAGAGGAGTAAGATGTGGCACTCACTTTCTCCTATAAACACATTTAAAAAAAAATCTACACATAGAACGATTCACACAGAACAGCTACTGAATGCTATCAGAAGACCTTAAACTTCCAAAAAGGTCAAGGAAGCCCTCCATATAACTGGGTAGAATAAAAGGGGAAAAAAGAGAGAGAGAATGAATCAGGATGGGACTCCTGAGAGGGAACAGTGAAAGAAGAAAGGAACCTACACCCTGGGAAGCCACCTAACTGACAGGGAGATCAACTGAGGTGGAAGTCTCAGAGAAAGCTACAACTGGACTGAGTAGGGCAAGGCAGAGAGAGAGCTGCACAGACCATTGGTACCACTGCCTCTTGACACCACAGCCTGAGACTCAGGGGCAGGGCTGACTCAGGCTCTGGAGGTCAGTTCCAGAGAGAGGACTAGGGTTGGCTGTGTGGAGACAGCCCGAGGGATTAGGGAGTGGTGCACCATGGGCTGGGGAGTGAAGCGCCACAGCCGAGGGACCTGGGATGAGGTCCGGGCCCATGGGAGGAGCAAGGTGCCATTGTTGGGGAGGGCGAGGGGAGGAGGTGCAGATCACCCTAGGAATCTCTTTCCCTGTGCACTTGTGGGCTTGCAGAGGGCAGTGTGTCTCTGGCATAGGCTACAGGTGGTAAGGTACCACTTGTGAAGTCTAGGGGTGATAGAATGCTTCTTGTGTGGTCTACAGATGGCAGGGACAAACCAGAGCAGTCTTCTCAGGCACCAGTGGTAAGTGTGACACATCACCACTAGGGCTCCATGAACAGGTACCACGTGTGGATGCAGTCACCTCAGTGGTTGGCACACAGGAGGGCACAGCAACCCAGCACCACTTGTTGTTTCTCTAACTCCCCTGGGAATGCACATGCCCTGCTGCTGCGACCGCCAAATGCTCTGGGTACTGTCTACCCTTGCCTAAAGATCACTGTTACTTCTCAGGGCCCTGAAACTAGGAGCAGTCTGTGCCACCTTCCTATGGGTCCTTGCCATTGTCAAGGGCCCAGCAACCAGGCACTGGCTACCAGCCCTGCCCATTGACTCCATTTCCCTGGAAGCATGCACAGTACCCTAAAAATAAATAGTAAGCCCTCACAAAATACCCAGGGGCACCTTGCATATAAATAGCACTCTAAGACTACAGTAGTTGGTTCCCCTAAACTCACAGAATAAGGAACATACAAGCAAAATGAAAAAGCTCAGGAACTATTCCCAGTTAAAAGAACAGGAGAATTCACCTGAAGGAGCAAACGATGAAACAGACTTCTTCAGTCTAACAGATACCAAGTTCAAAAAGGAGATAGTGAAAATACTGAATGAATTAAGAGTGGATATGAACAGTAGTGCAGATTACTTTAGAAAGGAACTAGGAAATATAAGGAGGAGCCAAGAAAAATTATAAAATTTATTTGCAGAGATACAAGAAGAATTAATGGCACTGAGGAGCAAAATGAATAATTCAAAGGAATGAATTAGTGACTTGCAAGATAGAATAATGGAAATCACCCAATCAGCAGACAAAAAACCAAATGAAAAAACATGAAAGCAATATAAGAGATCTATAGGATAATATAAAGAGGGCCATTCTACACATAATAGGGATTCCAGAAGGAGAAGAAGAAAAGTGGATTGAAAACGTCTTTAAAGAAATTATGGCTGGAAACTTTCCAAATCTAAAGGAAACAGATACCAAGATACATGAAGCACAGAGGGCTCCAAACAGTTGAACCCAAACAGACCCATGCCAAGACATATTATAATAAAAATGGCAAAAGGTAAAGATAAAGAGAAGATTCTAAAGGCAGTGAGAGAAAAACAAAGAATTAATTATAAGGGAACCCCCACAAGGTTATCAGCTGATTTCTCTACAGAAAGACGACAGGTCAAAAGAGTGGCAAGATATATTTGAAGTTCTAAAGGGAAAAGTTTTCAGCTTAGAATTCTCTACCCAGCAAGAATATCATTTGAACTAGAAGGAGAAATTCTCCAACAAACAAAAACTAAGAGTACAGGAATACTAAATCCCTTCTAAAAGAAATGCTGAAAGGGCTCCTCTAATTTAAAAGGAAGTTAGAAAAAATGGGATGGAGGAAATCACAACTGGAAAGCAATCACTTAAATAAGCCAGCACACAGATCTAAAAGTAAAAACAGAAACAAAAATAAAACAAAATAAAAAAAACCCACCTGTTGTAAAAGCAACAATAAACACAAGGAACAGCAAAAGGACAAACATAAAGATGTTAAAAAAGGACTTCAAAAGCATAAAACGTGGGGAAGGAAAGTAAGAAAATATAGACTCTTTTTTTTAAATGATGTCTTTGAGGCTATATAAATATCAGGCTAAGGAAAGCAGATATAGGGAGGGGTTAACATACTTGTAAAAGAGGGCAACAACAAATCAAAACCAAATAATACATTCACAAAAAATTAAGAGGACACAAGCATAAAATAAAAGGAAACCATCCAACCAAAAAAAGGAAAGGAACAAAGGAGAAGCATAGAATCAATTGGAAAACAAGGTTTAAAATGGCAATAAATACATATTTCTCAATAATTACCTTAAATGTCAATGGACTGAGTGCTCAGATCAAAAGACAGAGAGTGGCAGATTAGTAAAAAAGCAAGAGCCTACAATATGTCTTCTACAAGAGACTTACCTTAGGACAAAGGACATATATAAATGGAAAGTGAGGGGATGGAAAAAGATTCACATGAATGGATAAGACAGGAAAGCAAGAGTTGTCATACTCATATCAGACAAAATAGCCTTTAAAATGGGGGCTATAAAGAAAGACAAAGAAGGACACTATTTAATGATAAAAGGACGCACTCAAGAAGAGGATATTACACACATCAATATATATATACCCCTAATATAGGAGTACTCAGATACATACAACAAATACTAACAGATATAAAGAGAGAAATTGATGGGAATAAATAATAGCAGGAGACTTTAACACATCACTCACATCAATGGACAGAGCCTCCAGACAGAAAATCAATAAGGCAACAAAAATCCTAAATGACACAATAGAAAAGTTAGACTTAATTGACATTTTCAGGACATTACATACAAAAAATCAGAATATACATTCTTTTCAAGTGCACATGGAACATTCTTAAGGATTGACCACATACAGGGGCAGAAAACTAACCTAAACAAATTTAAGAGTGTAGAAATTATTTCAAGTATTTCTTCTGACCACAATGGCATGAAGCTAGAAATCAACTCCAGGAAAAGAAATGAGAAAAAACTGTCTATATGGAGAGTAAACAACATGCTAGTAAAAAAAAAAAAAAAAAAAAAAAAGAGGGGGGTCAATGAAAATCAAAAGGAAAATTTAAAAATTCCTGGAGACAAATGGTAATGAAAACACACCTTTTCAAAATCTATGGGATGTTGCAAAAGTGGTTCTTAGGGGGAAGTTCATTGCAATAGAGGTCTTCCTTAGAAAAGAAGAAAAATCTCAATTCAACAACTTAACCTAACACCTAAGTAAATTAGAACAAGAAGAACAAACAAAACCTAAAGTCGGCAGAAGAAAGGAAATCATAAAGATCAGAAAGGAAATCAATAAAATAGACATTAAACAATCAATAAAACCAAGAGCTTTTTCTTAAAGATAAACAAAATTGATGAAGCTTTGGCCAGACTCACCAAGAAGAGGAGAGAAAGAACTCAAATAAGCAAAATAAGAAAAAGGAGATATCTCAACAGATACTGCAGAAATACAAAAAACCATGAGAATACTATGAACAACTACATGCCAACAAATGTGACAACCTAGAAGAAATGGACAACTTTCTAGAGACATACAACCTTCCAAAACTGAATCAAGAAGAAACAGATCAATTGAACAAACCAATCACTAGAAATGAAATTGAGTATGTAATAAAAACACTCCCTCCAAACAAAAGTCCAGAACCAGATGGCTTCACAGGCAAATCCTACCAGGTATACAATGAACTTATACCTATTCTTAAACTTTTTCAAAAGGTTGAAGAAGGAACACTCCTAAAGAACTTCTATCATGCCACCATCACACTAATACCAAAACCAGACAAAGATACTACCAAAAAAGAAAATTATAGGCCAATACCTTTGATCAATAGAGACACAAAAATTCTCAATAAAATTTTAGCTGATAGAATCCAAGAACATATAAAAAAGATTATACACCACAATCGAGTGGGATTCATCCCAGGTGCCCAAGGATGGTTCAACATATGCAAATCAATCAATGTCATGCACCACATTAACAAAAGAAATATCAAAAACCACATGATCATATCAATAGATGCAGAAAAAGCATCTGACAAAATCCAACATCTATTCATGATAAAAATTCTTACCAAAGTGGGTACAGAGTGAACATAACCTTAACATAATAAAAGCTATTTATGATAAACCCACAGCAAATATAATACTCAATGGAGAAAAGCTGAAAGCCTTCCCACTAAAAGCTGAAACAAGATAAGGATGCCCACTCTCACCACTTTTATTCAACATAGTATTGGAAGTCCTGGCCACAGCAATCAGACAAACAAAAGAAATAAAAGTAACCAAATTGGAAGAGAAGAGGTAAAATTGCCACTCTATTCAGATGATATAATACTATATATAGAAAACCCTAAGAACCCCACACAAACACTACTTGACTGATCAGTGAATTCAGGAAAGTAGCAGGATACAAGATTAACATTCAGAAATTAGCTGCATTTCTGTACACTAATAATCAAATATTAGAAAAGGAATATAAAAATACAATACCTTTTAAAATTACACCCCCAAAAATTAAATACCTAGGAAAAAACCTAACTAAGGACATGACAGACTTATATGCTGCGAACAATAAAACATTAATCAAGGAAATTAATGATGATTCGAAGAAATGGAAAGATATTCCATGCTCCTGGATTGGAAGAATATTGTTAAATAGCCATACCACCCAAAGCAATCCACAGATTCAATGAAATCCCTATGGCATTTTTCACATAATAAGAACAAACAATCCAAAAATTTACATAGAACCATAAAAGACCCAGAATTGTTACAGCAATCCTGGGGGTGGGGGTGGGGAAACAAGCCAACAACAAAACTAAAAACCAAAAACCAAAAAACAAGCAGGAGGCATGACTCTCCCAGAATTCAGACAATATCACAAAGCTACAGTAATCAAGACAGTGTGACACTGGTACAAAAACAGATATATAGACAAATGGAACAGAACAGAGAACCCAGAAATAAACCCAGACACCTATGGTCATTTAATCTTCAAGAAAGGAGGCAAGATTATAAAATGGGGAAAAGACAGTCTCTTCACTAAGTGGTGCTGGCAAAACTGGACCGCTGCATGTAAATCAATGAAACTAGAAAATACCCTCAGACAACGCACAAAAATACTCAAGATGGCTTAAAGACTTAAACATAAGACAGGACATCATAAAACTCCTAGAGAACATAGGCAAAACATTCTCTGATGTCAAAAGTACAAACTTTTTTTTTTTTTAATTTTATTTTTCCACTGTACAGCAAGGGGGTCAGTTTATCCTTACATGTATACATTACAATTACATTTTTTCCCCCACCATTTGTTCTGTTGCAACATGAGTATCTAGACAAAGTTCTCAATGCTATTCAGCAGGATCTCCTTGTAAATCTATTCTAAGTTGTGTCTGATAAGCCCAAGCTCCTGATCCCTCCCACTCCCTCCCCCTCCCATCAGGCAGCCACAAGTCTTTTTCTCCAAGTCCATGATTTTCTTTTCTGAGGAGATGTTCATTTGTGCTGGATATTAGATTCCAGTTATAAGTGATAGCATATGGTATTTGTCTGTGTCTTTCTGGCTCATTTCACTCAGTATGAGATTCTCTAGTTCCATCCATGTTGCTGCAAATGGCATTATGTCCTTCTTTTTTATGGCTGGGTAGTATTCCATTGTGTATATATACCACCTCTTCCGAATCCAATCATCTGTTAATGGACATTTGGGTTGTTTCCATGTCCTGGCTATTGTGAATAGGGCTGCAATGAACATGCGGGTGCACGTGTCCCTGTTAAGTAGAGTTTTGTCCGGATAGATGCCCAAGAGTGGGATTGCAGGGTCATATGGAAGGTCTATGTATAGATTTCTAAGGTATCTCCAAACTGTTCTCCATAGTGGCTGTACCAGTTTACATTCCCATCAACAGTGCAGGAGGGTTCCCTTTTCTCCACAGCCCCTCCAGCACTTGTTATTTGTGGATTTATTAATGATGGCCATTCTGACTGGTGTGAGGTGATATCTCATGGTAGTTTTGATTTGCATTTCTCTTATAATCAGCGATGTTGAGCATTTTTTCATGTGTTTGTTGGCCATCTGTATATCTTCTTTGGAGAAATGTCTGTTCAGGTCTTTTGCCCATTTTTCCATTGATTGATTGGCTTTTTTGCTGTTGGGTTGTATAAGTTGTTTATATATTCTAGAGATTAAGCTCTTGTCGGTTGCATCATTTGAAACTATTTTCTCCCATTCTGTAAGTTGTCTTTTTGGTTTCTTTTTGGTTTCCTTTGCTGTGCAAAAGCTTTTCAGTTTGATGAGGTCCCATGGGTTTATTTTTGCTCTAATTTCTATTGCTTTGGGAGACTGACCTGAGAAAATATTCATGATGTTGATGTCAGAGAGTGTTTTGCCTATGTTTTCTTCTAGGAGTTTAATGGTGTCCTGTCGTATATTTAAGTCTTTCAGCCATTTGGAGTTTATTTTTGTGCATGGTGTGAGGGTGTGTTCCAGTTTCATTGCTTTGCATGCAGCTGTCCAGGTTTCCCAGCAATGCTTGCTGAATAGACTGTGTTTTTCCCAACAAAGGTTTTCTTAAGGCACTCTCCCAAAGCAACAGCAAAAATAAACCAATGGGACCTAATCAAACTTAAAACTTTTGCACAGCAATGGAATCCATTTAAAAAAAAAAAGACAACCTATGTAATGGTATAAAATAGTTGCAAATGATGCAAGTGACAAGGGCTTAATCTCTAAAATATACAAACGGGTGGCCAACAAGCACATGAAAAAATGCTCAACATCACTCATTATTAGAGAAATACAAATTGAAACTGCCTTGAGGCACCACTTCACATCTGTCAGAATGGCTATCATCAACAAGTCATCAAATAACAAATGCTAAAGAGGATGTGGAGAAAAGGAAATAGTCCTGCACTGTTGGTGGGAATATAAATTGGTACAACCACTATGGAAAACAATATGGAGGTTCCTCAGAAAACTAAATAGAGAACTACCATATTATCCAGCAATCCCACTCCTGAACCGATATCCGAGCAAAACTTTCACTGAAAAAGATACATGCACCCCTATGTTCATGACAGCGCAATTCACAATAGCCAAGACATGGAAACAACTTAAATATCCATTGACAGACAAGTAGATGAAGAACATGTAGGTATATATACACAATGGAATACTACTCAGCCATAAAAAAGCACAAAATAATGCCATTTGCAGCAACATGGATATAACTAGGGATTCTCATAATAAGTAAGTCAGAAAGAGAAAGACCAATACCATATGGTATCACTTAAATCTTGAATCTAATATATGACACAAATGAACCTACCTATAGAAAAAAACAAACTCATGGACATGGAGAGCAAACTTGTGGTTGCCAAGGGGGAGGGAGTGAGAGGGACTAGGAGTATGGGCTTAGTAGATGCAAACTATTGCATCTGGAATGGATAAGCAATGAGATCCTGTTGTATAGCACAAGGAACTACATCTAATCACTTGTGATGGAACATGATGGAGGATAATGTGAGAAAAAAATGTGTATATATATACACACATGTATGTTTGACTGGGTCACTTTGCTATACAGCAGAAATTGATAGAACATTGTAAATCAACTATATTAAATTTTTTTTAAAAAAGAATAAATAATTCTAAGATCTATATGGAAGCATAAAAGACCCAGAACTGCCAAAGCAATCCTGAGGAAAAAGAACAAAGCAGGGGGTGTAACCCTCCCAGACTCCAGACAATACTACAAAGCTACAGTAATCAAAATAGCATGGTTTTGGCACAAAAACAAGTGTATGGATGAAGAGAACAGAATAAAGAGTCCAGAAATAAACCACACACTTATAGACAATTAATTTTTGACAAAGGAGACAAGAATATACAATGGGAAAAAGACAGTCTCTTCAGCAAGTGGTGTTGAGAAAGTTGGATAGCCACATGTAAATCAATGAAGTTAGAGCACACCCTCTTGTTGTGTAGAAAAACAAACTGAAAATGGGTTAAAGTCTTAAAACAAGACACCATAAAACTCCTAGAAGACAACAGAGGAAAAATATTCTCTGATATAAATCATACCACTGTTTTCTTTCTTTCTTTTTCTTTTTTTGTCTTTTTAGGGACGCAATCATGGCACATGAAGGTTCCCAGGCTAGGGGTGGAATTGGAGCTGCCTACACCACAGCCACAGCAATATCAGGTCTGAGCCGCATCTGTGACCTATATATACCACAGCTCACGGCCAGATTCTTAAACCACTGAGCAAGGCCAGGGATCAAACCTGTGTCCCCATGGATGCCAGTCAGATTTGTTTCTGCTGAGCCTTGATGGGAACTCCTTTCTTTTTTGTCTTCTTAGGGCCATAACATACCATACCATTGTTTTCGTAGGTCAGTCTCCCAAGGCAATAGAAGTAAAAGCAAAAATAAACAAATAGGACCTAATCAAAGCTTTTGTACAGCAAAGGAAACCATAAACAAAGTGAAAAGACAATCTACAAACTGGGAAAAATTATTTGCAAATGATGTTACAGACAAGGGCTTAATTTCTAAAATATACAAACAGCTCAAACAATTCAATAAGAAAAAAACAAACAACACTGATAACTGACAAGGACCTACTGTATAGCACAGGAAACTACTCAGTATTGTGTAATAACCTACATGGGAAAAGAATCTGAAAAATATGTATATATAACTGATTCACTTTGCTATACACACGAAACAAACATAACACTGTAATCAACTATTTTCCAATAAAATTAACCCAATTGAAAAATGGTCAGAAGACCTAGATAGACTTTTCTCCAAAGAAGACATTCAGATTGTCAGTAGGCACATGAAAAGATGCTCATCATTGCTAATTATTAGAGATGCAAATAAAAAATACAATGAGGGGAGTTCCCGTCGTGGCACAGTGGTTCACGAATCTGACTAGGAACCATGAGGTTGCGGGTTCGGTCCCTGCCCTTGCTCAGTGGGTTAATGATCCGGCGTTGCCGTGAGCTGTGGTGTAGGTTGCAGACGTGGCTCGGATCCTGCGTTGCTGTGGCTCTGGCATAGGCCGGTGGCTACAGCTCCGATTAGACCCCTAGCCTGGGAACCTCCATATGCCGTGGGAGTGGCCCAAGAAATAGCAAAAAGACAAAAAAAAAAAAACGATGAGGTACTATTTCACACTGGTCAGAATGGCCATCATTAAAAAGTCTACAAATTATAAATGCTGGAAAGGGTATGGAGAAAGGGAACTCTCCTACACTGTTGGTGGGAATGTAAATTGGTGCAGCCACTATGGAATATGGTGCAGAGTTTCCTCAAAAAACTAAAATTAAAGTTGCCATATGATCCAGGAATCCCACTCCTGAGTATAAATCCAGACAAAACTGTAATTTGTGAAGATATATGCTGTCCTATGTTCACAGCCACAGTATTTACAATAGCCAAGACTTAGGAACCACCTAAACGTCCACCTGCAGATGAATGGATAAAGAAGTTGTGGTACACACACACACACACACACACACACACACAGGAACATTACTCAACCATTAAAAAGAATCCAATAATGCCATTTGCAGCAACATGGATGGACCTAGAGATTATCATGCTAAGTGAATTAAGTTAAACAGAGAAAAACAAATACCACATGATATCACTTATGCAATCTAAAATATGACACAAATCAGCATATCTATGAGACAAAAACAGACTCAGAGATACAGAGAACAGATTCGTGGTTGCCAAGGGGGAGAAGGGTGGGGGAGGGAAGGACTGGAAGATTAGTAGAGGCAAACTATAATATATAGAATGGCTAAAGAACAAGGTCCTACTATACAGCATGAGGAACTATATTCAATATCCTGTGATAAACCATAGTGGAAAAGAATATGAAAAAGAATATGTATGGATAACTGAGTCACTTTGCTGTACGGCAGAAATTAACACAACGTATCAACTCTACTTCAATAAAACTTGAAAAAAAATTATCATAAATAACTTCAATTCAGTTCAAGGAAGGTTTGGGGGGCCCTAAATCAGTTAAGAAAACATCTTTTGGATTTTAGAGCTCTTTGGATTTCACTAATGCAAATGAACCATACAGATGGACCTGATTTGTTTTGTGTTTCACCTCTAGACTGTGCCATCCTCAGAGACAGCCTCTGAGTCCCCAGTGTCTGCATACAGAAGGCACTCAATAAATGTTACCAAGAGAATGAACAGATAAAAATGGCTGAAGAAAGGTGTCATGGAGAAATTCCGCAGAAGAGGCTGGTCAGGGACTCTGGAAAAGGACATGGTGAGACTTAATGCTCTGATCACAATTCCGGACTTTATGTAGAAGGTGATGGAGAGTTTGTTAGGTAGATGGTGTGACTAAGCTGCATAAGAGGACAGCAATTCTCATACTAGAATGAGGCAGGATCAGAGGGCAGGGGACTAGGGTGAGCAGTAGGAGGTTCCTGCAATAATGAGGCAAGAAGGGTCTGTGGATAAGGCAGTGAATGTAAAGCAAGGGAGAGAAGGAAGAAACAGATCTAGCAACTAATGATGTTAGGGATGAGGGAGAAGCTGCAGTTGAACTTGACCCAGTGGCGCCCATCTGAGATGGTAGAACGCAGTATTAAGGTCACAGGCTCCGGAACGCAGATGCTTCTGCTTAAATCCCAGCTCTGTCACTCCATGACCTTGAATAAGTTAGTTAACCTCTCTATGGAGTTCCCCTTGTGGCTCGGTGGAAACGAATCAGACTAGTGTACACCAGGAGGCAGGTTCAATCCCTGGCCTCGTTCAGTAGGTTAAGGATCTGGCATTGCCGTGAGCTGTGGTATAGGTTGCAGATGCTGCTCAGATCTGGTGTTGCTGTGGCTGTGGTGTGGGCTGGTAAGTGTAGCTCTGATTTGACCCCTAGCCTGGAAACCTCCATACACTGCAGGAACAGCCCTAAAAAGACAAAGACAAAAACAAACAAACAAACAAAAAAATACCTCTCTGTGCTTTAGCATCCTCTTTAGTATCTATTTCATAGGGTTTCTCTGAGAATTAAATAAGTATTTATAAAGTAGCTAGAGCAGGGTTTGGCTACAAGGCATTATTACTGCCTATAATCAATCATTGATTCATAAGGTCAATTTCCCAAATGGTTCACTGAGTGACTGTCTCCTCTGGAGTAAGGCAACCCACATCTCAGACCCCCCCCCCCCCCAGGGAGTTACAAGTGGGTATCATAAATCTAGAAATAAATATATATTATATAGAAAGAGAGGCTCACTTCAAGGGACAGAACTTTTATCAGACTTAAGGGGATAGGATTTCCCTTTGCTGGGTCTGAAAACATCTATCCTATTCACAGAGGCTCTTTTTCTTTTAATCAGTCACCACTTTGCTGTAACAGTTTTGCAGCCCTGTAGCATGCCAGGGAAACTTTAAGTGCCGGGTCATTCATTTGTAGGGAGAAGGCTACAAGGAGGGCTGCCTGGAAAACCTGTAATTTAGAAATGTTCAAATCTTTGCATTCAAGTAGAAAGCAGAAATGGTGTCAGGTTTGTGCTCAAAGGAAAGTCATAATTGCTGTGTGCTTCCCTTTCCTGTCCTCCTGGGCCAAGGAACAAAACCAGTGGAGTGGGCTTCAGAGCTGTTTTCTACAGACATTCAGCAGACTCTGCAGCTTACACATTGGGGTACCTTCTCCCAGGAAAATTACCTAAACATGGAAACACAAATGCCCATTTTTGCAGGTAAGGGCTCTGCAACAAAGTTAGTACCTGCTTGCTCACTTTTCCTGAATTTGCTGCCAGACTTAAGCATACTTACGAACTTTTTAACAACCATCCTTCCAGCATATCAGTCCACAGTTTAAGACCCAGCAGTGGCTCCCTTTTTCCTCCGGAGTCAAGTTCAACCTCTTCATTTTCACATTGGAGAAACTCCATGATTTAGCAATGGATTTTGTCCCCCAAAGACCTTCTAATCTCACCAAGTCTGTCTGGTGACTCTCTCCCAGGGCTGCCCTATTTATTCTCACCTTCAAGTTCTCACTTCAGTTTTCACTTTCCACTCCCTTCACCTGGAGTAAACTCTGCCCATCTGTCGACTTATACAAACCCTACTACTGACTTCAAGATATAACTAACATTTCTAAATTCTGGTGCTCCCATTATTACATTAGTCATTTATTTACTTTCTGACTAACCATGTTTAATTTGTCCCCAGTTCATGTCTGCCTTGGATTTGCTAAATTTGGCACACATTATTTTATTTTTATTTTTTTGCTTTTTAGGGCCAGACCCACAGCATGTGGAAGTTCCCAGGCTAGGGTCTGAAATGGAGCTGCAGCTGCTGGCCTACACCATAGCCACAGCAGCGTGGGATCCGAGCCATGTCTGTGACCTACACCACAGTTCACAGCAATGTCAGATCCTTAACCCACTAAGCGAGGCCAGGGATCAAACCCTCATCCTCATGGTTCCTAGTCCGGTTCGTTAACCACTGAGCCATGAAGGGAATTCCTGGAACACATATTTTAATATATACCACAACTAAACTTCATGAAAGTGTCTTAAAAGTTAGGATCCTTGTTTATACTCTTAGCCTTCTCAGTGCTGGTCTACTCTGAGCACACAGTAGGTACTCGTGGAATACTGGTCGGCTGGTTGGTTTCCCCAGTATCACCTTCCACGTGAAAAAGAAGGAAATTTCCTCAGCCAGATAAAGGGTGTTTCTTAAATTGATTCAAGTCATCAATTTGAAATCCATACTTCTTTTTAGACTTAAAAGTGAGCTACAATAGTATTCCCATTAAAATCAGGAAGAAGCTTGGATGCTACTATTTAATATTGTACTAGAGGTGATAGATAATAAACTAAAACAGGAAAAAGAAGCAAAGGTATATTTATTCATGATTTCCAAAAGAATGAAAAAATAAGAGAACTATCAAGAGAGTTCAGCAGTGTCTAAGCTCAAACTCAAGGTTCAAGAATCAATAGGGATACCACCTCACACCAGTCAGAATGGCCATCATTAATAAATCCACAAATAACAAGTGCTGGAGGGGGTGTGGAGAAAAGGAAACCCTCCTGCACTGCTGGTGGGAATGTCAACTGGTACAGCCACTATGGAGAACAGTTTGGAGATACCTTAGAAATCTATACATAGAACTTCCATATGACCCCGCAATCCCACTCTTGGGCATCTATCCGGACAAAACTCTCCTTAAAAGAGACACGTGCACCCGCATGTTCATTGCAGCACTATTCACAATAGCTAGGACATGGAAACCACCCAAATGTCCATTGACAGATGATTGGATTCGGAAGAGGTGGTATATATACACAATGGAATACTACTCAGCCATAAAAAAGAAGGACATAATGCCATTTGCAGCAACATGGATGGAACTAGAGAATCTCATCCTGAGTGAAATGAGCCAGAAAGACAAAGACAAATACTATATGATATCACTTATAACTGGAATGTAATATCCAGCACAAATGAACATCTCCTCAGAAAAGAAAATCATGGACTTGGAGAAGAGACTTGTGGCTGCCTGATGGGAGGGGGAGGGAGTGGGAGGGATCGGGAGCTTGGGCTTATCAGACACAATTTAGAATAGATTTACAAGGAGATCCTGCTGAATAGCATTGAGAACTTTGTCTAGATACTCATGTTGCAACAGAACAAAGGCTGGGGGAAAAATGTAACTGTAATGTATACATGTAAGGATAACCTGACCCCCTTGCTGTACAGTGGGAAAATAAAAAAAATTATAAAAAAAAAAACCAAGAACTAATATTAACAAATACCAATGAAGAAAAAAATCGTTTTTCTTTTCTGTCTTGTTCTTTTGATTGTATCTCTGTGAGATGATGGATGCTAACTAAACTTATGGTGATCATTTCACAATATGTAAGTCAAATCATACAAAATAATAATTATTTTCCTATGTGCCAAAAAAAAAAGAATCAATAGGTCTCCTAAATGCAAGCAATCAATGATTAGAAAGTTTAAAAGGAAAAAAAGAGCCCATTCACAAAAGCAATAAAATTATAAAATACCTGTGAGGAAAAAAAGCTGCACAAGAATGTGCAATCTCAATGAAGAAAAATTACATTACTTTCCCAAAGACGACAAAAGATGTGACCAGGGGATAGTCTATATTTCTTTCTTTTTCTTTTTTTTTGTCTTTTTGGGGCCACCCCTGCAGCACATGGAGGTTCCCAGGCTAGGGGCCCAATTGGAGCTGTAGCTGCCAGCCTACACCACAGCCACAGCAATGCAAGATTCAAGCCTTGTCTGCAAACTACACCACAGCTCATGGCAACGCCAGATCCTTAACCCATGGAGCGAGGCCAGGAATCGAACCTGCATCCTCATGGATGCTAGTTGGGTTCATTAACTGCTGAGCCATAACGGGAACTCCAGATATTCTATATTTCTAACTGGAAAAATATACTGTAGGGATGCTACAATTTGAAAACATAAGGGTTTGTAACACCATCCAAAATCCCAATATAAGTTTTTCATTGAACACAGCAAACTTTTTCTGTGATTTGTCTGGAATTATGAATCTGCTTGAATGACCGTAAACATTTGGAACCAGAAGATTAATGAGCGGTGACTTGCCATCAAAACATAAAAGAAGATTATGTTATAAAATGGTATGGGTTTTGTGCAGGAATAGATAAAAAGATTCACAGAAGAGAACATATCTATATAAAAATTTTATATTTGATAAAGTAGCATTTCATACAACTGGGAAAAGGACAAGCTCTTTGATAAATGGATGTGGAACAACTAACTAGCCATTTTGAGAAAAACAGGTAGATTTTGATTTCCCATCTGTCCTGGACAGCTTTGGTCTGCCTCTCCAGCTCCCTTCTCCATCTTTCCATCTTTGAGGGAAAGGAGAGCCTGTGTGGACTCAATGGGCTTTGCTGTCCTCATGGTTGGAGTCAAGGTCAAAAGGGTGAACTGATAGGGAATCAAGGTGGGGGTCCCTGAGGGGTCACCTCAGGCTAGTAGCTTCCCTTAACTAAAGGTCTCAGTTCTGGGAGATGGTGATCTTCTCTTCCCTGTCCTCTGTACCCTCCCAGTGCCCCTTCAGGCAGGGATGCTAAAGGCTTCTCCCATTGTTATTTTGGTAACACGTTGTTGTTGCTGTTGTTTTTCCACTTTTTGGGGCCACACTCATGGCATATGGAGGTTCCCAGGCTAGGGGTCGAATCAGGATCCAAGCCACGTCTGTGACCTATACCACAGCTCACAGCAACACTGGATCCTTAACCCACTGAGCAAGACCAGGGATAGAACGTGCAACCTTGTGGTTACTAGTTGGATTCGTTTCCTAATTTTTTTTTTTTTTGGCTGTATCATTGTAAATAATCCCCTAATTAAACTGACCCTTTGGCACCTCATATTGAGCATACCATCTATTTTCTGTTGAGGCTTATTGATACCATATTATTCAAAAAATTAAATTCCAGGAAGATTAAAGGCCTAAATTTGTTTTTAAATCTATAAGAATATTAACGATATGGGTTGAGGAAGTTTATTTTTAGATAAGATACAAATGAAAATTCATAAGAGAAAGTATGGATATGTTTGATTAAAATCAAAATTTCAAATTTCTGGATGATTAGATACTCATAAGCAAGTTAAAAGAAAGGTAGAGAGAAGTACTTGAAATTTATAACAAAGTATTACTATCTGCACTATGTAAGGATGAACTTTAAACATAAAATATATCAAGTATATAAACATATATTTACATATGTTTATATATAAAATACATAATATAAGTGTATTTTATACATACAATATACAATATATTTTACATATAAATATATGGAAATATATAAACACCAATTTTTAAAAAGAAATATTATTAGAAAAATGGACAAGAATATGAATGGGCCATTTATAAAAGGAAACTGAAATGGAATATATACTTGAGAAAATTCTTTTTTTTTTTTTTTGTCTTTTTAGGGCCTCACCCACAGCATATGGAGGTTCCCAAGCTAGGGGGCAAATCGGAGCTATAGCTGCTGGCCTACACCACAGCCATAGCAACGCTGGATACTGAACACACTGAGAGAGGCCAGGGATCAAACCAGCAACCTCATGGTTCCTAGTCAGATTCATTTCCACTGCACCACAATGGGAACTCCATATATTTTAGAAGATTCTTAACATTACCAGTAATCAGGAAAATATAAATCACCACGAGATACCGTTATTAACTATCAGATTGGCAGAACTTTAAAGAATGATAAACATCAAGAATTGTTGAGCAAGTAAGGAAACAGGCTCTCTTGTTCACAGTCAGGGAGAGTGTTTAGGTTGGCAAGGTTTTTGGAGGAGGATCTGGCAGTGTCTATTAAAATTATAAATGTGCATCCTTTATGATCCCACTTCTTGGCAGTTACCAGGGATAAAAACCTGCATATTTGCTCAAAGAGGCATGTAAAGATGTTTATCATAGCATTACTTATAATAGCAAAAAAGTGGAAACAATCTAAATGTCCACCAACTGTGGAATAACTAAGCCATTAGCATAGTAGATTCTATGCAATGTTTTTAAAGAATGATAGATCCATATGTTCTGACTGGAAATATCTCTTAATACATTTTATTTAGGGAAAACTAAGTCAAGTCAGTACATCATGTAGACCATGAAACCATTTGTGTAAAGTGTACTTATATGTTTATTTATATACATATAAACGCACAGATAAAAGTCTAATGAATAGACACCAGATGAATATGCATTGCTACTTTTGGATAGAAGACTCTGAGGTTTATTGGAAGAAATGTCAGGGATTTTTCACTTTTTCTATATTTTGTATTTTACTATTTTCTCTGTTTTTGAAATTTCATAATAGGAACGTATTTACATTTTACCTATAAAATGATTTCCTTAGTGGATAGTTGTAGTTTATATTTAATTCCTTCAGAAAAAGACAAAAGAAATGAAGAACATGGAGCTTTAGAGTTAAATCGATATGACATCAAGAAACTTGCCTAATTCACTGGGACCTGTCTTCTCTTGCATAAAAGAGGAAAGTTTGCTGTGAAGATTAAATCAGATAAAGCCAGCTAGATGTGCAGCTGTGTTCCTGGATGATAGAAAATACTGGTTGACTCTTTCTCTTCCATTTAGCCTGTGAGAACCTTGAGGGGCAAGATCTTAACCTCGGTTGCCATATATCCCGGACTCCTGGGCAAATAGCAGCTCAGTTACATTTGCTGAAAGAATGAGTGACTGAACAAGCCACATTTGTTCATTGTTAATGGTTAAACATATGCTCACATATGTTCATTGTTAATGGGTAAACAAGAGCTGCCTTTCTGGCTTCCACCAGCAAGATCAAATGCTTCTGGTTTGTGGGAACAATAAATCAAAGAAAACCAGAGATCTATGCCAGAGGGATAAGGGTTTTTAGAGCAGGAAGACACATCACGGAGATCTGATGCTGGAGAGCTCCAGGCTCTGCAGAGTGATAGGGCTGCCATAGACAGGCGTGTGGGTACTGGAAAGCCAAACTGAGAACTCAGTCTCCAGGCTGAGAGACTGAATATACCAATGGACTGTGGCCAGGTCGTATATGACAATAACAACAGAACTCTGATCCCCAACCTCTGCAGTAAATGGCCTGGGAAGCCAAATCATAATCTCTGTAGCCATCATCCCAGGATGGTTAGGACCTGGTCAAGGAGGCCAGCTCTTTAATTCTTGCCCCCATTGTCTCCTCTGTTCCCAAATCAGGACCAATCAGAGAAAGTCAAATATGCTCTCCAAACCAATCACAGTACATGTTCCATTTCTAGTTAGCCCACTTTCATTTTTCCCGGGGCCAACAACCTCCAATCAGAATGTACCTGCAATCCTCCCCCTTTTTCCTCCCGCTATAAAGCTTTCCTACTCCCCTGCCTGTCTTTAAGTCTCTGCCAAATATTAGTGATGGCAGTTGACATCCTTGCTATATAGCAAGCTCTGAATAAAGAGCATGTTTTAGTGATCTTCATTTATTTCTACAAGGTCTTCTCCCACATTGCAATGAGATACTACTTCCATGTTATATATTGGAATTTATATATAAGGTCTCATTTTTTAAAATTCTATTTTTTTTAAAGTAACACCAGAAGCCAAACTTCTCACGGAATCTGAGGAAGGATGCTCAGCTTGCATTAAACTAAGAAAAAAAAAATGATGTCCAGATTGATGGCAGCAAAGAGAAACCAGGCAAAGACAAGGCTGAGTCTGGACAATGGACAGAGGCTTCCAGAGATCTCTACAGGCTTTTTTTCCCTATAAGTTAAGCCCAGCTGG
Organism: Phacochoerus africanus; assembly: GCF_016906955.1. Taxonomy (NCBI): domain Eukaryota; kingdom Metazoa; phylum Chordata; class Mammalia; order Artiodactyla; family Suidae; genus Phacochoerus; species Phacochoerus africanus. Next base: position 46,662,892 of record NC_062547.1, read on the forward strand.
GTCCAGAAGCTGCAGGACTGGAGAACATAGGTGGAGTTTCTCCTTATCAGCCTCTCCTCAGGGCAGAGAGGTAGTTAACCACAGCTATAGGTCTGTTGAAATGTCCACCTGCCAGAGGTTCAGACAAATGAATGAAATACATAAATAAAATCTTCAGGGATTTAAAGAAGTGGAAGGTGGTTGGGAAGTTTCCTAGACCTTACCTCTAGGAAAAACAGCTTCTTGGATGCTGGCATTGGTTCTGCCTATCTACCCATGTATGTCTGCTTGTCTAAAATCCTAAAATTCCTAGCATCAGTTCATATAGCCTTTAAATGTGTTAAGATAGATACATTTTTTCAAACTGCTGAATGTTAATAGATGTCTCAGCAAAAAGAAAAAAAAAAGGCGCTTTGAAGTCAGGTTTGGGAAATGCTGGGTGAAACCATGTTAAACAGATTTCATTTTGGCAGGACTTTGCAAAGTCTTCAATATGCTAATATATGTTGTGAATCTGCAAGAAAGGGATACAGTATACAGCATTTGCCAAACTTATTTAACCACAGAAACTGATTTCCTACCCACCTATTTACATCTTCCTTAACATCATTCTAGGACATACAACTTTGGAAACACAGTTTTGAGACAATGCTACCTTTCAGAGGAAAACCACTAGCTGGCTCATACCCCTTATCATCTGTTGTAACTCACCAAAAAAGAAGATCAAAAGGCCTTATAGTAATTGGTAAAAGAGGGCAATTTTGATGGAAGGAGGAGGAAGATAGGATTCTAAAAAGCAGAGCCTGTGGTCAAGAGTCTCAGGTCAGCCTAGCACAGTTTAAGGATACTGGGTTTCAAATTCAAGATGCAGGAAGCCAAAAATTATCCTCATCTGGGTCATCATTTTTTTTAACCAGCTATAGGATCATTATCTAGGAAAATAGTGACCAGCCGATGAAAGGAAATAGAGATTCAGGCGATAGATCCTTTTTTATATCCCGTTACCAAAGAGGGGCCATAGTCCCATTTTAGACTCGCCATAACTGAGGGCAGAGAGATGATACAAATTGTCTGACGCCCCAGGAAAGCCACGTCCTTTTGCAAGCACACCAGAGACTTCAAAAGACCACAGGGAAGGAGAGCATAGTGTTAACATGTTCACTTACTTTAGAATCACACAGCCTGTTCCTGCAGGTGGCGCTATCCAGAACACCTGGATCCGCGTCCTCCTCCGTGGGGTGCTTTCCGTGACCGCAACTGGACAATTACTCATAAACTGTGTTTCTTCTTCATCTATGATCTACGGAAAACCAGCGGAAAATGAACACATTAAAATGCAATGCCACTTTGGGAAGTTTCCGTGTCGACACTTCCTAAATTTTATTTTTAAATCTGTCATTTCGTCTTAGTGGCTCTATATCCCCAGACACCAGAGGCGTGCCTGGCATAGAGTCCCACGCAAAGCTTGTGGAATTAACATAAGGGCAAGGGTTTGGCCCACCTTCTCTGCTCTCTGGGACCAGGATCTCATGTCAGCACTTTGAGGAAGAGGCCACTAGGTGATGATCTTGCTCATGTCAGGACAACCTGTGTCCCACTTCAGGGCAGGAGGATGGGGAGGGATAATCCAAAGCAAACACTATATATCTAGATGTTGGGATTCAATTTTTTCACTCGAATTTAGAATGTTAAAAGAAAATCTCCCTTTGAAGGAAGCATACCAAAGTACATAAAATCACTTAGCTTTATAGTACTCTTTATTAGTCCTTTCTAATTTGTGCCTTATTTTGGTGTTTGTTTTCCCAAGTTAACCCAAGTTTCCCTATGACACTGCAGAAAAGCTGCTAGCCATTCCCATTCCTGTTTTCAGCATTTCCCCTGTTTGCTTCTGGGTCTGGTGCCAGGACTTGCCTATCCCTCTTGTAGAACCACAGACTCTTAGACCTGAAAGAACCTTTGGGCGGAAATCATCTCCATCCAATGGTCTTAGGTGCCAGCTCTGACTGACTGGTAGTAGCTGTGTCATGAGTAGTGTTAATAATACTAATAGATGACACTTATTGAGTGTTTAGTATAGGCTCGGTACTTAGCTAAGTGCTTGGTCTGTATTACTCACTTGATTTTCAAATAAAATTTAATGAAATCATTATACTCATATTGCATTTATTTTAGACTATGATGGAAGTTAATACGAAAAGGGAATGTGTATGTATATATGATATATATATATGATTGGGACACTTTGCTGTACAGAAGAAACTGACACAACATTGTAAATCAACTATACTTTGATAAAAATTTTTTAAAATTAAAATATAAATATAAAAAATAAAATAAAATAAAAATAGGTCTCCACAGACTGATGAAAACTGATCATCAGATTGCAAAGTTCAGCCTAGTCACTTAAAAGCATCAGGCCCCTCTGCCATCCTGGCCCTTGCTACATCTGGCTCTGTGTGTGGCTGTGGGAGGCGGGGAGTCAGGTGTGTTGGACTTGAGGTCCTCCTGTGGCCAGCCATTTGGAATGCCTTAAGAATTGTCAACACCTTCCCCCTCCTGGCTCTCCTCAACTATTCCACCCTACCTTAAAAAAAGAGTATATATGAATGAGGATCCACTCTGTGTATCCATCTAAGCAGGCAGACACAGAATTACTTTTTTAAAAACACTTATCTTGGGATAAATTCTTCAAAAAAAAAATGCTACTATATGCACCTAAACAGAATTTCAAAATACAAGAGGCAAAACTGATGATAGAAATGCAAGGATAAATAGACAAATCCATAATTACACTCAGCTCACAATTCCTCTCTCACCAATTGATAAAGCAGGTAAATAGGAAATCAGTGAGGACAGAATGAACCTGAACAACACTCTCTGACCTGATGGACATTTATAGAACGTTCCACTCAACAACAATAGAAAATACAAGGTTTTCAATTGCACGTGGAACATGCACCAAGTTATCTTATATTTGGGGCCATAAGAGAAATCTTAATACATTTAGAAGACTGGAATAATATAAAGAACATTTTCTCAGGAGTTCCTGTTGTGGCTCAGCAGTAATGAGACGAACTAGTATCCAAGAGGATACAGTTTGATCCTTGGTTTTGCTCAGTGGTTAAGGATTCAGCATTGCCATGAGCTGTGGTGTGGGTCACAGATGTGTTTCAGATCCCATGTTGCTGTGGCCATGGTGTAGGCTGGCAGCTGTAGCTCTGATACCTCCTAGCCAGGGAACTTCCATATGCCACAGGTGTGGGCCTAAAAAGGAAAAAAAAAAAAAAAAAAGATTTTTCTCTCCACAACAAAATCAATTCAGAAATCAAGCAGAAAAGTATCTGGGAAATCTCCATACAATGGACTACTACTCAAGAATAAAAAGAAATGAGCCACTAACACAATGCATTCAAACAGATGACTCAAGAGTGCTATGCGAAGTGAAAAACGTCAGTCAAAAGTCTATATGTTGGATGTTTTCATTTATACGACCTCTAGAACTGGCAAAACTATAATGACAAGCACAACAGTAGCTGGGATGCAGGAAGCTGATTAACTGCAAAGGCGGATGAGGGAACTTTCTAGAGTGATGGAAATACCCTATAATTTTAATTGTGGTAGTGGCTACACAATGCTACATGCTTGTCAAACTCATTGAACTTTACACTTAAAATAGTTTAAAAATCACGCAAAAATCCCGTTTTCAGTTCCTCTTTTTGCTTAAGAGAGAAAGTAAAAAATTAAGTCACATCATATAGTTTCATCACTGGACAAGGCAAAGGCAATGTTTCATTTATATTCTTTATACTTCTCTCATTTCCCTCCTCTGTCCAGCACTCACTCCTAAGCTTTTAATATATACCCTTCTGACTATATGTATAATATATATACATATACATGATTTTCTTGAAGTTACCTAGAATTATTTTGTATAATGTTTATTTTATATAAAATATATAATGTATTAATGTTTCTTTGCACTTAATCTTATGATTTTTGAGCTATGTCAGTGTTACTCTATGTGAATGTAATTCACTCCTGACTGATGCCTAGTACTCCACTGCATGCATAGACCACATCTTACTCATCCATTCTCCCAGTGAGAGGCACTTAGCTGACTTCCAGCTCTTTGCCCCCACAAAAACTACTGTAATGCAAATTCTCATGCCGCTCTGCTTGGGATTCTACATCACAGTTTCTCAGCAATATAAACCACGTCATAGGATTGATTGGTTGTTGGGTTGCGGGTTTCATTATATCAATTTCACTAAGTACTGCCAGGTTGTCCTGTGGAATGGCAGTCTCTACTTTTATTCCATAAGCTATGCACAAGTGTTCCCATTTCCCCAAATCCTCATACCTGTGATAACTAGACTTTCTAATTGTTTCTAATCCAGTGGATATAAAGTAGTATCTTGTTTTCATTTAATAGCAGCAAATTTGAACTTCTCTTCATAAATTTATCAGGTTTCTCTTGTGAACTGCCTACTCAGAATCTTTACTGGGGGGGGTTTTCTTTTTTTGTGGGACTTTCTAGACATGATTGCTCATCATTTTTAAGTATCTTTCTGTCATCCATATGTTCATCTTATCTTTGGAATTCTTTAATAATGTTCGTTTAGTCAAATTTATCAATTTCTCTTCTTTGGTTTGTGTTTTGTTCTTGACTAAAAAACTGAGATTACAAAGATACTCGCTAATATTTTCTTCCATTAGCTTTATAATTTTATTTTCACTTTCAGCTCTTCAATTCATTAAGAATTAATTTTTAAATATGATGGAGTAGGGATCCAACTCCATTTTCTCCATACTGGGAGCTAGTTTTTTAAGTAGTAAACAATTTTTTAGAGCAGTTTTAGTTTCACAGCAAAACTAAGCATGAGTACAGGGAGTTCCCACATACTCTCTGTTCCCACACATGCACAACCCTCCCCATTATCAACATCAGGTATCAGAGCAGTACATTTGTTATAACTGATAAAACTATGTAAACCTATGTTGACACATCATCACCCAAAGTCCATAATAAACAATAGGGTTCACTCTTGGTATTAAATATTCTATGAGTTCTGACATATATAATAATATTATGTATCTACAGTAGCAGTATTGTATTGAACAGTTTCACTGCTTTAAAAATCTTCTATGTTGCCTATTTATACCTCCTTCCTCTCAAACCTCTGGCAGTCATTTATTTTTTGTTGTAACTGCTCATTAGTTCCAGGAGGTTTTTAGACAATTCTTTAAGATTTTCCTATGTAGACAATAATGTCATCTGAAAAAAAAAAAGTCAGCTTTATTTCTTCTTTTTCAATCTATATACCTTTTCATTTCCTTTTCTTGTCTTGTTGCATTAGTTAGGACATCCAGTATTATTTCGAAAAGCAGTGGTGAGATGAGACATTCTTGCCTCATTCTTGATCTTTGCAGCAAAGATTCAAGTTTCTTACCAGTAATTATGATGTGAGGTGTAGGTTTTTTGTATGTTCTCTATTAAGTTAAGGACATTTATCTCTATTCATTGTTTGCTGAGGTTTTTATCATGAATGGGTGTTGAATTTTGTCAAATGCTTTTTGACAAAAATATGATCATGTGATTTTTCTTCTTTCACCTGTTGATGTGATAGATTACATTAATTGATGTTCAAATGTCGAACCAGCCTTGAATGACTGGGATAAATTCCACTTGGTTATAGCATCTATTCTCTTCATACATTGTTGAATTTGACTTATTGATATTTTATTAAGGAATTTTGCATCCATGTTCATGAGAGGTATGGGTTTGCAGCTTTCCTTTTTGGAAATATCTTTGTCTGCTTTTGGTATTAGGGTGATGCTGGCCTCATAGAATGAGTTAGGGAGTTGAGAATTGGTATAATTTCTTCCTTAAATGTTTGGTAGAGTTCACTAGTGAATCCATTTGGGTCTGGTGCTTTCTGTTTTGGAAGGATTTTAATTATTGATTCAATTTCTTTTTAGATACAGTCCTATTCATATTGTCTATTCCTTATTGTGTGAGATTTGGCAGATTACATCTATCAAGAAATTGGTCCATTTCATCTAGGTTATCAAATTTGTGAGCATAGAGTTGTTCCTAATACTCCTTTATTATTTCTTTAGTATCCTTGGGATCTGTAGTGATGTCCCGTCTTTTATATCTAATATTAGTAATTTGTGTCTTCTTTTTCTTAGTTAGCCTGGCTAAGGGCTTATCAATCTTACTGATCTTTTCAAAAAACCAGTTTAGTTTTATTGATTGAAAGGAAGAGAAATCAATATAGAAAATCAATAAAACTAAACTGGTTTTTTGAAAAGATCAAATTGATACATTGAATTTTCATTTTCATTTAGTTCCAAGTATTTTAGAATTTCTTTTGAAATTCCTTCTTTGACCCATGTGTTGCTTAGAAATGCCTTGTTTAACCTCCAAATATTTGGGGATTTTCCAGCTATCTTTCTGTTATTAATTGTTATTTTAATTCCATTGTGTCTGAGGGCAGATATTATATGATTTCTATCCTTTTAAAATTTTTAAGGTGTGTTTTATGACCCAAAATGTGATCTGTCTTGTTGAATACTGCATGTGAGCCTGAGAAGAATGTGTAATCCGTTGTTGTTGAATGAAATAGTCTATAGATGTCAATTAGATCCAATTGATTGATGGTGCTGTTGAGTTGAACTATGTCCTTACTGATTTTCTGCCTGCTAAATCTGTCCATTTCTGATGGAGGGATATTTAAGTCTACAACTATGACAGTGGATTCATCTATTTCTCCTTGTAGTTCTATCAGTTTTCAGCTCACATATTTTGACACTCTGTCATTAGGCACATACATATCAAGGATTATTACATCTTCTTGGAGCACTGACCCCTTTATCATTATGTAATGCCCCTCTTTATTCCTGAAACTTTCTTCGCTCTAAATTCTGCTCTGTCTGAAATTAATATAGCTATTCCTGCTTTCTTTCAATTGGTGTTAGCATTATATATCTTTCTCATCATTCTTTTAATCTATATGTGTCTCTATATTTAAAGTGAGTTTCTTGTAAACAACATATAAGGGTCTTGTTTTTCACTGACAATCTGTCTTTTAATTGATATGTTTAGACCACTGATATTTAAGGTGACTATTGATATAAGCAGATTAATATTTACCATATTTGTTGCTGTTTTCTATCTGTTGCCCTGTTCTTTGCTCCTATTTGTCTTCCACATTTTTTTCCTGTCTTTTTTGGTTCTAATTGAGACTTTTATATGATCCTATTTTTTTCCCTTTCTTAGAATATCAATTACACTTTTTTTTTGCTTTTTTAAATGGTTGTCTGGAGTTTTCACTATACATTTACAACTAATCCAAGTCTACTTTTGAATAACACTATACTGTTTCAAAGATGTTCCTAATTTCTTCCTTCTATCCCTTATATCATTGCTGTCAATCATTTCACTCACACATAAACATATATAACCTAATAATACATTGTTATTATTATTTTGAATAAGCCATTATCTGTTAGATGAGTTAAGGATAAGAAAAATAAAAATTTATTTCTTCTTTAATGTTCTTCCTTTCATTATGAAGATCTGAATTTCTGACCCAAATTTCTGACCCATATAATTTTTATTCTCTCTAAAGAGTTTTTTAAACAGTTCTTGCAAGACAGGTCTACTGGCGACAAATTCAATTTTTGTTTGAAGGACTCTCTATATTTCTTTCACTTTTGAAGAATAATTTCACAGGGTATTGAGTTCAAAGTTGGTGGTTTTTTCTCTCATCACATTAAATATTTCATTCTACTCTCTTCTTGTTTGCATTGTTTCTGAGAGGCTGGATATAATTCTTATCTTTGTTCTTCTATAGGTAAGGTGTTTTTTTTTTTCCCTCTGGCTTCTTTCAGGATTTTTTTTCTTTATCTTTAATTTTCTGCGGTGTAAAAATGATATGCATAGATATAGTTTTTTTGGCATTTATCTTTCTTGGTGTTCTCTGAGCTTCCTGGATCTGGAGTTTGGTGTCTGATATTAATTTGAGGAAATTTTCAGTCATTATTGTCACAAATACTTCTTCTGTTACTTTCTCCCTTTCTTCTCTTGGTATTCCCATTATGTGTATATTATACCTTTTACAGTTGTCCCATAGTCCCTGCATATTCTGTGCTTTTGTGGTTTTTTTTGTTTTGTTTGTTTTTTTTTAAGGCTGCACCTGTGGCTTATGGAAGGCCCTAGGATGGGGTTGAATCCCTGGTGCAACTGTCAGCCTTTGCCATAGCCATAGCAACACCAGATCTGAGCTGCATCTGTGACCTACACAGCAGCTTTCAGCAATACTGGATCCTTAACCCACTGAGCAAGGCTAGGGATCAAACCCACATTCTCATGGATGTTAGTCTGGTTCTTAACCTGCTGAGCCACAACAGGAACTCCTGTTCTGGGTTTTTTTTTCAGTTTTTTTTTCTTTTCTTTTCAGTTTTACAAGTTTTTGTTGACATATCCTCAAGCTCAGAGATTCCTCAGTTGTATTCAGTTTATTACTACGCCCTTTGAAGCATTCTTCACTTCTGCTACAAGGTTTTTGATCTCTAGCATTTCCTTTTGGTTTTTCCTTAGTATTTCCATCTTGCAACTTACATTGTCTATTGTTTTTGCACGATGTCTGCTTTATGCATTAGTGCCCTTAGCATATTAATCATTATTATTTTAAATTCCTGGTCTAATAATTCCAGGATCCCTGCCATGCCTGGTTCTGATGCTTTCCCCATCTCTTCAAATGTGTTTTTTGCCTTTTAATTTTTTGTTGCAAGGAAGGCATGATGTGCTGGGTAAAAGGACCTGAGGTAAATAGGTCTTTTGTAACATGCAGACGTACCTCACTTTATTGTAATTCACAGGCAAAAAGAATGTATACATGTATGTGTAACTGGGTCACCATGTTGTACAGTAAAAAAAAAAAAATTGTATTGGGGAAATAACAATAAAAAAAGAAAGAAAGAAATTAAAAGTTTGTGGCCACCCTGCATTATCAGAGGATAGTTAACATTTTTAAATAGTAAAGTTTTTTTTTTTTTTGTCTCTGTAGGGCCACACCCATGGCATAGGGGTCTAATCAGAGCTGCAATTGCCAGCCTACTATGCTACAGCCATGCCAGATCTGAGCTGCGACTGTGAGCTACACCACAGCTCATGGCAATGCTGGATCCTTAACCCACTGAGTGAAGCCAGGGATCGAACCTGTGTCCTCATTGGACCCTTGTTGGGTTCATTATGGCTGAGTCACGATGGGAACTCCTTAAATAGTAAAGAATTTTTTAATTAAGGTATGTACTTGTTTTTTAGACATTATGCTACTTCACACAATAGAGTACAGAATAAACATAACTTTCATAGGCCCTGGGAAAACAAAAATTTCATGTGACAAAATTTATTGCAATCTTTGCTTTACTCAGTGGTCTGGAACTGAACCAACAATATCTCCAAAGTATGCATTGGTAAGGTGTCAGGGAGAGGAAGTGTTGCATAGGACCCTTATATCTTATGATTAGGTCTTATGGTTAGGCCTTTTGGTGACTTGAACCCCTGGACTGAGAATTTCACATGTGCTTCTCAGTTTTTCCCTACCCTTTAGGTGGGAGTGGGTGGCTGGAGGGTATTTCCCTTTCCCCAGATAGGTTAGGCTATGATAAAAGTTTAGCAGGTTAGGCTCTGATAAAATAGTTCCTCCTGAGGGTAGGCCTCATTAAGAAGAATAAAATGCTCTGGTGTATTTAAAAATCATTCCTTTTCTCCTCCCCTTGTCAGAAGCACAAAGAGATTTCTCTCTGATATTCACCATGAGGACCTGGTAGAGCTTCTGGAGGTGAAACTCACAAAAGTTTCTCCCTCCCCACCAATGGCTGGGGGCCTCTGGGGTTTTTAGCTCTCAGAGTTGCCCACACTGAGCCTCCAGAAAATCCGTCAGTAATGGTTTAGACTTTCCTACTCTGCTCTAGTAAGCTGTGATTCTCTGCATCTTACTGTCTGCCTCTCCTATTTGGGGGGTAGTAATTTGCTCTATGACCTCACTTCTCTGATGGATCTCAAGAGAACTCTTGATTTTTCAGTTTGCTCAGCATTTTACTTGTTAGGATAGAGTGGTAATTTCTAAACTTCTTAAAAGTGGGCCTAGAAGCTGGAAGTCCATGCTGTGAGCTACTTTTAAGACCATTTAATCCATCTTTCCCACAGCTGGTGATGCCAACTTTGTCAGATAAATTTTACTGCCCAAACAAAAATGAAAAAAAGTTATTAATAATTATTCTGAGACAATAGGCAAAACTGAGACTTTCACAGGTGAATGGGGCATTTATTCAACTTAATCCTATACTAGGTTCCCAAACACTTGTGTTGTTATTGAAACTTCCATTCTGGTATCTCCACCACCACCACCATAGCACTATAATATATTTTAATATCCATAAGTTCAAGTCCTCATTTATTGCTCTTCTTTATCAACATTGTGTTATCTCTTTGTGGATCTTCATTTTTTCATATGGGATATACATACTCTAAAAAACCCCTTGCTTCTCAGTCATTTCATCCTCCTGATGTGACAAAAATCCCAGCCTCTCACATATGCAGCTCAGTGTTGCTGGACAAAGCCATGTGATGAGACAATTGTCTCCTATATTAATTGACCCCTGGCCTCAACAACCCTGCTGTGGTTCAGTGCCATATGTATCTGGAAAACCATTACCTTTCCACTGTCAACAACCATGATTTAAAAATCTCCAGTCTCTCCAAACTCCCAACCTTTAATCTCTCCTCTTTCACTCTTATTGTATTACCTTGTCTCTTACTTCACAGAAAAAAACCAGAAGTCATCAGATATAAACTCCTTCATTTTCCCATTTGTATCCACCCTCTTCTCCTTCATTCCTGTTATAACAGAAGAATCTTCTCTTTCATCTCTGCTGGGTTCACATCCCTCTTCCTGACTCTAACAACTACCCCTTTTCTCTCCTCCAGATTCTCCAAACTTCAACTTTGGTCCCAAATGAATCATTCCCATTGCTCTTGAAAGCACATCTGAGTCTATCCTGTTTAAAAATTAGGAGATCTTCATTTAACTCTTCATACCTCTCCAGTTATGGTGTTATCTCTCCTTTCTCTGTAACAAACAACTTAAATGAGCTGGCTATACTGTCTTCATTTCACCTCCTACTCATTTTCAACCCCATCCCTTGTGTTTTAGGGGTGCATCACATTATTACACTGGTTCTAGCTAAGGCCATCAGGGCTTCTGCAGTGCTTAATCTAATAGATACTATGTAGCCCTTCTTCTTGAAGTGCTCTCCTCCAAAGGCTTCTTTGTTCCCTTCTGCCCTCTCCCCACCTCAACTTTCCTGTCCACTTTCACTACATTCTTTGGCTGCTCAACTTCCTCTACTGGCCTTTAAATTTGTAACTGCTCAAAGCTCAGTCCTAAGCCCTCTCCTGTTTTGACTTTATTCCCTCTCTGTAGGTTATCTCGTTCAACTTACAGCTTTAATTGCTACCTATGTGTGGAGGATTCACAAGTTTATGTTTCCAGACTCGGCCATTTCTCTGAGCTCTAGGTATGTGTCTCCAAACTTCTGTCTTTTACTTGCATTCACTCTTGGATGAAACATGCCTCAAATCCACCTCATCAACAATGAACTTATCTTCTCTCTAACCTGGTCCTACTCTTACTGTTCAAGTTAGAAATGCTGGGAGTCATCCTTGGTTCTTCCCTCTATTTGCTCTTCATGTTCAAATGCCGTCCATGTAATCTTCCAAATGTTTCTTGAATTCCTACTACCATCCCTAGTATCCCTACTACTGTTGTAGACTAAGCTACACAATTTTTAATCTGAGCTAATACAAAATCATCCGAACTGGCCTTTGTATACCTTTTCTTGTCTTCCAAACCAGAGTGATCTCTATACTGCAAACAAGAATGGTCTTCTAAAAACACACATATAATCTCCTTCCCTAGAACAACTCAATAGCTTTTCATTGTTTCCAGAATCAGGACTGAAATCCCTAAGAGAGTCGAGTCCCTGCTTTCCTACCTCTCTAGCCTCATACTCTTCCATCTCCCTCCTTGCTTTCTGCACTTGGCTACTTTGGTCTTGCGTATTCTCCAGCCAAAGCCCAGTTGATTGCTATTTCCTTCTTCTTTCCCTTCTTTCTTCCTCCTTCCTCTTCCTTCCTTTCCTTCTACTCTTTCTTCCTTTTCTTCATCTCAGCTCACTCCTCCTCACTGAAAAGCTTTCCTTGTCCTATTTCACCATGGCAGTTTCCTCCTGTATGTATTCTCATATATCCATCCCTCTCCCTTCAGACACTTTAGTTCTTTTTTAATTTTATAAGCATTTGTTTGAGTCCTTGATTAACATCTATTTCTCTAATAATCTACAAGCCACATGAAGGTGGCTCTATATCTCTTGCTTTTTTCCCCTTTGTTTCCTAAGCACTTAGCACAGTGCCTGATGCATAAGAACCAGGAACTGAAGAATTAGGTGTACTGCCTCCTCCCTTTGGTTGTGAGATTGCTGGCTCTATATCCTGGCTGCAATATCTGCCTTTACCTCCTATTTAGACAACTCCCTGGTCTTCCCTCTGACTCTGGATTCTGTTTTCTATATAACTATTAATAGCTTTGATAATAATATTAGCTTGCATTTTTGAGCAACATTTTTTTTTCTTTTTAGGGCCATACCTGTAGCATATGGAGTTTCCCAGGCTAGGGGTCAAATCGGAGCCAGTTGCTGGCCTATGCCACAGCCACAGCAACATCAGATCCACAGTTCACAGCAATGCCAGATCCTTAACCCACTGAGTGAGGCCAGGGATCAAACCCAAAACCTCATGGTCACTAGTGGGATTTGTTTCCACTGTGCCACAATGGGAACTCCCTTGAGCAACTTTCTATCCGCCAAAGTCTTAATATATATTACTTCCATTTCCTTCCAATAGCTAAGCATTATGAAACCTGTACTTAAGGAAACCTCTGTGATGCAGATGAGTTATATTACCTGTTCATATCCCACAGTGGTGGAGCTGGAGTTTGACCTACTACTGTAACGCTTGTGCTCTTTCCTCTATACCACAGTCCCTCCCAACAGTGTCATTCCCCTCTGTTAGGTAAGAATTTTTCTCTAGCCAAGTTGAGACCTACGGAACCACATATATTGGACCAGCCCATGATAACTCCACTCTAATAAACATACATACAAGTACTTGGTAAATGTTATAGTGCTTTTGCTTCATATTTTAAAAGGGTACTTAGATTCCATTCTGCAGCTGTGTTGGTATGATGGTAGATTTCCAAACAATGTGACTGTCTTGGAATTGTGCACTTGGCCTCCATGAAGACGCCCTTTACTGGTGGTTACAGAGAACTTCTGCAGGTACCTTTAACCCTAAATCTTTAAAATCCTTGGGAGGGTTCTGGACGACTATATTGGAAAAACCAAAGGGAACTAATATTTAATTAGTACTTACTATGTGCCAAGTACTTAACATGGTCACATCATTGAATCCTTGATGGGAATAATTATTCTCATTTTACAGATGAAGAAATAAAACTCAAAGCGATCTGGTCTGGATTCTGACTCAGGGCTGTCAGAAACCAAAGCCTGCACCTCTGTAAAAGATGCCAACAAGGGATAAGACTCCCACCCTTGGCCCAACACCGAAACAAAGAAGAATGCCTGCCAAGCCATAGAAGCCACCTCAGGTAAATACGGTTGTTTATCCACAACTTCAGTTGCCAGATGGTAACTGAGCATTGAACAGAAGGGGTTGTTTTCTCCAATTCAGAGAATGCTCCCAAAGTTGTTTGCTTTTCAGAAAATATCAGCTTTCTCCAATGAGCTTTGGGCCTATCGGAACTTGTTCTTGTATGTTTCCCCATCGCCAAGCATCTCCACACTTGTCCTGGTCTAGAGGAGACCCGCCATGTTAGTCACCAACAAAATGAAAGTCACTTAAAAAGGCTTCAATACTCATTTTAATCTATGGTTTCTTTTCTGAGTACCTGAGACTAGAAAATTAAAACATAATGAGTGGTTGTGTCTGGCAGTAGTATTATGGGTGATTTTTATTTCCTTTCTATGCTTTTTGCAGTTTCTAAGTTTTCTAAAATGATGATGTATTAGTTTAAATGAAGAGGTTTCTAATTATTTTTAAGGGACTTCATTACAACATTCCACGGGTAACACTCCCCCTCAACACACCTTTTTTAAAATGTAGGCTAAAATTAACCTTCTCAGGTTAAGTTTAAAGTCACATGTGAGAGATTTTTCTGGTTAAGACTGGCCATTTGACTCCCTTAAGAAGACAGAGAAATTAAGGGGCCTGTGACTAGTCCCCACACAGCCAAGTAAGATAGCCAGGTAAGGGAGACCCAGGTTTAGCCAAGTGGACAAAGTTTGATTTCCAGAATGCTTGGCAAACTGTGGTTAAGGCAACTGGTTGGGCATCTGGTCATGAATAGGCCTTTTCAAATATTAGGGACTTCCTAAGCTACCTCATCAGCAGGATTTTCAAGGCTTCCAAAGCCTTCTATTGATTCCAATCCTGAATCACCTACCATACCCATTTTGAAATCCACATCATGGCATACCTTTCCCTCCCATCCTATTTATAGCCTCACTTTCTTTTCAAACTCAGATACACAATACTTCTTTCCTATATCTAATTTTGGCTCCCCTCTTCAACTCCAACTGGATTCTCTCCCTTGCTATGTTGTCCCATCCTTTCTGGCCCCAAAGACAGGAGCCTCAGGAGATGGACCTCAATAGTATCAAGGTGACAGAGAAAGTCACAAGCTCTCTAACATGTGACTGGACCATGGCAGCAGGGCATCCAGAAGAATACTATTCAGGAGTTCCCATACGTGCCATCTTGGACATGTGTCTTCAGGAAGCAGAACCCTAGTCATAGAGATCAGGGCTAGTGGTCAGGGTCAGGGCTTCAGTTCCCACATGAGGGCCATGGATAAGTCTGAGAACTGGAACAGGAACTTGGAATTGCATCCTTAGAGGGAAACAAGTCGCATGAACATGGGCTTAGAACAGAGTTAGATTTGGGCCTTGAAATAAGAAGGGACTTATGCTGGTAGGGGATGTAAGATGTGAGTAAGAAGACAACTCGGAAGCCCAGTGGTCACTGCAGAGCACCACGACCAAGGATGCCTATCAGGGATACTGATGGGCACAGTGATTGCTTAAGCAGGCTGTCCTCAAGTCCTTATTGATCTGTTTAGTGGGTGGTCTGAGTCTGAAGGAAAAGGCAACCGCATACCTAAATACAGACTGTTGAGTCAGAGAATATATGAGACCATGATATTTAGGGACCAGGTGAAAAAAATAGGGAATATATGTCCTAGAGCATCATCTTGTACATGTTTCTCTTGAGGTTTGTAAGAAGCAGTGGTCCCTTAGTATTCCGTAGCTGGAGGGAAGTCGAGCTACATCTTAGTCTGATTGTATTAATACAGGAGAAGGATACCCTGAAAAGGAGAAGCAGGAATACAAGCATACCTCAGAGATCTTGTGGGTTCAGTCCCAGATCTCTGCAATAAAGCAACTCACACAAATTTTGGGGTTTCCCAATGTGTATAAAGATTATGTTTACAATGAAAAGATGCTCAGAGTCACTAATTATTACAGAAATGCAAATCAAGACTACAGTGAAGCATCACCTCACACCAGTTAGAATAGCCATCATTAAAAAGTCTACAAATATAAATGCTGGAGAGGGTGTAGAGAAAAGGGCACCCTCCTACACTGTTGGTGGGAATGTAAATTGCTGCAACCACTATGAAGAACAATATGGAAGTTCCTTAAAAACTAAATATAGAACTACCATATAATTCAGCAATCCCATTCTTGGGCATACATCTGGCAAAGACAAAAATCTAATTTGAAAAGATACACGCACCCCAGTGTTCACTGCAGCACTGTTAACAATAGTCAAGATACGGAAGCAACCTAAATGTCCACCCATCAACAGACGAATGGATAAAGAAGAGGTGGCATACACACACACACACACACACACAACAATGGAATACTAGCCATAAAAAAGAACGAAATAAAGCCATGTTGCTGTGGTTTGCAGCAACATGGATGGACCCCGATGTTATCACACTAAGTGAAGTAAATCAGATAAATACCATATGATATCACTTATATGTGGAATCTAAAAAATGAACAAATGAACTTATTTATAAAACAGAAACAGATGCACAGACATAGAAAACAAACTTGGAGTTGCCAAAGGGAAAGTAGGGGGAGGGAAGGATAAATTAGGACTTAAAGATTAACAGATAAACATTACTATATATGAAACAGATAAACAACACTCTGTAGCACTGAAAACTATATTCAGTATCTTATAATAATCTATAATGGAAAATAACCTGAGAAAAGATATATATATATCTTGAATCAATTTGCAATATACTTGAAACTAACACAAGAGTAAATTAACTGTACTTCAATTAAAATTTAAAAAAGTAAAATAAATTTAAAGGTTAAAATTAAAAGAATAAAAATTATCCACAGTATACTGTAATCTCTCAAGTGTGCAATAGCATCATATAGAAAAAACCAGTGCCCATGTATTAAAAAATGCTTTGTTGCTAAAAAATGCTAACCATTTTCTGAGCCTTCAGCAAGTCAATCTTTTTGCAACTGTAACATCAAAGATTACTGATCACCACAACAAATATAATCATAATGAAAAAGTTTGAAATACTGTGAGAATTACCAAAATGTGATGCAGAGACATGAAGGGAGCAAATACTGCTGGAGAAATGGCACTAAGAGACTTGCTAGACACAGAGTTGTGACAAAATTTCAACTTGTAAAAAACAGAATACCTGCTGAGTACAATAAAGCAGAGTGAAATAAAAGGAGGCATGCCTGTATTTGTTCATTGTAGGAAAATCAGAAAACATAGAGAAGCAAAAATTATGAAACAAGCAATACTCACAATTCAACTGCCCTGAAGGTTGTTCTTTTTGATGTATATCTTTTATACATTTTGATGTATATCTTTTTTTGATGTATATCTTTTTTTGATGTATACCTTTTCAGATTATACATGCATACACACATATGTGAAATTCTAAAAAATTATACTAGACTGTCTTTTCCACTCAACAGTCCATTGTGAACATCTTTCTCTTCTACTCAATATATAACTCAATCAAACTTTCTATGGCTGCATAATAACCTATAGTATGGATCGTCCCCATTTTGCCTAACAAACTTCAGAGTGTTGCACATTTTGTTGTTTACATTTGGAGACTATGATGATTATCTCTTACTGCTAAATTTCACATCTTTAATTTTATAAAATTAATGCAGGTTATTATTGCTGAATCTGCCCAGTAAGGGATTTTGAACAGTTCAGTAAGATCTGAGAGAATCCAAAGAAAATAATCCCAGTCATTAAATCGCCTGTTCCTCGTTTCCCGTGTGTATTTTCTCAGTCTGAAAGTCATGGAATGAAAGACAGCTGCTTTGTCTTTTCTGAAAGAGCTTTCAATATGGACTTTTAAAACTGAAATAAAGATTTTGCCTTTATTACTCTAAAGAGTACAATATAGAAAAGTGTACAAGGACAGAAAAAGGGGAAAATCCCCCACTGTTTCAATAATTTTGGTTTCTTTCCTTCTAAACTTTTCTCTGTTTATACTTTGAAACTTGTAGACAGTTGTATTCATACTGTGTGTGTAACATTATCTTTTTTTTCCACTTGTCCTAAGAGCCTCGACATTTCTCTAGGTTTTCTCTAAATGCATCAGAAACGTCATTTGAACGCCTGTGTTGGCCGCATTCCCCTTTGTAGCCTTTAACAGAAGCCCCTCTTCTGGGCTGTAAAGATTTAGGTCTAAACTTGTCCTCCTTCCTTTCAAAGACTCATTCTCCCAGCCCCTTGTCAGTTGTTAGAATTCCTTTCTGTTGCAGCATCTCTTCCAACAAGTTCTTATTTTCACGATATTCATCTTTTTCACCCTTTCTGCTTTATTTTTTCCTTTCCCAAGGGAGTACCCTCCACCTTCCAGACCGGAGAAGAGACGTATGAGAGAAGGTGGAGGAGGAGGAGGAGTGCACAGGTGGCCGTGAGCCCCACAAGGTGTACACAGCCCCCAATCATCAAGGACATGTCCGGAGAGCGAATGGATTTTGTTTCCTCTGAAAAGCAGATGAATCTTGCATGTTATTTGAGTTGTTTTACTTACTGAGAGTGAACACAGCAGGCCAGGCTTGGGAGTGGGGCTGGACCAGGATATGAAGGTGGCCTGAGCAGGCTAATAAGCTGGCCTCCTTTCAGAGGATATTCTCTAAGCATCTGCCCAACATGCATCTGGAAGAGAGGCTGAGTGCGGGGAGAGGGAAGGGGCTTGGTACTGTCTACTCACAGCTCGGCTGACCTCACTTGCCCTGAACTCACCTAGCAACTAAAAGGCCAGGAAGCCAGCCGAGACACATTCTCTTGCCACCTTAGAGCTCCTAGAGTTTTTGCCCCTACCAAGAGGCTATGGTGAAGGGGCTGGGAGGGCCCTGTAGCCTATCTACTGATGGTGTGACTCTGGCAAATACCTTAACCTTTTTCTGGAAGGAGTTTTCTTATCTGTAAAATTGGAGATAACAGCAGTACCTCCCTCAATGGGCTGGAAGGGCTTAAAAGAGTTATGACATGTAAAGCAGTTAGAGAAGTTCCCAGTACAAAGCTCTTATAATCGCAGACTATTATTCATAATAATAAAATCATTATTCTCATCATTCTCATATCATGCTTGCTTTCACTAATTCTTGAAAAGACCATTTTATCCATCTCATTACCTTTCCAGTGACGTTTTAGTGTTTCTTACAAACTGGTGTCCTGGCATCAGCTCAGCTGGCCTGCACCTAAATCCAGCTTGGCTTGGGAGGCTTGGGTTCAATGGACAGGCTCCAGTGGAACTGGGGTGTGTGTGTGTGTGTGTGTGTGTGCGCGTGTGTGGCCTTTGGTTGAAAAAGAGAGTCTTACCTTCCACATGAGGATTGGGACATACTGAGAAAGGTAGAGTTGGACTTGGGGGAAACTGCTCATTTACTGAGGTAACCCTCAGTAGGAAAAGACACATCTCCTCTAGAAAATCCAGGAAGGAGAGAAAGAATTCTCCTTCAAACCAGGGGGAATATGCCTCCCGGGATCCCGACAGAAAGCATGGAGTAGTGGGAGAATATGATGTTTGGACTTTGAAGCCAGGCAGACCTGGATCCTATTCTGTCTTAGTCACTGAATGACCTTGAACAAAGTAACTCACCTTTCTGTGCCGCAGGGTCTGTGCCCATGAAGTGGCTGAATCATGCCAGTGAAAGAAGATGCTCAGTGTATAGCACCTAGCAGGGTGCCTGGAATAGGAGGGTACCCCTAACTGTGACTTCTTTTGAGTTCTTAAAGTGACAGTCAGAAAATGGACCCCGGCAGCCGCTTCAGAGTCCAGAGCCTCATCAGTGATTGGTGCCCATGTGTGAATAACTGAGAATATTGTCATTTGCTGAATGTAAAATACAGAGCATCCCAGAAGACACAGTCATGGTGATGACAATCTATTGTTTACCAAATCCTTACTCTACGTTCTTGCTGACACTTCATACCCATTATTTCACATAATGATCCCAATAATCTTGAAATGTATAAATTTTACAAATTCAGAAACTGGGACTAGGAAGAAAGTAGCTGGGCACATGTCCCCCATGATCTCAAAGCTAGTGCCGGCAATGGCTGGACCTAAGTCATTGTCCCCTCATCTTCCACTTGGGGAGATGGTTTCAGCTGCAGCTCGATGCTAGAAAATCACTCTGATAAACAGGTTTAAACAAACAGAAATGTATCATTGGAGAACATTATACGGGTAGTGTCATGCCTAGGAAATAAATCAGGCTTTTAAGTTTTATGTCGCCATACAGTTGAAATGCTTAATAATTATTGCCAGAGAATGGTATAATGCAGTACTAAAAATGAGTAATTGAAAAGCCCATCAAGGCAGATGAGGCATCTTCTCACTGAATTGCTCTTGAATACTTTACATAATTATTTCATGCAGATTTATGATCGGCTCAGAATGTATGGCTCTCTATCCCACTCTGCCTGAAGTTGTTCAAGAAGACTTTTTATACTGCGCTAAGACCTTCTGGGGCATTGAGAATGTCTCTTGTACACTGAGGGGGCTCTCAGTGGTTTGACTTCATTTAGCAAAGAACAAAGTTAGGAGCAAAAACTCAGTTTTCAGAGGCCCTTATGTGTCCCAGTCACTGCGCTGGGGTTGATATGTGTCAACTGCGTTGGCTCATTGGAAGTCCCCAACAATCCTAAGAAGGGACTATGTTTTTCATCTCATAGAAGAAATCAAGGCTCAGAGAAACAGTGTCACTTAATCAGATTCTCCAGACCCACAGTTGACTCATACCAGGCAGTCTGGCTCCAAACCAGTGGCCTTCCACTCTGCCACCAGCCTCCAGAAAGACCCTATGTACTCAGAGAAGGCTTATATGTTTGGAAAGAGGATTCAAGGAATGTCGGATGCAGAGGAAAAAAAAATTGATCCTAGACAGATTTTATTTGCAGCTCTGGCTCCTTAAACTTCTGAGTTGCTCCTCCCCCCTTCCCCCTCCCTCCTCATTCCTTCATTCTTAACAAGATCAGCATGTCCAGGCAGAGAGGGATCCAGACCAGTCCCCAAAAGGGATGCAGTTTCCCACAGACTCTGCGTCCCCACCCCGCCTGGATCATCCAAGGCTGTGGGCTTTATCAGAAGCACAAGCTTATCAGCCTGCCTTTCCCGGGAGCCGGCAGAGTGGGAGTTCTTGGCAAATACAGCTCACTGGCAAATGTGGCCAGATGGCTAGCTGGCTGAGATGGCAACCTTTGTTTCTGGTCTCACCCATATGTCAACATGGCCCCAAATGAGGCGAAGTGGGAAAGGAGGAAGAAGGAAGGAAAAGAAGGATGGAGGCTATTTAATAGCCAGGAATAAAATAATGGTATAGTCCTTTTTTTTTTTTTTAACATTGCATTTAGAAAGTTTTATCTTTTTTGTTTTTTCGGCCTTTCTAGGGCCACATCTGCGGCATATGAAGATTCCCAGGCTAGGGGTCTAATCGGAACTGTAGCCGCCTGCCCACGCCAGAGCCACAGCAATGCCAGATCCGAGCCGTGTCGGCGACCTACACCACAGGTCATGGCAATGCCGGATCCTTAACCCACTTGGCGAGGCCAGGGATCGAACTTGCAACCTCATGGTTCCTAGTTGGATTCATTAACCACTGAGCCCCGATGGGAACTCCTCATTTAGAAGGTTTTAAACAGAAGAGGGGATTCTCCCTTACCCTAGCATAGGACAATGACATTTCTGGCAGAGGGCTGTGTTTTCTCGTGAATGCCCCCATCTCCTCCTTAACCTAGGCTTATCTGTACCCTGTGTTAAGTCAATGGACATCAGTACAGGGTCAAAACTGTGCTCCCCTCCCCCCTCCTCTCCCCTGAAGAATGAGGGAAGGTTCTGCTGAGGATTGTTTCAGAGGAGGTTTAAACAGATCCTTGAACATCTTCATTCTCCAGGACAGAGAAGTGTGTCAACATTCATTCCCTCTCCTTTTAGCAGGAAAACAGCAGACAGGGCGCATGGACTTAAATCTTACTGAATATGGTACATGTCCGTGACCTTCTCCTCACCCTGGGGAAATGCCAAACTTTGATCTAACTGTATTTTAACACTAAGAATCTCTCTTAAAGAAGGGGATTTACAGTCACTCTCAGTGGCTATTTATCAAACACATCCAGTGTGGTGACCAGGCATGGGAGTACTGAGCTTTTGCAAAACAAATCGAATATTTGAGAAGGCATTTTGTCTTTGGGCTCCTGAAGGAGGAGGGGTTGGGGGTGGGGGGGGTAGGGGAACACTGATCAAATCATGCAGAAAAGAGTGCGAGGTATCCCCCTCTGTTTCAATGGACCCCCACCGGGAGGGAGCCAGAGGCTTGCTCCTGCCTTGCAGAGAAGCAGGAGGTGTGAGCAATTCACCAGCTGATGGATGACAGGAAGGAGCTCTTCCAGATAATTATTAGAAGCCAAAGTATCTGCTGTTGTCCTGTCAACACAGTGTATCACAGGAGAAAGAACATTCATGGGAAGGGAGTGGGGCCAGGACGAGCAAAGGAACCCTGGACTGAGTAGGTTTTGGACTGTGTTTGTGTGTTTGTTACCTCTTCATCCATCACAGCGATTCTCTGATGGCCCCTGGCCTTCCCAGACCCCATTCCTTTCTTGCTCCATTAGGTTCTACTTGCAGAGGGGGGAGGCTTCTCAATTTATATGTCACTTCCCCTGGGAAACCTTCCTGAAAACCTCAGACCATGTGTCAGATGGGCTGCTCTCTGGACCAGGAAAGGAAAATCTCGGGTTCCTGTTGTGGCTCAGTGGTTAAGGAACCCGACTAGTATCCATGTGGATGCAGGTTTGATCCCTGGCCTTACTCAGTGGGTTATAGATCCAGCATTGCTATAGCCGTGGCATAGGCAAGCAGCTACAGCTCCGATTGGACCCCTAGGCTGGAAACCTCCATATGCCTCGGGTGCAGCCCTAAAAAAAAAATAAAAGACCAAAAAAAAAAGATTATGCAGAAAAATGGACTCAGTTTTGCTAAGAGAGCTCCCTAAAATGGAACTGGGGGCGGGTATGAAGCAAAAGGGATGCACACACATCTCAGCCTGGATGGAATCTGACCTTTGGACTTGAGGAAGGCATCCAGAATACGGGCCAGAAACTTAAGTTACTTCTCAGACCCTTCCCCTAAAATAGCTTGTGACAGTCTATCTACTTGGCAGACCCTTACCCTCAAACAGCTCCTGATTCCTTGAAGACAAACATTTTCTGACTTAAGTCAGAATCAATCATAGCTCTCAGCAAGCAACTTTTAACAACCTTGTGACTTTTTACCTTTATAAGCCTCTGACTCTTTCTCTTCCCCTCGGAATACCCTTTTGGGGTTAGCTGAATCTGTGTCTCCCCAGATGCAATTTTTTTAAATAAGATTTTTATTTTTTTCTGTTATAGTTGATTTATGATGTTCTGTCAATTTCTGCTGTACAGCATAGCCCAGCTGCAATTCTTAAGACTGAAAAAAAAAGAAAAAAACAACAACCCTATATTCTTACTTATAGCCTCCTAAGTTTTTTTTTTTTTTTTTTTTGTGGTTGACATTACATGGTTGGAGAAGTGAAGATACAGAGGCACCTGCCCCCCGCCCAGGGACTGGCACCTCTTTGGATGCGAGTAATGTGCCTACAAGAGTACATTGTGCTCTATTATCTCCTTCGAGGTTTAGCATCCAGCAGTAAATCTTTCTATCCTGGAACCTCCTTCCTTGATAGAGATTCCAGTTTATTTGGGTGTCCTCTGTCCTTTGGGATTTTGCTTCCTGATTTTTTTTTGTCTTTTTGTCTTTTGTTGTTGTTGTTGCTATTTCTTGGGCAGCTCCCGCGGCATATGGAGGTTCCCAGGCTAGGGGTCAAATCGGAGCTGTAGCCACCGGCCTACGCCAGAGCCACAGCAACGCGGGATCCGAGCCGCGTCTGCAACCTACACCACAGCTCATGGCAATGCCGGATCCTTAACCCACTGAGCAAGGGCAGGGACCGAACCCGCAACCTCATGGTTCCTAGTCGGATTCGTTAACCACTGCACCACGACGGGAACTCCCTGATTTGTTTTGTTTAAGTGACCTTCAGAATTTCCCTTCCTGTTATGTTTGTCTGGTTTGAGGGGCCTTCAGAATTGCTTCCCATTTTGTTTGGCTTGCTGGCTTTTGGTCTTGGGATTTCATTTCTCATTTCTGTTTCTTTTTTTTTCTGGTCATTACCAGACTAGGACGTTCACTCTTGGAATATAGGAAGTCCACTCTCCAAGGCTATGGGGTAGCCTCCTTCCAGAACTTCTGCTGATTTTACATATAAGAGCCATGGGTCCCACAGGTATTCGTTTTGCTGGATTTTGATTACCCAGGATGATTCACAGTTAAACTGGCCAACCTGGGGCTCCTCCGAAATACCTGCATTAGTTTATTTGCCCCACTGAGGCGCCTGACAGCTTGCTCCCTCTCTCCCCCTCCCTCTGCACCTTCCTGGGATCTGATGCCCACCGCAATCCTCTCCTTGTTGTCTGTCTCTCTATAAACTTCCTTTTTATAACACTGAGGTTGATCACCTGCAGAAGGCAACAATAATTCTAAAGGCCTGTTGAAAATATCTATGATGATTATGACCATTTTGGAAAACAATGCAAACCATTTTTTTTCTCCCAAATTCTGAACTTAAGGGAACAAAAGTCCGCCTAGGTGGTGTTAGCATTTCCCTGTGCCTTTGAGATAAAATGTTCCATCTGGTCTTCTTAAGGAACTCTTACCTAGACCATCTCCAGTTCCTAAGATAGATGGAAAAAAAAAAAAAGGAAAGGAGGCTGTTTAAAACTCAAACTCCTGAAAGGACTCTTTTGCCCAAATGGCCTCCTAAAAATTGTCAAGGTAAATACAAATATTAAAAGTCTTTCCCACAAATAAGAGAATACTTTAGCCATCTGAGCGAGTAGACAATTTATTATTGCAACTGTTATTTATACACTGGTGAATTTTTTTTTTTGCCTTTTTGTCTTTTTAGGGCCGCATCCATGGCATATGGAGGTTCCCAGGCTAGGGGTTGTATCAGAGCTGTAGCTGCCGGCCTATGTCATAGCCACAGCAACATGGGATCTGAGCTGCATCTGCGACCTACACCATGGCTCAGGGCAACGCTGGATCCTTAACCCACTGAGTGAGGCCAGGGATTGAACCCAAATCCTCATGGATGCTAGTCAGGTGCATTAACCACTGAGCCATGGCAGAAACTCCCTAAACTGGTGAATTTTGTATTGTACCTGAGTTCACGTTTTAAAGTGAAAATGATGAGATCTCTGTCTTTGACTAACTGGATGAATGTACTTGTCTATGTAGATACTTTATTTTATTTTTTTGCCTTTTTCTAGGGCCACACTTAAGGCATATGGAGGTTCCCAGGCTAGGGTCTAATCAGAGCTGTAGCCACCCACCATAGCAACGTAGTATCTGAGCCGTGTCTGCGACCTACACCACAGGTCACGGCAACACCGGATCCTTAACCCACTGAGCGAGGCCAGGGATGGAACCCACAACCTCATGGTTCCTAGTCAGATTTGTTAACCACTGAGCCACAACGGGAACTCCTGTACATACTTTATAGACATGCTACATTTCTACCTCTGGATGGTACTGCCAAAATTAATTTGCAAAAGAGCTCTGTTTAATTGGCTTAAAGAAAATTGAATGCTTATATAAGTTAGCAGAAATATAATAAAAATGAATTTCAGGTTCTGGAAAATAGTTGATATTAAATTAATTTTTGGTATTAGAGCTGGTCTAAGTTTGTTAGTTTAATTAATATGGACATATCTTTAAAGTTATTAATGTTAAGAATAATACTGTTATGGTAACTAGGTCTACAGAAAGTCAAACGAGTTCATCTTATCTCTGTTATAAAATTTGCAAGCAAGAAAAATCACTTGGTATGATGTTATTTCTATA
The DNA here is from genome assembly GCF_016906955.1 of Phacochoerus africanus. Taxonomy (NCBI): domain Eukaryota; kingdom Metazoa; phylum Chordata; class Mammalia; order Artiodactyla; family Suidae; genus Phacochoerus; species Phacochoerus africanus. Next base: position 46,688,523 of record NC_062547.1, read on the forward strand.
AGTACAGTAAATGTAAATGACAGGATTTTTTAGGTGAACTCTTTAAGAATAATTATGTTTTATGATATATCTACTTAAAAATAGTTTCCTCAAATCTTTTTAGTAACTTGAAACTTTAGAATTTTGCTAAATTATGGATATTTATTGATTATATAGATCATTCCCAAATAAAGTAAGATGCTGAAACATTAATTACTAAAACTAGGCTTCCTTTTACATAGAAACTAAAGATATTTGAGATTATAAGTGAGTATGTTTGGTGCCACATTGAGAAATTTTCTATGAGAAAGTACATGTTTATTGAAATTCTAATGAATATATCTAATTAAACTATTAAAATTAATAAGGAAAATATCTTCATCTGTGGAAAAAATTTTTAAAGGTATAAAGACCAGATATGCGCTTTGTTAAGGGAAAAGAAAGTAATTTTGTCCTAAAGCTGGTTATTTCTAAATGGGAAAGGAAGTAAGGGGCAAACTAAAATGGATATGGACAGTTGTAGAAGGTTTGTAGGGGGAAAAGAAGCAATCTTTAAAGACAGGCAGATGGCCAAAAAGCACAAGAAAAGTCGCTCAACATCACTAATTATTAGAAAAATGAAAATCAAAATTACAACAAGGTATCACTTCACACCGGTCAAGATGGCCATCATCAAAAAGCCTACAAACAATAAATTCTAGAGAGGGTATGAGGAAAGGAAACCCCCCTACACTGTTGGTAGGAATCTAAGTTAGTGCAACCACTATGGAAAACAGGTTTCTTAATAAACTAAATATGGAACTACCATATGATTGAGCAATCCTACTCCTGGGGAAACAATAATTTGGAAAGATATATGCATGCCAATGTTCATAGCAGCACTATTCACAATAGCCAAGACATAGAAGCAGCCTAAATGTCCATCAACAGAGGAATGGATAAAGAAGATATAGTACATATATACAGTGGAATATTACTCAGCCATAAAAAAGAATGAAATTATGCCATTTGCAGCAATATGGATGGACCTAGAGATTATCATAATAAGTGAAGTCAGACAGTGAAAGACAAATATTATATATTACTTCCATGTGTAATCTAATAAAAATGGGACAAAGCTTATTTATAAAACAGAAACAGACTCATAGACTTTGAAAACAAACTTATGTTACCATAGGGAAGCCATGGGGGAGGGATAAATTAGGAGGATAGGAATAACATATATACACTACTGTACATAAAATAGATAATAAACAAGGACCCATGGTATAGGACAGAGAAATCTACTCAATAATGTAATAAGCTATATGGGAAAAAAGAATGGATATAGGTATGAATATAACTGATTCATTTGCTGTATACCTGAAACTAACACAACATTGGAAGTCAACTGTACTATAATAAAGTGTTAAAAAAGAAAAAAGAAGAAATTTTTAGAAAGGAATTTTTTTGTGTGATCAGGACTGGCTAAGATTGGAATGAATTTAATTAAGTACTTGAGTTTTAAAATCAAAAGTAAGATGGTGCTCAATTAAACTTTGTTTCTTCTCTCTGTTAATAGGAAAAATTTTCTTAGATTATTAGTCTGGTCTTAATGAGAAAATGTACACAAAAATTTTCTTTATCTTTAATGTAATCTGCCTAGAAAAGCAAAGATTCTGTATTTTGTAGCTAAGGCTTTTTAAACTATATACAATTTTATATTTGCCTCTTAAGTCTTTAATTGCATTTTGGTTAAGTGGATAACTAAGCATAGTTTCACAGTGACCTATGATCCTATTTGGCTAAATTTTTTTAAGTTTGATAGTTTTAACAACTTCCCAAAATCAAATTCCATATGAAGTCTTTTGACTTAGAACTAACTTTGAGATATGAGATATTTCAAGGGCTTCTGAAATATCTCAAAAGAGTTGTTTTCTCTCCTTATAAAAAGGGAGGTGTTAAACTAATTAGGATTATTTTATATGTTAAGTTACATAGGAAGAATTGTCAACTAAGAAGTAATACTTAGCCTTCTTTATGTTGTGTCTGTTTAGGTATATTTTATATGTGTTTCAGAAACTATGAAGTTTCTGGAAATCTGGTATATCCTGGTATAATATTATCAGTCATAATTTCAGTTACTATCTTCAATTATTTTGTGTCACAGAAATAACCAAATTTCCTTGTTAGTTCCATTGTAACGAACTCTCAGATCTTTAATAATGGGCATTTTAAGACCTTTGTCATTTATAGATAATTATTGTTTTATTCTGATGCTTTTACAAATATGTTGCATTTTCAGAGACACTCATGGAAGGGACTCTGACACTAACTCTAGAATACAGACTTCTGATAAACTTTCAGATCACACCATTGAAATGGGTAAGAATTACTGCTCTAATGAAAAACATAATGGCTTCATAAAACTGCTAATAAGCTAAAAAATTAATCCCACAAGATTGATGAGGCTGATAATAATTTTTATGACTTTTTCAGCATTGCGGGGTTTTTTTATGTTTTACTTTTATAGATTTAAGGAAACCTTTTCTCTCAAGCTATCTGTGACTTGTGGCAATTTGATCAAGTATAACTTCCTAATGATGATGAAACATTTAGGAGTTTCTGTTGTGACTCATTGGTAACGAACCTGACTAGGATGCACGAGGACGAAGGTTCCATCCCTGGCCTTGCTTAGTGGCTTAAGGATCTGGTGTTGCCTTGAGCTGTGGTTTAGATCAAAGATGTGGCTTGGATCTGGCATTGTTGTGGCTGTGGCATAGGCCAGCAGCTACAGCTCAGATTCAACCCCTAGCTGGGAACTTCCATCTGCCATGGGTGTGGCTCTAAAAAGACCAAAAAAAAAAAAGATGAAACATTTATATTTTTCTCCCTACCTGATCCTTCTGGAATTGGAAAGGCTTAGTGACTATTCTTATTTTCAAGGAAATATAGTCATTTGCATAAGTTCAATAAGAATCTGTTCTCCCTACAACAGGACACAATTGGAAACACTGGTTATATTACCAAGGCTTTGACTGGAATGTCGTATTTGAGAGAAACATGCATAGACTCAGATATGACCAGACAGTTTTAAGAAACTAAGACTGACTCTATGGAGCCAATAAAGACCCTTGAAAAAACAGCCTGGGACCTTGCTTACAGGATTCCCAATAGCCTTATTAGGTGAGTAAGGGAGGTCTTTTCCTGGCAGGTGCAGGAACTCAAGATATTGAGGGGGACCTCAAGGAGAGAGGTTCACCCAAATCAGTACTGATTGCAGACAAAGCCTCATGGCAAGTCCTTGCTTGGCCTTCCTGAGCTCAAGAGGCTTTTAAAAGTTCCATCTGAATTCCTCATGAAAAGTTCCAGCAAAGTATATTTAAAAGAGCCTGTATGATTAATTGCTATTCTTGTTATACTAATGTAAATAACCATCCCATGTTTATTGAAAATAGACTTCTTTTGCAAACAAATTAGTCTCAATTTGGCTATAATTGGTAGACATGAAGGTAATTGCACCCATGGCATATGGAATTTCCCAGGCTAGGGGCCGAATTGGAGCTACATCTGCCAGCCTATGCCATGGCCACAGCAATGCGGGATCCGAGGTGTGTCTGTGACCTATACCATAGCTCACAGCAATGCCAGATCCTTAACCCACTGAGTGAGGCCAGGGATCAAACTCACTTCCTCATGGATCCTAGTTGGGTTCGTTACTGCTGAGCCACGATGGGAACTCCCAAGGTAATTTTAGAAAGAAAAAAATTATGTTCAGTAATATACTTTTGCAGATATTAGGTTCTAGTGCTATTAATTGTCTTCGAGGTTTTTGGTATTTATTCTGTAAAATGGACTACATCCTGAATTATTCTCACTTCCTCCAATATCTGGTGACACAAGTCTCCAAACTAAAACTAAAAATCAGTTTTTCTTGGAACCGTTAAGAACCAAAGCTTCTTTTTACCTAAACACCTGATGACACCTTTCAGAAACTGTTTCAAACTGTAAATGATGTTTCAATAACATCTAGAAATCTTTGGCCGGCTCCCCTCTCGACTTGATAGCTTATTGCAATCTGGATTTCAACTAGTTATACTAATTATTGTTCTAGCTTGTTCTCTCTTTGTTGTTTTTAAGCTGTTTTATGTCTCTCACTGTTGTGCTATGACACCCTCCACAGGAATGATGATAGCTTGATATCTGGAGATGACTGACAACTCCTATAAGATTCTTGCTAGTGAAGATCCATGAACTTTTCCTACTTTGAACGCTGCCTGAGACTCACTTCCCAGATGGCTCCTTGTTGCTTAAATGTGGCCATAATCTCTCTAAAAGCATACCTCTCACACAACCACCTTTTTCTCTCCTCCTTGGGACATGACTGGAAATGAGCCTTCTCAATGCTGATGGAGTTGATACTGTTGCCAGATAATCAAATAGTTGACCACTGAAGCTTTCTAAAGAAAGATCGCGATCAAAGGGGAGAGATGGGAAAGGAGAATCAAAAGGGAGTCAATATTGCTAAGAGAGCTCCCTAAAATGGAGCTGGGAAGCTGGTAAGGAGGTGTGACATTTGCACAGCTCAGCCTGGATGGATTCTGACCTTTGATCTGATGAAGTAAGTCATCCAGAACACCTGCCAGATACTCAAGATACTTCTCAGACCCATACCCTAAAATAACTCATGACAGTCTATCTACTTAACAGACTCCTATTCTAAAGCAATACCTGATTCCTTAAAGACAAATGTTTTCTGACCTGAGTCAGTCAATCACAGTTATTACCGGGCAACTTTAAACAACCAAATGGCTTTTTGTATTCATAAGCCCCTGATTTTTTCTCTTTCTTGGAATGCTCTTTTGGGGTTATCCAACTCTGTGCCTCCCCAGTTGCAATTCTTAAGACTGCAAAAACAAAAACAAAAACAACTCCAAAAACCTCTTTTCTTATGCCTCCTGCGTTCTTATCATCATCATTTTCATCATTTGTTGTTGCTACCCAGTCATCACCCTCATCAGCCTTTATCCTTGCATCTCCAGGGATTCTTCACCCTCTGAACTTAAACAAAAGAACCACATTGGAGCTTTGTGAAACTAGTGATGCCTGAGTCCCACTTCATACCAACTGAATCAGAAGCTCTGAGTGTGGGGTCAGGGTAGCAGTGATTTTTTTTCAAAGGCCCTGGATAATTTCGATGGCACTTAAGATGACAACCATCTTGAGTCTAGTGTGTCACATCTGAAACCAGGGGCTAGTTCTACTTTTCTTAACTTTTGAGTCAGCAGCACCCAGCACTGTGACTGGCAATCATATACCCATAATTAATCCTTGCCAAATGAATAAATTAACTAAAATCAAAGAAGTATTACTGCTCTGTTCTTAGAGAAGAGGAAACTGATTCCTGGAGGCAAAACAGCTGGTCTATGGTGGCAGAGTTGCTGGAAGAGGAGCAACTGGAGTGTAAACTCCATGGAGACAGGTCTGTTACAGGAGACAGATCTGTCACAATGCACACTGTGTTTCCAGTGTTGAGAGCTGGGTCTAAGACAGGAGCTCAGTTCACCTTTATTGAATAAATGGCAGCATCTGCACTCTCTTATTTTGAAAACCAATCTCTTTTCTCTATGTCTTGCTACCAGCCCTGTCTCTGCTATTACCTATGTGGCTTTGCACAAGTCACTTCTCTCTGGATCTCAGTTTCTTAAAATGACAACATTGGATGAGATGGACTCCCAGAATATTTATTCCAGTTCTAATCACAGGAGACTTTCCTGCCATTCCTATACTGTCACTTATAAGGATGCCAATCCAGCTATGATGCCAGCACCTTCTGCACACAGTAACATCTTTATATTTATCAGGAGATCCATGAATTGCTCTTTTTAGTCTTTTTCCCATGCTTCTCTTCTCTCCCTTCTACCTCTCTTTACTTTTTCCCTCCCACTTTTGACAAGTGTTCCCAGCAGGCAGGCTGTGGTCCGCAAGAGCTAGCCTTCATCTCTTGGTCTGCCCTTCCTCCAAAGAGCAAATCCATACCTGAGAAATGTAGTTATTAATTTATTATCCCTTAAATCCAAGTCAAGAGAAAAACATCCCTTTGTGGACATAGTTGCAACATGAAGGCAGAAGGAAACTTGTCTTTGTTAAATGTCTACTACCTGCTTAGAAAGTCATTATGTGACATTATGTAAGCCTCACCTCTGACTGCCCATCAGTTGTAACTCCACATTCTTTCTCTCCAGTACCCCAGAGCCCCCAAGCTCAAAAGCCGCAATAGGAATGGCCTCACTTATCTCTCTGCTTCTGTACTTAACACCTACAATCCTATCTTCCCAAAGAAGACAGAGTAGACATTTAAAACAATACATCAAATCATGTCACTTCCCTGGCAAAAGCCTTCCAATGGCTTTTGATTATACTTCAATTCCAAACTTTATAATGCCAGCTGGTAATTCCCCACTGATCTGGCTCCTGCCAACTTCTTGGACATCATCCCCCGGCACTTTCAATCTCCTCCACCATGCTCCAGTTTTTTTTTTTTTTAATTTATGAAAGTATAGTTGATTTAACAATGTTGTGCCAATTTCTGCTGTACAGAAAAGTGATTCAGTCATACATGTACATATACTTTTTAAAAATATTATTTTCCATCATGGTCTATTCAAGGATATTGACTATAGTTCCCTATGCTATATAGTAAGACTTTACTGTAATAATTTGTATCTATTAACCCCAAACCCCCAGTCCATCCCACTCCCCACCCCACCCCCACCCTTGGCAACCACAGGTCTATTCTCCAATCTTTTAAACGTGATCCACTCAAGAGCCTTTGATGGTTCCCTTTGGTTGTCTCTATCCTACATGATCCCAGCCATGGATCTTAAAGAATTCGGGAGGAAAAGAGTGAAGAACAGATTTAGATTTGTTTGAGACTTCCGTGGCAGCTGGTTTTCCAGGTGAACCAATATAAACTTGCTTTTAGATTTGCTCCTCACCTTTGCTTTCTCAATGTTGCAGGAAAGGCAGATGAAGCAACTCAAGGGATTCTACAGATAAAGTCAAGTGCATATGCAAAATATGGCCAAGAACTAAATATGCTGCTTTCTCTCTGCCTACTGAAGGATTTTGGTAATTTATAACTTGATTTTTTTTTAGATGGTCAGGGAACAGAAGTTCAGTTTTGGGGGAAGGAAGCTAGAATGTATTGAACTATGTGCCAGGCTTTTAAAACCCAACTTGGTTGCCTTTGCAGAACAACTCTCTGAAATAGGTACTGGGATCCTAAGTCACAGAGGAGGAAATGGAGATTCAGCAGAGTTGAACGATTTCCCTAAGAACACACAGCTTTCCAACATTCCAACCAATATTCTACCCAGCTGTATCTGGTCTCAAATCTCTTCTGCCACATCATCTTCCTTTACTAAGCACATCCTTTCTGCCCAGCACAGACATCCCCAGAATAAACAATGTATGGGTAAGTAAAAATTACGATGTAAAAGCTAGAAAAGGCTGTTTTCCAAGAGCACATTTGAAGGCTCCATTACCTGTGCTAATTGTAACATCTCAACAAGTTGTTCATAAATATTCACTAAATTGGATCCCCTAGGGGCCTGTACTTAAGAACTCAGTTGGCTGATACCTGAATTCCTAAGCGTACTTGAAAAACACCAAAAGTCTTTTGTCCCAAAGCTTTCTATAAAGTTTAGATTGATAACAAATTCAAAATCACCCCTTGGTCAATTAGTGCTTTTCTGCCTTTTTCTCTTATTCTTCTGAACCATAAGGTCAAACTTCAACAGTGTCACCTGCTGAGCCCCCTGCTGGGCTCTCTTTCTGGATGTGTATTGCCAAGAGAACAATCTTGCTTTTGACAATAGAAACAACAATCAATGCTTGCACAAAAGATGTAAGGACAATGGAAGATGTGGGTGAGTTAATTATGTTCCCAGTCATTTTGTTCTTTACAAATAAAGGGTATGGGTGATCAGTGAACTTTAGAAAAGCAAGTCACGCTACATAACAGAAATGGGTTTCTTAGGAATCCAATGAATGTCCTCTCACCACAATCTCATTTATATCTGAAATAGCCACACTGGTGGGTCCCTGGAGGAAGGAGACAGCACCAGAGGGGGAATTGGGAGACACAACTGGGGAGCCTGGTGAACTCATTCAACCTTTCCCGTCTTTGTTTTCTAGTGTAAAAAAATGACTTGATGGAGCAAAATCCCCTGCAGTTCTAAAGTTTGGTTTTGCTCTCAGAGTCGGCCTGTTTGGGAAGCACTGAATAGAAAGAGCCAGGGACTAGACTCAGTGCTCTTGGGGCTGTTTTCCTCATATGCTGTCCATGTGCTGGGAAACTGCAACATCCGCATGCATGACTGCCAGCCTTCAGGCCTGAGCTCTGTTCCTTTTTGTACTCCTCCCTGAGGTCTGCCCCAAGACTTGTGGGTACAGAACAGCTACATCTTTGAAATCTTGGCCTATGCAACTTCCTCCCAAACACAACTTCTTGTCTTACATTCATTTATTCAACAAACAGTTACCACCTGCTTGCACTGAGATATGGTGATACACAGTTGTGCACAAAACAAAAATGGTACTGGCTTTCTTGTGGCTTAGAGCTGGCCAGGTGAATAAGATAGTAAATATTATCAGGGAAAAGGAAATTTTCTTCTTCCCTTCTAGGTTATTCTGGCTGGTCTAATAATTAAATTAACATGAGACAGATTAATAGGAGAAAAATCAAACTGTAATAACATGTAGAGATGGGAGCGATCCGGAGAACTGAGCAATTCACCAAAATGGCCTTCAACATAAGTACCATCTTCGGTACTAAAGATGAAAGAGGATGAGGAGTTCCCGTCATGGCTCAGTGTAATTGAGTCTGACTAGCATCCATGAGGACGCAGGTTCGATCCCTGGCCTTGCTCAGTAGATTAAGCATCTGGTGTTGTTATGAGTTGTGGTGTAGGTCACAGACATGGCTCGGATCCTGCGTGCCTGTGACTGTGGCATAGGCCAGCAGCTACTGCTCTGCTTCAGCCTCTAGCCTGGGAACCTTCTTATGCTTCAGGCGCAGCCCTAAAAAGAAAAATAAATAAATAAATAAAGATGAAAGAGGATGTTGGGTGGAGTGGTTTGGAATGTCAAGGGGAGGAAGGCAATGGAGATGGAAAAGCAAATGTTTGACATATAAATGTTTGTTGGGCCATGAAGAAACAATGGGGCACAGATTCTGATCTTCAAGCCCTACCTGGAGTGTCCCTCCTACACCTGGCCCCTAGCCTTTGCTGGTATCTCTAGTGATAGTGCTCAGACAACACTAAATTCTTTTAGTTGACTTGGGAGAAGGTCAAAGTTCTTCCTGAGTCTTTTAGGACTTAATTATTTTTGGCTCAAAATAATCTTCACACCAAAGGGACATTCTGGGATGGCAAATTTTTTTCCCCTACCTTTATTTTAAAGGTAAGAAAAAACACAGAAATATATAAAATAGAAAGTGAATGGTACCCATGATTCTATCTCCCAGAAAAAAAAAAGCACCATTTAACTGTTGGGTCATATTATGTTGCTATTCTGTCACTTCATTTTTTTCTCTTAATATCTCATAAACAGCTTTTGATTTCCATACATAGAGACCAACCATGTGTTTTTAAATGCCTGCATAATAATATATGCCAGACATATTTGACATGTTTCATTTGTACCAGCTTCCTTAATTCCTACCATAGTTTTATGAGTCAATACTGTAATTATCCCATTTTATAGCCAGAGAAACTGAGAGTCTCAGAAAGTTTCCCAGAGACCTTGAGGTCACATAGCCAGTAAATGGCAGAACTAGAATTCAAACCCTGACTGTCAGATTCCAGAACTTCAGCTCTTAGCCACCATGCCTAGTATTCCATTGCCAAGATGTACCATCATTTGTTTATTTTATTTATTTTTTTATTTTTGCTTTTTAGGGCTGCACCCTCAGCATGTGGAGGTTCCCAGACTAGGGTTTGAATCAGAGCTACAGCTACCAGCCTACACCACAACCACAGCAATGCAGGATCCGGGCTGCATCTATGGCCTACACAACAGTTCATGGCAACATGGGATGCTTAGCCCACTGAGCGAGGTCAGGGATTGAACCTACAACTTTATGGTTCTAGTCAGATTCATTTCCGTTATGCCACGATGGGGACTTGTTTTTGTTTGTTTGTGATTTATTTTAATTAATCCTGTATGATGACCATTTAGGTCAACTGTCCCTCTTCTTTTTCTTTCTGTAATAAACAAGGTTGCAGGCAATACCCTTGTACCTAAATCAGCCTATACTAGTCTAATTCTGCCAGTTGGAGTAATTCCTAAAAGTAGAATTTCAGAGTTAAAGGGTATAAGCATTTTGCATTTTGGTAGACGTTGCCAAATTGATAGAAATGTTGAATTAATTTGCACTCCCACCAACTGCATATGGGAGAGATTGTCATTCTCTTCTCAACCCTTGGAGCCACTGAATCTGCTCTGGCAGTGGCCTCTATGGGGCCTCCTCGCTGCCAAATCAAACAGCTCTTTACAGCCTCATCCTGCTCCAAGCTCTGCCCATGAACCCCTGTAGACACACCCTCCCTCCCAAGAAATTATTCCTAGGCTTCTCTCCCATTTCCTCTCTGGCTCTCTTCTCCTTTAATGTCTTTGGCACCCGAAATCTCTTTTCTGTATGCATATCAGGCCTCTGTGGAGTCCTGGGTCTCCCCTTGTCCTCCTCCTGTTCTAAATGCTCTCCTTCCCTAGGGGGGCAGCCTTGTTTAATTGCAGGCCCAACAACCATCCCTTTTTTCTTCCTCGCTAAAAGGACCCTCATTTTGTTGAAGGCTTAAAGTGTTCACCCTTAAAGGATGAATCATGAGCAGTCTAAGCCAATCATGGCTCTCCTATTTCCGTTCCTGGAGCTGCAGTTGGCCATGTGACCCAGTTCTAGCCCATGAGACACAAGGGGACTCTGCCTGGGAGCTCCTGGGATTTTCTTCAATGGTTAAAGGAGAGAGGCCTGCGAGGGGAGCATTTTTTCCCCATTAACCTCATTCCGTTCTACTCAGAACACAGGAGGTAAAAATGAGATGCTTTGAGCTAGTGCAGCCATTTATGGACCAGGAGAGAAAGGCCAAGTGAATCACAGGGACCTGACATCACTGAGCTTCTGAAAAAAAGGCTGAAGCCACTTACCTCCAAACTCCTTGGGAAATAGTAAAAGAACCTATGAGAAAAGCCTCAGTTGGATTTTCTGTTTCTTATGGTCAAATACCTCCTTTCAGATAGATATATAAGGTTAGCTTACCTAATACTCTACCCTGATGGTGCTAACCCCACACCCCTCTCTTGAGACTCAGAAGTATCTTTGATACTAATGAATAACAATATTGAATATTCATTAAGTACCTACTATGAGCTAAGCACTATTCTAAATTACATATTTAAACATCATTATGACTCCATAAAGTAAATGTTAAAGTGCTCCTATTATTCCCAATTTATTATTGAGAAAACTGAGGCATGGGGGGATTAAGTAACTTGTCCACAGTCATAAATCTCTTAGGCAGCCGGGCTAGGATTCAGACCAGGGCAGTATAGATTCAGGGTCCATATGCTCAAATATAATCTCATACTTCTCAGCTCCCTGGATGACTAAAGGGACATCAAATTAAAAGTGTCCCAAATGGAGCTCCTCCTCCTCCCCCCTCGTAAGTGGGCTCCTCCTGAAAATGGCCCCTTTGGGTCAAGGCAGAAACCTGCGAGACTCCTTGGACTCCTGTTTCACTCTTCTCTCCTGTTTCCAATCAACTGCCACATGCTGACAACTCTACCTTCTGAACACATTCTGGACTCATCTTCGGAGCTGGGCTTACAGTCAGTGCTTAATAAATGCTAGCTGCTATTCCCAGCTTCCTCGTGATTAGGCTGCTCCAGCTGTGCTGGCCTTTACCACCCAAACCCTCCCGCCCACTGACTTTGCCTGATCCACTGGCGGTTCTTTGGGCCTTTGAGTGTATCATCCCCCTGCTTTCAATGCCCTGCACTATGCACTCCCTAGTTATGTAATTTGTTCACAATTTAGCCCACATGTCATGTCCACGAGGAGGGCTTCTAATTCCCCCACCTCCAGAACTGGTCTCCCAGGATGCCTTGCAGCTCTTCACCTCAGCTCTTATACTGCAGTTTAATCCTTGGATCACTTATTTTACTCCCTCCCCTGTCAACCCCACATTCCCAGACCTGGTTATAAGTGTCTCAGGAGTAGGATACAGTAGTGCAAACTCAGCTCCTCCCCTTCTCCTCCAAGTCCCTGCCCTTCCTTTGTTCTCTATCATAATTATTGGTATCATTAAAACTAGAAATTTCCATATCCTCTTTAAGCCCCACAGCAAACTTCCACCTCTAAAACGTGTTTGAATCTATCTTCTCCTTTCTATTCCCAAGTGACAACCTGCATGCTTGGTTTAAGATCTTAGCTTTAATGACTTTGGCAAAGCAGATCTCTTTCCCATTTGGGACCTAGTGAGGGCTTCCTGCAGAGCTGAGAGATGGAGCTGCTTGTCTGAAAGTTGGTTCAGATTTGAACAAAGGCCCTCTGCCTATTTGTAGATTGAATACAGTCCTGCCTTGTAACACATTGTACCTCTTTCTATCTACAAATTAGCAGCAAAACTCAACTACTCTAAACAATACCTTGCCCCAGGGTTATTTTATAAGAAAAGTGAGTTAAAGATTTGTTCAGTAGCTCTGGAAAAGCCTTCTCAAAACCAAGTAAAGTATAAGGTAATCAATCAGTCAAGTGATCAATAAAATATAAGACCAAACAGAGGATTCAATACTAGTGAGCTGCTCAAATAGCCCATGATTCATGAGTTTAGTCAACATATTACAAAGATGTAACAAGTATAAAAATTCAAGGGGCCGAAAAACCCTTAGTTGATGTAATGACTTCATTATCGGAATGTACATATTTTTCAAGAGACTTAGCTAGTCCTGGTTAATTCAACCATTAACACTTGCAAAATACTGAATAGCGAGCAGAGCGTTAGGGAAGGTTTTCCATTCCAGCGTCCGATGTTGTAAATGTCTGTTGGTCTCACGAAGCATGCCTGACCCTGCCACTTCCTGGCTTGGATACTTTAGGCAAGTTGCTCACCCTCTGAATCTTCATCTGTAAAAGCAGGTAAGAAGCCATCACAGGGCTATTATGGAGTTCAAATGAGAGGATGAATATGAACATGATTTAAGCACCACTAAGTTCTTCAGAAATGTAAGACACACATTTTGCAAAAGGATTAGAACATATGCAAGCCAGACAAAAGAGAAGAGCTTTATTCACAGATTACTAAACAAAAATAATGATAATTAAGCTAATTAAAAAATCCTCCAGTTAATGCTTAGCCTAGAAAAAAGGATACTAGTTAAAAAAAAAAACAAAAAAACATGGATACTGATTTTTAAAATCAGTATGTTTCACTTATTTCATTATTGGTTCCCCCAATTAACCAAAGGGTTGAAAAATTTTAAAAACAACTCTAGCTGTTTTTATTTGTGACCTCATTGGCTTACAACTCAATGAAAATGTTTTAAAGAAACGTCATTATTTTGGGGCTCTGAATCCAGTCACACTTGGCCATCTGTTCAGTCTCAAGTTGAAAAGTGATTTGTAATATTTTCCTTTATAATTAATACTTCTGGAGAGTAAAATTAAATTTCTCATCTGAATCTAGGAAAATGTAACCTGTGCCAGGAGGGCCATTGCCAATGAAAATGGGCCTGACCCCAGTACCAGAATGTACAAAAGGCTCCTTCAACACCAGCAATCCACACACACCTGCAAAGGGGGTGGAAAGGCTGCCTTGCTAAGCCGCAATGCCCTACGTCCATTTCAGAAGCAAAGGTCTGCTGATCTGCCTCAGTGCTGTATCATACACATAGTTCTTGATAGGTCTTGCTGGCCAAAGGCAGCCCCTGGCACTTACTAAGTGATCAAGAAGTGTTGCCTGAATTAAAATGGGAAAAAAAAAAAAAAAAAAAAAAAGGAGAGTTTTTGTTGTGGCTCAGTGGTTGATGAATCTGACTAGGAACCATGAGGTTGCGGGTTCCGTCCCTGGCCTTACTCAGTGGATTGGGGATCCGATGTTGCCATGAGCTGTGGTGCAGGTCGTAGACGTGGCTCAGATCCCGCGTTGCTGTGGCTCTGGTGTAGGCCAGTGGCTGTGGCTCCGATTCGACCCCTAACCTGGGAACCTCCATATGCCGTGGGAGCAGCCCAAGAAATAGCAAAAAGACAAAAAAAAAAAAAAAAGGGCACATTACCTCCCGTGGAGATTAAAGCAATTGTGGCAATTGTGTGAGTCAACAGTAAGCTTCCTTTGCCCCAATTTAAGTCCCCAAAGCACTACTAAAATGATCATTTAAAAAAAAATTCTATTTTAAAAGCATTAATTTTAGATTAAATATGAGCTATCTCAGATTCTTTTTGAACAAGGCTTGGTATATATTTCTTTTTTAATGTCAGTATAAAAATATAACAGAAAAAAAAAACCTATGCTGAGAACTTGCTTTAAAGCTTCAATTAGCAATAAATGAACAGTATGTTCAGTTGACAGCTAATCAAATTTAGAGAAAATAAAACCAATGCTATAGTTAGATGAGCCCTTTCTCAAATAAATGAGTAAGTTGGCTGTTATTTTGGTATTAACTGTCTACCTGGATGCATATAGTTGTGCCTCCTTGCTGAATATGTAGATAGTAAAATTGACTCTGTCTGGCAGATCTATTCATCTCACCAATTAAACCCTCTCACAGTGTACAAGTGGGAAGTGCACAGATCATAGCATCTTCTTACCAGTTTCCTGAACTACTTAGCCTGTTGAAGGTTCGGTTAAATGAAGTGTATTAAATGAGATAATCTATGAAAAATGCTTACAACATTGTAAGTATTCCTGTGAAGAGCCGACACTGACATTACACCCACAGAGAAAAGAAAATTCCTGAGGCATCACTACGTCGTGTGTCCAGGAGCTGGAGGGCCTGAAGCTGCTGTCAGGACCCCTCCCCTTCTCTGCCTTCCCATCCCCAGCAAAGGAATAGAAGAGGAATCAGTCCAAAGATGAGATGACCCCTAGGAGTGAGTCATCAAATGCACAGCCCTCTGTGGCCATCTGCACTTGACCTGTGAGAAGGAAAAGCAATGACTGGACATTTCCGAGATCTCTCCTGGAGTCCCGGGGGGCAGACATGTCCCCAGCTTGCAATTCAGGAAGACTAGTAAATCCAATGGTGACTCAAAGCCCTCCTATTTGTTCCTGAGTCCCTGAGTTCCTGATGCTCTGCATAGGGACAGCAGGACTTGCTCCCCTCCTAGCAAGAGTTGTACTAACCAGCCAGTATGGATGCACACAGATATTTCCAGTGCTCTCGTGTTCTTTGGCACTGAAAACACAAAGGCTTTATTCCTGAGCCGAAACGTATTCATAGTTACAAGTCTTTGGAATCATCAATTTACAAATTATCAAAAACTTTAAGCATGCGCATAACCCTTAATATACTAATTCTAGTTCTGGGAAGCCATTTTAATGAACTAATTTAAAACATAAGAAAAGCTTTTCTGGCTGAAAACTTGGATAGGGGGGATGTGGTAGAATTTATAAGAATGAAAAATAAGAAATAACCTTTTTAAATTAAAAAAAATTTTTTTTGTCTTTTTAGGGCCACACCCACAGCATATGGAGGTTCCCAGGCTAGGGGTCCAATTGGAGCTGTAGTCGCTGGCCTACACCACAGCAATGTCAGATCCAAGCCACATCTGTGACCCACACCACAGCTCATGGCAATGCCAGATCCTTAACCCACTGAGTGAGGCCAGGGATTGAACCTGTGTCCTCTAGTCAGATTCGTTTCTGTGGAGCCATGACAGGAACTCCAGAAATAATCTTCATGCTACACCTCAATGGGGAAAGGTTAAGTGGACTATTTTGTGCATATTAAAAGTGATGCCTACCCAGAATTATACTTCTAAAATTTACTGTATAGATCTGCAGGTGAGTGTGCATGGGTGTGGGTGAACACACATATAAACATGCATGTTGGTTTGTAATAGAAGAAAAAGTAAAAATCATTCATATGGCCATTAAAAGTAACATCCATACAATGACATTTTTAGATTTCATATACTTCTACATACCTCTTTGTTTCATAACAAGCAGGTACTAATTTTGCCATTAAACTAATTCTTTAAAAAAAGAGCAAAGTAACAAATCTATGTGAGAGGAAGCAGTCCTCTGACCTGGTTTGGGAGGTGGAGACACTGAATAATAATCTCTGAACTAGGAAGGAACTCTGAGACTGAAAAATGAAATGGGCAACTCCATAAAACGGAATCATGAGGCTTACTGTGGGTAACTTAATGTACACACAGGAGCCAGAGGCATTTGCAGCTGCACTTGGTGCCTCTGAAAGGGTTACAGGGGGACTTCAAGGGGCCAAAACTAAACATGGAATGTGATTGGAGTTCCCGTCGTGGCTCCGTGGTTAATGAATCCAACTAGGAACCATGAGGTTTCGGGTTTGATCCCTGGCCTTGCTCAGTGGGTTAAGGATCCAGCATTGCCATGAGCTGTGGTGTAGGTCGCAGATGCGGCTCGGATCCTGCATTGCTGTAGCTCTGGTGTAGGCCGGCGGCTATAGCTCTGATTGGACCCCTAGCCTGGGAACCTCCATATGCCGTGGAGCAGCCCAAGAAATGGCAAAAAGACAAAAAAAGAAAGAAACAAAAAAAAAATGGAACGTGACTACCAAGGAGAAGCAAGGTCACACGAATGGGAACAGGGCGGGTGTGTGTTTTCCTCCCCTTCCCCTCCCCGGGGGGCTCATGACCAATAACCACCGCATCAGCAAAAGGCACCCATCCAATTTTCACATCAGATGAAGACAAGGGTAAACAACACTGATAGGGAGCTTATTTGGCTTGGCCTCGGTGTATTCCTGATGAGTAGGCTCAAGCTCAGTCATGCAGAGACTGGAGGGGGTTGCACTTCAGGCCTAAGATGGAGCTGCAAAAATGGAGTGAGTGTGGTTCAGCCACACACCTGGGTGCTGGGAAACGTTCTCTGTCCCTCCCTTTATAATTAGAGTGTGGGGAACTCCTCCTTTTCCTCCCATAGGCTGAGGGCAAGGGGTGCAAAAGCCCATGCACCCTGATGCCCCGCTGCGATGAGAGGCGGCACCCAACCCATCTCCTCCCAAACTCCAGAGTCTCTGCCAATTGATCAGAATGGATACACAAGATGAAACCTGCCATAGTTTCTCCAGTCTCAGATGCCATTCAGTGAGAGAGGCATCAATGACACCTGGGGAGAAGGAACCCTATATCGTGTAGGTAATTGTCAGCTGCATTCTGACTTCTGAGTACCATGGAAGTTTTAGAATCTGAGGAATGCTGCTGTTGCCCTCCCTGGTCTCCTTCTCTCTTTCCCCAATCATAGTGCTCTGTGCTTGCTGCCATCTCACCTATTGTCAAGAAGCCACAGCACAGATGTGAGTCACTGGGCTGGGCCCACTGGTCTGTTCGACAGGAAGGACAAGAGGAGTGGGCATCCAGAAGGCAAATTCAGGCAGGCCAGGGGCACCTTAGGCTGAGCGAGGGCCAGGAGGTCCTGAGTCTCTCACACAGAACTTCTCCCAGAATTAATTTCTCATTTGGTTACAGTCAAAAGTTTCAAAAGAGGAATTCCCCTTGTGGCTCAGTGGTAATGACCCTGACTAGTATCCATGAGGACATGGGTTCAATCCTGGCCTCGCTCAGTGGGTTAAAGGATCAACGTTGCCATGAGCTATGGTGTAGGTCTCAGAGGCGACTTGGATCCTGTGTTGCTGTAGCTGTGGCTATAGTGTAGGCCAGTGGCTACAGCTCTGATTTGACCCATAGCCTGGGAACTTCCATATGCTGCAAATGTGGTTCTAAAAAGACCAAGAAAAAAAAAAAGTCTTCAAAAGAACCAGCTTTTTAATTTTTTTATTAAAGTATAGTTGATTTACAATGTTGTGCTAATTTCTGCTGTATAGCAAAGTGACTCAGTCACTCATGTACATATATTCCCTTTCTTTTGTTTTTTTTTGTCTTTTTGTCTTTTTGTTGTTGTTGTTGTTGTTGCTATTTCTTGGGCCGCTCCTGTGGCACATGGAGGTTCCCAGGCTAGGGGTTGAATCGGAGCTGTAGCCACCGGCCTACGCCAGAGCCACAGCAACGCGGGATCCGAGCCGTGTCTGCAACCTACACCACAGCTCACGGCAACGCTGGATCGTTAACCCACTGAGCAAGGGCAGGGACCGAACCCACAACCTCATGGTTCCTAGTCGGATTCGTTAACCACTGCGCCACGACGGGAACTCCAATATTCCCTTTCTTATATTATCTTCCATCATAGAATCAGCCTTTTTAGATTGCTATGCTTAATGCTTCTCTTTCTCTTAAACCCATGACATCTGCAAAAAGGGCTTAACTTTCTTGATTCTCTCTAAAAAACAGCCAGAAAAAGAAAGCACCCCTCTTGTTTGGCAGTCATTGCTATGGGGGCTTGAGCAAGTAAACAACCTCTCTGAATCTGTTTCTTCATCTCTAAAATATTCAAAATACTTTGCTCAAAGATGGCTTGTGAAGATGACAGTTAAAATAGATACACCCAGTGTAGATCCTGGTATACAGCAGGTGCTCAATAAATGCTGGCCATTAAAAGTAGAATAATGATGAGCACAGTAGGAAACAGAAACTACTTCCTTTAGTCCTGTAGGGTTATGACCTGAATGGAGCCTAAATCTGTAAACAAATAACTTTTAAAGTTATGTTGACACATCCAGATATTTCAGAATTGTTTCTTACAATCTAACTTTCCTGAGAATAACGGCATTGGGGTACACTTAAAAACTTAATAAGGTGCACTAGACTTCTCCCAACTGGGTGAACTGGTTGCCCAAGAGGCAAGTATATTCAATAGTAACAATACGGCCTGAGCAAAATTCAAGCAGCTTTCAGAACTACTTTCAAGCTGCACGTACCCCAGGAAGATCCTACTCATTCCCCAGGCAATGTGGTGAATGGGACTTTGGGCAACTGCACAGCCACAAACCCATCAGTGAGTCAGAGAATTGGGGGAAACAATTGTTGCAAAGCCCCTTAATTCCCTTCTTTTTTCCCCCCAAAGAATGCCCAAAATGGATTCATTTGCAAGTCTTATTAAGAGAGTAGCTCTAAAATGATTAAATTATCGCTCCTTTACTAATAGTCAGACTTTTTTTTGTTCCAAAATATCATCCTAAGATAAAAGCTGGCCAGAAGGAAGCAGAGTGGAGTGGGTTTGGTTTTCCCAGTCTCTGAGCCCCACCTCCCCAGATCCCCTCACCCCCTGGGACCTTACTGATAAAACAGATAAGGCTACAGAGAGTGAGTTTAAAGAACAAGAAGCAAAAGGATTATCTACTGGAGAACTTGCATAATCAGCCTAAGAATTAGCAGAAGCTGTTAGCATGGGTCTTCTGGGACTGTCTGGATCTCTATTCCCAGCCTGCAACTTATGCTGAAGAAGCAAGAACCCGGGTTCAGGCTGGAGCAAACTGATTTAGTAACATGTGTGAAATTACATTTGGAGGCTGGGGTTGCTGTCAGAAACAGACCCACAGGGAAAAGACGTAAGAAATATTGGATACAGTCATGGGGGACCATTTTGTGCAGGAATAAGCAACTCTTCTCCAATAAGGTAGGATATATAAATAGATGTATTTAACATTTAATAACTATAGAAGAGGACATAACAGTTTAGCCACCCTTTTATTGAACAAGCATTCATTAACTACCAAGAACTAATTTTGGTTCTAGGCCCTAGGGATTCCAAGATGATTAAAATATGCTCTGCCCTCAAGGGACTTGTGGTCTAGAAGACTAAGGCCAAGAGGTGCAAATAAAAGGGAAATTCACCTGAACCAAGGACAGTGGAAGCCTCAGGAGGGCCTGGCTTTCACTGTGGGCTGGGGTTGGGGACGATGTACAGGAGCAGGTTTATGGAGGAAATGACCTTGAGCTGAGTCTCAGAAGAGGAGTGAGTGTCTGCCAGGCCAACAGACTGGTTCATCCTTGTTCTTATTTAGAGAGTTAAAGCATGTGGAGAACGCACCTAGGGAGAAAAGCCTCTTTCCCAAGCACACAGGGCAAATGTGGTCTGCATGTCTCTGCAGTGAAACAGGTTTGACACGACTCAGTTGTTCTAAAAAGAAGCAGGTGCTAGTCTGGTTCTTAGATATACCCCACGAGGGTCAAAAGCTGACCTCCATTGGGGGTCACAAGAAACACCTCTATGGCATGGCACCAACTTCCCCATTTAGGGCACATGGCCCTGGGGAAAATGCCAGGGTGGGCATTGGGAGGGAAGGTGCCTGTCGGCCGGGCTGGGTCTTCCTAGGTTGTAATCACCATTGGCACTGGGAGGCTTTGTAGCAAGGAGTTACCAGGAACAGAGCTGCTGGGTATGCTGAGTGTTGGGCCTCTGGAAGGTTGACCAGTAAGCCCTGACTGGTGAGGCTAAGGAGGATCTCCTGTGGTTCCAAAGACCTTTATGATCTGACCACTGATCACAAAGGCTCTGAAGCAGTTGGTGCCCCACCTCCTACATTCATCTCCTGTTCACAGCCAGATTCCCCTAAGTGTGCACAGCTGCCTCATATCTCATACCCTCCGTGAGTCACGTGCTCTTTCTCCTGAGCCTCTTGAGCTGGATTCAAACCCACACAGAGGAACAGAGATGGCTGAGATCTGCTCTGGGGCTGCCTGTGCTCCTCACATTCAGTAGCCCTGGACCAGAGGCACATTCTGTGCATAAGACCTTGGTCCTGGTCTGTTCTGATCACCCACATGAATTAGGAAAACGTATTGGTCTTAAAGGCTCCCCATTAACAGAAAAAAATGGTTTGTCACAAGGGATAGCAGGATTTTCTAAAGCCAAGATCCTCTTATAAAGCCATTTACCCAGGCCATCCTATTTTTGCCTGACAGAGGGGCTGATTTCATCTGCAATAGATTCAAATGCTGAAAGATGACCAACCCCAGGCAGGGAGGCTAGAGCCGGGTGAGATAGTTGTGGTTTAGTGGGAAAAGCACAGGCATAGGCATTAGTATTGCATTGAGAAAAGAAAGATCATCACACCTGGCTTACTCGTCTCAGTGAGTCTGGAGAGCCGTAAACTGATGCTAGGTAATCTATTGTGAAACATGATTGTGTTGAGAAGAGCGTGGTCATGTCTCCCCACACAGGTGCTCACACATCCACACACACACACACACACACACACACACACACACACACACACACACACACTCATACACACTCGCTCCTGTAGGTTAGCTGCTTGGTTACCTCAGCAGCAGGAGCTTTCCTCATCTCAGAATGTCTAAACCTTCCCCATTCTCCCCAAGCCCCCATTCTGCCCCCAACCCTCCTTCTGTCCTCACCTTCTGTTTCAGATCTTTTTATCCTTTCCCCCCCTCTCCCATCTCCATACTTATCTCTGTCCGCATCCATCTATCACATCTGTGCCTCTTCTTTCTAAAATGAGGTCCCACTAATGCTCTTAATCTCAACCCCCTCATCTCCACATGCTAATAAAAATCCTCTTGTATCTCCAATCTTTCCAGTCTACCACAGTTTCATTAACCCCCTAAGTCTTAATAGCCAGCCTGAACTCTGTCTTAAGCTCCCAGTCCAAAATTCCAACTGGCAGTGAACCTCTTCAACCATGTTACAGGCTGGGCTCTCCACTATGTGCAAAACAGAATGGTGACTTTTCCACTGAACCCTCTCCTTTTCCTGTAGTTAATTTCAGCCCAACTTTATGCCATTGCTTCTTCATTTAGTCCTGCAATACTTGTTTACTGAGCATCTGTGTGTCAGACAACATGCAAAGAAGTAGGAATCTAATAGCCCTCATCCTCATCTAATGGAAAGAATGGCCATCAATCAGACAGTAACATACAAACACAAACACAATTAGAGCTGGAGAACTTTCTACAAAGGAAAGATATAAGTGTGATGAGAACATGAGAGCACATGAGGGTGCTAAGGAAAGCTTTTCCAAGAAGCCACTTGCAACATATATACTGAGATCTAAAGACTGAACAGGCACTAGGTAGGAAAATATGGGTTGAGTGTTCCAAACAGTGAAAAATATTTATTTACAAAGGCCCCAGGGTAGGAGGAGACGGAGTATTTATGGAAGACCAGAGCGTCTAGAGCCCAGGGAGCAGGGGGGAAGCAATGTGAGAAGGGCTAAGTAGGGGCTAGACCTTGCTGGGCCTCATAGAGTGTTAAGGATTTTATCTTCTTTCTGGCATTAGTAATAAATTGACTACCTTCAACAAGCATTTATTGAGTACCTACTATGTCTGAGACACCTTTATAGATGCTGGGGATACAGGGAATACAGCAGATAATTAAGCAAAATGCTGACCCCATGGAGCTGCCATACTGGTCATATAGGCCCCTGAAGGGTGCTTGGTAGAACTGCTTTGAGGTGGCAGACCAGGGTGCAAGGAGGTCACTGAAGTTGTCCAGGGAGACGTGACCACTAGTTGGAGTAGGACTAGGCCGAGTGAATTGGAAAAGAAGCTGGTGGATTGGAAAGATACTTGGGAGGTATAATCAATAGGACTTATTGATGGATTGCTTGGAGATAGAGTTTTTGTTTATGGTGAGATTTTTTTGTTCTTGTTATAATTTTAAGAAAGGAGATTCGGGAAAGAAGAATCATAAAACTTGAGCTGAAGGGAAGGAATTAATCAAGAGGAAACTATTGACTCTGCAAAAAGGAGAAGACTTTATTAGCCACATAAGGCTCCTGAGGAGGCTGGCAAAGATGGTATTCAGAGCCTAAGTAGAGAATTTGTCCTTAAGAGGAGGGAGAGAGTACATCATTATTTCGGTAGAAGGGATGGTGAGGAAAGATGCAGGTGAGTTTGTTAACTTGGTACCAATAAGTTAAGCAGTTCTGGTCCAGGGATTTCCTTTTTTTTTTTTTTTTTTCCTATAGAGCAAGAAACACAGTCATGTGATAAAAGTGATGTGGAAAGAGGTGGAGAAAGGTGAGAAATTAGAGGGAACCAGAATTAGGGATGTGGAAAGGAGAACCTTTCAGAGTAATTTAGTCAGACCACACAGGTTGAGGGCCCTCCAGGATCAGTGTTCCTGACTAACTATGTACAGTAGGTGGAAAAATGCTCCTTCGTCTCACAAGAACATTCACTTCCTAATCTCCAGAACCTGTGAATATCAACGTACATGGGAAAATCTGCGATTGATTTAAAGATGGAGAAGTTTATCCTGGGTTATCTGGGTGGGCCCTGGATGCAATCATATGTGTCTTTAACAGATAGAGGCTGAGGGAGTGAGAGAGAGGGCGAAGGGGGGACTTCCATGTGAGAATGGAGGCTAAAGTAATGTGGTCCAGCTTTCTGGACTCCAGAGTTGTGAGGGAATACATTTCTGTTATTTTAAGCCACCAAGTTTGTGGTAACTTAGAGCAGTTCTAGGAAGCTAATACCATATGTCAGTGTACCAGTCTGTACAGTGGTGTGACTTTCTGTGTGGACAGGGCTTGAGTGCCAGCATAAAGACAGGAAAAGTATGCTCATCAGGGTTGGAGCTTTGCCAGTAAAGACAAATGGTAAGGACATTCTGGGCTATAGCAGGAGTATGACTGAGATAAGGAGTCTAGATGATGAGTGAAACTGAGCAGGACACTGTGACGCCCTCCCAGATATGAAAGTGCCTCTGTGTCCCCTCGTTTCTTGTTTGTAGAAAAAGGTTTTGTTCCCCAGGCCTTCCCTGAGTTCCAAAGAGCAGGCTTAAGCAGTTGCAAACAAAAGAAGTGAGGGAACAAAGAAACAAAGGAAAAATTGTCAAGAAACTATAGTTCAGCAATAAAACAAAATCACAGGACTCCTGGTTCCTCCTCAAGGGATATACATAACAATTTGATGTATACTTTTGAGCTGTTTTGCAGAAACTAAACTAAGATGGTGACTACATGTTGACTACAAGTACATAGACCTGAGGCTGGCTGGAATCAGAAGGTTGATGCTTAAGATTCCTGAAACATCACCCTATTACCTCAATGTCAAGGAATCAGAAGAAAGTCCATGAGCTGATCATGCACCCTGCAATGCTCATCTTTAATGTTGCCTTTAAAAACTCTTCCCTGAAAGCCATTAGGGAATTGAGGTCTTTTGAGCACAAGCTTCCCATTCTCCTTGCATGGAACCCTGCAACAAATGCTGCACTTTCCTTCACCACAACCCTTTGTCAGTAGATTGGCTTTGTTGTGCACTGAGTGGACCAAGTTCAATTCAGAAAGAGTAGGAGAGAGAAGAGAGGAGAGAGCAGTCATATGGAGAGATAGCAGAGGGCTCAATGCACTGGGCATCTACCACTCAAGGCCAAGCATAAAGCTTCAGAATCCTACTAAGCCCTTCATTTGTCTCCTGTCTTCAACTAGTCAAGAACTCTGGCCATGCTACTCTTTCATATTGGTGGCATTCATCTCGTGATGGTGGACCTCATAATCTTTCACTGGAGCTCTTGCTACAACCTCTTAACCAGCCTTCCTGCAACTGATCTTTCCTTCTCCAAACTCTTCTAGATTAATGAGGGTTTGTAAATGCAAATTTTACTATGACGTTGTTCCCTAGTCTAAAACTCTTCCATATCCTTCTGCCATGCCAACAGACATATTTCTGTTCACAGCTGGTAAAAAGATAAGTCTGTAGTCCTCAAGTGGCATGGAAGGGCATTTAGATTCTGCCTTTCATCAGTTTCGTCTTATGTTCCACTGTATGCTCTAGCATTCTGGAATTTCTTGGCATTCCCAGGTCATAGCACTCTTTTCTGTGCCTCCAATCTTTTGCTCATGCTCTCCCTTCCTTCTGGACTGCCTTTTCCTCAGGCTCTGAGATTCAGTTAAAGATTAGATTCTCCTATGTTCCCACAAAAATAATTGTTAATGTTCATTAAGTCCCCACATATTAGATATCATGTTGTACACATTTCCTAGAATTACCTTACTTGAGTCACCAGATGAAGGAGGTAACTATTATTATTCCATTTCATAAGGAGGAAAAAAAAAACAGGTTTGAGAGACCACAGTGTGGAGATGTGGAATCAGGATCTCAACTTGGGTCTCTTAAACTCCAGAGAACTCTCAACATTCTATTACCCAACAAGGCTAACGAGACCTTTTGTGCTTCAAAAGTCCATTGTGCATACCCTTAAGATACTGTGATAATGACTGTGATAGGTATGGTTACTAACACTTAAGAACTTACTATGTGCCAAGGACACTAATGATTGTATTTTATGAATTTGAGCTCTTTGTTATTTCAGACAAAGAAATGAAAGGTAGGAGGGCTTAAGTCACACGCGTAGCAAGAGTAGAACAGGGATTGAAATCCAGGCTAATTTGAAAAGCCACAGTCTTACTTTATCCTCTCTCTCAGCCCAATGTCTAGAACATGGATGTGGGTAACAAGCATTAAAGTGAAGCATAAAATGGGCGTCGTTATCATGAGCTGGCATTTTCAGCCACAGTAGTAGATGAACCTGAGTATAGAGAATGGACAAAAAGGGTTACAGGACTGAGTTCGAAGAGTGCATCCTTTAGGACAGTGGGTCTCTTTAGGGGTGATTTTGTACCCTAGGAGACATTTGACAAGTCTGGAAATATTTTGGTTGTCACAACTTGTTGGGGGAGGAGGTGTAAAGGTCTCTGGTGGATAGAGGCCAGGGATTTTGCTAAATACCTTTCAACGCACAGCTGCCCACAACAAAGAGTGATCTGGCCCCACATGTCATCAGTGCCAAGTCTGGAAAACAGAGATTTAGAAGTCAGTAGGGGATAAAGGAAATAAAGACACAGCCAGAGCCAGAAAGAAATTTTTAAAACCAAGAAGACATGAGAGGGGAGTGTTTTGGAAAACAAGGAGTAGAGAGTGATGGAAAAGGGTGTGTACATAAGGAAGTGATGGCAAAGTGTCTACTGACAAAATAGAGACACTGAAGAAACTGTCAAGGGCCATCTTGGTGATTCCTGGGGCTAAAGACAGGCTAGTGGGGGCTGAGAAGTGAATGGACAGTGAAGACATGTGAAAAGTATATGTAGGCACAACTTTCTTGAGATGATTGGCTCTGAAATGGGACAGAGAAATGAAGAGGTTGCAAGAGATGTGGGGTATGGGGTCCTAGGACTTTTGGGGTTGTTTTATAATCAGAGATACTGGAGGCACTACTGTCTCCCCAGCCTGGACCCCAAGCCCTGCCAGCCTTCTCAGTGGTAATCTTGTTGCCTCTCCCTGTGTCTGGATGCCTGTTTCTTCCCATCTTCTATTGAATCCCATGGTTTGCCCTGAGAAAATCACATCACCTGTTCATTGGCTGCTGCAACAAAGTTTTCAAGGATTGATGGGAAGAATTACAAATCTAGTGTTAAGGTTCTTTCTAGGAATGTGGTGTTTTTGTTTTGTTTTGTTTTGTTTTGTTTTTTGTCCGTTTAGGGCCGCGCATGCAGCATATGGCGGTTACCAGGCTAGGGGTCTAATTGGAGCTGTAGCTGCCAGCCTGCCAGAGCCACAGCAATGCCAGATTCAAGCAGTGTCTGTGACCTACACCACAGCTCATGGCAATGCCAGATCTTTAACCCACTGAGCAAAGCCAGGGATCAAGCCCGCAACCTCATGGTTCCTAGTCAGATTCGTTTCCACTGTGCCACAATGGGAACTCCCAGAATGTGTGTTTTCTAAACTAGGTCTCTCTGTCTCTGGGCAATCCTTGTGTCCAACTCTCATGGACTCCCTGCCACATTCCTCCTGCTCTTGTTCTTAGCCTCTTCTATTTTCTCAGTCCTATCCTTGCTCCTCTGCAGATGAGCTTTGCCTCTGCCTACTTAAACATGTGTTGAACATGTTTCAGGCCAGGCTACAATCAATATGCTCATATATTTACTAAAAGAAAATGGAATACCTGTATCAAATTTACCTGGGGCACTTGCTAAAAAAAAAAAAGTAAGGTCTCTTCCCCCAACTCCTCACCCCCTTAGATGCATAAAAGCAAATTTTCCTGGCTGGGGCTCAGAGAGACACATTATAAACATGTTTGCTACAACTTGACTACCACTGTTAGACATTATTTAATTTTTTCAGCTCTGTGAAGGAGATATTACTATTAAAGTCAGAATCACATGGAGAGCATCCTATGTGAACTCTCTCACCTTCATTTCTCGTTCATTCTCAAACTGTCATGTATTTCCACCAGTTTTCTTTGCCTTTGTCTTGTCTCAAATAAAGAAATCTCCCTTCTATCCCTGATTAAGACTATGTCCAAGGTTGCCTTTCATACAAATTCTTCCTTCCTCCTCTGGTACTTTCAGCTACCAGAGGAAATGAGGATGATGACAGTGGTAGTTATAAGGGCTATCATTTAGTATGAGCAAGCTAACTTTGATAAGTCTTTTTTATTTATTACTTCATCCAGTCTCTTCAAATATTTCTGCTACTTCTTCCTCTCTTTGTCTGGTATTGGCATTATATGTATTTTACGCCTTTGATTATTGTCCCACAACTCTTAGATTTTCTGGTTTTTTTTCTTCATTCTTTTTTGCTCTTTGTGTTTCAGTTTGCAAAGTCTCTACTGAGATATCTTCAAGCTCACTGAAGATATCTCCTTTCCGTGCCATGACCAATGTACTGGTGAGCTCATCAAAGGAGTTCTTCCTATCTGTTACAATGGTCTTTATTTCTAGCATTTCCTTTTGGTTCTTTCCTAGAATTTCATTACTTTGCTTACATTACCATCTGTTCGTGCATGTTGTCCACTTTTTTAAAATTAGAGTCCTCAGCATATTAATCATAGTTATTTTAAATTCCCAGTCTGATAATTCCAAAATCTCTGTCATAGCCAAGTCTGGGTCTGACGCTTGCTTTGTCTCTTCAGGCTGTGTTTTTTTTTATTGCCTTTTAGCATGGTTATAATTTTTTGTTAAAAGCCAGATATGATCCATGAGATAATAGGAACTGAAGCAAAAAAGGCCTTTTGTGTGAGGCTTTAATGTTCATCTAGCTTCAAGTTCAGATGTGTGTTTAATGTTTGCTGGAGTGTAGGCTTCAATTTCCTCCAGTGTCCTGATTTTTGTCTCCCCTATTATCTTTGGTTTTTCTCTAGCAGCTCCTTCTTAAATAGAGTTTGTGCCTTGAAGCTCTCTCACTTGTAATCCACTGTTATTATACTGGAGTCCTGTTGATGTGATGGCAAAGTATTGGAAAGGGGAAGCAGTCTAGAATCTCATAATTACATTTCAGGTTTTTAACAGACCATAGTTGCTGGCTGTGACCTCTAGAAAAGTTTCCTAGCCTTTTTTTTTCTCCTTTTACTAGAGACAAGAAAGCTAGATGGAGCTAAGTTGGCTAATTCCCCTTTCCCTGGGTCAGGTGGTTTCCCTTGAGGGAAAATCTTTGTTAAGGAGAATGATCTGAGTATATTTCTAAATGGTTATTTTTCCTCTTCTTCTGCCTGAAATATGAGAGGGTTTTTCTCTGATCATCCCTCTGAGAAACCTGGTGGGGCTCCTAAAATTCACAAATGTGTGGGGATCCCCTAACATTGGTTCCTAGGAGTGTGACTATCAAGCTAGTCCACTCTCAGCCATAGCTAGTCATCAATTATGATGTTGCTATCTCCAGTAGCTGTTGCTCCTGAAAGCTGTGATTCTCAGTGTTCCCTGTCTTTCCAGTTTGAGGGTGAGTAGGGGAGCTTTGTGACCTCGGTTCAATGATCAGTCTAATTAGAGTTGTTGATTTGCAATTTTTCAGCTTCTTTCTTGTGAGGACAGGAGTGGTGACATCTAAACTCTTTACATGTCACAGCAGAAACCAGAAATCCTTATTTTATCTTTAGAGCTTTTCGAATTAGTACTATTCATAATTGACAGGCAAGGTTAAATTAAGTGGCCCAAGGTTATGCAGTCAGTGAGAGGTGGAGTGGCTATGTTGCCACTAAAATGATAAAATTAAATTGGGATTTAGGTAAAGCCCTCAACTCAAATCCAGAAATACATCTGAACAAGTACAGGCTTCTTTGGAAAGAGGCCAGCGAGGTGTGCCGAGCATGCATCCTCATGCGGGTATATGTGAGGGAATCCCTGGAATGTCAGCTGACTTTGGGAAGGAAAGGAGCAGAGAGTGGAAGCCATAATCCTTACCCTTACATAGAGTCAGTGTCATTTCACTGCCAAAAAAAAAAACAACTAGCTTTAGGGCTGAACTCAAAAAAGCACACCTAAGAAACTGACAGCTATTTATTAATTGCCTACTATGTGCCAGACACTGGGATAGTGCTGAACAGACACAGTGCTGAACAAAGCAATGTACCTACTCTTGTGGAGTTGGCACTGCAGTGAGGGAAAATAGCTAACTCACCAGCAAGGATATACCAACCATGTCAGGTGGTGCACAGTCAAATGAAGAAAACTAAACAGAGTAAATGGGATTAAGAGTGATGGGGGTATTGTTTTATAAAATATGGCCAGAAATGGACTCTTTGACAAAAATGACCTTTGAACAGGAACCTCAAAGAAATTAGGTAGTGGGAGTTGTGGTTACCTGGGGGAAGAGTATCCTGGGCAGAGGGAAGAGGAAATACATAGTCTTTGAAGCATGCATTGATGACTTAGCTGCTGTTACAAGCTCATTCAGTCTGCAGATGACATAGGCTGTGGGCACAGTGATTAACTATGTCAGATAAAAAAAAAAATGCCACATCTGAAGAATCCTGAAATGCTGGAGAGACAGGCCATCTTGAATGATTAATTTATCAGGTCAAAAATCTAAGGTCTTGACCTTGATTACAAGAAGGTAATTGCACAAGAATGGGATGTGCAAGTTGGGGGTTAGTAACCACATCATAGATAGATGGGAACTTTTTCCAGCCAACGCCTTGGCCTCCCCAAAATGAAGGCCTAGAGGTACATCAGATACCAGCTGGGTCAACTGCATGGACAGTTTTGTGTCCAAAGGGAGAAACCAAGACAAAGTAACTTAGCAAAAGTTAACGCAGTCTCTCTAAAAGAAAGCTCTGAACCAGGTACCTACTCAAATTCCTACTTGATCATCTGAGACAGAAAGTGATATAATAATATATATTAAGAGCCAAAAGAAAAAACCTATTCAATATAGAAACTCGAGACTCTGTCCCATGGAAATGATCTAAAATACAGAAACACAAAGTCCATAAGGGCAGGGAGTTTTGTCTGTTTTGTCACATCTATATTCTCACAGCCTCTAATATGTCTTGTACATACCAGGCTTAGTAAAATTTTTGTAGAAAATAAATAAATAAGAAGGTTTTCTTTATAAAAATTATTTACAAAATTAAGTAAGTTTACCTAAATATGCTACCATAGGCTATTATTTAAGTAAACTACGATCCATTCGCACATTGGATTTAACTCTAAAGCAAAATTTAACAAATTTAATTTAAATTTAAACTTAAAAGGCAAACAGATGGCTTACATGTTTGTAAAACCGGAATTAAGATCTATCCTACAAAGTAGTTACATCTGGAGTAGAAGGTCATCTCTCCCTCATTCTAAAGATAAGGGGATTGCAAGGCCACAAACTGACTTAGTGACATTCCTAAACTACATAATACATACATGATTAAAGCCCTTTATCATGGTGGTAAATGTAATATATTACCTGCTACCCAATTCTGTCATGTATTTGCAAATGATTTCCAGAGTTTTAGAAAAATAGATGTGGAAACAATGCTAATTCCCATGCAAGGAAGCATGACACCAACTAATGCCAGTGAACAAGGCAGGGGTAAAGCCAGAAATTCCAGCAGCATTCATCCATCAATTTGGAAAACATTTATCAACTGGCCAGTGTGCCAAGCCTCGGTGAGGCCGTGGGAATACAGAGATGGCTGCCACCCAGCTTCCTGCCTCTTTGCAGAATCTTGTAGGGAAACCGGGATTTAAGATGTTGGGGCTGCATGGTGTGGGAAGAACTAGAATAAAGGGATGTACCAAGGGTTTGAGAGCTCAGAGACAGGGCAGGGGCACAGATTCTAAACGAGGTAGAAGACAGACACAAGTATCAGGAAACACAGGGAAGAAGGCAAGTTGAGACCTGGAGAATGAGGATCTGTGAGTTCATCAGCCTAGTGTGACCCCTGGAACGACCGAGGAAGGATGTTAGGGGACCCAGATGGATGTGTCCGTCTCTCCCGCACATCTGCCCCTGGAGCTACAGGAGATGCTGAATAGAGAAGATGGCACAGACCACTGATGTTTTCATCCTTGCTCACTGCCACTTACTGGCTCTTTGCCTTTTCTCACATTTCTAATTCCCTCAGTGTTCCCTTGCCTCTAACTAACACAGGGACGAAAACAGTGCCTACCTCATGGGATGGGTCTGAGACTGACAGGAAATTAATACACTTATTTATTTTTGTGACAAATATTTACTGATCACCTGCCATGTGACAAGCACTGCACCCACACCCAGCACTGGCTGTGCAGTCATGAAAGAAACAGTCCCTATTCTTGTGGAACTTACAGCCCGAGGGAGAGAGTGAAAGTAATGAAGCCACCAGACCCATTAGTACCCAGAAGGGGCAGTCATGGTTTTCTTCATCTGCTTATTCCCAAAGGTGTAGAGCCTTCATCATGGCACCATTTGGACCCCATTTTTGGTGAAGTTGCTGTGTGGGAATAGGTCACAAAGCCAGTCATTGAGCCCAACCAAATGGCTAGCACCCACATGGAACAGAATTTTGTTTTTATTTACTGGATACCATGTATCCACTGAAAGTTTTCATTTTCCTTTATAGCCTTTCCAATCATATTACAGTAGAGATAGAAAGCATTAAAGAAGCCTTTCTCTCCCCTCACTTGGTAGAGCCAGAGAGATAGCCGGTATATAATACCTAAGACAGGATGTGCATCACATTTATAGAGGGATGGAGTTTGTGATTTGGTGAACACTGAAACATGGGGAAAGGTTGTAGCTTGCTGAATCAGAAGGGAGAGACCTTGATTAAGGGTCCATTACATCCAGGCACTGTGTTGGGCAGTTTGCATAAATTATCTCATCTGCTATGCAGAACAATCTTTATTGTGCCTATTTTATTTTATTTTTTGTCTTTTTTTCCTTTTTTTTTAGGGCCACACCCATGGCATATGGAGGTTCCCAGGCTAGGGGTCTCATCGGAGCTATAGCCGCGGATCTACGCCACAGCCACAGCAACTTGGGATTCGAGCCGCATCTGCAACCTACACCATAGCTCACAGCAATGCCGGATCCTTAATCCTCTGAGCAAGGCCAGGGATCAAACCTGCAACCTCATGGTTCCTAGTCAGATTCGTTAACCATTGCGCCATGATGGGAACTCCTATTGTGCCTATTTTAAAGATGACAGAACTAAGGTTCAGAGAAATTATGTGACCTCATCACCCAGCTGGGAGAGGCAGAAATTGAGCCCAGGTCCTCAAACTCCAAAACCCGTGTTCTTTCCAGACACCCACTGTACACTCTAAATAGAATAGCTAAACTAGAATTGGAAGAATAATGAGATACATGGTCCTTTGTGAGAAGAAAGATTAGCCTAAAAATAGTGATGCTTTCCACTGTCATAATAAACTCTGCCCACCACTGCCACTGTCAAATTCCAAGTGATTACCTCCAGAGAGGAGCTAACATACGCATATACGTGTATGTGTGTGTTTGTGTGTGTGTGTGTACACAAGGAAATATACCAAAATGCTAGTAATGATTATCTTTGGATTATAAGATAATAAATTTTATCTTGTCTTTATCCTTCTCTGTATTTATCCTTTTCTATAATTTCTACCATAAAACATTGATGTGCTCTATTGAGAGGAATGATGCTCAAGTCCAAATCAGGTATCTGGTTCCCAGACTCAGGGCTTCCCTGCCTAGAAAGAAACTACTTTCTTGTAGCAGTCAGCAGGAACAGGGCTATGGAAGTCTGAGGACCCAATGTCCACCCTAGGCGCTCACATGCCATGCTGCCTCTGACTTTCCCTATAAATGATTTTAAATTACAATTTAAAAAAAAGGAAACTGAAGTTCCTGCTGGAAACAAAGCTGACGAGCATCCACGAGGACGCAGGTTCCATCCCTGGCCTTGCTCAGTGAGTTAAGCATCCAGCATTGCCATGAGCTGTGGTGGTATAGGTTGCAGACTACAGTGGCTGGGACCTTGCATTGCTGTGGCTGTGGCATAGGCTGGTGGCTACAGCTCTGATTCAACTTCTAGCCTGAGAACCTCCATATGCCATGAGTGTGGCCCTAAAAAGACAAAAAAAAATTTACTATGCCTTCACTGGTCTCTATGTACTTGTCAAAGTAGATATAGTGAAACATTAAAATAGAGAATGTTTTAAAATAGAGGAAAGAAATCAATCAACGTCATATACCACTTTAACAAAAGAAAAGTCAAAAATCATATGATCATCTCAATAGACACAGGAAAAGCATTTGACAAAGTCCAACATCCATTCATAATCAAGACCCTCGCCAAAGTGGGTATAGAGGGAACATTCCTGATATAATCAAAGCCATTTATGATAAAGCCACAGCAAATATAATACTCAATGGGGAAAAACTGAAAGCCTTCTCACTCAAATCTGGAACAAGACAGGGATGCCCACTCTCACCACTGCTCGTCAACATCGTTTTGGAAGTCCTAGCCACAGCAATTAGACAAACCAAAGAAATAAAAGGCATCCATATAGGAAGAGAAGAGATCAAACTGTCACTGTATGCAGATGACATGATACTATACATAGAAAACCCTAAGGACTCAACCCAAAAACTACTTGAACTGATTAATAAATTCAGCAAAGTAGCAGGATATAAGATTAATATTCAGAAGTCAGTTGCATTTCTGTATACCAGCAATGAAATATTAGAAAAGGAATACAAAAATACGATACCTTTTAAAATTGCACCTCACAAAATCAAATACCTCGGAATAAACCTGACCAAAGAGGTAAAGGACCTATATGCCGAGAACTATAAAACTTTAATCAAAGAAATCAAAGAAGATGTAAAGAAATGGAAAGATATTCCATGTTCCTGGATTGGAAAAATCAATATTGTAAAAATGGCCATACTACCCAAAGCGATCTACAGATTCACTGCAATCCCTATCAAATTACCCAGGACATTTTTCACAGAACTAGAACAAACAATCCAAATATTTATATGGAACAACAAAAGACCTAGAATTGCCAAAGCAATCCTGAGAAACAAAAACCAAGCAGGAGGCATCACTCTCCCAGACTTCAAGAAATACTACAACGCCACAGTCATCAAAGCAGTGTGCTATTGGTATCAAAACAGACAGACAGACCAATGGAACAGAATAGAGAACCCGGAAATAAACCCTGACACCTATGGACAATTAACCTTTGACAAGGGAGGCAAGAACAGAAAATGGGAAAAAGAAAGTCTATTCAGCAAGCATTGCTGGGAAACCTGGACAGCTGCATGCAAAGCAATGAAACTAGAACACACCCTCACACCATGCACAAAAATAAACTCCAAATGGCTGAAAGACTTAAATATACGACAGGACACCATTAAACTCCTAGAAGAAAACATAGGCAAAACACTCTCTGACATCAACATCATGAATATTTTCTCAGGTCAGTCTCCCAAAGCAATAGAAATTAGAGCAAAAATAAACCCATGGGACCTCATCAAACTGAAAAGCTTTTGCACAGCAAAGGAAACCAAAAAGAAACCAAAAAGACAACTTTCAGAATGGGAGAAAATAGTTTCAAATGATGCAACCGACAAGGGCTTAATCTCTAGAATATATAAACAACTTATACAACTCAACAGCAAAAAAGCCAATCAATCAATGGAAAAATGGGCAAAAGACCTGAACAGACATTTCTCCAAAGAAGATATACAGATGGCCAGCAAACACATGAAAAAATGCTCAACATCGCTGATTATAAGAGAAATGCAAATCCAAACTACCATGAGATACCACCTCACACAGTCAGAATGGCCATCATTAATAAACCCACAAATAACAAGTGCTGGAGGGGGTGTGGAGAAAAGGAAACCCTCCTGCACTGTTGATGGGAATGTAAACTGGTACAGCAACTTTGGAGAACAGTTTGGAGATACCTTAGAAATCTATACATAGACCTTCCATATGACCCTGCAATCCCACTCTTGGGCATATATCCAGACAAAACTCTACTTAAAAGGGACACATGCACCCGCATGTTCATTGCAGCACTATTCACAATAGCCAGGACGTGGAAACAACCCAAATGTCCATCAACAGATGATTGGATTCGGAAGAGGTGGTATATATACACAATGGAATACTACTCAGCCATAAAAAAGAATGACATAATGCCATTTGCAGCAACATGGATGGAACTAGAGAATCTCATACTGAGTGAAATGAGCCAGAAAGACAAAGACAAATACCATATGATATCACTTATAACTGGAATCTAATATCCAGCACAAATGAACATCTCCTCAGAAAAGAAAATCATGGACTTGGAGAAGAGACTTGTGGCTGCCTGATGGGAGGGGGAGGGATTGGGAGGGATCGGGAGCTTGGGCTTATCAGACACAATTTAGAATAGATTTACAAGGAGATCCTGCTGAATAGCATTGAGAACTTTGTCTAGATACTCATGTTGCAACAGAACAAAGGGTAGGGAAAAAAATGTAATTGTAATGTATACATGTAAGGATAACTTGATCCCCTTGCTGTACAGTGGGAAAATTTAAAAAAAAAAGGAAAAAAAATAAAATAGAGGAAGGAATAGTGTGGTTTTCTAACAAACCCTTCATCTTCACCCTATGCCCACCTGCAAACTTAAATCACCCAAAGAGACAAATGAAAAGTTATTGTCTCAAGAAGACATACAGATGGCCAACAGGCACATGAAAAGATGCTCAACATTAAAAAGGAGAAATCACAATGGATACTAGAGAAATACCAAAAAAAAAAAAACATGAGAGAATACTATCAACAATTGTATGTCAACAAATTTGACAACCTAGAAGAAACGGACAACTTTCTAGAGACTTACAGCCTGCCGAAATTGAATCAAGAAGAAATATATCAACTGAAGAGAATGATCACTAGAATTGAAATTGAATATGTCATAAAAACACTCCCTACACATAAAAGTCCAGGACCAGATGGCTTCACAGGTGAATTCTACCAAACATACAAAGAGGAACTTATAACTATCCTTTTAAACTTTTTCAAAAGGTTGAAGAAGGAACATTCCCAAAGATATTCTATGATGCTACCATCACCCTAATTCCCAAACCAGACAAAGATACCACCAAAAAATAAAACTACAGGCCAGTATCTATGATGAATATAGACACAAAAATTCTCAGCAAAATTTTAGCCAACTGAATCCAACAACATAAAAAAAGATCATACACCATGACAAGATGGGATTCATCCCAGGTTCACAAGGATGGTTCAACATAACAAAAATCAATCAAGGTCATACACAACATTAATAAAAGTCAAAAAGCACATGACTATCTCAATAGATGCAGAAAAAGCATTTGACAAAGTGCAACATCCATTCATGATCAAAACTCTTACCAAAGTGGGTATAGAGGGAACATCCTTTAACATAATCAAAGCCATTTATGACAAACCCACAGCAAATATAACACTCAATGGAGAAAAGCTGAAAGCCTTCCCACCAAAATATGGAACAAAACAAGGATGCACACTCTCAACATAGTATTGGAAGTCCTAGCTACAGCAATCAGACAAACAAAAGAAACAAAAGGCATCCAAATAGGAAG
Organism: Phacochoerus africanus; assembly: GCF_016906955.1. Lineage (NCBI taxonomy): Eukaryota > Metazoa > Chordata > Mammalia > Artiodactyla > Suidae > Phacochoerus > Phacochoerus africanus. The sequence continues at coordinate 46,725,430 of NC_062547.1, forward strand.
AGAGAGGTAAAACTGTCACTGTAGACAGATGACATGATACTATGTATAGAAAACCCCATGGACTCAACCCAAAAACTACTTGAACTGATCAACAAATTCAGCAAAGTAGCAGGATAGATTAACATTCAAAAATCAGTCACATTTCTGTATACTAACAACGAAATATTACAGAAAGAACACAAAAATACAATACCCTTTTTTTAAGTATTCTTTTTTTATAACAAATGAATTTATCACATCTGTAGTTGTATAATGATCATAACAATCTGATTTCACAGGATTTCCATCCTACAGCCCAAGCGCATCCCCCCACCCCCCAAACTGTCTCCTCCGGAGACTGTAAGTTTTTCAATGTCTGTGAGTCAGCATCTGTTCTGCAAAGTTCAGTCTGCCCTTTTTTCAGATTCCACATGTCAGTGAAAGCATTTGATGTTGGTGTCTCATTGTATGGCTGACTTCACTTAGCATGATAATTTCTAGGTCCATCCACGTTGCTAAAAATGCCAGTATTTAGTTCTTTTTAATGGCTGAGTAATATTCCATTGTGTATATGTACCACATCTTCTTGATCCACTCCTCTGTCGATGGACATTTAGGTTGTTTCCATCTCTTGGCTATTGTAAATAGTGCTGCAATGAACATCGGAGTACATGTGTCTTTGTGAGTCATGGTTTTCTCTGGATAGATGCCCAGGAGTGGGATTGCTGGATCAAATGGTAATTTTATGTTTAGTTTCTGAGGAATCTCCATACTGCTTTCCATAGTGGTTGCACCAAATTACAATCCCACCAACAGTGTAAGAGGGTTCCTTTTTCTTCACACCCTCTCAGCACTTATTGTTTGTAGACTTTTTGATGATGGCCATTCTGGGTAGTGTAAGGTGGTATCTCATAGTGGTTTTGGTTTGCATTTCTCTAATAATGAGTGAAGTTGAACATCTTTTCATGTGTTTTTTAGCCATCTGGATGTCTTCTTTGGAGAACTGTCTGTTTGGATCTTCTGCCCATCTTTTGATGGGGTTGTTTGGCTTTTTTTGGTGTGGAGCTGTAGAAGGTATTTATACATTTTGGAGACTTATCCCTTGTCAGTTGATTCATTGCAAAGATTTTCTCCCATTCTGTGGGTTGTCTTTTCGTTTTGTTTGGGGTTTCCTTTGCTGTGCAGAAACTTTTAAGTTTGATTAGGTGCCATTTGTTTATTTTTGTTTTTATTGTCAATACTCTAAGAGGTGGATCTGAGAAGATGTTGCTGTGGTTTATGTCAGAGAGTGTTTAGCCTATGTTTTCCTCTAGGAGTTTTACAGTGTCTGGTCTTATATCTAGGTCTTTAATCCATTTGGAGTTTATTTTTGTGTATGGTGTTCGGAACTGTTCTAATTTCCTTCTTTTCCATGTGGCTGTCCAGTTTTCCCAGCACAACTTATTGAACAAGCTGTCCTTTCTCCATTGTTTATTCTTGCCTCCTTTGTCATAGATGAGTTGGCTGTAGGTGCGTGTGTTGAATTCTGGGCTTTCTATCCTGTTCCACTGATCTATATTTCTGTCTTTGTGCCAGTACCATATGGCTTTGATGATTGTTGCTTTGTAGTAGCGTCTGAAGTCAGGGAGCCTGATTCCTCCAGCTCCATTTTTCTTTTTCAGGATATCTTTGGCTATTCTGGGTCTTTTGTGCTTCCAAACAAACTTTAAAATATTTTGTTTGAGTTCTGTGAAAAATGTCCTTGGTAATTTGATAGGGATTGCATTGAATCTGTAGATTGCCTTAGGTAGTATATTTCTTTTGATAATATTAACTCTTCCAATCCACGAGCATGGTATATCTTTCCATCTGTTTGTGTCATCTTGGATTTCTTTCATCAGTGGCTTATAGTTTTCAGAGTACAGGTCTTTTTCTTTTTAGGTAGGTTTACTCCTAGGTATTTTATTCTTTTGGATGAGATGGTAAATGGGATTGCTTCTCTAATTTCTTTTTCTGCTCTTTCATTGTTAGTGTATAGAAATGCCATTGATTTCTGTGTATTAATTTTGTATCCTGAGACTTTGCCAAATTTGTGGATGAGCCCTAACAGTTTTCTAGTAGAGTCTTTAGGATTCTCTAGGGATAGTATCATGTCATCTGCAAATAGTGATAGTTTTACTTCTTCCTTTCCAATCTGGATTCCTTTTATTTCTTTTACTTCTCTGATTGCTACAGCTAGGACTTCCAGAACTATGTTGAAGAGTAGTGGCGAGAGCGGGCATCCTTGTCTTCTTCCTGACCTCAGTGGGAATTCTTTCAGCTTTTCACCATTGAGAATGATGTTCACTGTGGGTTTGTCATATATGGCCTTTATCATGTTGAGGTAGGTTCCCTCTATGCCGACTTTCTGAAGGGTTTTTATCAGAAATGGGTGTTGGATTTTGTCAAAGGCTTTTTCCATGTCTATTGAGAGGATCATATGGTTTTTATTCTTCAGTTTGTTAATGTGGTGTATCACACTGATGGATTTGTGGATATTGAAGAACCCTTGCATCCCTGGGATAAGTCCCAATTGATCATGATGTACAATCCTTTTAATGTATTCTTGGATGCAGGTTGCTAGTATTTTGTAGAGGATTTTTGCTTTGGCCTGTAGTTTTCTTTTTTTGTGGTATGTTTGTCTGGTTTTGGTATCTGGGTGATGGTGGCCTCATAGAATGAGTTTTGGAGTATCCCTTCCTCTGCAATTTTTTGAAATAGTTTCAGAATGATAGGTGTTAGCTCTTCTCTAAATGTTTGACGGAATCCGCCTGTGAAGCCATTTGGTCCTGGACTTTTGTTGGTTGGAAGTTTTTTAATGACAGTTTCAATTTCAGTTCTTGTGATTGGTCCGTTCATCTTTTCTATTTCATGATGGTTTAGTCTTGGAAGATTGTACTTTTCTAAGAATTTGTCCATTTCTTCTAGGTTTTCCGTTTTACTGGCATATAGTTGTATATACTAGTCTCTTATGATCCTCTGTATTTCTGTGATGTCCACTGTTACTTCTCCTTTTTCATTTCTAATTTTATTGATTTGAGTCCTGTCTCTTTTTTGCTTGATATGTCTGATTAGGGATTTATCGATTTTGTTGATCTTTTCAAACAACCAGCTTTTTGCTTCATTGATCTTTTCTATGGTTTTCTTTGTTTCTATTTCATTGATTTCTGCTCTGATCTTTATGATTTATTTCCTTCGGCCAACATTAGGTCTTGTCTGTTCTTCCCTCTCGAGCTGCTTTAGATGTAAAGTTAGCTTGTTTATTTGAGCTTTTTCTTGTTTCCTGAGGTGGGCTTGTATTGCTATAAACTTTCCTCTTAGAATGGCTTTTGCTGCATCCCATAGGTTTTGGAGTGTCGTATCTTTGTTGTCATTTGCTTCTAGGTATTTTTAAATTTCCTCTTTGATTTCTTCAGTGATCCATTGGTTGTTTAGTAGCATGTTGTTGAGTCTCCACGTGTTTGTGTTTTTTGCAGCTTTTTTCTTGTTGTTGATTTCCAGTCGTATAGTGTTGTGGTCGGAAAAGATGCTTGATATGATTTCAATTTTCTTAAAGTTACTGAGGTTGGATTTGTAGCCCAGGATGTGATCAATTTTAGAGAATGTTCCATGTGCACTTGAGAAAAATGTGTATTCTGTTGCTTTTGGATGGAATGACCTATAAATATCTATTAAGTCCATCTGGTTTAATGCTTCATTCAGGGCCTGTGTTTCCTTATTGATTTTCTGTCTGGTTGATCTGTCCATCTGTCTGTTGATCTGTAAGTGGGATGTTAAAGTCCCTCACTATTATTGTGTTATCATTGATTTGTCCTTTTAAGGTTGTTAGCAGTTGCTTTATATATTGTGGTGAAACTATGTTGGGTGCGTAGATATTTAAAATTGTTATATCTTCTTCTTGGATTGATCCTTTGATCATTATGTAATGACCTTCACTGTCCCTTAAAATGTTCTCCATTTTAAAGTCTATTTTGTCTGATGTGAGTATTGCTACTCCAGCTTTCTTTTGATTCCTGTTCGCATCGAGTATTTTCTTCCATCCTCTCACTTTCAATTTGTATGTGTCCCTAGAAGTGAAGTGGGTCTCTTGAAGACAGTATATGTGTGGGTTTTGTTTTTGTATCCATTCAGCCAGTCCATGTCTTTTGGTCGGGGAGTTTAGTCTATTAACATTTAAGGTAATTATTGATATGTATGTTCTTATTGCCATTTTATTAATTACTTTGGATTCGTTTTTGTTGCTCTTTTTTCTTTCCTTCTTCTCTTGTTCCTTTCTGCCTAGAGAAGTTCTTTTAGTATTTATTTTAAGGCAGGTTTAGTGTTGCTGAATTCTCTCAGCTTTTGCTTATCTGTGAAGGTTTTGATTTCTCCTTCAAATCTGAATGACAGCCTTGCTGGGTAGAGTAATCTTGGTTGGAGGTTTTTTCCATTCATCACATTAAGTATATCATTCCACTCCCTTCTGGACTGCAGAGTTTCTGCTGAAAAATCTTCTGATAACCTTATTGGGGTTCCCTTGTATGTTTTTTGTTTCTTTTCCCTAGCTGCTTTCAAGATTTTCTCTTTGTCCTTAATTTTGGTCAGTTTGATTAATGTGTCTCGGTGTATTCCTCCTTGAGTTTGCTTTATATGGTACTTGTTGTGCTTCCTGGATTTGAGTGAGTGATTCCTTTCCCATGTTAGGGAAATTTTAGGCTATTATCTCTTGGAATATTTTTTCCTATCTCCTTCTCTCTCTCTTCTCCTTCTGGCACCCCTATAATACGGATGTTGGTGCATTTAACGTTGTCCCAGAGTTCTCTGAGACTCTCTTCATTTGCTTTCAATCTTTTTTCTCTTTTCTGTTCCACATCCTTAATTTCCACTATTCTGTCCTCTGCCTCGCTTATTCATTCTTCTGCCTCCTGTATTCTGCTGAATATTTTATTTCAGTTATTGTATTTTGCATCTCTTCTTGTTTAAGTTTTATATCTTGTATCTCTTTGCTCAGTGTTTCCTCTAAGGTATCCATCTTTGCCTCCAGTTTATTTCCAATGTCTTGCATCATCTTCAGCATCAACAGTCTAAATTCTTTTTCCTGGAGGCTGAGAATCTCCTTATTACTTAGCTGATTTTCTGGGGTTTTTCTTTTCTCCCTCATCTGAGTTATACTTCTCTGTCTTTTTGTTTTTGTACGTTTTTGGTGTGGTGACCTCTTGATGTGTCCTCCTCTTTTTCTTCTGGAGTAGGATATCTTTTTTAAGGTTTCTGGTCCATTTGGGTGAAGAATGCTCAGTCTTTAGTTGTGAATTTTGTTGTTTTTAGGAGAGATGTTGAGCTCCAGTCCTTCTATTCCACCATATTAATCCCATCTCTCAAAAATAAAATACCCTTTAAAGTTCACCCCAAAAAATCAAATATCTGGGAATACACCTAACCTAGGAAGTAAGGGACTTACATGCTGAGAACTATAAAATATTAATCAAGGAAATTTAAGTGGATGTAAAGAAATGGAAAGATATTCCATGCTCCTGGGTTGGAAAAAGTAATATTGTAAAAATGGCCATACTACCCAAAGCGATCTACAGATTCAACGCAATCCCTATCAAGTCACCCATGACATTTTTCACAGAACTAGAACAAACAATCCAAATATTTATATGGAGCCACAAAAGATCCTGAATTAACAAAGCAATTCTGGGGAACAAGATCCAAGCGGGAGGCATAACTCTCCCAGACCTCAGGCACTATGACAAGGCCAAAGTCATCAAGACAGTGTGATACTGATACCAAAACAGACAGACAGACAGACCAATGGAACAGAATAGAGAGCCCAGAAATGAACCCTGACACCTATGGTCAATTAATCTGTGACAAAGGAGGGAAGAACAGAAAATGGGAAAAAGACAGTCTTTTCAGCAAGTATTGCTGGGAAACCTGGACAGATGCATGCAAATCCATGAAACCAGAACACACCCTCACACCATGCACAAAACAACAACAAACAAACAAACAAACAAAAAACCCTCAAAATGGCTGAAAGACTTAAATATAAGACAAGACCCCATCAAACTCCTGGAAGAGAACAGAGGCAAAACATTCTCTGACATCAACCTTACAAATGTTTTCTCAGGTCAGTCTCCCTAAGCAATAGAAATAAAAGCAAAAATAAACCAATGGGACCTAATCAAACTGACAAGTTTTGCACAGCAAAGGAAACCAAAAAGACAACTTACAGAATGGGAGAAAATAGCTTCAAATGATGCAATTGACAAGGACTTAATCTCTAGAAGATATAAGCAACTTGTACAACTCAACAGCAAAAAGCCAACAACCCAATGGAAAAATGGGCAAAAGACCTGAATAGACATTTCTCCAAGGAAGATACACAGATGGCCAACAAGCACTTGAAACAATGCTCCACATCCCTGATTATTAGAGACATGCAAATCCAAACTACCATGAGGTACCACCTCACACCAGTCAGAATGGCCATCATTAATAAGTCCACAAATAATAAATGCTGGAGGAGGTGTGGAGAAAAGGGAACCATCCTGCACTGTTGGTGGGAATGTAAGCTGGTACAACCACTATGGAGAACAGTATGGAGGTACCTTAGAAATCTATACATACAACTACCATATGACCCAGAAATCCCATTCTTGGGCATCTATCCAGACAAAACTCTACTTAAAAGAGACACGTGCACCCGCATGTTCATTGCAGCACTATTCACAATAGCCAAGACATGGAATCAACTCAAATGTCCACCGAGAGATGATTGGAGTAATAAGATGTGGTATATAAACACAATGGAATACTATTCAGTCATATAAAAGAACAAAATAATGCTATTTGCAGCAAATGGATGGAACTAGAGACTCTCCTACTGAGTGAAGTAAGTCAGAAAGATAAAGACAAATACCATAGGATATTACTTATATCTGGAATTTAATATATGGCACAAATGAACCTTTCTACAGAGAAGAAAATCATGGACTTGGAGAATAGACTTGTGGTTGCTGAGGGGGAAGGGGAGGGAGTGGGATGGACTTGGAGCTTGGGGTTAATAGATGCAGACTATTGCCTTTGGAATGCATTAGCAATGAGATCCTGCTGTGTAGCACTGGGAACTCTGTCTAGTCACTTATGATGGAACATGTAATGTGAGAAAAATGAATGCATACATGTATGTGTAACTGGATCACCATGCTGTACAGTAGAAAAAAAATAAAAGGTAAAAAAAAAAGATGCTCAACATTGCTAATTATCAGAGAAATGCACATCAAAACTATAATAAGGTATCACTGCACACTAGTCAGAATGGCCATCATCAAAAAGTCTACAAACAATAAATCCTGGAGAGGTAATGAAGAAAAGGAACGCTTCTGTCCTGTTGGGAGGCATGTAAATTGCTGCAGCCCCTATGGAGAGCAGTCTTGAGGTTCTCTAAAAAAATTAAAAATAGAAGAGTTCCTGTTGTGGTGCAGCCGAAACGAATCTGACTAGCAACCATGAGGTTGCGGGTTCAATCCCTGGCCTTGCTGAGTGGGTTAAGGATCCAGCGTTGGTGTGAGCTGTGGTATAGGTCTCAGATGTGGCTTGGATCCAGCATTGCTGTGGCTATGGTGTAGGCCAGCCCCCTAGCCGGGGAACCTCTATATGCCTCAAGTGCAGCCCTAAAAAAAAAGGAAAGAAAAAAGAAAAATAAAACAACTAAAAACAGAGTTGCCATATGATCCAGCAATCCCATATATCCAGAAAAGCTGGAAACTATTTCAAAAAGATAAATGTGCTCCAATGTTCATAGCAGCACTATTTGTAATAGCTAAGACAGGGAAGCAACCTAAATGCCCATCAACAGATGAACAGATAAAGAAGATGTGATTATATATATATATATAATATATATATATAATATATATTATATATATATATAAAGAAGATGTGATATATATATATATATATATAAATGAAATATTACTTGACCATAAATAGAATGAAATAATGCCATTTACAACAACATGGATGACCTGGATTATCATATTAAGTGAAGCAAGCCAAACAGAGAAAGACAAGTATCATATGATATCACATATATGTGGAATCTAAAAAAATGATTCATTTTTTCTCTTTTTTTTTTGTCTTTTTTTGTTGTTGTTGTTATTGCTATTTCTTGGGCCACTCCCGTGGCATATGGAGGTTCCCAGGCTAGGGGTTGAATCGGAGCTGTAGCCACCAGCCTACACCAGAGCCACAGCAACACAAGATCCGAGCCACATCTGCAACCTACACCACAGCTCACGGCAACGCCGGATTGTTAACCCACTGAGCAAGGGCAGGGACCGAACCCGCAACCTCATGGTTCCTAGTCGGATTCGTTAACTACTGCGCCATGACGGGAACTCCTAAAAAAATGATTCAAATGAACTTATTTACAAAACAGAAACAGACTCACAGACATAGAAAATAAACTTATGGTTACCAAAGGGGAAGGGGGGATGGATAAAATAGGATTTTGGATTAACAGATACACACTACAATTTATAAAACAGATTTTATATGTACATTATATATTTGTAATACATAAAACAACAAAGACTTACTGTATAGCACAGGGAATCATATTCAATATCTTATTACAACCTATAATGGAAAAGAATCTGAAAAAGAATACATATACATATATGCAACTGAATCACTTTGCTGTATACCTAAAATACAATATTATAAGTCAACTATACTTAATTAGAAAAAAATAATTATTGTCTCTAAAAACTATTTTCTCTTCTCCCAAATCAGTACTCACTCCTCACTTCCTGCAAATGATTGCTTTATTTGCACACATGCAGCAATTATAGCACTCACTATGCTGCAATATAGTTTTTTTTTATACAAATCTCTTGATGTCACAGGTAGGAAATGACAGCGTTGCCCTGAAATGACAGCATTTTCCTGCAGTAGACAGATGAGACCACCCAATATCTGAGAAAATAGATATCTAGGCTCTTCCATTTTTGTCATCCACCTGGGTACCTAGCCTATCAGGGTTGAGACGTTCTGCAGCAGATCTTGACCTCCTAATTAATACCAGTGACTAGACCTTAATTATTCATCTCAATATGCTCAGAGCCTATTATGCTGCTTTTTACATAGCTGATAATTAGTGCTTTTATTAGTTCATCTCAGCTAATGTTTATTGAGTGTCCACCAGGCACAGTGCTAATTGATAGAAATACACTGGTGAACAAAGTAGATATAGTTTTACCCTACAATTTGGTGGGGCAGAGAAATACTAAACAAATATATAAGTTGGAATAACCACTTCAAAGGAATAGTACGGAGTGCTATGAATGGTATGGAAATATTTGAATAAACGAATGAAAGAAAACATTGTCTATTTCATACTGTGACATCCATTTATTAGAAAGATATACTCAATAGGAAAAGATAGAGAATATTGTGGGCTCTCTCAGGACAGATTAAGAATCCCCCAAAACAATCTAACTCCTGTGTTCAGGCTCCCAAGATGCAGCCTAAGACCTCATTAGTTTTTTGGGGTCCTATCTCATGAGTGACTCATTCTGAATTCATTCACAGGCAACTAAAAACCCTAAGATATTTTTGCTGTTGTTTAACATGCTGCCATAAATCCAAATCTCCTTGTATGCATCCAACTGGTTATTTGGATCTATGTAAGAGGCAACTTTCTGTGTTTGTCCATTAGCTTTCATCTTGCTGGATTTGGTCTATCAATTTGACCTGCCCAAATCCTGTCATGCCCAGTCCTGTTTGTATGTTTCCCTTCACAGCAGTGGGTATGGCTACTGAATGGAATTCCCATATTCAAGTTGCTGAAAGGAGTGAAAATTGAGTAGGGGTGGGGGCGGGTGCCTGGGGGTAGAGATCACCTGTGAAATACAATCAGAAACATAAAAATGTCTGTATCTTTCCATTTGTTTGTTTGTTTGTTTTTATTTTGGTTTTTTTGTGTTTTAAGGCTGCACTTGCGGCATATGGAGGTTCCCAGGCTAGGGGTCGAATCAGAGCTATAACCACTGGCCTATGCCACAGCCACTGCAATACTGGATCCTTAACCCACTAAGTAAGGTCAGGGATTGAACCTGCATCTGCATGGATACTAGTGGGGTTCTTTGACTGCTGAGCCACGATGGGAACTCCAAAAATGTCCATATCTTTGCATTTGTAATTATACTTCTGTGAATCTCTTCTAGCAAAATAATACCAAATAAGGAAAAAAGTTTTATGTAAGAAATTGTTTTTACTCCATCATTTACAGCAGTGAATAGCAGATTGGAAAATTCTAATATCTTATAATGGTCATGATTAAGCTTAGATGAGCGTAACAAGAGAAGGTTTCCTATAAACTAAGAGAGAATTCCTCAGAACATGCTTGCAATAGCATTTTGTTTTTAGAAAAGTGTGTTGAGAACTCATTTAGCTCCTCACATGGCTTAAAACTCCTTAGGTGCTAATAAATATGTATTGTTAATAAGGAGATAATGAAAATAGTTTATAAACAGGTGATTAAGAATATGGAATAATTAATTATTGAAAGATACTTGTTTGTGTGGTATTGATAAGGAATCTTCTCAGGCAAACAGCTTTTAAAATGAGGCTTTTTTCCTTGGATTGGCAGACTATTTCCTAAATTAGCTGATGCACATAGGCCTTAAATTAAAAATAAAATAAAGCAGCTGGAGTTCCCTGGTGGCCTAGTGGTTAATGATCTGGTGTTGTCACTGCTGTGGCTCGGGTCACTGCTGTTGTGCCAGTTCGATCCCTGGCCCTGGAACTTCTGCATGTGACGGGCCCAGCCATGCATATACAAAATAAATAAATAAAATAAAACAGTGGTATTATAAATTAGCAGCTTGAATTTTGGTACAAATACTGTGCTTAAAATTCTGCCAAATTTGAGTGCCTACTGCATGAAGGGTGCCGTTCGAGGTGCTGGGATATAGCAGCAAACAAGACAGGCACAGATCCCTGCCTCCTAGAACTTACTGTTTAGTAGAAGTGAAAGATAACACTCAAGTCAGCAAGTGAACCAGACAGCACGTCAGGTGGCAATAAAGGCAACAGATAAATATTAAGTGGTGGCGAGGGATACAGCTTAGGGGGACTGAAGTTTCAAACAGGGCAATGGGGCAGCACCCCCACCCCATTCCCCCAGGAAAGGGATGTCTGAGCAGAGACCTGGAGGAGGAGGGAGAAAGAGCCAGTTAGTTGGCTGGGCCATGAGCATTCCAGGGAGCGACTAGCAAGAGAATTTTAAAGGATTGGTGGATTACTTTTGTACAGGCAGTCCAGCCGCTACATTCCTTGTCACTTTCAATTAACCATGAGTACACCCAGCTAGCTCATCAAAGAGACTCCCGTGTCTCTCCCTTCTGGAGGCCAGGGACAGACACCCTAGTCTGTGCCAAAGCTGCCACGCTGGACCATGCAGCTGGAAGCAGAGGAGGGAGCCCCACCTCCTCCTCTTTGGGCCTCTGGCTGGGCTGGTGAAAGCTGTAACCCTTGCCTCCCTGTTCCTAGCTGCCCCATTCCCTCCCTGCTGAGTCTAAAGGGGCATTAAAGTTTGCTCTCGTTTCTTTTGTACCTGGTGAGTCTGTGCTGTCTGTGTAAGGGCTCTCTCATTTAGAAGCAAAATCACCCACTCTCAGAGTCACTTTTAGAACTAAGCATGTAATCTTTCCCCACATTTAAAGGGTATTAGAGTTCTGTTGTTGGTGTTAAGTCATCAAAGCTGTCATATTTGGAGTGAGGGTGAGAACAAAGAAGTATATCTAAATATTTGTTAATTGCTATGTATATATTTTAAAATTTACATTGGCATTTGCAGCTTCTGATCATCTGCTCATGTTCCAAGTGATGACTTGCTGACTTTTTGCCACATCTGTTGATCTAAGGCACAGTTACAAGGAGGATGCTGTGAGCTCCATGAGGGCAGAACTATGTCTGTTTTTCTCCCCTTTGTATCCCCAGTGCCTGGCACATGGGAGACACTTACTATATACTGATGAATAAATGAGTGACTCCACAGATGACAGATATGGTACAGAGAGGAATGACTTTTATGCTAGAGTGGAAGAGGGGAAGCACAGAGACCACAGTGTCTGAAGCAGAAGAGGTAACTTCTGAGATACTGAGTATACAAGTAAAGAGTTTAATTAATGCACAAGGGCAGGGCAGGGCTGGGGAGATGAGTGTGAGAAAATCACCAGCACAGGGTCCCTTCTCCCTCCACCTTCCACCCACCTCCTATGCCACAGATGTTTAATTACTTTGGTCAATTTACTTAAACCCTTGGAGACTCTGTTTCATCATCTGGAAAATGGGAATAACCATCCTGCCTTCACAGTGTTGTTATGAGAATTAATTAGGACAAGGAATATAAAGCTCTTGGCATAGAGACTATTACCATAAAAAAGTCATAATAGATTCTCACTTTTTCACTTAACACATACATATTGAGAGACAGTGTACGTGGTTGGGAGCAGGGATCTGGAGTCAGACTGCCTGGGTTTGAATCCCAGCTTTATCACTTAGAGCTGAAAGACCTTTAGAGTTAATGAATTGCTCTGTGCCATTTCCTCATCTGGGAAAAACAGAACAATAACACTTATCTTCTGGTGCTGCTCTGAGGGTTAAATGAGTGAATAAATGTAAACCACTGAAAACTGTATCTGGCACACAAGAATTATTATCAATGCTAGGCATGTTTCATGTGTGTTTCCCACTTTGATCCCTCTAGGGCTCAAACAGCAGATATGTTGATATAGGATGGAGGAATTCACTTTGGATGGGCTGGATCCATTTCTCATTTCAACAGTGGTTCTCAAACTCAGTTACATTGGATTCACTCTGAGAGCTTGCTCAAACACAGACCTGATTCAGTAGGTCTGGGTGGAGCTTGAGATTTTTTTTTAATTTTTAAAAATTACAGTTGATGTACAATATTCTGTCAATTTCTGCAGTACAGCAAAGTGACCCAGTCTCAAATATATATACTCTTTTTCTCACATTATCCTTCATCATGTTCTATTCAAAGTGACTAGATATAGTTCCCTGTGCTATACAGCAATGAGATTCTGTACCTCTAACAAGTTCTCAGGTAGTGCTAATGCTTCTGGTCCAAGGACCACGCTCTGAGAACCTCTGTGGTAGAACAAGAAAGGATGTCAGAAACTCCAAGAGAAGGAGAGAAGGAGGATGTATAAAGAGATATGGGTTTGGGGAAAGAAATAAAAGGCATCCAAATAGGAAGAGAGAGGTAAAACTGTCACTGTATGCAGATGACATGATACTATACATAGAAAACCCTAAGGACTCAACCCCAAAACTACTTGAACTGAACAACAAATTCAGCAAAGTAGCAGAATAAAATATTAGCATTCAGAAATCAGTTGCATTTCTGTATACTAACGATGAAATACTAGAAAAGGAATACAAAAATACAATACCTTTTAAAGTTCACCCCAAAAAATCAAATATCTGGGAATACACCTAACCTAGGAAGTAAGGGACTTACATGCTGAGAACTATAAAATATTAATCAAGGAAATTTAAGTGGATGTAAAGAAATGGAAAGATATTCCATGCTCCTGGGTTGGAAAAAGTAATATTGTAAAAATGGCCATACTACCCAAAGCGATCTACAGATTCAACGCAATCCCTATCAAGTCACCCATGACATTTTTCACAGAACTAGAACAAACAATCCAAATATTTATATGGAGCCACAAAAGATCCTGAGTTAACAAAGCAATTCTGGGGAACAAGATCCAAGCGGAGGCATAACTCTCCCAGACCTCAGGCACTATGACAAGGCCAAAGTCATCAAGACAGCGTGGTACTGGTACCAAAACAGACAGACAGACCAATGGAACAGAATAGAGAGCCCAGAAATGAACCCTGACACCTATGGTTAAGAACAGAAAATGGGAAAAAGACAGTCTTTTCAGCAAGTATTGCTGGGAAACCTGGATAGATACATGCAAATCCATGAAACCAGAACACACCCTCACATCATACACACACACACACACAAAAAAACAAAAAACCCTCAAAATGGCTGAAAGACTTAAATATAAGACAAGACCCCATCAAACTCCTGGAAGAGAACAGAGGCAAAACATTCTCTGACATCAACCTTACAAATGTTTTCTCAGGTCAGTCTCCCTAAGCAATAGAAATAAAAGCAAAAATAAACCAATGGGACTTAATCAAACTGACAAGCTTTTGCACAGCAAAGGAAACCAAAAAGAAACCAAAAAAACAATTTACAGAATAAATAGTTTCAAATGATGCAACTGACAAGGACTTAATCTCTAGAAGATATAAGCAACTTGTACAACTCAACAGCAAAAAGCCAACAACCCAATGGAAAAATGGGCAAAAGACCTGAATAGACATTTCTCCAAGGAAGATACACAGATGGCCAACAAGCACTTGAAACAATGCTCCACATCCCTGATTATTAGAGACATGCAAATCCAAACTACCATGAGGTACCACCTCACACCAGTCAGAATGGCCATCATTAATAAGTCCACAAATAATAAATGCTGGAGGAGGTGTGGAGAAAAAGGAACCATCCTGCACTGTTGGTGGGAATGTAAGCTGGTACAACCACTATGGAGAACAGTATGGAGGTACCTTAGAAATCTATACATACAACTACCATATGACCCAGAAATCCCATTCTTGGACATATATCTGGACAAAACTTTCCTTAAAAAAGACACATGCCCCCACATGTTCATTGCAGCACTATTCTCAATAGCCAAGACATGGAATCAACCCAAAAGTCCATCAACAGATGATTGGATTAGGAAGATGTGGTATATAAACATAATGGAATACTACTCAGTCATAAAAAGAACAAAATGATGCTATTTGCAGCAAATGGATGGAACTAGAGGCTCTCCTACTGAGTGAAGTAAGTCAGAAAGATAAAGACAAATACCATAGGATATCACTTATATCTGGAATCTAATATATGGTACAAATGAACCTTTCTACAGAGAAGAAAATCATGGACTTGGAGAATAGACTTGTGGTTGCTGAGGGGGAAGGGGAGGGAGTAGAATGGACTTGGAGCTTAGGGTTAATAGATGCAAACTATTGCCTTCAGAATGAATTAGTGATGAGATCCTGCACTTGGAACTATGTCTAGTCACTTATGATGGAGCATGATAATGTGACAAAATAGAATGTATACATGTATGTGTAACTGAGTCACCATGCTGTACAGTAGAAAAAAAATTGTTTTGGGGAAATAACAATTAAAAAAAAGAGAGAGAGAGATAGGGGTTTGGGAAAAATCTCAAATAGGCCTGATTTATAGAAAAAATAATTTGTTCATTTATCCATTCAACAAATATTTATTCACTGCCCACTGTGAGTAGAGCCCTGTATTTCCCAATTGCTTGCAAAGACCAAGATTTAGCCAAGCAGAAACAACAGCGAGTTGGACAGGATTATCAAGTTATTGAATTAAAATAACTCATGCATCGTGTGTGTGTGTGTGTGTGTGTGTGTGTGTGTGTATCAGAATACACCTAATATAAAATTTACCATTTTAACCATTTTTAAGTATACAGCTCATGGCATTAAGTATACTCATGTGTTGTGCAAGCATTACCACCATTTATCTCTAGAACTTTTTTCATCTTCCCAAACTGAATCTCCACACCTGTTCATCATTAATTTCCAGTTTCCCCCTCCTCCACATCCCCAGGCAACCACCATTCTTTCTGTTTCTGTGAATTTGACTCCTCTATGTAGCTCATATAATTGGCAACAGACAATATTTGTCATTTTTAGGCTGCTTATTTCATTTCATTTAGTATAATGTCTTCAAGGGTCATCCATGTTAGAGGATATGTCAGAGTTTCCTTCCTTTTCAAGGGTGAATAATATTCCACTCTGTATATGCCACATTTTTTTTTAATCCATTCATTCATCCACGGACATGTGGGTTGTTTTTGCTTTTTGGCTATTGTGAATCATGCGACCATGAACATGAGTGTACACATGTCTGTTCAAGTCCCCACTTTCTACTTGTTGGGGTACATACTTCTAAGCATCATTTTAAAGCAGATAAATTTTGTTTGGGTGAATATGAAGATTACACCCCCCCCCCAATCCCCCACATTTTCCCCTCTTAGAACTTTTCCCTTCCTGACACTCAGGTAGCTAGATCTCTCAGCTGCCCCCATGTGATAAATCATTCACACCTTCCAGTAAATTAGCACAACGAGAACAAGGGGAATATATTTTAGCACTTTGTGGACTGAATGCATGCATGGATCTTCCTTTCCCTTTAATGACATCCTTGCTGATGCACTGTCCAAACACACCCATGCCAGGAGTTTGTTCAGTACTATAAGGAAGCCATTTAGTTGTTGGACTCAGACACCTAATAGAAAAGCCTGGCCTTACCACTTACTAGCCCTTTAGGCAAGTTGATCTAATCTCTCCAGTTTCCATTTTCCTGATCTATAAAATAGCAATAATAGTTCCTGTCTACTTGGTTGTTTTGAGAATTAAAGTAAGATGAAGTCAACTAATTAAATTAAGATATGATCAACCAAGATAAGCTTAAGCACTTAACCAAGTGCCTGGCATATTATAAGTACCCAACAAATACCTAAGGCATCCTTAATGTTATTGGGTAACTCCTTCAGATACATGCCAAGAAAGTTCCTACCATGTAGGTCCATAGAAGGACATTATAATGAGCATGGAATTAACAGTCTCACTAGACCAGAAACCCAGAAACCTAAACACTAGACAATTTTTTTTTAATTACAGGATTCAGGAAGTTCCCTTGTGATACAGTAGGTTAAAGATCTGACATTGCCACAGCTGTAGTGCAGGCTACAACTGTGGCACGGGTTTGAACCCTGGCTTGGGAACTTTCACATGCCATGGGTGTGGCAAACAAAAAAAAAATCACAGGATTCAAAATTACAACCTGGCCACAAAGGGTTAAAAGATGTCTTTGGAGGGGGAAGTTATTTTGGGGACATGGTCCTCTGTGGAACCCACAAATGGTACCAGAGTCCCCAGCAGCAGCTATGGGTATAAGTATTCTTAAGATTTTTTTTCTTGAGTTTGCAAATGCCAGACCAAAATGGATTCCAGAACAATGGAAACTGGAAATGAGAAATGGTTCCAGGAAATTTGGCCAGGCCTCCTCCTAGGATCGCCCCAGTCCTTCTGGGACATGTTCTGACAACTCGCTGGCTGCTTTCTAAAGCTCTGAGAGGGGGTGATATTCCCGCCACTGCCTTTGGAAGAATATTCCCCTGTGAAATATGACTCACTGTCAGGGCCCTTGCCTTTGAGATTCCCTTTCTTCTCCTGACCCACTTTCGTCTTGCTGTGCCCTTTTGTCCAAAGTCAAACGAAGCACCCCTGGAGGAGGCGGCTCTGCGCAGACTGACATTTAAAGACCATTACCACCTCTTAAACTCAGCCCTGTTCATTTAGCCAAGCAAAGCATGTTTAATTCTTTTAATCGTCCCTCATAAATCAATCTCTTCATTCCTTTAATAGTCCTTCTCCTGTGCTTTGAACTCCCTGCAGTCTGGCCATCCTGAGCTCTTGTTCCATTTACACTTGAGAATTGCCAGTCAATCATGAAACGGCTGCATAGGAAAAACAGCCAGGCCTCGCCAGTGTTCTGGGAGCTCTCACCATGCTGGACAATCTGCTGCCCAAAGGCTCCATAAGCCCCAGAAGAGCCCTGCCTGGTGCTCAACCCAAAAGGCTTGAAGGTAGACTTGAGCCATTTGCTGCCTGCTCCGTTATGGGTCTTTCTATGGCTCTGGCTCCCTGGCCAATGATCAAGGGCATTGCATGAGGTGCCATCTCAGACAACTGCCCCCTTCCTTTCCCTCAGCCTCCTCAGTACCCCCGCCCACTTTTCACTTGGGCTTCTACCTGCAAGGCGACAAGGGTCACTGGATAAACCGAGAAGGGGTCTTACCTGGAAGGTCCCAGCATGGTCTTCCTCTTTATCACCCTCTCTATTCTCTTTGAGGGCAATTAATGTGAATCCTCTGAAGTAGGAGGGAGGGGCTGCTGATAGTGTCACTGCAGAGAAAAAAGAAAGCAGATGATAAGCATGAGAATCAGCTGGCTTCCATTTGTTCTCCAACATCCCAGACCTGTGGGTTGCAAGGGACAGTTGACAGTGGGAAAGGCTCATTCCACTGAGCAGTGAACTTTCACCTTCCCCACCCAGCTCCCTCTCACATTTCAGAACCTGATAAATGCCTTTACTGAGATTTCACTTGGGAAATTTTTTTTTACATATTTTCTAAATTTTAATAGTGGGTTGACTTACAGTGTTGTACCAGTTTCTGCTATGCAGCAAAAAAAAAAAAAAAAATACACACACACAGAGACATATTTCTTTTCTTATATTATCTTCCATCATGGTCTATCCCAAGAGATTGGATATATTTCTTGAATCAAACAAGGCTGAGATGAGCTCTCTCCTGGTAACCACAATCTGATAAAAATAGTCCCTGGTTAGCAACTCCAGTCTTGAGAGTTACCTAATGTTACCCTTTCATGGATTGGCCCAAGAGAAATCCAGCTGCTCTCAGCACAAACTCCAGTAGGATGCCCTTTGTGGCAGAGACTGCTGTGTGTTTTGCAAAACACATTTCCGATTTCTTGTGGATACACAGCTAGATCACATTCCCATCATCCCTTGTAGTTAGGTCTGTCTGTGCCCCAGTCCTGATGGTAGAAAGGATAGACAGACATGATGCATGCCACTTCCTGCCTGGCCCATCCTAACTTTCTACATGATTCTCCATTCATTCTTCCTCTCCCATCTCTGTTTGCTGAATGCAGGACAACCAGCAAAGGACTCTGATGCCCCAGGAGAAGGATGGTGGAGCCACAAGATGGAAGGAAACTGGGTTTCTGAATAACCACACAATTAATCACTCATGGACCAGAAACATTCATATTATACTTTGCATAAAGTGGAAGTAAACTTATATGGTAGGAGATAGTTTATTACAGCAGTTGGAGTTATGAACCTACATTAAACTCTTCCTTCCTGCATCTACCTAGAGAACAAGATATTCATTGAAATTAAGCTCAAGGATCTTAGCAGTGATGTTCACCCTTCCCACTGTAGCTCCAGTCTCCTGAGATGGAAGCCCTTTATTGCAGTTTTTGCACCGGATTGCAATTTTCTTTTTAGCAGCCTTCTCCCAGGAACTCTGAGTTAATGCTAGAGAGGAACTGGGTTTTAATCCTCTCTGTATCCCTATCACCTAGCACAGAGTCTGGCATCTAAAGAGACAGACACTCAATTCAAGTTTCTTGAAATTGATGTAAATTGAGGTTTAAATTACCTTACTGCCTACATGAAAGTGCTAAGATTCTTTAAACATAAAATTAGAGACTATTAGAGCTATCTTGAGAATCTTCCACTCCAAACTTCCAATTGCACAGATAGGAAGCAAAGACCCAGAAATGTCAACAGACACCCTCGCAGTAGTAAGACCACCCAGAGGCAGCCTGAGGGTCTGGCTCCCTCCCCAGTTTAAGTCCCCACCCATTGTTACACATGTTGAGTATATATAGCAACACCCATAATGTGCGTATTCCATAAGGATTGACTATGTTTTCAAAATTTAAGAATCAGTTCATCGAACCTATAATATTTATGGGATTCTGATAAGCAACCCCCTGTTGGGGAGAGGCATTTAGTCTTCTAGTTTCAGTCCAGAAAATGAAACATCTCAAAAACCCAAAAACTATAAACACTAGGGCAATGCAGCCATGGTCCCTGAGCCATCAACACTATATCTCAGAGAAAGAATTGGAGACACAAAGATTGCATATCTCATGCTGTGATTGGTCAGTTCATCCCAACAAAAGTAAAGGTACATTCTGATTGGCTACTGACATCTATAAAAGGTCAGATCGAAAGTAAGGAAGAATGAATGAGAGAAAAGCACAGTGAAGTAAAGAAGAGCAGGAGATGTGGGGTGCTTGGCAATGAAACAAAGAAAATGATGGTTATGATGTCAGGGGGGAAAACTGGGGTCTCTGAGGGTCAGAGAGAGAGCCCCGCCTCAGTCTGAGGTTATCTAGGGTGGGGTTGGATAGGGTGGACCTTCAGGCCCATTCTACACAAAACTGGAGGAAGGGGAGCAGAGGAAACAGAGCAGACTGTAAAGGTTCCCTGCCCAGATCATGGCAAATTCCTTTTCACCATTGTAACACCCTGGTTCTGATGTGCCTTTGCTTTTATCAGCCAACACTTGTCGCTCGTTCCTGGAGGACTGGCCTCAGGTCACTAGAGTCTGCCCTAATATGAAAGGCCCAGCTCCCTTGCATCTGATGAGGACAATTCTGAGAGGTAACTGACACCTTTAAATGGCCCTGCAGGGTCAGAGCCAACCTGGGGTCATGGCCTGGCAAGGCTTCAAGGCTTCTTCCTCCCGTCTCCCTTCCCTACTCCCTTATTGGCTTCCCTGGGAGGACTTCCTCAACAAGTCACTCACACGTAAATCTTCACCTGGGGGTTTGTTATAGGTTAAATTGTGTCCTTCCCAAACATATGTTAAAGTACCAACTCCAGGTTCCTGGGAAATGTGAGCTTATTTGGAAATGGGGTCTTTGCAGATGTAATTAGTTAAGATGAGATCCTACCAGATTAGGGTGACCCTACATCTAACATGGCCCACGTCCTTAGAAGAAGAGACACACATGAAAGAAGGCCAGGAGATGACAGAGGCAGAGATTGGAGTGAGGCATCTACAAACGAACAAATGGTGAGGATTGTCACCAGAGGCTAGGAGAGGCATGGAAGAAGCGGCCTCAGAACCTCCAAAAGGAACCAATGCTGATGACACCTTGATTTCCGGCTTTTAGCCTCTAGAACTGTGAGCAAATACATTTCTGTTGTTTTAAGCCGCTAGTTTCTGGTACTATACACAGGAGGCCTAGAAAATGAATAATATCTGCTTCTGGGGAAGCCAACCTAAGACAGACAGTCAATCTCTGCAGGCTAGTCCCTGGCTTCAGGCCACAACTCAAACTCCACACACTGTGCCTCTCTGGAGAGGCTCACCAAACACATTTCCATTCTCTGCTATGCTATGTTTCAGTCCAGGGACTCACTCCCCAGCAGTTTCCTGAAAAGCCATATCATTTCACCCTACAGTATTTTTTTTTTTTCCCATTTGTTATTCATATGCCTGGAATGTTCCAGTGCCTTCATTCCAGGCAAACTTCTCTAGAAATCAGCTAAATTTTCACCTTTTCTGTGATGTTTCCTCTGACTTTCCCATCAAGACCCAGGCTCTTTTTTTCCCTTGGATCTTGTTAAGACTAAAAGTACCTAGGCAGGAGTCCCCATCATGGCTCAGAGGTTAACAAGCCTGACTAGCATCCATGAGGATGCAGATTTGATCCCTGGCCTCACTCAATGGGTTAAGGACTGGGTGTTGCCATGGGCTGTGATGAAAAGGTTGCAGACATGGCTTAGATCCCACATGGCTGTGGCTGTGGCCTAGGCTGGTGGCTACAGCTCTAATTCAGCCCCTAGCCTGGGAACCTCCATATGCCACAGGGGCGGCCCTAAAAAGACAAAAACAAAAAATAAAAAACAAAACTAGGCAATGGGCCTAATACCAGCATGTACCTCAAAGTATCACTGTAAAGCATAAATAACACACTGAAGTTCTTAAAATTGTGGCAGATTAACAAGCACTTAATAAACCTTAGTTCTTATTATTATCAATGATGAGATGATCACATCAAGTTACATTTTACGTGTATTTGTTTACATATTTATAAGTCCTTCAAAGGCAAGAACCACATCTTAGCTCAGCACAGTGATTAGCACAGAGCTGATGTGTAATTATATTTATTAAATCAAGTTTATGGGCTGGTAGACTCAGTGTTATAAATATGTCAATTCTTCTCAAATGGATTTACAGATTTAGTGCAACCTAAATTAAAATTGCAGCATGATTTCTGTGATGGTGACAGGTCGATTCTAAAATTTACGTGAAAATACAAAGGGCCAAGAATATCTAAGGCAATCTTGAAACAGAAGGGCACAGTTGGACGGCTTATTCTACTAGATATCGAGGCTTAGTGCACCTACAGAAGTTAAGCCAGTGTACAATAGCAAGGAAAGAAAAATATGCCAACTCAACAGTTTGAGGTCCAGATAAAACTCCACAAATATATGTAAACTTGATTTATGATTAAGGATGCACTGCATAACAGTGAGGGAAAGAAGGCATTTTCAGTGACAACTAGAATGATCTTGGAGTAGGAAAGAGTTTTTAAACAGGATGTTAGCAAAAAAAACCCAAAAAAATAAAAAACAAAAAAAAACCCTGACAATAAAGATGTATAAATGCAATTATATCAAAATTTTGCTTATCAAAAGACACTATTTTAAAAAAGCAAGCCACGGTGTGGAAGGAGGTATATGTAATCCATTTAACCAGAAATTGACTTTTATCCAAATATATAAAGAACTCTAACATCAATCAGAAAAAGACAGCCCAAAGGAAAAAAAAAAAAAGGAAAATCCCATGAACGAATACTTCACAAAGGAAGGTGGCCAAATGACCAATGAACACACAAAAAGGCACTTAGCCACACTAGCCAATGGGGAAATAAAAATGAAACCCAAAGTAAAATACTACTGCATTGTCTAATGTTAAAAGGATTCACATTATCAAATGTTGTTAACTGGAATGAATGCTCACACACTATTGATGAAGTGAAAATGAGCAATTTTCCTGGGAAACTCTTCAGTAGCATTTGTTGAAGCTGAGTATATATACCTATCTTCTATGATCCAGTACTGCCAGCCCTAAATCAACAGAAATGCAGACATATGTGAACCAAACCACACCTATAAGATGCTCATAGTAACACTATTTCTAATAGCACCCAGTTGGAAGCACTCCAATGACCATCAGCAGGAATGGTTACATAAATTGTAGTCATTGAATTGAATGCTTTAGAGTAATGAAAATGAACAAATTACAGTTAATTTCAACAACACGGATACATCTCACAAACATAATCTTGAGTAAAATAGACAGACCCAAAAGAATACAAAAAGAATGATGACATTTATACGAAGCTCCAAACCAGGCAGAGTAATCTATGATTCTGGAGGTAGGGTCAGCACCTACAAGTGTGGGAAAGGGAGGCAGCATTGATTTGGAGGGACAGGAGGGGCTTCTGGAGTGCCGGTCGTGTTCTTCTATTTTCTGATCTGGGTGCCAGCTGTGTGAACGTATTCAACAAGCAACATTGGCCAAGACACATGATTCATGACTTTGTTGTATGTCAGTTTTTTTTTTTTCTCTTTTTAGGGCCACACCCACAGCATATGGAAGTTCCCAGGCTAGGGGTCAAATTAGAGCTGTAGCTGCCAGATTACACCACAGCCACACCAACACCAGATCCAAGCAGTGTCTGCGACCTACACCACAGCTCACAGCAATGCTGGATCCTTAACCCACTGAGTGAGGCCAGGGAGCAAACCTGAGTCCTCATGGATGCTAGTCAGATTTGTTTCCTCTGAGCCATGATGGGAACTCCTGTTGGTTTTCTTTTGTTAAAAATATTATTAAACAATGTTTCTCAATGATAGATACCCATCTTTTCTGTATAACTGTGCAGTGCACTTAAAGGACTAACCATAAACTCAGCTTCCCAGAATGATGCATTCCTGGAGCTTCCAGAAAACTATAGGTTTTCCTCTACCTTATTGGATACAACACAGAATATGGAGCCCCAAGAGGCTGAACTTGAGTGGTGTTTCGCTCCATAATAACCAGTGATGATGATTATGTTACACAGTATAGGAGTTTCCGTCATGGCACAGTGGAAACGAATCCGATTAGGAACCATGAGGTTGCAGGTTCGATCCCTGGCCTCACTCAGTGGGTTAAGGATCTGGCGCTGTGGTGTAGGTTGCAGATGTGGTTCAGATCCTGCGTTGCTGTGGCTGTGGCCAGCAGCTGTAGTTTCTGATTCAATCCCTAGCCTGGGAACCTCTATATGCTCTGGGTGCAGCCCTAAGAAGCAAAAAAAAAAAAAAACAAAAATTATGTTACACAGTGTAAATTGAAGCAAGAGAGGAGACCCTATCCCTTCAGAGAACCCCATTATATGACTCTCTCTTGAAAGGAACAAATGTGCAGCATGTTCTGAGTCCCAGTAATGACTGAAGATGACTGCTTGGCAATAAATAATAGAATCTTCTCTCTAATGACTCCTCCCCAGTACCTCCCAAGAGAGGCCATTAAGAGACCCAAGAAGTTCAAGAAAAAAGCTATGAAGGATTAAAATAAAGTTTAAAAAAGGTCCATTTGGAGCCATCCTGTGAGCATATACAGGGAACTGGTTAAAAGCAAAGATTTCAGATTAGACTCCCAGAGCTAGCGCTTATCAAATACTTGACCTCTGGCAAGTTTTTTCACCTGTTTCCTCATTTTGAAAATGAGGTTAATGATATTAGCTTTCTTGTAGGAATGTAGGGATGACTAACTAAACATTTATCATAGGTCCTGTCCTAGGTAAAGGATTCAAAATTGTCAAGGGTGATGATGGTGGTGCTGGTGCTGATGATGTTGGAGATGAAGGAGATGAAGATCAAAAGGATCAGAAGGACGATGGTGATGATGGAATGAAAGGCGCAAATGAACCTTTCCACGAGAGGCTTCATGAAAAGAAACCCATGAACTTGGAGAAGAGACTTGTAGTTGCCAAGGGGAGGGGGGAGGGAGTGAGATGGACTGGGAGTCTGAAGTTAATAGATGCAAAGAAAAAAAAAAAAGCTGGTCCTTGGGGACAATGATTGAAGCTCCAGAGGAAAACCCTGGTAGGGGCCAATGTAGGAACACTGACAGGACTGCAGTAGAGATGATTGTCTTAGGGAATGATCATCCCAGGGCCAGGCTATAGGGACATTTGAGTGAGTCCTTATAAGGCACTGAGTCTTCCTGCAGCTCATCACACCCAAGACAGTGAGTCTCAAGAGTCTTCTCAGCCCCTCCCAGCTCCCCACCATAAAACCTTTCAACACGCCTTTCTTTTTCTTGAATACCTCTCACCCAATCTTAATGAAATATTTATCTGTGAATTATTTGCTAAATGCCAGTTTCCCCTAATAACTTATAAGCTCTGTGAGGGAAGAGACCAAAGTCTGTCTTGCATTACACCTCTGAAAATGCAGAGGGAAAAAACTCAACCTCTCCTTTCTAGGAGCACACAACCTAATAGCCAGAAGAGGACACACTCAGCAGATACTTTTTATAATATTTGATGGGTGTTATGAATGAAGTGCTCTGGGATCTCAGAGGAGGGAACATCAGAGTCTACCAGACATGTTAGAGGAGACTTTGAGGGTGAGGTGGCATTTGAGCTGGAAGTTGAATGAGGTATAGGAGTTTGTCCAGTGGATAAGAGGAACAACAGCATCTCAAGTAGAGGGAAAGACATGGTGGGCCAGTCTTGGCCTTGGAAACCAGAGGTGATTCTGTATTTCCTAAGTCGCAAGCTGGGAGGGAGGATGTTATAGGAGGCTAGGGGAGGAAGATGAGAAGAGGGGAGGTAGCTGAAAATCTTCAGAGCCTTGGTAGGAAGTGTGGACACCACCCTGGAGGTGATGAGGAGGCACTGAAGGACTTGAGTTAGGGAACGTCATCTTCATGTTTACGTTTTAGGAAGATTAGGCTGGAAGCTGTGTGATTGCTGAATTATAGCTTTTCCCTAAGAACAAGCTCAGTGGCAAGGACCTCTCTGGCCTGGCTTGTTTGAGGACTGGTGTTTTGCACTGGGTCCTGACTTCAAGCTTCTATGTAAGGTGAGGTTCTCCCTTCCTTTTTGTAGAAAACTCTGGTCCCATGTCATTCCCAAAAAACTTTCTGGGCCATTCAAATGTTGGTTTATCAACCATCTAGCCTAAACTCCAATATATCTGTCATGTCTATTGCATTAACTTATCTTGTCTGGTGCCATCACCCTCCTCACTCAGTCTCTGGGTTTCAGATCCCTCCAGCCCCAACCTTAATGAGAAGGTCCTAAACAGGATTCCAGTTCCATTGCAAGGCCAGCCCCTGCCATCCTCATGCTATGTGTTACTGAGATGTCCCAGTCTTGACACCCCACACATTGACCACGATGAACTTGAGTTTCTGCTTTAACTTGTAACATGGGATTGGTTATAAGGACAGCTAGAGCATTGCATAAGTAACCTCCAACTCCACACAACTTTTGAGCTCTGGGCAGCTGCAACTCACATACTTCACATAGAAATTGGCAATTCAGCCCACCCAGCCAGGAGTAGGCAGGAGAAGATGCTGGTGATAGGTTGGCAGGTAGGAAGGTAGGGCTAAAAGTCCAGGGGTAACAGACAGTTTCCTCTGTTTACTATGTGTTACCTTGGATTAATTATTTAACTTTTCATCACCTCAGTTGACAATCTCCTATAAGATGGCAGGAATAGTACTTATGTTGTTATTATGACAAATAATGAATTAACATTTGCCACAGTTAAGTATATATACATTTTTGCTAAATTTAATAAAATATATTTAAAAATAAATGCATCTCCTCTCTAAAATAAGGATCATCATTATCAGTTTATGTGGACTAAAGGAGATAAGGTAGATGGAGTACATAGCAGCCCCTCAATAGAAGTTCATTCTTTCCCTCATATGCTCTCTCATTGTGGAATAGCTGGGAGTCAGGTGGATGGGTCCTGTGCTGGCCAATATGTGGATGGGAAGAAGAGTGGATGGGAAGGATGCTTCTGAGAAATTGGAGATACATACACCAGCCAAGAGAATGTAGCTGGGGATATGGATGAGGGCAGGGAGTTCTAAGGGACATATGCTGTCCAGGACCCCCACACCTTCCCTTACTCTGACCATGTGATCTTTGGTGCTGCCAATCACAGTCCCCCCTCTCCCTCCTGAAATATCAAGTCATAGCCATGACTATGACCCAGATGCATTCTACCTCCATATCACACCCCATTTCCCTGGGTATGTGACCTAAGCTGGGCCGATCAGATTCCTTCCCTGGATTTTCTGGTTGGGAACTAAAGGGAAAAAAAGTCTTTTTAGTTACAGAACTGAAACCCTTTTCACTGAAGATTGGTGACAGCTATCTTCTCTGATGTTGGGAGAAAGTTTATCTGCAGTTTGAAAAAATATGCCAACACACAGAAACAGCCAAGAGATTAAGGATGGAAGAAGAGAGAGAAGGTGGAAGAGGGAGATGGAAAAGGATGGAGAGGAAAAGAGAAGGGAGAGGGAGAGAGGAAATGAAAAAAGGAGAGAGAGAAAGCAAAAGAGAGAGAAGGAGGGAGGGGAGGAGGGAGGGAGGGAGAGGGAGAGAGAGGGGGAGAGAGAGAGAGAAAGGGAGAATTTGTTCAAGTCCCTAGATCCATTTATACCTGAAGCCAGAACCACCCCTGGACTTTCCAAATATGGGTCTCAATAATTTTATTTTTTGCTTTAGTTAAACTTTGTTCCTGTCACTTGTAGTGGAAAGACTCCTGACTAAATTTGGAACAAAGGAAGAAAATAATTCTGCCTAGAATATAAGATTCATTAACAGGCTAAAGAAACAGTATTCATGACTAAAGTGAGGTGGCTGACCAGGAGGGTAGCAGTTAGTATTTAACTGTCATTGAGGTAGCAGAAAATCAGTTGACCTCAAAACTATTTTAATTAGATGTCAGCTTTAGAGAAAGATTCTAAGGGATGTCAGAAGGCTCGCTCCTAAGCCCTGACCTGCTTAACATTCTTATCAAATTCTTAGATAAAGACTTTCAAGACTTGCTTGTCAAAACTGTGGTTCATCCAAACTTAGCTTATGTGGGTAAGTCCCTCAGTGACAGAATCCAGATTCATAAATGGTTGACAGCTACCAGGATGGACCTAAACATGTTGGATTAAGTCTAATGGGGAATCATGTCAAGTCTTAGGTTCCAGGACCAGTTTTACTAGCACAGGGAAAGCAGGGCAGCAAGCTATTCCAACAAATCACAGGAATTTTTTTGCTGGCTGCAAGCTCAGTGTGATTCCAGAGTACAACGCAGCTGCCAAAATAGTGAACACAAGACCTGGCAAGGTTAACACAAACACAGTGGCCAGAACAAGGGAGGTAATCATTCCACCATGTTCCATCCTGATCAGAGCACATCTGGAGTCCTCTGTGCAAGGGAGGAAGGAATAGTGCCCATAAAGAATGGCACGGAGTTCCCTTCATGACTCAGCGGTTAACAAACCCAACAAAGAGCCATGAGGATGTGGGTTTGATCCCTGGCCTCGCTCAGTGGGTTAAGGATCCAGCACTGCCGTGAGCTGTGGTGTAGATCACAGCCGCAGCCCAGATCCTACACTCCTCTTGCTGTGCCTGTGGCTTAGGCCAGGGGCTGTAGCTCTGATTCGACCCCTAGACTGGGAACTTCCATATGCCACAGGTGTGGCCCTAACAAGCAAAGCAAAGCAAAGCAAAAAAAAAAAAAAAAAAAAAAAAGAATGGTAGAAGACATGGAGCATTTTAACCAGAAGAGAAGTTACAATAACTACTTCTCCACAAACACCTCAAGGGCTGAATATGGCCAAGGGAAGACCTTATTTTTCTTGACTCCAAAGGACAGAACCATGACAGAGAGTAGAAGTTACACAGGAGGCAGTCATTGGCAGCAGAGACACACAACGAGGTCCGCTCTAGCTCAGGCTCTACTGATCTACATGCTGTCACCTAGAAGCTCACAGGTCTTCTCTCCCCCCACCACTCCACAGCCAAGATGGGGGAATGTCACCATTGTGCCAGCTTTGAGGATGTTCCACTGGCCACTGTGTTGACAGCAACGGGATAGGGCAGTGCTGTGACCAGGTGCTAAAGTACGTGAGACTAGGAGGCTGGGAGTGGGACTGGGAGAAATGGGGACAGGGAAGCACAGTTGGGAAAGTGACCATCTTTTGGTCACCATCTGTTTGTGTCTTACCATCTTGCTTTAAAATAAAAAAGAAAGGAAGGGAGGGAGGGAAAAAGAAAAAGAAAGGAAGGAAGGAAGGAAGGAAGGAAGGAAGGAAGGAAAGAAAGAAAGGAAAGAAGGAAGGAAGGAAGGAAAGAAAGGAAAGAAAGAAAAGAAAGAGAGAAAAGAAAGAAAAGAAAAGACAGACAGAAAGAAAGGAAGAAAGAAAGAATAAGATTCCTGGAATCCAAATATCTAAATCCGCCCCTTTGTTGGGGTGGGACCACTTAAGATACACACACATAACATATATACACATATATGTCTATATCTATGTACATATCTATATATATACACACATATACAAATATATCTATGTATATACAATATCTATCTATACACACACATACAGATATATCTGTATATACATGTCTATATATATATATATACACACACATATCTATCTATCTATATACACACACACATTTTTTTAAAACTTTCCAAATGATTCTGAAGCATAGCTAGGTTCAGAAACCATATAAATGACTCCACAAAGTGCTGATTCCAGGGAAAGTCACTTTAACAATAATAGGTGTCTAGGTTTGATGGATCAACAATCCCCTCTGCCTTGTTCTCCATGTAATCAGAGTCAGTGTCTGAAGCTGGCGGCTCCTTCCCTTTGCTCTCTTGACTGCTGTCCTTTTGCTTCTCACCTCTGAACCATCAACGATCCTAGTTTCCCACCATGCATATGACTGCCCATCTTTTCCTCCTCAACAGCCTTCACCCTGCACCCAGACCATCTGCCGGCCCTCAGCCTCCAGCCAGTGCCCCCAGGGCACACTGAGCATCCTTTCTCTCTGCTGCCACCGCCTGGAGATCCTTGCCATCTGTCCCCATCCCTTGGCCTCACCTCTCTCTGGCAGAGGGGAAAATGCTTTCCTTTCCTTCCATCCAATCCAGCTCTCTTAGAGAGAGATCTCATACCTCTCTTAGAGGGGTTCTTGGGGTTTAAATGATACATTCATTTTTCAACAAATAATGTGGCTCCTATGGCTTCATGCTCTTCTGGGTGCTGGAGATCTAACAGCAAACAAGAAAGCCAACGTCCTTGC
This sequence comes from Phacochoerus africanus, assembly GCF_016906955.1. NCBI lineage: Eukaryota > Metazoa > Chordata > Mammalia > Artiodactyla > Suidae > Phacochoerus > Phacochoerus africanus. Next base: position 46,755,565 of record NC_062547.1, read on the forward strand.
TCTCATAAAGCTTGTACTCTAGCTAGAGCGGGCAGATGATAAACAAGGTCATTTTAGAGAGTAGTGCCGGGCCACGAAGAAAACAAAACCAGGCCAAAGTAATGGGAAACATAACTCAGAGGTCAGAAAAGCCTCTTTCAAGAGATAACATCTGAGCTGAGACTCAAAAGACAAAGAATGAGCCATGAAAAGATCTGGGGGGACAAGTATTCCAGACATGGAGAAGGGCACATGCAAAGGCCCTGGGGTGGGAATGAGCTTGCTGTGTTTGCAAAATTCAAAGGGCAGGGTTGCTGCTATGAGGGGACAGAGGAGAAAGAAAAGGAGGAAAGAAAATGAAGAAGCAGGAGGGGAAAAGGAGGAAAGAGGAAGCAAAGGAGCATCAGAAGAGCTTCCTGTAGCATCTAGAATCCCCGTTCAGTTCTTCCCACCTGATTCTGAGTCTGCCCACCTCCCCACACTCCCGTCTTCCCCAACACTGGTCTGTGCCCCGAACCCCGCCCTGCGCCCCTCACCCAGTCCATGAGACATATTTGCAAATAACTGAACTGCAACTGTAGACAGGATTCAAGTTATTTCTCTTGGGTCTCCAGAACCTCCGCAAATCCGTGGATGTACATAGGCACCTACTTAGAGTTTCCCTGAACTTTTCATGGCTTTTTGAATATTCTGTGACAGTTGGAAGCCTTGTCTACGTAGAGCTTACAAAGGACTTCTTGTGGTATTACCTAACTTCTTACTCTTCTTAGCCTAGCCTCAACTCCAGCCCAGCTAAAACACCTGGTAAAAATGGGAAATTTTGTATCACAAAGAGCTGGCCAGCCACGTGGAAAGCATTATGTGATGTAATGAGCTCCCTGACACTGTAGGTGCTCCAGAGAGGTGCCTCTGATGAGAATCAGACACAACTGCACACTGTCCGAGAAAAAAAAAAGAGAGAGAGAGAGAGGAAATAATAGCTGAGATGGTTTGGGGAACTTGCCACTGTATTTACTGTACACATGTGCGTGAGTGAGCATGCAGAGGGACTCTCAGCTCCCTCAGTCCATCATAGAGTATTTTTGTACCTGTCACATCAGCATTTACAGACAAGCAAACCCACGGTTTTATGCAGTATTCAATGGAAGAGACCTTGGCCTCTTCCAATGCTGGAGGGGAAAGTAGAAATGCTGGACTGGCTGAGAAATGTCAGTGTGTTTCATTTCCCCCTTAGCAAAAGTATCTGCAGGGGCACATAAATAAGGCTAGATGGCATCTAGTATCCATGTGATAGTTTATGTACAATTGCAAAGGATTTTTAAGGAATAATTGTGACTTACATGATTTTTACTTTCCATAGTGCCTCTTGAATCTAACCTTCAAGAAAGATAGGACTCCTCTCTTGAAAAAGAACACACACACACACACACACACACACAACTGAATCACTTTGCTGTACAACTGAAACTAACACAACCATAGCTGTCAATCAACTATACTTCAAATTAAAAATTTAATCTTGACAAATTTAGTAAGTTCCATAGCAAATTAAGAGCACTTATTTTTATTTTATTTTATTTTTGCTTTTCAGGGCCACAACTGCAGCATATGGATGTTCCCAGGCTAGGGGTCGAATTGGAGCTACAGCTGCCTGCCTACACCACAGCCACAGCAATGTGGGATCTGAGCCACGTCTGCGACCTACACCACAGCTCACAGCAATGCTGGATCCTTAACCCACTGAGCGAGGCCAGGGATCGAACTGGCAACCTCATGGTTCCTAGTCAGATTTGTTTCCGCTGCACCAAGACAGGAACTCCAAGTGCACTTATTTTTAAATTAATCTTCATAAAACAATGCATGATCAATGGGAGCTGACTTAGGGGAACTTCTCTATCCACAAAAAAAAATGAGAATGCTTCTCTTCATTAAAACTTTAAAAATCTAAGCAAAAAAGAGAGAAAGAGAGAGAGATAGGACTCCTCTGTACCCAAATTCTTTCTGTTTCATTCTAAATGTATACCCCTGTGAGCTTTTTTTTTTCTTTTCTCTTAAATTCTTTCTTCTCCTTCCCCTCCTACTCCTCCTCTTTCTCCCTCTCTTGAACTTTCTTGTTTTATTCATTTCTTCCTTCATCCCTTTCTGTGCTGCTTCCTCCTTTTCTGAAATTTTATTTATTTATTTTATTTTTAGGGCCGCACCCATGGCATACAAGGTCCCCAGGCTAGGGGCTGAATCAAAGCTACAGCTGCCAACCTATACCACAGCCACAGCAACATGGGATCCAAGTCGCATCTGCGATCTACACCACAGCTCATGACAACACTAGATCCTTAACCCACTGAGCGAGGCCAGGGATTGAGCCTGCAACCTCATGGTTGCTAATAAGATTAATTTACCCTGTACCACAACGGGAACTCCAAGTTTATTCTGTTCTCATATTGACTATTCAACAACCAGTGTGCATCTTATATTTACAGCACATCTCAATTTGGATCAGGCACATTGCAGGTACTGTGACTTGTGGTTACCTTTGGACAGCAGAGTGCTAGAGGATGGCAGAGCAGCAAGACAGAAGGAACCTGGGTTCCTGATTGACCTTGAGGAGGTCATTCCTCCCCTTTACGTCTTGTTTAAAACCCTGTATCTGGGGTCTCTTTGCAACATGAGCTTAGTTTGTATCCAGACTAATATAAAATGGTAAGCATTTTTTCACTCCACAGAAATTGATATTGACCTACATTTGACATCTTGTATAACAAGCAAATGGCATGTTTATAAACATATCAGCAATTACAGCCTGTTGTTCCAGTTGAGTCAACCAGATGGAAGGGAACAACTTAACTGTGTATGTGGAAGTACTCAAATTTTAAACCTTGAAAAATTCCAATTGGTATGCTTTCATTTTTATATGTTCTGATTTTTTGTGTTTTGTGAAACTCAAAGCAACAAACCATCCCCACAAGCATTAAGCATTTAGATATATATGTGTATTTTAATTTGTATTATTAAGTCAACTTAAATACTTATTAAGAGTGAGCAAAAGCTTAAAAATTAAAGTTACATAATGAAAAAGAGGGGAACGGAGCAAGAAAAGAGGACAGGTGGGAGGAGTTGCTTATAACTAATTATAATATCATCAGTAGTACTTAATTAAAAAAAAAAAACCTACTAGATAAGAAATAGGTCATTTAAAAGACCTTATCCTGGAGTCCCCATCATGGCTCAGTGGTTAACGAATCCAACTGGGAATCATGAGGTTAAGGGTTCAATCCGTGGCCTTGCTCAGTGGCTTGGGGATCTGGCATTGCCGTGAGCTGTAGTGCAGGTTGCAGACATGGCTCGGATCCTGTGTTGCTGTGGCTCTGGCTTAGGCCAGCGGCTACAGCTCCAATTAGACCCCTAGCCTGGGAACCTCCATATGCCACAGGAGCGGCCCAAGAAAAGGCAAAAAGACAAAAAAAAATTAAAAATAAAAGACCTTATCCAGCTTAAATTTTTCAGATTCTACATACATAATTTTGAAACATACAATTTTACAGGTATAGTCATATAATATATGCATGCAAAAATAAAATAACGGTCAAATTAGTTTTTTCTTTTTCTTTCCAATTTGTTTCTGTCTCCCTACAAACAAAAGGAATTGGCTAAGGATAGGCCAGGTTTTTTTCTGTTTCTAAATTAATCCTCTAGTTTATGGGGAAATGCAATCCTGAAGCCTCTAAAAAGAAAAAAAAAAAGGAAAAGGAAATAAGGACCCATCGCTACACACTTGTGACCCAAGATACTGTCAGTTATTATCTTTATTTGCTGTTGCTGTTTCCTTCAACAAAGACTCACCATCCAGAAGGCTGAGGGTGGCTGGGTGAATGCATTTGACTAATTCATTTTACTGTATTAGTATAGAAGACCAGTTAAGAGCACAGATTTGGGAGTTAGACATCCCTTTGTATTTGGACTCCACTGATTATTAGCTGTGTGACCATAGGTAAGTTTCTAAACCTCTCTGAGATTTAGTGTCCTGATCTGTAAAATAAAAATAATAAACTGCCCAATGTACTGAAAGGAATAAGTGAGATGAGTAGGAAGTACTTAACACAATGTCTCATCCAGTGCTAGCTGCCAAATATTTTCCTATTTCCAAAATAATGATCGCATAACACACACACACACACACACACACACATCCTACTGTATGAGTTTCTTTTGACATGGATTATTTCTAATTCTCACAGCTACACTGGGGGTGGTGGGAGAAGCCATCTCATTGGAGAAACTATGGCTCAGAGAGGTAAAGTGGTCTGCCTGAGGTCACACAGCCTGAGGTCACACAGTGAATGTGTGACCGAACCGGAGTGGAAACAGACCTAGCCAACATCAAAGCCTGTGTTCTTTCTACCAGGCGGAAGTGGGACACTCTGGGACACACATTCATTCCTATGGCAGTGTGTGCCCCAGAGTGAGACAAAGAAAGAGAAGGCAAAGCAGCTTTGGAGGTCTCCGAACCTCCCAGTTTAGAATAAATCCCTCAATTATGCTTGAAGTTGGACAGGCTTTTGAAATCTCGGCTGGACATTCTTTCCCCATCAAGTTCCTTGAAATTTCCCTTTAAAGAGCATCTAGGAAAAGCCACTCTCATTAGCCAGGGTCCGGCTTTATTTTCCTAATAAACAGAACTTTGGACAGACAAAAGAGCCTCTTTTATTTTCAATCAATTCCTGAACATTTCAGCTGATTTTCTTCTATTTGGCTTGAAATCGTGATCTGGGAATGGCCGGTCTTGCAAATTGTCCTCCTGTAAGGGAAGCCCCTTGAGGATCCTCAACTTGTTATTTTTAATCACCGTAATCTCCTTTTCAAAGGAGGCCACGGCCAGAAACAGAGCAGGCCTTTCAGAGCTTTCTAAAGCACAATTATTGCAAAGGGAGGGGTGTTGGGGGAAAGCAGGAGGGAGAGGAGAGAGATGCGGTGGGAGAGAGAAGGCGGTCAATATAGGACTAACAACTTGGAAAAAAGGCTGAATCATCATCTCAATTGGATCCTGGCTGTTGAGAAGAAATCCCATGTTTCGAATATTTTTAAAATAGTGACCATTTTATTCCAGTCTAGAATACCTAAAGGAGAAGCCAGGGTCGGGGAGAGGTGGAGGGGGGAGGCCTGGGGCATGGAGACCAGAAGCTATTTGGGGATGAACTGGAATACGGAGGACAAAGGTCTGAGGCAGGAAAACAAGGCACTGATTCCAAGGATTGTGAGGGGCCCTAATTCAGGAAAAAATAAAAAAGCAAATGAACACTAGGGGAATGTTAATTTCCATGGCCCCAAGTCAATACCCGGGAGCGGAATACATTAGATTTACTCCTAACATAACTATTCTAAGAAAGTTATACTTAGAAAACAGAAAAATGTCACAAACTAGGCCAGGGCCCTTTTCTTCCTAACTTTGAGTGGCGGAATCAGGTTTGCTAATCACAGAGTGTTTACTCAGAGGGCCTCAGCATGGTTCCTGCAAGTTTTTCTTTCGAGATCTCTTAGCCACCAGAAAAGGAGATGGTCGACCACCACCAGCCTGAGTTGATTGTCACAGTCCCCAAGGCTAATATTTTAGGCTAGAATAACCTGTAGGGTTAAAGTCTGGTGCTCCCCTCCCTACAGTTTCTACTTGCTGGCCATGGACACTTAGTCAGGGAACCTCTCTGCCCAAGGGAATCCTACATGCATCTCTCTCTCTCTCTCCATGCTGGGACCACTTGCTGCTGATGCTCAGCTAAACTGGGAGGACTCATGTGGAAAGAGAGACCCAGTAAGACTCTTGGCCTGATCCCCAAACTAGCCTGAATTACCCAAAAAAAGAAATCCTCCTGGTCTTAAACAAGAAATAGTCTTAGGCAAGTCTATGGAGAAATCATTCATTCATTCAGTTTTTTCATGAGGACTCAGATAAGTGGTATTCTCTGATACACCGGCTTGAAGGGGTGCTGAGAAAACGTACTTTTAAAAAAAACCATTTCTTTTGGCATGCCTGTGGCATGGGGAAGTTCCAGAGCCAGGGATCAAACCTGCGCCACAACAGTGACAATGCCAAATATTTCATTGGCTGAGCCACCAGGAAACTCCAAGAAAACCTACTTTTAAACACACACACACACACACACACACACACACACACACACACACCAGAAACAAGACAAATTGGACCAGGCACATCCCTCCATTACAAAACCATTAGGGCCTCAGAGCCAACTCCAATGAACATGTATTGATTGGGGACCCGAGGTAGCTCACACACGCTCATCTTTATACACTCATCTTTATACACTCATTTACTTCTTACTACTGGCCAAAGTGGCTGGAAAAACCACTGTTTTCGATAGCTGGCAAACAGGTTCAGAGAAATGAAAGGACTTGCACAAGGTCACATAGCTACTAAACCCCGTCTGCCTGACTCCAGAGCCACCTCTTTCCTTGCCACGTGGAACTGGGGAAGTTTTCCCAGAACCCAGGTCCTCGGTTGGGGGAGGACTGAAGAGGCCATTGGGGTTACGCCCACTTCCAGGGGACTAGCTACTTCCCAGCTGTGGCCACAAGTAGATTCAGCTGGCCAGACAGACCAGCCAACCTGCGGCCTCTCCCCAGGGCCGGTGTTCTCCGCCCCCGCCCCCCGACCCGTCCCTTTGAGTACCAGCCCCACCGGGAGTACGCCGGGTCAGAGGGACTGCGCGTCCGTTTGAGCGCGTCCGCATGTGGACAGCGCCGGGAAGCCGGCTCTGGGTGGCTCCAGAGGGCGAACGTCGGGGACAAGAAGCCCAGGAAAACCCAAGAAGCATTCTGCCAATGTGGCCCGGGCTCCCGCTGACACTGCCCCAAACTTTTACCAGTGTGGCTTCCACCGCTTCCTCCCGCAATGCTCTAGGGACAGGGAAAGCGGGGATGGAAGGGCGGCGGATACCGGTCCATTTGTCCCACCAAGTACCCCAAAGCCTCTCTCTTCTCTGCTTGGCCCCAGAATTGATTTATGAAGGGGCTGGAGTGAGGGGACGCACGCCCTGTCACTCCCCGCCTGTGGGACCCCAGTGGGGCCAGGCAGGATTCCTTCCCCGCCGTGTTGTCCTGGCTCTCGACTGGAGAACGGTGGCTGCTGCACGGGGAAGAGATGTCTGGGGAGATGACCTGGCTGAAGAGAGAGGCAGTGGGCCGTGGGGATGGTCAGGAGTCTTCAGGTCTGTGCTGGTGGTTGAGCTGCCCCTTCTGCCCAGAGGCACTTACTGGCTTGGCCATACCCTCTCTGCGCTCCCCCAAACCAGCTCTCAGCTGAGGAGCATAGCAACATCCCTGGGGCAAGAGCCTTGAGGTTGAGGGGAACCAAGCCAAGCCAAGCCCCCACCCCCACCCCCACCCCCACCCCGGGGCCTCCGGGGAGCAGGCCTTGGGAATTCAGGCTTCCCTTTCCTTCTTCATCAGGTTCCTCTTCCCTCTCTGAAACTACCCAGGGCTCCCTGTCCACCGAGAGCCTGTCCTTGAAATGCAGGGGCTTCTCTCTCGCCTGGGATCGTCAGAGAATAATTCGGAGTTCTTTCCAGGGACTCCTCCGAAAAGCTTCAGGCTCTTTTCTCCTCCCTGTGCTCTGGGACCAGTTAAGGGAAAAAACCAAGTCCCTTCTCCTGCAGGGATTTGTCCGGGAAAACTGGACTGCCGGTCCCACTGGTGGTCGGGCAGCCAGAGGCTGGTTTCCTCTCCTTAAGGAATGTGAGTGGGAAAAGCCGGAGTCACCACCTTGCCTGGAATCCAACTGAGCGAAGCTAGGGTCCCCTCAACTCCAGATACAAATCTGGAGAAAGGCGAGCCTCCACTGCTCTCCTGGAGCCGACGGGAAGGTATGGGGGAGAAGCCAGGTTCCCTCCCAGCCAGACCGTGGTTCTTCTACAGCCCACGCCCGGGAACCACGCGTCGGAGGTGGGGGCTACCTCTTCTAGCTATGGGGCCCCGCGAGGGCCCTGGATGCTGGATCGGAGCTAAATGGGCTGAAGGCATCCAGGACAGAAGGGCCCTTGCCGGGCTGCGCCCACACCGTGCACCGGGAACCATGCACGCTCCTCCAGCACCGAGCAGTCGGCGCCCTCCGGGGTCCGGGTCCCGCGCCCCCAACGTCACTTACCACGGTAGCTGGTTCCTGGCTTGTAGAAGTCGGGGTCACCCTCCACGCGGAGGCTGAACTCAGTGTAGCCCTCGCGTCGCGTTCCCTGGACGCGCAGGATGCGGCTGCAGTAGCCCTCTGACTTGGGCACTTTGTCCAGCGTCTCGTCGGAGAAGGCCAGCGCCGCGGCCAGGGGCAGCGCCAGGGCCAGCAGCGCTGGACTCCCGCTCAGCTTCACGGACGCCGGGGACAGCCTCATCCTCGCGGGCCCCCAACTTTGTGCCGCGGCCGCCGGCTTTCGCCACGCGACTCCCGCCCGAAGGGGTCCCCGCAGAAGCGAGACCTTGCTGGAGCCCAGGCGGGAAGCGGAGCTCAGAGCCGGCGCTGGCAACTGGGAGACGGTGCCCGCCTCGGCTTGGCAGCTGCTGAGCTGCGCTGCGCTGAGCAGAGCTGAGCAAGCGGAGCAGCGCGAGGAAGGGAGGGCGGCGGTGAAGGAGGAGGAGGGAGGGCTGATTTTGCCCAGATCCCCGAGCGCAGCGCTGTTTTGTTTCCGAGCTGGCGATTAGCGGCGGCGGGGCCGTGTTTATTTTGCGACGCTAGATTCCCAGGGTCTGGCGAGAAAAACCATAGGGTATGGGGACACTGCGGGCTCTGTCTCACCACGGAGGAGGCTGCTGCCCCAACGCCCTGGTCCCCGTGGAGGAGGGTGCTCCAAGAAGGGAAAGACTGAGAACTAACTTTTGTTGCACACCTACTCTGTGCCTGGCAGTACTCTGGGAGGTTTTCTTACATACAGTAACTGCTCACCTTCTCCACTCTCACTGCACATAATAAACGTGACATTACTTTCACTTATGTTATAGATGAGCAAACTGAGGCTTGTGGCCAGTTAAGACAGGGTCAGATACCATGGCTATCTGACTCTACTGCCCTTCTTATTGCTGTTGGAACAGGTCAGGCTGGAGGACAGAAAGAAACAGAATGACTCATATCCGTTGGGCTCAGTAGGCACAGTGCTATAGCTTGTAGTACTTTTGGTGATTATTGAAAAAAATTTTTTTTAAATAAGAAAAAGACATTTTGTTCCAAAAAAAATTTTACTATATAGTATTAATATATTGATGTTAAGGAGTTCCCATCGTGGCTCAGTGGTTAACGGATCCGACTAGGAACTATGAGGTTGTGGGTTCGACCCCTGGCCTTGATCAGTAGGTTAAGGATCCCGCGTTACTGCAAGCTGTGGTGTAGGTAGAAGACGCGGCTCGGATCTGGCATTACTGTGGCTCTGACATAGGCCGGTGGCTATAGCTCCGATTAGACCCCTAGCCTGGGAACCTCTGTGTGCCACAGGAGTGGCCCTAGGAAAGGCAAAAAGGCAAACAAACAAACAAACTATGTATATATGTGTCTGTGTGTTAATTCCTACAGTCATAAAATACAATGTTTATTATTGTTTCATAATGCTTATTATTGCTTTATATTGTTTATGTTTATTATTTTATAAATTTTTAAATGTTTATTATTATTGTTTTATAATGTTTATTATTGTTTTATTGCCCACAAAGACGAAAGTGCCTGAGGCTTATAGGAGTCCTCATAGAACCCTGGAAAGGGGTTTTGAAAGTTTTAAAGAAAAGCCTGTTTCCTTGGCTTAGATTTTGCCCAGTTTCTCAGTCAGTGACAGATGTTTGGAGAGGAGCTGAGAGGGAGGGCCCACTGGTCAGAGCCTCAGGCACCAACCCCAAAGCCAGACAGAAGAGGGCCCAGGAATCTTTCCCAGTATGTCCTTGGGGACAGACCTGAATCAAACACTAGTCCTGTCACTCACCCACTGTGAAATTTATGTGAGTTATTTCACCTCTTCAAGCTTGAGTTTCATGCTCAGAAGGAATATGTGTTGTGCCTGTGGCCTAATACACCCTTCCCCTAGGGGGCACTAGAGTTCAATGAAGTGACCAGTGCGAAACACAGGGCCTGGCCTCTCCAGAGTTCGCCCACTCCCACCCTGGATCTCAATAGGTATGTCTGTACTGGCCCTGGGTACCACAGTAACCAAGACCAAGCCCACCGTGGGGATGCCTTAAGGCCTCTACCTCCCCCTCAAGGTGCACAAGCATCCCAAGTCAGCTTTGGTTATGCAACCCCCTCCTTCCTCTGGGCTGTTGACATACTTCTAGAGCCTGCATTTAAAAAGCAATCCCCTTTGCTTTCCAGGTCAGGTTTTTCTCTTTGACATCACTAACAAACTGCCCAGAGGAGCCTTCTCCATTTGGAGGCTCCATTCTTCCTCATCTGCCCTCAGTCCTTGTGCTGGGACTCCCATTGCCACTATGAATTGGGGACCTTCTCCCAGAGGTCCCCCGAGAGCACCGCTTTGCAGAAGCCAATTATGCTCTTTTCTTTTTTCTTTTTTTTTTTTTTTTTTGTCTTTTGTCGTTTTTGTTGTTGCTATTTCTTGGGCCGCTCCCGCGGCATATGGAGGTTCCCAGGCTAGGGGTCTAATCGGAGCTGTAGCCACCGGCCTACGCCAGAGCCACAGCAACGCGGGATCCGAGCCACGTCTGCAACCTACACCACAGCTCACGGCAACGCTGGATCGTTAACCCACTGAGCAAGGGCAGGGACCGAACCCGCAACCTCATGGTTCCTAGTCGGATTCGTTAACCACTGCGCCACGATGGGAACTCCCAATTATGCTCTTTTCTTGGCTTGCCTTGACCCTCATCAGCACCTGATCCAGCTGACCAGCCTTCCTTTATGGAGGTGACATTCGGATGCACCTCTGGATCCTGAGTAAATTATCTCCAGCATGACTGGACTGGCTCAAGGCTCACATAAACTCCACAGTGCCGAATCCCGTGCATCCAGCAAGCTTTCATGGGGTGTAGATTTGGGGCCAAGTCTGTGCTGAGTAGTGGGGGCCAGAGGAAACTAAAATTCATTCACTCACTCATGTCTAAAGCCCTCATGTGCTCAGCACTGGGACACACAAGTAAATGACTTGCCTTTGTGGACCTTACAATCTGGGGGAGAGGCAAATATTAAATACATTGTTACCTGAGTCTTTTCTAATTATAATGGTGATATATATGCTACAAACTAAAATAAGTGGTTCGCAATCATGTACCTGATCTTATCTCAGAGGGCAGGAAACTAAAGAAGTAGATAAAATGTGGCTCCTGTCTTCACGGAGCTTATTTTACATCCAATAGCTTGATTAGGTGTTCTTGAAAATCTTTTCAGCTAAATCAGCATATTTAAATCTAACATGGAGGTGGGTGGGAATAGAACAGAAAGGGGTGTAATAGTTCATTTTTCATCCATCACTGACGGGAAAGCCACATGAGGTAGGAAGCCCCCTCCCTTCCTTTATTTTCCAGATTAGGAACCTATAAAATTTACCTGTCTGTGTGCTCTGGCGAGTAAGGGAAAAAGAACGAGGATTCAAAACAGGCCTCACTAACACCAAAATTGGGTTCTTCCTACTACACAGTGGTGACCCCATCATCTGAGCTATGGCATCAGGCTCCAAGCAGCCCATGGAGCCACAGTCCCACTGCCAGAGCTAGATTCTCCTTCTCCACATGTCCAGTCCCTCCCCAGGGCACCAGCTTCCAGCTTCCTCGTCAATCTGTCCACTGTCAATCTGTCCACTCTTCCTGTCTCTCTGCCACCACACCAGTCTGAGTTGTCACCATCTCTCAGCCTCCTAATTGGGCCGCCCACATCCACTCTTACTGTCTTCCAATCCATCTTTTGAACTGAAGCCTGAGCGATCCTTTTTTTTAAATGCAGATTTGAACATCAATCCTTTTTCAGTGGCTTTTCCTGGATTTCTGAACAAAGATGGAATCTCTAATGTGGCCTTGGAGGCCCTGTTCAATCTGCCTCTCTAGACCACGGCCCCCCTTCTCTCCAGAGCTCCAGCCATCCTGGCTTTTCGGTTTTATGAACTTTGGCCAGTGCAGTTCTCTCTACCTGGAATCCAGTGCTCTTTCTTCTCTCTCTTACCCAGCACCCTCTCCCAGCCAACTCCTCTGCATCCTCCAAATCTCAGTGCAAAAAAGCCTCCTCAGAGAAATCCTTCCGGATTTCCCGGAATAGATCCTGCTCCTCCGTGTATGCTCTCCTGGAACCTAGCTTTCACTTAATAGTCTCAAGATTCATATCGACTTATTCACTTTTATGTTTGATTTTTACATTTTGTGGTTGTTCAGTATCTGTCTCCATCACTAGATTCCAAGCTTCCTAAGGGCAGAGACTGTCTCTGGGGCCCAACCACTGTATCTGCCATGTACATTGTGGTGCCTGGCTCCATAAATATTTGTTCTGTGAATATTCCCAGGGCCCTCTGATGCAGCCCAAGTCCTTCAAGTGACCTTCAAGGCCCTCCATGATCTGGTCTTAGATCCCAGACTGAGCTCCCAGTGCTACCCAGAGGGGGTCCCTGTGTTCCCCACTTTGAGACTTGAAGAGGCACCTTGTGTACAGTACCATCATCTAGGATGCCCTGCCCATTTAAGTTTTCCTCTCCTCCATGGGACGAGATCTCGCAGTCTCTCCTCTGGGCATCAGTAGAACTTGGGAGAAGAAAGTTTCTTATTTATGACTTGTGTTCAGTGGATTGTCATGAACTTGTCTCTATGTCTCTGTCTCATCTCCTAGCAATGAATCCAGTTTACTTTCTATTTAATTTCCTGTTCAGATGTTTTGTTCTGTTGTAAAATACACTGGACTTCAAGAAATCTCTTTCCAGTTTTTCAGCCTAAGGCAGAGCTGATGTTAGTTGCTAGGGTGTTGCTAGGGAAAGTCATTTAGCCAGGGCAGATAATTAACTTTATCAGTGTGTGTGGGTAGGTCACAGAAGAGAAGAGCTAGGGGCTACACTGCTCCAAGAAAAAAAAAAAAAATTTCTTTGATTGCTAAGAGGTGAGATCAGCCTCTTTTTTTCCCTTTTAAGAGAGACGGGAAAAAGAAGTATCTAGATTATTGTTTTTGTGAGTATGATCATTCAAACAGAAGCATCAGATGCTTGCCTTAAATGCAAATTCCAAAACTCCATCCCAGACTATTGAATTTGCACTTTGAACAAATTCAAACTACAGTTTAGGGACCCTCTATTCCAGAGCTTATCATTCAGACTTGAGGTACAAGACTTCTGTCTGGCTTTCCCACGTTTTGGCTGTGGACCTTAGTGGTTTTAGGAAGTCACAGGACCTGTCTAAAATGCTCACATAGGAGTTCCCGTCGTGGTGCAGTGGTTAACAAATCTGACTAGGAACCATGAGGTTGTGGGTTTGATCCCTGGCCTTGTTCAGTGGGTTAAGGATCCCGAGTTGCCGTGAGCTGTGGTGTAGGTTGAAGAGGCAGCTTGGATCTGGCATTGCTGTGGCTGTGGCCTAGGCCAGCGGCTACAGCTCTGATTCGACCCCTAGCCTGGGAACCTCCATATGCCATGGGAGTGGACCTAGAAAAGATTAAAAAAATAAAAAATAAAATAAAATAAAAATAAAATGCTCACATAGAAAACTGGGAGTAGTAACACCCATCTTGCTTACTTCCTGGGGTTTTGATAGAGAAATAAGTAACTAAGGTAATTTGTAAACTTCAAAGTGATTCATCAAAAAAAAAAAAAAAAAAAGCTAGTGTTGTTACTCTTACATCGCTTACTTAGAACAAGAATCTAGAAATGTTCTCATGTCCTTGTTTCTCTCACTCATACAGTTAGACATTTTCTGGGAAGGGGTTTCTAGAAAAAGAAAGAAGATAGACAATGAAGAAAGCTGAATTGCACAAAACAATCTATTTGTGGTCTGTCATGAAGAAAAGCCTGGAGTTGTCTACCAGGGAGCCAGTAGCTTCTGGGACCAAGTTATGGAAGATGAAGATTAAAAGTACAATTTTTAAAAATTCTGAAAGCAACTGTATATAAAACAGATAGTTAACAAGGACCTATGGAATAGCATAGAGAAATCTATTCAGTATGCTACTAACCCATATGGTAAAAGAATCTGAAAAGGAATAGATATATGTATATTTAACCAATTTACTTTGCTACACACCTGAAACTAACATAAATTTATAAGTCAACTATACTCCAATAAAATTTTTTTAAATTCTAAAAGCAAAAGACATTAATTAGCTGAAGCACATTAATTTGTGTTCTAGGCATTGGCCAAATCACATATATTTACACTACCTTTGGGATTCCGAAGCTGAGCGGGTCCATCCTACAACCCCACCCAAGGTGTGAGTTCCTCCACTCACATGATTTCTCCAGTTCTTTGGTCTCCATTCAGGTTTACCCCTCCCTCTACACTCTGGAGCATCTCTCTATCTATTTTTCACTGCCCTGTCCATCTGCATCCTCGAATAGCCTTCTAAAGTCCCTCTTACTTTAAAGTTCACAGCACCCAATTTATGCTCCTTCATCCTCCCTCATCCTCCCTCCATCATCAATAGCCCCAGACTACTCCCTGAAGCCACAAATAATTCTGCAACTGGCTCATTGGCTTCCTGGCCATCCTAGCTCATGCTATAGTCTTAGGAGATGAGAGTCTGTACTGATACTCAGCCATCTCTTTATCCTCCTCTATTCCCATGAGCTTGGGTCCTTCCATATCAGCAGCCCTCCCCTGCAGAAACACCCTCAGCTTTGAAAATATCCCAACAGCCCTCTCTCACTCCACTTCCAGTCCCACTGCCTCACTCCCTTTTATTGACTTCTCTATGTCACTGAGACTGATAATTGTTTCATCGGTTCTGATTTTTCCTGCCAATCTTGTTGGCAGTTCCTTCCCCACCCAATTTGGACACCATGCTTAACTTTTTTTTTTTTCTGCACCCATGGTGTGTGGAAGTTCCCAGGCCAGGGACCGAACCCACACCACAATTGTGGCAATGACGCATCCTTAACCCCCTGTACCACAGGAGAATTTCCGAAGCTTAACCATTTCAACAACATCCTCACCAACATTCATTAGGTGGCCTCTTTTATTTATCTACCTCCTCTCCAACTAACCTCAACCCTACATCCACTAAGCAGAACAATGGTACCATCTCTGATTTCTGAATTCTGCTGCATGAAACCCAGTGACCTTGCCAGTTACCTTACTACAAACTCATGAATTCTACTCTTAACCATAACTGTTAGTCAGTCTCTTTTCCCATTCTTCAAAATGCCTTCTCTCTTCTTTCCGGTCTGTACCATTTTTTTTTTTTAAGAAAACCTGCTGTATCACTCTTGATATTCTTACTCTTGTGTTGGGAGGTAACCTGGTCTCTTATTTCACCCCTCCCAAAAAAGGACATTAGGTATGAACATCCTCCATTTTCTGTCCCTTCTATCATCAACCCAAACTGGAAAAACCTAAGTTCATGTCGTGCCTCAAAGGAAGAGGGGCTTTGATTCTTCAGTTCTTCCAAGGCTGATCCCTAGCTTGTATTCTTGTTCTCATCCCCTCTTGGTTCTGCTGAACACTGGTCTGATGGGTATCCTATCTATTGCTCGTAGTTCAGTTTCCCTTCCTGTCCATGTCTTCATCCTGCGGACGTGGGTGAATATCCCCCACCCTGGAGTTGGGGCAGGAATGAAGGGCATGGGCATGACACTGACCTTTCACTGCTCTCCTTTCCCTCTCCAGCTGTCCTCCCCCTATGCTTCAGAGCCAGACTTTTGAATGACTTGTTCTCCCTTACTCTCTATGCTTCCCTCAGTTTCCATTCATTTTTCCATGCAGTGAACTTTGGGAATAGCTCATTAGTCTTTATTGACACTGCTCTAACAGAGGTCACCTAAGACCTCCTAATCACCATAGCCATTGTCTGAATTAAAATAGACAAAAGCCATTATTAAGGTCCCTGACATTGCCCCACTGAATGGAAGCTTACCACTGGAAGAAGTTAAAGAGAAGTGCACAGCGGGAGGTCTTCAAAGATGAAGACCTGATCCCAATCTGGAGACCTCTCAGTTTCCCTGCTCTGAGTATATAGATCAGAGAGAGCATCCTTTCTGAATGAGAAATACAGCCTATGCCAGGTGCAGCTGCGGGCAGCTCCCAAAAGCTCTTGCAAACCCAGCATGTCCAGAAAGTAGACACAGCCTACATTTCCCCAGTGGCTCACCTGCTATTAACCTAGCAACCCCAATGAAGCACAACCACCTTTTTGAAGTTCTGGAACGTCTGAGCTTGGACCACATGACAATGGCACACTACTGCCACCTGGTGACAGTAAATGGAACATGCAGCAGTATTCTGTAAGGCACTTCTTGACCCAGGTCCTTGGGCCTATCGTAGACTAGATTGTTTGCTCTTTGAGACACCGAGTTTTCCACTGTGTTTGGAATAATGTGTCTGTATGAACTAGGTATTCAATGAATTTTTGTGAAGTTCAATTCTTTCATTCAATGTTTATTGATTAACAAGGAAAGTGATATAAAAATGACATAATTATGGCCTTCAAAAAGCTGCAGAGACAGATAAAGCAGATATATGTAAGGTTAAAAAAATCAGATATACTAAGTATTAATGAAAGCACAGAGCAAAGGGACCAATTATACTTGAGATGAGGGCTCGGGAAAATGCAGCGTTTGAAAAGGCACTCAACACCTTCTTGAAAGACAGATGAGAACTTGCCAATTGGACAAGGGGAATAAGTAATCTAGTAGAGGGAACATCTAGTACAAAGACAGAGAGGTGTGAAAAGGCAGAATGTGTGCTTGGGGTGACAGAATGACACTTTCAGAGGCACCATACAAAGATGGCTTATCAGTGAGAATCTGGAGGAAGGGACATATGCTAAAAGGCTTTAACCTTGGTCCAGAGGAGGCCATGGGCTAAAGCTAGAGAGGAAGGGATGACATGAGGGATTGTTTAGGAGGTAGGGTGAACAGGGCTCAGTGCATAGTAATGTGCAGGAGGGGAGAAGGGAGTCAAGCATGGCTCTGAGGGCACATGAGCCAAGGGGGTGAGGGGTGTCAGTGGTGTAACTTCCTGTGATAATGAATTCAATAAGAGAAATCATGGGCTGGGGTGAATGGAGGGTGTGAGATGATGTACATTCAACTGTGGACATGTCCTATTGAGAGGTCTTTCAGGAG
The DNA here is from genome assembly GCF_016906955.1 of Phacochoerus africanus. Classification (NCBI taxonomy): domain Eukaryota; kingdom Metazoa; phylum Chordata; class Mammalia; order Artiodactyla; family Suidae; genus Phacochoerus; species Phacochoerus africanus. The sequence goes on from NC_062547.1 coordinate 46,772,778, forward strand.
TTCCTGTTGTGGCTCAGTGAGGCTGGGAAAAGTGGACAGCTAGATAAAAAAGAATGTACATGAAAAAGAATTAGAACACTCTCTAACACCATGCACAAAATTAAACTCAAAATGGATTAAAGACCTAATTATAAGACCAGATACCATAAAATCCTTAGAGAAAAGCACAGAACACTCTCTGACATAAACTGCAGCAATATCTTCTCTGATATACCTTCTAGAGTAAAGAAAATAAAAACAAAAACAAACAAATGGGACCTAATTGAACTTAAAAGTTTTTATACAGCAAAGGAAACCATAAACAAAATGAAAAGATAATCTACAGAATGGGAGAACATATTTGCAAACGAAGCTACTGACAAGGGATTAATCTTCAAAATACAAAAAAACCCTGCAGCTCATTACCCCAAAAACAAACAACCCAATCAAAAAAAAAAAAAAACAAAAAAAACAACAGGCAGGAATTCCCCCCTGTGGCACAATGGGATCAGCAGTGTCTCTGGAGTTCTGGGTCACAGGTTCAATCCCTGGCCTGGTACAGTGGGTTAAGGATCCATCATTGCCACAGCTGTGGCATACATCACAACTGCGTTGCACATCCAGTCCCTGGCCTGGCAACTCCATATGCCACAGAGAGGCCAAAAAGGGGGAAAAAGGGTAGAAAAGCTAAATAGACGTTTCTTTAAAGAAGACATACAGATGACCAAAGCACATGAAAAGATCCTCGACATCGTTAATTATTAGAGAAATACAAATCAAAACTACAATGAGGTACCACCTTACGCCAGCTGGAATGGCCATCATAAAAAGTCTACAAACAATAAATACTGGAGATGGTGTGGAGAAAAAAGAACCCTCTTACACTGTTGGTGGGAAGGTAAAGTGGTGCAACCACTATGGAACACAGCATGGAGATTCCTCAAAAAACTAAAAATAGAACTTCCATATGATCTAGCAATCCCACTCCTGGCCATCTATCCAGAGAAAACCATAATTCAAAAAGATACATGTGGAAGACAGGATCAAGATGGCAGAGGAGTAAGAGGCAGCATCTACATGTACACAATTGGCACAAATGTACACAATTGTACACAAATTGTACACAATTGGCACAAACGCCCACTACTAAACACTAGCAAAAGACCTTAAACCTCCAAAAAGGGCTAGAAACCTTCCACATAACTGTGTAGAACAAAAGGAAAAAAAGAGAGAGAAGAGGGAAAAAAAGGAATCAGGAAGGGACCAGCACCTGAGAGGGAGCTGTGAAAGAGGAAAGGAATCTGGATCCTGAGAGGCCACCTACCTGACAAGATCAGCTGAGGTGGAGAGGGAACCTCAAAGCCTCAGAGAAAGGTGCAATAGCCAGTATGAGGAGGGCAAAGCAGAGAGAGGGGCATCCAAACCAGTGGTACCACCACCCTGAGATGCTAGGGTGTGGGCTGGGCACTGAGACTCAGGGTCTGGAGGTCAGTTCCAGGGAGAAGACTAGGGTTGGCTGTGTAGAGATAGCTTGAGGGGCTAAGAAATGGTGTGCCACATGGGTGTGGGCTGGGCACTGAGACTCAGGGTCTGGAGGTCAGTTCAAGGGAGAGGACTAGGGTTGGCTGTGTAGAGATAGCTTGAGGGGCTAAGAAATGGTGTGGCCACATGGGTGTGGGCTGGGCACTGAGACTCAGGGTCTGGAGGTCAGTTCAAGGGAGAGGACTAGGGTTGGCTGTGTAGAGATAGCTTGAGGGGCTAAGAAATGGTGTGCCACATGGGTGTGGGCTGGGCACTGAGACTCAGGGTCTGGAGGTCAGTTCAAGGGAGAGGACTAGGGTTGGCTGTGTAGAGATAGCTTGAGGGGCTAAGAAATGGTGCACCACAGGCTGGGGAGTGGAGAGCCACAGCCAAGGAAGCACAGGAGGAAGCTTGGGCCTGCAGGAGAAGTAAGGTGCCATTGTTACAGAGGATGAGAGAGAGGAGAGGCAGGAGGGCCATAGGAATATCTTTATCTGGGCATGTGCCGGCTCTCAGGTATGGGGTGCCTCTTGCGGGCAACAAGTGGTAGGGGCAAACTGCCACGGGGATCTCAGACTCCAGAGGTAGGCATGGCCTGTCACCACCAGGGGTTTGTGAAAAGACACCACCTGTGGCCCTAGTCACCTCTGCACTGCAACCAAGAGCCACCCATTGTTGCTCTCGCTCCCCCAGGAATACACACGCTCTGCTGTTGCCATTGCCAAAGACTCTGGGCACTGTCTACAGTAGCCTGAGGGTCAGTGGCACTTCCTCGGGCCCTACAACAAGGAAAATCCTGTGCCACCCTCCTTGTGGGTCCTTGCTACTATCAAGGGCCCTGATTATGGGCCCTGCCCATTGCCTCCATCTCCCTGGAAGCACACACAGGCTACATGGCAGCACACCACCTATCAAGGGAATAACAGCCTGTGCACACTAAGGAAAAAAGACAACAAGAACAAGCATCCAAACCAAAACCAACCCTCACACCAAAAAAAAAAAAAAAAAAAGGTAAGCCATCACATAATACCCAGGAACACTCTTGTATATAAATAGACTACAGACGACACTAGTTGATTTGCCTAAACTCACAGAATAAGAAAAATGTAAGCAAAATGAAGAAGCCCAGGAAACATTCCAAGTTAAAAGAACAGGAGAATTCCCATCAAGGAGCAAACAAGGAAACAGACCTGCAGTCTAACAGATGCTGAGTTCAAAAAGAGAATAGCAAAAATTCTGAAGGAATTAAGAGCAGATGTGAAGGAATAAAGAGTGGATACAAAGGAATTAAGAGATGATATGGGGAGTTCCCATTGTGGCAGAGGGGTAATGAACCTGACTAGTATCCATGAGGATGCGGGTTCAATACCTGGCCTCTCTTAGTGGGTTGAAGATCTGGCATTTCCGTGACCTGTGGTATAGGTCGCAGATGAGGCTCAGATCTGGCATTGCTGTGGCTGTGGCATAAGCTAGGAGCTGCAGTTCCTATTAGACCTCTAGCCTGGGAACTTCCATATGCCATGATGCGGCCCTAAAAAGAAAAAAAAAAAAAGCAGATATGAATAGTAATGCAGAGTATAATTAGAGAGGAACTAGAAAATTAAGTAATCACTTAAAGAAGCCAGTATATACAGATGGCCAGCAAACACATGAAAAAATGCTCAACATCGCTGATTATAAGAGAAATGCAAATCAAAACTACCATGAGATACCACCTCACACCAGTCAGAGTGGCCATGATTAATAAATCCACAAATAACAAGTGCTGGAGGGGCTGTGGAGAAAAGGGAACCCTCCTGCACCGTTGGTGGGAATGTAAACTGGTACAGCCACTATGGAGAACAGTTTGGAGATACCTTAGAAATCTATACATAGAACTTCCATATGACCCTGCAATCCCATTCTTGGGCATATATCCAGACAAAACTCTACTTAAAAGGGACACATGCACCCGCATGTTCATTGCAGCACTATTCACAATAGCCAGGACGTGGAAACAACCCAAATGTCCATCAACGGATGATTGGATTCGGAAGAGGTGGTATATATACACAATGGAATACTACTCAGCCATAAAAAAGAATGACATAATGCCATTTGCAGCAACATGGATGGAACTAGAGAATCTCATCCTGAGTGAAATGAGCCAGAAAGACAAAGACAAATACTATATGATATCACTTATAACTGGAATGTAATATCCAGCACAAATGAACATCTCCTCAGAAAAGAAAATCATGGACTTGGAGAAGAGACTTGTGGCTGCCTGATGGGAGGGGGAGGGAGTGGGAGGGATCGGGAGCTTGGGGTTATCAGATACAACTTAGAATAGATTTACAAGGAGATCCTGCTGAATAGCATTGAGAACTTTGTCTAGATACTCATGTTGCAACAGAAGAAAGGGTGGGGGAAAAAATGTAATTGTAATATATACATGTAAGGATAACTTGATCCCCTTGCTGTACAGTGGGAAAAATTAAAAAATAATAATAATAATAAAATAAAAGTGAATAGAAATTGGCTAGGGAAATGAAGGAGTGGTTCAGGTAGAGAGAAACACATATAAAGGCCCAAGGTGAGCAAGATATGGTGGGTTTGAAGAACTAAGAAAATGGTACAGCTGAGGCACAGTGTGTGATCATGATGGTGGAGATAGGGAGACAGGAGTGGAGGGTAGAAATCAGGCTGGAAAGGTAACAGGAGCCAGATCATCTGTGATAAAGGAAGGTTCAATAAATAGCAAGGTCCTGCTGTATAGCATGGGGAAATATATTCAATATCCTATGATAAACCACAATGGAAAAAATATGGAAAAAAATGTATAACTGAATCACAATGCTGTAGAACAGAAATCAACAAAACACCATAAATCAACTATGCTTCAATAAAAAAAATTTAAAAAAAGGAGCCAGTATATAGACCTAAAATTGGGGGGGGGGGACTTTTTGTAAATGCCAAGAAAATTAGACCTAAGGGGGGGGACTATTTGTAAAAGCCAAGAAAATTAGAAAATTCATTTGCAAAGACACAAGCTAAGTTAAAGGCATTGAAGAGCAGAATGAGTAATGCAGAGGAATGAATAAGTGACTTGGAAGGTAAAATAATGGAAATCACCCAATCAGAATAGCAGACAGAAAACCAAATGAAAAAACATGAAAGCAGTATAAGATCTATGGGATAATATAAAGCGGGCCAATCTACACATAATAGGGATTCCAGAAGGAGAAGAAAAGAAAAGGCAATTGAAAATATATTTGAGGACATTATGGCTAAAAACCTTCCAAATCTAAAGGAAACAGATATCAAGATATGCGAAGCACAGAGGGCTCTGAACAAGTTGAACCCAAACAGACCCACACCAAGACATGCTGTAATAAAAATGGTAAAAGTTAAAGATAAGGCGAGGATTCTAAAGGCAGCAAGAGAAAAACAAAGAGTTAATTATAAGGGACTGTCAGCTCATTTCTCTACAGAAACACTACTGAAAAGAGCAGCAAGATATATCCAAAGTTCTAAAAGGGAAGAATTTACAGCACAGCAAATACTCTACCCAGTAAGAATATCGTTTAAAATAGAAGGAGAAATAAAGAATTTCTACAACAACAACAACAAAAGAACTAAAAGAATATAGCAATACTAAACCCATTTTAAAAGAAATACTGAAAGGTCTCCTCTAAACAGGAAAGAACTAAGAAGATAGAGGATGGAGGAAATCACAATTGGAAAGTAATCACTTAAAGAAGCCAGTATATAGACCTAAAAGTGGGGGGGGGAACTATTCATAAAAGCCATTATAAACACAAGCAACAGCAGAAGGATAAATATGAAGATGTAAAAAAAGGACATCAAAATCATAAAATGTGGGGAAGGAAAGTAAGGAAATCTAGAACTTTTTTTTAAAAAAAATGCTTTTGAGTCTATATGACTGTCAGAAAAAAACAAGCAGATATAGGAAGGGGTTAATGTACTTAAAAAACAGGGCAACCTCAAATCAAAATCAAACAACACATTCACAAACTAAAAAGAAGAGGACACAAGTGTAAAATAAAGGGAAATCATCCAACCAAAAAAAAAAAAAAGAGAGAGAGAGAGATGCTGTGGAAGCGGCCCAAATAGCAAAAAGACAAAAAAAAAAGAGAGAGAGAGAGAGAGAGAGAAAGGAACAAAGGAGAAGCATAGAATAATGTGGAAAACGAGGTTTAATATGGCAATAAATAAATATGTATCAATAATTACCTTAAATGTCAATGGACTGAATGCTCTAATCAAAAGACATAGAGTGGCAGACTAGATTAAAAAAAAAAAAGCCTACAATATGCTGCCTACAAGAGACTCACCTTAGGGTGAAGGACACATAAATTGAAAGTGAGGGGATAGAAAAAGATATCTCATGTGAATGGAAAAGACAGGAAAGCAGGAATTGCAATGCTCATATCAGACAAAATAGCCTTTAAAATGAAGGCCGTAAAGAAGGACACTATTTAATGATAAAAGGATCCATTCAAGAAGAGGATATTATACTCATCAATACATATACCCCTACTATAGGAACACCCAAATACATACAACAAATACTAACAAACATAAAAGGAGAAATTGATGGGAATGTAATAATAGTTAGAGATTTATCACCCCACTCACATCAGTGGACAGATCCTCTAGACAGAAAATCAATAAGGCAATGGAGATGACACAATAGAAAAGTTAGACCTAATTGATAATTTCAGGACATTACATCCAAAAAAACAGAATATACATTCTTTTCAAGTGTACATAGGCAAAGCATTCTCTTGTATCAACTGTACAAATGACATGATACTATACATAGAAAACCCTAAGGACTTCACACAAAAACTACTCAAACTGATCAATGAATTCAGCAAAGTAGCAGGATACAAGATTAACATTCATAAAACAGTTGCATTTCTGTATAGTAACAATGAAATATTAGAAAAGGAATACAAAAATATAATACCTTTTAAAATCTCACCCAAAAAAAATTATATACCTAGGAATAAACCTGACCAAGGAAGAGAAAGACTTATTTGCTGACAACTATGAAACATTAATTAAGGAAATTAAAGAGGATTCAAAGAAATAGACAGGTATCCCATGCTTCTGTATTCGAAGAGTTAATCTCATTAAAATGGCCATGCTACCCAAAGCAATCTACCTGTTTAATGTAGTCCCCATCAAATTATTCATGACATTTGTCACAGAACTAGAACAAACAATCAAAAAATTTATATGGAACCATAAAAATTCCAGAATTGCTAAAGCAATCCTGAGGAAAAAGGAAATCAAGCAGGAGGCATAACTCTCCCAGACTTTAGGAAAAATTACAAAGCTACAGTAATTAAGACAGTGTGGTACTGGTACCAAAAAGAGACATAAAGACCAATGGAACAGATAGAGAATCCAGAAATAAACCCAGACACCTATGGTCAATTAATCTTTGACAAAGAAGGCAAGAATGTAAAATGAGGAAAAGACAGTCTCTTTAGCAAGCAGTGCTGCCAAGACTGGACAGCTGCATACAAATCAATGAAACTAGAACATACCCTCATACCATGCATGAAAATAAACTCAAAATGGCTTAAAGACTTAAACATAAGACACTGTCAAACTAGAAGATAACAGAGGCAAAACATTCTCTTATATCAACTGTACAAATGTTTTCTTAGGTCAGTCTCCCAAGGCAAAAGAAATAAAACCAAAAATAAACCAATGGGCCCTAATCAAACTTACAAGCTTTTGCACAGCAAAGGAAACCATAAAAAAAAAAAAAAAAAAAAAAAAGGAGAGTCTACAGAACTGGAGAAAATTGTTTCACATGATGTAACTGACAAGAGCTTAATCTCCAAAATATTCAAACACCTCAACAGCAAAAAAACCAAACAACCCAATTGAAAAATGGGCAGAAGACCTAAGTAGACACTTTTCCAAAGAAGATATACGGATGGCCAACAGGCACATGAAAAAATGCTCAACATCACTCATTATTAGAGAAAAGCAAATCAAAACTACAGTGAGGTACCACCTCACACTGGTCAGAATGGCCATCACTAAAAAGTCAAGGGTGTGACTGGAGAGGGTGTGAACAAAGGGAACCATCCTACACTGTTGCTGGGAATGTAAATTGGTAAAACCACTATGGAAAACAGTATAGAGATTCCTGAGAAAACTAAATATAAAACTACCATATCACCCAGCAATCCTACTCGTAGGCATATACATGGACAAAACTTCCCTTGAAAAAGATACAAGCACCCTTATGTTCATTGCAGCACTATTCACAATAGCCAAGACATGGAAACACTAAATTTCCATCGACATATGAATGGATTAAGAAGATGTGGTACATATACACAATGGAATACTACTCAGCCATAAAAAAGAATAAAATAATGCTGTTTGCAGCAACATGGATGGACCTAGAGATTATAATACTAAATTAGACAGTAAAAGACAAACATCATATGATATCACTTTTATGTGTAATCTAAAAAGAGGATACAAATGAACTTATTTGCAAAACAGAAACAGACTGACAGACCTTGAAAACAAACTTATGGTTACTTATGGGGACAGGTGGGGGTGGATGCAAGGACGGGGGGTTGGGGACTGGCATATGCACACTGTGGTATATGGAATGATTGGCCAGTGGGGACTTGCTGTATAGCACAGAGAACCCTACCCAATATTCTGTGACAATCTATATGGGAAAAGAATGAATGTGTATATTTGTATAGCTGAATCACTGTTGTATAGCCGAAATTATCACAACATTGTAAATCTACACTTCAATAAAACTTTAAAAAATGAAAAATTTAAATAAAAGTAAATTTAAAAAAGAAGTACCATTTTCTTCTGTTCCCTATGTGACTCACAGAAAGCCATGTGTGGGTATTCACAGTGGTGTAGCAGGGTGAACCAAAGAGGTGGGTTCTAGACTCCTAACCTAGCAGGCACCTGTGCTCTCAGGGAGCTTCCAGGCTTGTTGGCTGGCAGCTCCTCTGCTCACACATAAAACTAGACTGGAGGAAGGCAGTGAGAGAGGAAAAAAACGAAAAAACGGACCCACATCCTTTTAGCTTGAGGTCATGAGGAAGAGACAGATGAGAGATGTGACATAGTAAAAAGAACAGGGCATGAGAGAAGAAGACAGAAGTGGCCAGAAAGCGTATTTAGTGCATAACGGAATTCAAGAGTAACTGGAAAAAAAGATGTTCCCCTCCTTCTCCCACCATAATGAAGTTTCCATGTGATGCAAAGTTTTTAAAAAGGCCTTCTTTGCCTTCCAATTAGCTTTGGTCCAACTTTTACACCTCTCCCAATCTGGAAAATATAATTGCTGAAGTGTCAGGTTTACGGATCGGATTGTGGCTTTAAATAAGCTGCATCCAACTGTTACTCTATACACAGCCCGAGGAGCTAGGACCTGAAAAAAAGTCCCCACACATAATTCAGCCCCAAAATTAATTCTCTTAGAAAATTGTAGCCTGGTCTGTTGGTCTGAGCATTAAGAGGGAATAAGAATAAAACACATTTTATTCATTCATCAGGTTGTGGCGACATTGACATTGCTGAGCCTTTTATTGAGTCTCTGAAGGACAGGTGGGCATGTCTCTTATCTCCAAAGGGCCATTACAACAGCAGACTATCATAACATGCTTACCCTGAACAAGGCAGTGGATCTAAATGGTTCACAGATATGGATTCATGTAATCCTCATAACAACCTGGGTACTTTTATTACCCCTGTTTTGCAGGTGAGCAAACTGAGGCATAGGGAGGTTAGGTGTCTTGCTTGGCCAAGGTCACAATCAATTTGAGAACCATGAAGATCTACAAGAGACATTTCAGGGCCAGCTAAGAACCAGGACAAATGGTCTATGTACTCCTTGCACAATATGAGAAATCTCCTCAGGCTAAAGTGGTCCGAAAGATTCAGGGAAAGAGTAAGACTTGGTAGAGAAGTCAGAGTGGGAGAGATGAGGGAGAAAGGCATTCTGAGCAGCACTTTCTCTAGGAGCATGGAACAGCAGCAGAGTGGTGAGGGGGCCACGGGTTCTAGAACAGAAGGTTTGTGGTGGGGAATCACGGCTGTTGTGACAAGAGCAGAGTCGTGATAAGCCTGTGGTACTGGAGTTTCTCTTGAGAAGTTTCAAGTGTGAAATGAGCCTTAGTTTTCTTGGCACAGTGCATCCAATGCAGTAAGACATACAAGAGCTGGAATTCAGAATGTGTTCATTCATCAGGCTCCATTAACTCATTGAACTTAACATTTCACTTCTGTCTCTGTTCCTTCATTCTTCTTAATCTGGGGTGCTGACCTTTTAGAGAGACTCTTATGCCAATTGTTGATCCCTTTTCCCATCCTTAAAATCTCAGCTCAAATGGCATCTCCAGGGATTTCCCCTTATGGTTCAGAGGTAACAAACCCAGCTACTATCCATGAGGACATGGGTTCGATCCCTGGCCTTGCTCAGTGAGTAAAGGATCTGGCGTTGCCATGAGCTGCAGTGTAGGTCAGAGGTGCAACTCAGACCCTGTGTGGCTGCAGTGTAGGCTGGCAGCTGGGGCTCCAATCTGATCCCTAGCCTGGGAACATCCAAATTTTGCTGGTGTGGCCCTAAAAAACAAAACAGACAAACAAACAAAAAGGGCATCACCAAGAAGCCTTCACCGATGCCCCAGGCAGGGTTATTCCTCCCACATGTGTCAGGTTCCATGTACATAAGCCTGTAGCACTTATCACATGGGACACCAGCATCCATGCATATATCTTGTTATCTCTCACAAGACCTCATGTTCTCAAAAGGCAGGACTGTTTGTTTTGTATCCCTAGTACCTTGCCCAGTGTTTGGCACATAGCAGATACTCAGTAAGTATCTGTTGAATGAATTTTTTAAAATGGATGAAGGAAGGACCATCATTATACTGGAAGGAATATATAGGATTATATGGTTGACACATTTCTCTCTTTCCTGAACTCTATAAAATCAATGTAGCTCTCTAGAATCTTAGTTGCTATTACAGTAGCCTATCTATTTATTGCCTTCACACCACTCATCACAACCTGTAATAATTTGATGAGCTTGTTTATTCTTTTAGGACAGTGTAAACTCCACAGGGTGCAGGAGCCAAACCTGTCCCACTCACTGTTGCATCTACGGCTCCTGCAGTGTGTGACTCACTAACATGCTCTAGAGATGTTTGCTGAATAAGAGAATGAAGATCACATCTCCAGTTAACAGTTCAGGTTCTTTTTGGATCTTTCAAGTGAAGGAAAACTCCTTCCCATTCTTTTAGGCAACCCTAATTATTAGGAAAGTTTTCTTTCTATTGAAATAAGAACAAGCCTAACTCTCTTCCATGGTGATTTTTAAATGTATCCACACATTTTAAAAAAATATTCCTTTCTTTCCTTAAGAGAGAGAGCTTAATTCCCCCTCCCCTTGAGGGTGAGCTGGAGTCAGTGACTTGCTTCTAATGACTAGAATAATACAGAAGTTATGGTGTGTGGTTTCAGAGATGAGGTCATGAAAGTCACTTTGTCCTTGCTCTCTTAATAGCTTGTTCTATGGGATGTCACCTGCCATGTCATGAGGATGCTCATGCAACCCTATGGAAAAAAGACCTACATAATAGGAACTGAAACCTGCTTCCCTATAAGTGAGCTGTCTTAAAAGCAAATCCTCTAGCTTTAGTCCAGCATCTAGTCCAGCCTTCAGATGATTGCAGCCCTTACTGACTTTCTAGCTGCAATTCACAAGAGACCCCCAGATAGAGCCACACAGATAAGCTATTTTTGAATTTACAATTTACAGAAACCACAAGATAACGAATGTTGTTTTATGTCACAAGTTTTGGTACAACTTATTACACATCAATGGGTAAGCACGATATAGGTTTTTAAATATTTGCTGAGAATCATCACATCGTATTCTTTTCTTCTCTTTTCCAGGTTAGACATGGTTTCTGAATCCCTCAACCTCCTGCTCTCTCTCCCAAGGGCATGTTGCAGTTTGTCACCAACCCTGAAAAAGGCTGGCACCCAAACTGAAAACAGGAACTAAAGTATGGCAGTGCTACCCAAGAAGAAACAATCTCTATCTTTCCCATCTACACCTGGCCACATCATGCTACCAATTTACAATGACTTTCCCTCTCATTTCATTATGAAAATTTTCAAATATTCAAAAAAGTTACATTTTACAATCAACACCCATATATCCACCACCAGATTCCACAATGAACATTTTACTACACTTGCTTCATCACAAACCCACCTCTCACGCTACCATTCCACTAGTCTTTATTTGTTTGATGCATTTCCAAGACAGTTGATATCCACGTCGACTTTCAGCCAACCAAAATCTCCAAATCCTTTCCTTACTTGCTCCCTTCCCCAACCTATTTTTTCCCCATCTTGTGCTTGGTCCTGAAAAACAGTTCTTGGTTACATTTACTGGCATAGGAAAGCAGAATGGCACAGAGAAACTAGAAAAGGTTTTGAAGGTTAAGAATGCCTGAGGAACAGTCTAATTCTTTCATTTCCAGCTATGTGCTCTTAGGCAAGTGACTCAGTCTCTTGGAGTCTTGGTTTTCTTCATCTGTAAAATGGGATTCCCATCGTGGTGCAGTGGAAGCGAATCCGATTAGGAACCATGGGGTTGTGGGTTCCACCCCTGGCCTTGTTCAGTGGGTTAAGGATCTGGAATTGCTGTGAGCTGTGGTGTGGGTTGCAGACGAGCCTCAGATCTGGCATGGCTGTGGCTGTGGTGTAAGCCGGCAGCTGTAGCTGAGATTGGACCCCTAACCTGGGAACCTCCATATGCCAGGGGTACAGCCCTAAAAAGATAAAAAAAAAAAAGGAGGATGATAAAAAAGACTTACATTGCAGAGCTATTCAGAAGACAAGAGGTTATCTATGGAAAGCATTTAGTATATTATCTGGCATATAGTAGACATTTAATAAATGATAGCAGATATTATTTAGTCCATTATTCCTGCCCATATGCATAATTTTGTATTCCTAATCTGTCATCCAGATTAACATCATCAAGCCTATAGACTACACATAGGTCTTCCAGATCCTCAGCATAGGAATTGATGCGGAGCATGACTGGGATAAGGACTGAATCTTTTGTCCATTATACATATTGCTGTTTTTAATGAGTCTGGTAGTAATTAAAATAACACAATTTAGTACTAACAGCTATTGCTTAGAGAGCTGACATTAGCTATTCATTAGCTGTCTTTTGAGTCTTTTAACCAGTCATAAATCTCCCTTACTCTTCTGTCACATCAGCCATATTTCTCTTAATTACCTATAAGGACAAGTGCCTTGGTTAAATGCCTTGCTGATGATGAATGCATTTACCTCTTCCATCTTTCCTTTTTCTACCAGCCTGGTAATATTTTCATTAAAGAAAAATTATCTGCTTGGAAGTTTCTTTACAAACTCATGGCAGTCCCTAATAATCAACTCTTTCTTTTTACTCTCTTTTTTTTCTTTTTTGACTGCCCCACTGCATATGGAGTCCCCAGGCCAGGGAATCAGATCCCAGCCACAGGTGTGACCTATGCAGCAGCTGCAGCAACAGCAGATCCTTGAACCCACTGTGCTGGCCTGGGATCAAACCTACACCCTGGTGATGCAGAGATGCTGCAGATCCCATTGTGCCACAGCAGCAATTCCCAACTCTTTTTTAAAACACATACTTAAACCTGTTTCTTAAAAAAGAAAAAAATCTCTTGCAGGAGAGACTACTAGTTGTCTAAGTATTACCCTTCTCTCCTTCTTAACTTACAAATCCCTAGTCTTATTGGGGGCAGGGAGCAATGTGCTCATTTAAAAAACCCACATTCTCTAATTGTTTCAGATACTAGTGGACCATCTGACACATTCTGACCCATGAGATATGGGTGCAAGTTGCTAGGTAGAGCTTTGAGGAAAAGCACATTCAAGGGTTAGGCTGAGGGAGATAAAACAATCAATTTGCTCTTACCATTCCCTTATTTCTGCCTGGAACACAGAAACATACACTGGCCATGGCAATGAGGGAAAGGCAAAGAGAATCTCCTACAGTAAGTCCTAACATCCTTGACCCGTTAACCGATATCCATCTTAAGACTGCTCCTATGAGGAAAATAGGTCTCTAAATTGGTTAAGCTACTCTTTTAGGGTTTCAGTTACAAACAGGAAAATGTGATTCCTAGGTGGTACATCTGTCCTGGAATTCTGACAAACCACCAGTCTAGCATTTGAAGACTCCATCTTCTTCTAAGACATAGAATCAGAAAATTATCAAATAGCATCTTGATCTCCGACAGCACTGAATTCCCCACAAGTCCCCCGTCTAATGCTGGCAACTCATCTTCATGCCCAGGTAGGTAAACTCTAATTCTAGGAGACATGGCTTCATTGGGAATGGCTCCATTTTCAAATAATTTTTCTTAGACTTCAGGTCTCTTGTGCCAATACTGGTTTCACTCTCTGTAATCCAGTGAGCATTCACATGGACAAAGACAGAAGCCAAGCAGAAAAGCTCTGTTCTCTCTCTGTCATCCACAGCACTCACTACCCCTCCCTGAGCCACAAACACTGAGCCCTGCACTTATTATCCTTCCAGACAGAAGAAAAAGTCTATTTTGTTCATCTTGACATGTCTTGCACGTCTCTGCTCAGTTTGGTCTCCAAACTTCCTTACTCAATTCCCAATATAAGTTTGCTGATGGAATGAATGTATCTAAGATATGAACAAACTAATGAATTCAATCAACCATGGAAATACAACAGGGAACACTCAGTGGCTCAGACAGTAAAGGCATGGCTTGGGGTTTTGTTTCTGCTACATGTACAGTGTGGGCCAACCACACTTCTTGGCCATATTTGTGTGGTCACATTCACGATTCACAAACACTGGGGAGCCTTAGTAGAATATACTAGGAAAACAATTAACGAACAACAAATTGCTTGATTTTACTATTTCTTGGGCTAGCCACATCTCTGCCAGGCTAAATCCAGGCTCCTTCCCTGCTTTTGTCTTCTAACTAGTTTTCTAGAGCAGAGGATGGTTCTCTCAAAACCAATCGGAATCATACCAAATTATTTGTTAAGCATTCTGTATTTTTATGTATTTATTTATTGGTTGCACCCACAGCATGTGGACAGTTCAGAACCCTCACCACAGCAGAAACCCAAGGCACTGCAGTGACAATGCTGGATCCTTAACCAACTGAACTACCAGGAAACTCCCAAGTATTCTGTATTTTAAAGGTCACCATACTCTCTAATTTCAGAAAATATTGGTATGAAGCAGGGCTCTTTTCGTTATGGGAAATGGAGTAGGGAATGACAAACTTTTTCACATAATAAATATTTTAAGCTTGACAGGTTGTACGGTCTCTGCAGCAACTATTCAAATCTGCCATTATAATGTGAAAGCAGCAACAGACGATAAGTAAGCCAGTAAGCGTGGCTGTGTTCTAAATACAATTTTATTGTTGGACACTGAAATTTGAATTTCATATATAAATTTTTTTTTGGTCTTTTTGTCTTTTAGGGCCATACCCACTGCATATGGAGGTTCCCAGGCTAGGGGTCCAATCAGAGCTCTAGCCACCAGCCTACGCCAGAGCCACAGCCATACAGGATCTGAGCTGTGTCTGCAACCTACACCGCAGTTCACAGCAATGCCAGATCCTTAACCCACTGAGCGAGGCCAGGGATAGAACCTATATCCTCATAGACACTAGTCGGGTTCATTAACCACTGAGCCATGACAGGAACTCCCCAATTTCATATATAATGTTATGGTTCATGAAATATTGTTCTTCTTTTGATTTTTTTTTAATGATTTAAAGATGCAAAAACCATTCTTAGCTTCTGAAGTAGAAGATTGGATTTGACCTACAGGTCGCAGTTTGCTGATCCCTGAAAGAGAAGTAACTTTAAGGCTGGTTCAAGAAAAGGTTTCCTTTCTATAAAGCTATAGCAAGAACTCATGGGAACTGGAAAAGCAAAGTAGAAAGCTCTCAGGACCTCAGTTCACGCCACACCAAATGGTCTCCTTCATGGCTTCTCTGCATCTTTCAGTACTTCAATTTTTTCTCTAAGTACAGACAGCTACTCTTCTGCACTCAGAACCTCCACAGGTAAGTCAGGAGACAACCCAATATGGAGGGACAAATCTAATGACATTGGTTTACGTGAGGTGTTATGGGACACAAGAAGAAGTTAGGAGCTCATGAGTAAGGGCCAAGGAGTTCCCGTTGTGCTCAGTAGAAACAAATCTGACTAGCATTCGTGAGGGCACAGGTTCGATCCCTGGCCTTGCTCAGTGGGTTAAAGGATCCAGCATTTGCCATGAGCTGTGCTGTAGGTCACAGACACAGCTCAGATCTGATATGGCTGTGGCTGTGGCATAGGCCAGGAGCTGCAGCTGTGATTCAACCCCTAGCCTGGGAACTTCCATATTTCGAGGGTGTACGCACCCCCCGCCCCCAGAAAAAAATAGTAAGGGTCAAGTTGAAGAAGGGCATTGCTGCTCAGAGGTTTGAGGAAATGTAGGTTAGAAATGGTCAGTGTGAAGAATGAGATAGGATTCAGAAGAAACAAACAAACAAAAACCCTCCTACATATCACTGGAGACCCAACTGATGCTGAGAGTTTTAGCATTTCATAGGGCTATTAATTTGGTTGCCTTTGGCAGCAAGTCATAGAGAATTTTCCTAAAGAAGTTTAATCACTAAGTTCACCAGAATGCAAGTGTTCTAAGTACAGGAAATCTGCATTGGCCCAAATTTCTAGGACAGTAAATCTGTGCTGAATGAACAAATGAATCTCTCACAGCAGGAAGTCAGATCCAGGCTTCCTCAACTCAGTGGCTCATTGGCACCATTAAGGATTCAAGTTCAAAAGTCTATCTTTTGGTGAGTGGGCTTTGTCTTCAGGCTATTTTTTCATGGTTGCAAAATGACCACTACAGTTCTGGTCTTTATAACCGGACCCAGAAACACCTAACAGAATGAAAAGAAGCTATCTACTCTGTGAGTCTCATTTTAAGAGTGAAAAAATGTTTTTCAGAAGCTTCTTCAAACTTCCCCTCAGTTCTATTGGCCAGACATGTATCACATTCCCATGTCAAAATGAATCAATGGCAGGGGAAATGTGACTACTATGATCAGCTTAGACCAGTGTTTCCCATTTCGAGTGTGTTTGTGCTCCCAACCCCTGCCCACCAAGGGGACACTGGCAATGTCTTGAGACATACTTGATTGCCACGATTGGGGAGGGGGTCACCTGGTATGTAGAAGCCAGGGATGCTGCTAAACCATCCTACAATGCATAAGACAGCATCTCCCACAGGAAAAAAACTATCCAACTCAAAATAACACTAGTGCTGAAGAGGAAAAACTCTGTTTTAGATCAATCAGAAACTCCCCCTGGATCTGGGGCAGAAGCTACTTACCTTAAAGCACATGGCCAGGGAGGAGGAGAGAATCTGTATAGTCAAGATTCTGTAAGGCAGGAGGGAATAAAAAGGAGGTAGGGGGTGGGGAGAAATGGATGCTGGGGAGGCAATCAGCCGAGTCCACACCAGAGGGATTGATTGGATTTTCCAGTTTAGCAAAGGACCCAAGGAGCCTTTGGAAAGAGCTCTTTTTTTTTTTTTCTTTTACAAAATGCGAGAGTTCTGCCTTCCATAAACAAAATAAAGAGTTCCTGCCTTTTGAACCAAATAAAAAATTTATAACCTGATGGCGATTCACCACTACAATAAGTATATGTGTGGAAAGATCAGGAGGAACTGCTGTTCACTGATCGCCTATGGTGAGTGTCAGTGCCCAGAGCACCTAAGATGTACAGAAGCCACGCCAGCCATACATCTCACTCCATGTCATCCTCACCACTACATAGCGAGGTGCGCGTTATCACCTGTGCTTTACAGATGAGGGAACTTAGGCCCCAGGTAATCCTCCCGTAAGTCAGAGAGCTAGGATTCTCCATCTCATTTTGCACTTGAAGCCCCTTCTCTGAGTTTAGGATGCAGCATTTCCAGGAGAACAGTTGAGAGGGTACCGCACCGCACCGCATACTGACTCATGATCTCTGATGCCTTAGAGGCTACAGCACTATCGGAGCGCAAACAGGCTGAGCCAGAACTGCTCTGGAGAAAGGGCCTCTCTTGACAGGTATCTGCCTTGTTAATGGCTTACAAAGCCCAGGAGAATCTCCCAATCTAAAACTCCATAAATTAAGGGATTTCTTTAAAGGCTTCCCCTCCCCCTTCCTCTTCAGCAAGTACTCAGCCTTTGTATCACTCTGCTTTCTCAGTCTGCTGGGGGAACAAAAAAAAACAGGAGTGATAGAAAATAGAGCCAAATTCTTTTCTGATGTCTTCCTGGTCATTAGAGAATATGCACCTATGTGCCATTGAAAATCTGCCCTGAGAAGCCCCCATCTGACCGCCTGGAATTAGGATTCAGCCCGAGTCTCCCGGCAAGCACTCTGGAGAGAGACGGCGGGGGCGGGGGGCAGTCTCAGCTGTCCAAACAGAGGGGAATTGAAGGGCTTTGTCCCACATGAGACCGCTGAGCACCATGGTGATCTTCTGCTCTCACCCCGGGGGTGTTACAAAGACCTGCTCCTTCCCTCTTTCTTTGCTGGGACTCTTCTGTTTGTTTTGGAAGAAGGAGGGGCCTGTGGTAGGTAGGCTGCAGGTTGGGACGAGGGTCTTAGAATGAACAAGAAAGGCAAGGTGACTTAACCATTATGTGGGCTGGGTCGAATCAAGGCACATGCCTCCACCCTCCTGCTAAGGGTGCTGCAGGACTTTGGGATGTGTTAAAACACAAATTGGATTCCATGAAAAACCAGAGGCTTTTAACACAACTCTTTTGGCTTGAGTTAGCTCGCCTATGATACATCTGACTTCATAGGGAAATCAAGTGAATTATAGGCTCCATGTTCAAAATGTAGGTGATATAATGCAGTTATATAGGTTCACTGGTTATTTCATTTGTTTTTTTGAGCTCTCAAGTTTGAGGATCAATTTCATACTCACCAAGATATTTTCGCTGTGTGCCCCTGTGTTGGTGATCTTTTGTTCTACAACAAACCACCACCACATAATATGGCAGTGTACATCAGCCACTGTTTTAATTACTCATGGTTCTATGGGTCAGAGAATTTGGCTGGGCTCAGGTGGGTGATTCCCAGGTTGGTTTTCCCTGGGGGCCCTTCATGCAGCTGCAATCCTTTGGTGGCAACATTCTATAACTGGATGGTCTGAAATGCTTCACTTGGGGTGGTATTGGCTGTCGGCTGGGCCACGTACCTCCAGAAGGGTAGCCAAGAGCAGCAAGAGAGCAAGCACCAACGTGCAAGCCCAACCAAACCTCAGCTTGCCTCGTGTTTGCCAACTTCCTCGCCGGAGCCATTCTACCATGATCTGCCCGTCCCCCTCTTCCTGGAAACAGATCCTTTGCTTCTCCCTGGATCTTCAGATGTGAACCTTAATTACAAAACTCAGTTTGGCTGAATTCAGTAGAGTTTTGTTGATCCTCCCCACCCCTTCTTCCTGGATGGTGGCAATTTAAATTTAATTTTTAGTTTCCTCCCTTTCCCTACCTCCTGAAACTCCCATTCAAGTTCCAGAGTTGGGGAGGCATTATCTGCTCTGGATTGTCATCTATTTATGATGGCGCTTGTGGAATGTTCTGGCTCTTCAGTGGAGGATCCACGCAGTTCCCTTGAGGTCTGGCCACCTGGCAGCTACTTTTCTATCCCTCTGGAGCCCACTCAGTTATTCCTCTTCTGCAACTTCCACTGGGCAGTGGGAATCTCCCAGGGCTGTTTAAGGCCCTCTCCATACTCCATGTAACTCTTTTCTTTCTGAGGTCTTTTGTATTCCACACAGAAAGTGAGACAAGGGTCTTCCATCCCTCCATTTGCCCACCTTTTCTGGAGCATCTACCCTACTCTGAGCTCAGCCTGCCTGAAGGGTAAACAGGCTTTTTCTTCAGAGATCCATCATGACATTGATGCTCTTATCCCTCCCCCTCCCCACCTCAGAGACTCTTCTAGTTGGAGGTAAACACAGCCTGTCTCTCGCTCATCTGGTTGTCTTCCATCTACTGCTCCAGAGTTCTCCCTGTGACCCCCAAGGACTGGCTTTCTTTACTGAGAAGAAGATATTGGAATTGAAAGAATGGAGTTTTATTTGGGGAGATAGTAGTCAGTTTTCCAAGACTGATATCTTGATCTGTATGGTCCTTTTTTGAGCCATGGTAGCAGAGTTCCTTCTGGAATGATTTTGTCTTATTTATTTCATGATTAATGGTAATTTTTTAAAATGCCTCCAAATTTGTATTAGCTTTCTATTACTACATAACAAATTACCACAAATATTATCACTTAGAGTGTTGCTTATCTCACAGTTGCCATGTGACCCATGGAGTCTGAGCCCAGCATAGCTGGGTCCTCTGCTCAGGGACTCACAAGGCTGTAATCACAGTGTCAGCCAGGGCTTTGGTCTTATCTGAGACACAGGTTTCTTGTCCAGGTTCACATGGTTGTTGGCAGAATTCACTCCCTGGCAACTGTAGAACTCTTGGTGACTCGCTTCTTCAAAACCAGCAGGGGAATCTTTCATTTAATTGGAGCAGACCCACCTAGGATAATGTCCCTTATGATTAACTCAAAATTAACTAATTTGCAACTTAATTACATCTGCAAAATCACTTTACCTTTGCCATATAATTTACTAGAGTGAGATCCATCATATTCACAAGCTCTGTCTGCACTCCAGGAGAGGGAATTCCACAGAATGGGCATATGTGGCAGTTGGGATCAGGGGGGCCATCCTAGAATTCTGCCTGCCACATAGCTGCATGCTTGCTCGAGGCCAGGCACTATGCTATGCACTTTTATAAAGACCGTGTTGTTGTAAAGATGATCAACTGAATTATATCACTTGTCTGAGGTCATCATTACTAATAGCTGTCAGTCTCCTGGTTTAATAGCTGTGTATTCTGCCTTATACTGGTACAAGGATGCTGTTCTAGTGATTAGAAGGGCTGTCTTAAACCAGGAAGATAACAAGTCCTAGAAGAGATCCATAAGCCCCTTTTAAAACATAAAAGGCCTTGCAGAGATTGGGTTAAGGGCTCTGGCCAATGACTGGAGAGGAAGCAAAGGAAGCATTTATTGACTACAATGTGCAAGATGTTCAACTAGATTCTTTCACAGGATTCGACTTTTATATTATCATAGCCTGCAAGTAAGTATTAGTATCTCCATTTTTTTTGTTTGTTTGTTTTTGGTTTTTTTTGCTATTTCTTTGGGCCGCTTCTGTGGCATATGGAAGTTCCCAGGCTAGGGGTCGAATCGGAGCTGTAGCTGCCGGCCTACGCCAGAGCCACAGCAACATGCGATCCGAGCCGCATCTGCAACCTACACCACAGCTCACGGCAACGCCTGATCCTTAACCCACTGAGCAAGGGCAGGGACCGAACCCACAACCTCATGGTTCCTAGTCGGATTCGTTAACCACTGCGCCACGACGGGAACTCCCAGTATCTCCATTTTGAAGGACAAGGGAAATGGAGTTCAGGAGGCTTATGTAACTTGCCTGAAGCCACAGAGCCAGTCAATGGCAGAAATGGATCTGGATCAGTGCTGACAAAACACCTTTGCAAAATCCCACAACCCATGTAGGTGGATGGGAGGGTTCTCCTGGTGCACGGATTCCATAGGTGATAAAAACCACCAGGTGTCTGCGCTGTCTCTCTTTTCTGGACTGGAGATGCAAAACAAGGAGGGGTGGAGATTGCCTCCCATTCATGTAGGATTCCCTGACACCTGAGCTCTGCCTTGGGAAATGGAAGCAACACAGCAGCCCCACATGGGAGTTGTGCTTCTCACTGTGGGGACAGAATTAGCCCATGAGGCTCCCTTCATCTCTAGGAATGTCAGCATCAGGACCCTTGCTGGTGCAGATATTTTTCCAGCCCCATCCTCCACGCACAGCCTGTCCCTCTTTAAGGGGCACTAACAACATTTCCATTCAGCACATCTTTCTTCTAGAAAATGTCCTGACAGCTTTACTACTTAAGCTTCTTTAAGGGGCAGTGGAAGAGTGAGGGTGGGAGAAAATCAATAGCGGGCAAAGGAGAGCCCAGAACAGTGCTCCCTGCCCCCCTTCACCATCCCCTGCCCAGCCCCAGTCAGAGCTAACAGGATCAGATTTTAAAGTGTGCTGCCCAAGACCCAGAGGGCATCAAGCATAGAACTGACCTTTTCCATGGAGGCTTTAGGGGAAGGTCATGACCACAGATTTATTTGCTCAGGACCTCCAGGCTGCAGGGAAGGAAGTGGGATGCTGCCCCAGGGTGACAAAAAGTCTTTGAAACAAAGCGCTTGGCAGACTAATGTGGCCTCTCCTTCCAGAAGCAGCACTAGGAAAAGAGGGAGGATGTAAAGGAGTAAACTGTATCTTTTGAGGCAGGAGTGATGGGATGACAGGTCAGTAAGAAGCCATGAGGTGTGGCAAAGTCAGGCTGTTCTGACTGGCAGAGCTGCGAGATCTTTTAATAAGGAAAGCCAAGCTTCCTCACACTGGCTGCCCACCTCGGAAAGGGGCTACCTTTCACTTA
The DNA here is from genome assembly GCF_016906955.1 of Phacochoerus africanus. NCBI lineage: Eukaryota > Metazoa > Chordata > Mammalia > Artiodactyla > Suidae > Phacochoerus > Phacochoerus africanus. The sequence continues at coordinate 46,794,947 of NC_062547.1, forward strand.
AGTAGCATCCTTGGTGGACAAATGCACCCCTGGCTCCACCTGGGTCCCCTCTGCAGACACAACATCCTGGGGGTTAATAATACAGGGTAATGAATGCAACCTGAAGCAGAGCGGGCCTCTCCCAGCTAGGCCCAGGGCAGAGAAACTAAACTGACAGAAGATTGGGAGAAGAGCAAATGGTAGTCTGCCACCCTCTCCCAGCTATACCCAGGGAAGAGATACTAAACTGCCAGAAGGTTCGGAGAAGAGCAAATCATGGCCTGCCACCCCTCCCTAAGTGGAACTCCCATGAGAAGAAAGTAATTTCCATCAAGGCATTATGATAAATTCCCTGAGCAGCTCTATTACTGTGTGTTAAATGCGTAAATGACTGTTAAATGTAATTGCCCTTCTGTGGCTATTACTACCTAGTGCATATTCCCAGCCAAAGGGCTGTGTCAACTTACATTGTCACAGGAAATGAGGCCTGTTTCCTTGTAGGCTTGGGCTTTCTTATTTTTTAAAAAAAATTTGCCTAGGTTAATACCATTCTCATTTTAATTTGCATTTCTTTATTTGCTAGAGAGGTTATAGTTCTTTTCCAAGACTGGTGTTCTTTTGGTTTCCCTGATTATGAAAACGGAGCAGAAGTGTCCTTGAGGCACCAATGAGAAGAAAAGAGAAAAAATGATAAGGGGGAAAAGAGTGGAGAAAAAGAAAAACTCCTCAGACTGCATTTGGAGTAGTACAAAACACACAGAATCTGGAGTCACCTCCTAATCAGTACCTCCCAATTAAGTCCCAACTCTTCCACTTAATAGATATATAATCTTGGGCAAGTCACCTAATTTTACCCATTAAATCAGAGGTAATAACACTTGATTCATAGAATTATCATAAAGATTAAATGAGCAAATGTATGAAAAGTACCTAGGTTCATGCCTAGTAATTACTAGAATGATAATAATTATAAATTCATAATAATTGCTAGACAGTTATATAATTTATTTAATATATTAATATATTATTTATTAATAACATTTGTTTTGCTATTACTATAATTATTATTATCCAAGCACTAACCTAGGCAGTTTCCATGGTGCCTATTATATATTTACAATACAGCGGCAAGATAATGAACAGAGTGGAGTGTCTGAAACTGGACATGCCTGGAGTCCTAGATCTGCTAGGACTGCATGTAGGAGTTGAAGTTGTAGTGGTTGGAACATAGAATGTTGCTATGCCAGGCCATGTGTTCCACAATCTCTCTCTATATATATATCTCATTTTAATCCTTAGAAAACCTTGTGAGGTAGGTGTTACATCCATTTTATAGATGAGCCAACTGAAGTTTAAACAGAACAACATGACTTGTGTCAGGTTACATGCATTGTAAGTGACAAAAGTTAGAATTTGTCCTTTTAAAAATTATCATAATACTTTATTCTAGTGCCTCATGTTCTGGGGCTCAGCATCAATCTCCCATTGCTGCCCCTTGGACTCTTGGATGCTCCCTTTCCCCAGGCTCTAACAGCTTTTGCCTCCATCCCTATCTTCTGCTCACTTGCATGGTGCTGTCTCTGTGTCCCCAGTCCACTTCCAGGCTAGAGGGGAAGAGATGGTCTTAAAGCTTTAGCCGACTATCTTTCGCCTTGCTGGCCCTTGGGCACACCACTCTTGTGCCTGTGATAGGGACGGAATAGGATAGTTACACGGGTAGTTGTGGAAGTCCATAAGATAGAGAGGACCATAAGATAGAGAGGGAAACCTAGGGAACTTTGGGAGACCACACGAAGTTAATAATTGCTCAAGAGAGCCATCAGAACGAGCCAGGCTTGCTTGACTAGTGGAGGCATGAGATATGCCTCATGTCATTGGGTGAGGGATGGGGTGAGGACTGAATTCAGGTTGAGACCAGTGGCAGGAGTTTAAGGACCACCCTCCTGCTGATCTGAATAAGCACCATGACAGTCCTAGTTTGACCCTATAGGATCAAATTCTCTCTTACCAAGGAGGAGCTACTACTTGAAGAAAGAGGAAGAGGCGCTCTTTTCCCAAGCCTACTCCACTTAGATGATAAAACTGTAGCCCACCTAATCCTCAGGGCAGAGCCTTCTTGCCTGCCTGCTTGCATCTCTCACAAGCATCCTACCTTAATAAATCTGTCTTGCCTATTACTTTGTCTCTTGCTGAATTCCTTCTGTGAGGAGGCACAAAGAACCTGAACCTCAGTAAATCCAGACACCAGGTGAGTGATTCTAATTTTAAAATTGTGGGTTTAAGTCCCAGTCTGAGTTTAGGCTGGGATTGGGTCCCAGAACGTGGGTTCAAGTCCCAATCTGGGTTCTGGATAAGCTCAAGTCATAAGTGCTGTCAGTTTCACCTGTGGCTAAGAACTGCAAGGCTAAGCTCCCAAAGATGCCAGTTGAGAGGATTTTTTTCATGGCTTTCATCTCAAGTCCAGAAAGTGAAGTGAACATCCTACAAGTCCCAGGGAAGCCAGCTAGGAAGGATGCATTCATATGACTCTAATCTTATAGATTGACATTTTGTATTTCAGACTCAATGGTTACATAGCCTTTTCACTTAAAATGGAATCCACCCCAGCAGCAGGTATTGGGTACCAGCTTTGTGCCCAGAATGTGTGGGGTACTGGAACAGGTGATTTAAAATACCCAGTCTTGGAATTCCCATCATGGCTCAGCAGTTAATGAACACAACTAGTATCCATGAGGACACAGGTTTGATCCCTGGCATCGCTCAGTGGGTTAAGGATCCAGCGCTGCTGTGAGCTGTGGGGTAGGTCAAGGACGTGGCTCGGATCCCGAGTTGCTGTGGCTGTGGTGTAGGCTAGCAGCTGCGGTTCTAGTTTGACCCCTAGCCTGGGAACTTCCATATGCCATGGGTACAGCCCTAAAAAGACAAAAATAAATGAATAATTAATTAATTAAAAAATGAAAAGACCCAGTCTCTTGAATTGGAAAACATAGTGGCAGGAAAGCAGCTCATCCCAGATGGCTGTGGGATCAAATACATCCCTAATCATGGCCCCCTGGACAAATGGCAGGACTGCACCCATGTGACCCTTACTTGTGCCCAGCAAAAAATCCTACTTTCCAGTCAAAAAACAGACCCAGCTCTTGTTTTTGGGGGCACTGTCATCCCTCTGGTCCATATTTAGATTGGTTCACGTTTACTGTGGTACTGGTCTTTTACTTTCATTTTACTTATAGGTTTTTGCATTTAAAAAGCCACCATGCCATCTTCGTGGATTACTTTTTCCAGCACTTAGCTCAGTGTCATGGGCCTGAAGGTAATTAACATAAGCTCTTTGATGATATTGAACTTCCTGGAAGCTTCAGGCATTTTCTTTGGTTATCCTAGTTGGTGTCTTAATGTGATAAAAGGCTGACTGATTCTTATGTGCGTCTTAATCACCCGTCAGATGTTCAACTTGAAATTCAATTCCAGCTCCACCAACCATATGACCTTGGGCTTGTTTAACCTTTTTGAACCTCAATTTCCTCATCTGTTATAATAGGAATAATAAAATCAACTTCACAGGCTTGATATAATTAAATTAAATAGAATTCCAGTCAAATGGTTATATACACCCCTAATATTCTACTCAGTTAACTTTTTTTTTTTCATTTTTTTCAGCACACATTGTGGCCTGGATTCTGTGCTAGACCTTGGGAACACTAAGAAAAGGATACACAGTCTTTGATCCTCTCTGAATCCACAAACTGGTGGGCAGAGACACATGTAGGCAAGTAGTTATGATACAGATAGATATCTTCAAGAGAAGTGTTTTAAGGACAGGAGGGAGGGTATCAACATTTATTAAGCAGAGTTCCCACTGTGGCGCAGTGGAAACGAATCTGACTAGAAACCGTGAGGTTGCAGGTTCAATCCCTGGCCTCGCACAGTGGGTTAAGGATCCAACGTTGCCTTAAGCTGCGGTGTAGGTCACAGACACAGCTTGGATCCTGTGTTGCTGTGGCTGTGGTGTAGGCCGATGGCTGTAGCTCCAATTGGACCCCTAGCCTGGGAACCTCCATATGCCAGAAGTGTGGCCCTAAAAAGCAGAAAAAAAAAATTATTAAGCATCGACTACGTGAGTGTGAGGGTCCTTCAGGAATCACTGTGTATTTGTATCTGTGTATCCAGAAACCTATTCTCATTTTGGACTTGGCCTTCTCTGTAGGATGTCTGACTTTCCTGTAATAAGTACTCAGAAGACAATCTTGATTCTTCTTCCCTCGGGAACAACCTCTTCCCCAAGAACAGCAGGGAATGCTGATGACCGCTTAACACATTCTGAAACCATCAGCCAAATTGGGGCCGACCAGATAAATATTCAGAGAAGGGCTCCCTGTTGACCATTCCCCTGAATGCTTTTCCCAGCCCTGCTGCCTCTTGCTGCCCAGTAACCCGTTGCCGTGGGAGACAAGTGTACTTAGTGTGACAAGTCACACTGTACCCTGAGCCTTCCTCAGTCCCATGTCAGGCTGACCCCCATGCACAGACAACTCCCCCAAGTGATGGAGGATGGAACACAATTATGTGGAAATGCATCACACATTTCTATGAGTTCTTCTCTTGCATAATGGTAATGCCTTGCCCCCTCCTTGCAGGAGCCTGCAGAAGAATGCATTTTGCCTGGCTGACACCTCTATAGATCCCTGGGTTGGTTGATTCCTTTGCTGCTACCCCATCTCCTGGGTGTCAGCTTCCAAACATACCCCAAAACAAGCCCAGATGGGCCCCTTACTTGATGAAACCAGAGACCCTCATAGAATACAAATCGCTACACTGCATTAGGCTCTCCAGCAGCGCTGGAGATGAAGGGAAAAGAGATAACCAGAGGCCAGCTTTTAAGACTTCAGTTGTTAATATCACGGGACAGAATTCAGGTAAAAGGAGGCAAACAGGCTTAGCTCTCTGAAGCTTAACCTAACTTTTTTCCTCTCTAGCAGAGACAAATTACAACATTTGGCAGCTTTTATATATCACTTGCCCTTGTAATGGTTTGCTTGTAGACTTTATTATGATAACAAAAGCAGTTAATATTTATTGAGCACTAACTACAAGTCAAGCACCTGATATATGTTAATTTCACTTAATGCTTATAGCAACTCTGAAGTAGGTATTTCGATTTAGCCCCTCTTTACAGATTAGCATTTGAGGTTTAGAAAGTGTGATTCCTTTGCCCAGGGTCACATGGTGAGTGGGGGAGGCGGCATTCAAACCAAGGATGTCTAACTTCAGATGGCACACTGTTAACTCTTGCAGGATGCTGTTGCTAGAGAAGCAGCCTGGGAGCATGATACAGTGATAAAGACCACCCATCTCTGCCACTTACCACCTGCACCACTTGCATAATCTTGAGCAGGTCACCTAAATTCTCTACAGGATGAGCATACTAATAATATCTACCTGATGCAGTAGCAGTCATTTCCAAGATTAAATATACCTAAACCATTCAGTACCATGCCTGGCATAGAATAAGGACTCAAAACATGTTATTTTTATAAACAGTAAATCCCTCCAAATTAAGGGCCTCATCTTAGTCCTCTTTGAATCTTTAGCCCCAGTACAGAGCACAGTGCAAAGTACACAGTAGAAATGGATTCACCATTTCTGGAATAAATTAAGAGATTAAAAATTATAGAATATGATTATAATTAACCCTCCCCCCTTTTTTTTTTTTTGATCTTTTTAGGGCCGCACCCATGGCAGATGGAGATTCCTAGGCTAGAGGTCTAATCAGAGCTACAGCTGCCAGCCTATGCCAGAGCCACAGCAACGCCAGATCCGAGCCATGTCTGCAACCTCCAACATAGCTCATCACAATGCCGGATCCTTAAGCCACTGAACAAGGCCAGGGATTGAACCCAAACCTCATGTTCCCAGTCCAATTTGTTTCCACTGCGCCATGACGGGAACTCAATGCTTATTTTTTTTTATAAGTGCTTTATTATTTACAAAATGTTGTCCTTTAGTTTAATTGGGTGTAAGGTTTGTGTTTGAGTTAAAACATCAAGAAAATTTGACACCACAATTAAACAGCTAGGCTTGTACTCAAGAGAAATGAAAACACATGTCCACACAAAAACTTGCATGTGATTTCTCACAGCAGCATTATTTCTAATAGCCAAAAGGTGCAAACACCCTGACTGTTCATATCAAAGGAGGAATGGATGAACAAAAATGTGGTACAGCCATCAAATAGAGTATTACTCAGGCATAAAAAAGGAATAAAGTGCTATTAATTATTACAGCATGGATGAACCTTGTTGACACTATGCTAAGTCAAAGAAACCAATTACTAAAGACCACATATTATAAAATTCCACTTATACAGAATATCTAGAAAAGGCAAATCTATACAGACAGAAAGTAAATTAACCATTCCCTAGGGTTAGGAGGATGTTGGGGAGAGTGAGACTAAAGGGTATGGGGTTTCTTTGGGGGCTATTTAAAATATTCTCAAATTGACTGTGCTGTGGTTGCCCCAGTCTCTGACCGTACTAAAAACCATTGAATCATACACTTTAAATGGGTGAATTTATGTCAGTCAATTCTATCTCAATAAATAAAGCTATTACCAAAAAAAAAAAAAAGTTCATAAAGTGGTAAGTCTTCAAATCAGAAGCTCAACACCATTAAATTATACCATATTACCAGATTTCCCATTCTGTCCATGCACAGGTTCAGGCAGCCTCAGCCACCTGCACAACACACATCCTTACCAAGGAGGACCAAGGGGAGATTAAAAGACCAACTGCCTGTCATTGTTCAAGGTGTGATGGGAAAAATTAATTAATGATTATTCTTGTATTCCAGTCCAGCTGCCCCTCAAATGCTTCTATTTTGTCTCCTGTCTAGCTCTGTTGGGCAAGATGAAAAGCTAGTGAGCTGGTCAATTCAGTGCCGAAATGAGAAGGTGTAAAATAAAGCTGCAGCAACAGCCTGGCCTCTCAAAATTAAATGCAAGCTCCAGAGCTGGAAGTCAAGGCTAGAAAGTCTAAATATCAAATCTATTAATCATTTGCCAGTTACTTCCCTCCATGATCTTATCTCAGAAACAAATAAAAGCCCCATGGTCTAGCATACTCATTGCATCCTTTGTTTTAATGATGTTTTTCAAAACTTAAGCAAATCACAGATGGAAAACAGAGATGTCAAGATTCTAATTAAGCTGCCCCAGTTTGAAAAGTTGTAGAAGATTGCCAACAGGATTGCAAAACCTATAGGTATTCAAAAGTGTAAGGAGAGGAGAAATGCTATTTGGAATTCATGAGAGTTGCTGGGAAGGTGTGTAATTATGACTGAGACTGAAATGTAATTTTATCACTTGGAAATCTTGTTCTTTTCTCCACTTTTCATCAGAGATGCTATGTATAGATATACTCACAAGGGAAATTCCTTAGGCAGAAGGCAAAAAAAGAAAGATTACATTTTCCCTTTCCCTGATTACTGTTACAACTATTTATTTAAGGAGTGGTGTTGAGATTTATAGGTGAAATTTGGTTTCACTAGATGGTGAGTATGGACCTTTTTGAGTGCTCTCAGCTCCTCACAAGTTTCAGCTCATTTAATCCCTGCAGCTACCCTATGAAGTCGGTATTATTATCATTATCATTATCATTATTATTATTATATTATTATTATGTTTTATAGATAAAGACACAGAGAAGTTAAGCAGCTTGCCTTGGGTCATACACCTAGCATAAATGACAGAGCTGAGATTTAAACACTGTCTGATTCCAGAGCCTGTACATAGTCATCATATTCCATCTCTCCAGTACACTGAGGGTTCTTCATTTTACTCTTGATGCGCCTACTCTGAAGAGTTGAACTGTGTTAGAACATTGGACAGAAATACTGGAAGTTCCTGTCAGTGGCTCAGCAGTTATGAGCCCAACTAAGATCCAGGAGGACACAGGTTTGATCCCTGGCCTCACTCAGCGGGTTAAGAATCCAGCGTTGCCATGAGCTGTGAGCATGTAGGTGGCAGATGCAGCTCGGATTCCGCATTACTGTGGCTGAGGTGTAGGCCAGCTGTAGCTCTGATTCAACCCCTAGCCTGGGAACTTCCATATACTGTGGGCGTATCCCTAAAAAGAAAAAAAAGGAGAAATATTACGGCATGCCATAATATCATTCTATTTAATATGCATTACCATTTTTTTTTACTTAATACACAGGTGTTGGGTAGCTCTTATGTGCAAGGTGGTGTTCTTAGCCAGCTGCATGGTGATCCGTGCCTCAGGGATTTTGCACATTCTATTCCTTTGCCCAGCTTGCCCTGCCCTCCCCCTCCTCTACTTAGCTGATGCCTCTTCAACCTTCAAATATGAACTTTAAATATCATTTCCCAGACCAGCTCTTCTTGACCTGCCCTTCACCTGCCCCTCTGTTACATATTCACTTATCCTTTTATACTTTCCAAGCTTGGAATTAAATGTGCCACTAGTTGTTAAATGGCTGTCACCCCTGCTAGAATGCAAGTTCTTTGAGAAGTAGGGCTGATACCTAGCTTGTTCACTATCGTTTCTGCTATGCTTAGCAAAGAATTTGCTGTGCTGCGTTCATGTTTGAACAGCAAATGAATAGATAAAGGAAGGAGACTTTGGTAGTTCCCTTGTGTTGCTCACATTTTAGTTGTGTGATATATAAGCACGTATCTATAAGGGGGCAAACATTGATTTAGAAGGAGTAGGAGCTCAGAGAAGGGGCTTATCAAGGCCATGGCATCTAAGCTGGCCTTTGGAGGATGGGCTGATGTTTCAAATGGAGAGATCCAAGAGCAAAGCTCCTGCAAGCAGAGCCCGCTGAGTAAAGTGCTGTAATGTATTATACTTATTTAGAAAATAAAGTAAGAGAAGAGTGAAACAGCAAATGTTGTTTTCCTTTCCCCTGAAAGCATTTAGGTAGAGACGGTCTTTGGGGCCTAAAGACAAATGGAATTGCTTAGCTTGAAGCGAGCTGTCTTCATATACTGATGAAAATTATAAAAGCCAAGATACAAGATACAACGTGTGCCTTTGACCCAGAGACCATCCCTCACTAAGAAGGAAAAGCAAAGAACCTTGAATTCCCAAGAAGAGATGGGTAAGCTGTCCCCTTTGTTCCTCTGCCTCACGGTGTCCTATTTCCAGTGAGGGGCATGAAATCGCAGAATTTCTCAGCCAAGATGTTAAGAGTCTCTTAAAATCCAGTCTTGTTACTTTTTTTTTTTTTTGCACCTTTTGTCTTTTTAGGGCTGCACCTGCAGCATATGGAGGTTTCCAGGTTAAGGGTCTAATCAGAGCTGTAGCCGCTGGCCTAGGCCAGAGTCACAGCAATGTCAGATCCAGGCAGCGTCTGAGACCTACACCCCAGCTCATAGCAACGCCAGATCCTTAACCCACTGAGTGAGGCCAGGGATTGAACCCACAACCCCATGGTTCCTAGTCAGATTTGTTTCCACTGCACCACAATGGGAACTTGTTTTGTTACTTTTTAAGCTAAAAAAATCAATACAGAAAATCACACAAAGATCAATTCATTTAACTCTATGAAAATGAAAAACTATGTCAAAGTCCACACAACCTAAATGAAAGGCAAACAAGATATCAGGAAAACTATTCACCACGACAATAGTTTGATGGCAAATCCAGTCCAGTCCAACATACCAACTCTGCGTTCTCATGTAACTAGAGCTGTTGGCCACGGGGTGCTCAGAGCTCAGTCAGAAAGTGTCACTTCTCATGGGATTCTGCTGAGATGGCATGATGTACAATGGACCATTCCAACGCAGTCCTCTAAAACCATGAGGGGCTCTGGGAAAGAGGAAGGGTAGACACCCAGTGTGGCCTGAGGTTCATGAATAGCTTCCTGAAGAGAGGCCTCAGACTGATGAAGATGGAGGAGAATTTATGCAAAGCAATGAGGAGAAGAGGGGCGGGTATTTAAAATAATGACAAAAATGGGTGAAGGCATGGAGATATGAAACATCTTGCTACATGTGCTGGGGGGGTTACAAATTCTTCAGGGGTCTGGCATAAAGTCCAATGCTGAGTGTGATGGGGATGAGACTAGAGAGATCAACAGGGATTACTTTATAAAAGTTTTTATTTTATCCTATAGCTGAAGGGAGTCATCAAAGCATGTAATGGGGGCCTGGACAAGGGGATTTTATTTTATTTTATTTTATTTTATTTTGCTTTTTAGGGCTGCACCCGCAGCAAATGGAGATTCCCAGGCTAGGGTCAAATCTGAGCCTGGAGCTGTAGCTGCCAGCCTGTGCCACAGGCACAGCAACACAGGATCTGAGCCATGTCTGCAACCTATACCACAGCTCATGGCAACACTGGATCCTTAACCTACTGAGAGAGGCCAGGGATCGAACCTGCACCCTCATGGATACTAGTCAGATTCACTTCCGCTGCGCCACAACAGGAACTCCAGGACGAGGGGATTTTAAAGCCAGTCTTACAAGGCAAGGAACTAGTTAGGACTGGATAGAGTTTTTGGCATAATAACTTTAAACTGGTGAGCACAGTGAGGTTAGGATTTTGAAGTGAGTTTTGAGTATGCTCTTAGTTTTCATGATTTAACTGTTCCATTGATTCCCAGCTTTACCTTGTAGGAGTTTCCTGGAGCAAGCAACTAAGTTAATGTTTGCTTGTCCTCAGGATTGTTGATCAAAAGCATAGGAAAATGCCTGAACTCAGTATTGTTTGATGCACAGACAGGAAGTCAAGTTGATTTCAGTGTAGAAACCTACTCAACCCTGTCTTGCATCAGTACCCTATTTGCAGCCTAACCTACCCTCTTCACGATGCTTTTGGGTGAATCGTCAGATTAAAAAAAAAATAATAATCCTACCTTTAGGAAATGGGGTCTTTGTGATCCTGAGATGGCCTGATTGCAAGGAATAAATGGGTTCCAGAATTGGATCAGTAACTGTGGGTAGAGGGTTAAACTTCTGATATTGTGGGTAAAGTGAGTTTACATGTGCAGGGAGTTGAGGAAGATGGGTCATCTGGAGGGACCCATTCCACTGGAGGGGAATGCTCACCTCAAGATAAAGGAATAAATTGGCACCTTGGAAGACAAGAGTGTCATTCTCTGGGAAAGGTTTAACTATTTTGTCATCCTTTTTCCATAGACCATCTGAGCCATTTTGACGTAGTGTTAAACATTTTCTTCTCCTTTACTGAGATAATTTTTGGACATCCCAACATTTGGAGCTTTGAAAATAAGGTGTTAGGAATTAGAGGTCTGAGCAGTAAAGGGAAAGCCAATCTTTGCAACACTATCCATCTATTTTTGCTTTATGGTGGGATGGAGTATGGAAGCATGAAGAAAGGAGGGAAAGCATCTGAGCACCAACAGAGATGGGAGAAGCAGGAGGTGTGCATCAGGTCCAAATAACTGCCATGAAGATGCCAAGACTAAGCTTCACCCCCTTCCCCCAAATAGGTTGGAGGAAGGCTGCCCTTGACGAAGGCAAGCTGACACTTGGGTTTCCTTTTTATCACTAGAGCAAACAATCTGAAAACCAAAAAGAGAAAAACAAAAAGAAAGTTATTCTAATTCTTCATATATTTTATGCAAAGAGCCAGAAAGAGCTAGATTAAAAGGAGCAAGACTAGCCTACAAAATGCTTAATTGATAAAGGAAGAAGAACTCATTTAATTGAGGACTGTCTTGAATAACATGCACTGGAAAGTGTATCATTTAAAGTAGCACATGGAGTGAGAAAAATAACCAAGGAAATAAGGAAGTAGTCAAGAAAACCTCCATAAATTAAATCATGGTTTGAAAGGATAAAGTCATGTTAACACTCATTACCATATTTTAATTTCATGGTGATTAAAATGATAATGTAGCATGTATTACCACTTAATTGATCTGCCAACATCAAGTATTTCCAAGTTTCTTTTTGTTCTCCAAAGTCATAAACTATCTATTCTTCACTGCATAATTTCGGAGGTAATTTCAAACCGTAAATATTTCTCTTTATTAAAATTCTCAGGAAATGAGAGCCTCGATAGCTACTTATTTATATCTGCTTTTGGCAAGAGGCCAGGAAATTCGTTTTCTTCTATTTTGCATTCTACAGAATTAAAGTGCTGAAGAATATTATCAATTAATCTTCATGCTTCTTTTCATGACAGCTTTATACTTTCATAGCAATGTTCAGATATCCGAGGATGACTAGCTAAGCTATGTCCATTTAAAGCTGGGCATTTTTCTCTGATAGAAAACCTTCCCTTCTTAAGGATGCAAACCCTTCCCACTGCCAAGCCTTGGTCCTTTTCAGCCCTGGGCCAGCCTGCCCAAGACAAAGTTGTCCCTGGTGATGCAGATCTGCAGGCCATTTTCAGGGCCTTCACTCCATTTAGGTATCCCTACCTCACTTGCACCACTGGGACAAGATGATGTCCTTTTCTTTTCTTTCTTTCTTAAGCCCACACCATAGCAGTGACAGTGCCAGACCCCTAACCAGCTGAGCCACCAGGAAACTCCAAGATAATGTCCTTATGCTGGCCCTTTGCTGCAGTCTGTTCTGACCCCTCAGGATGCAGCTCCCTCTGGCTAGATTTAGTTCATCCCTCATCAGTGCATCTGTGGTAGGTCACCCTAGTTTTAGAGGTTGAATCGGAGCTATAGCCGCTGGCCTGTACCACAGCCACAGTAACGTCAGCTCTGAGCCTCATCTGTGATCTACACCACAGCTCCCGGCAACGCTGGATCCTTAACCCACTGAGCAAGGCCAGGGATCAAACCTGCCATCCTCATGGATACCAGTCAGATTCATTTCCACTGAGCCACGACGGGAACCCCCTAGGCCACCCTGGTTCTGAGGACGTAAATAATACACATATGTCACTGTAGAGCCTCATGAGTCTCTTTAGATAAAAATAAAATTGGAAAATTGCCAAACCTTCCAGAGACAATACTCTAATGATTCCTGACTTTTTGGACACCCCACTGCACTGATGAATGGTCAATCAGATGACCGCCTGGCATAGCTAACTGTGAAAATAAAAAAGGACATTTTCAGAGGTCAGGTGCCATTTTTCTTTCTTTTTTTTTTTTTCTTTTTATGGCTGCACTTGAAGCCTATGGAAGTTCCCAGGCTAAAGGTCAAATGGGAGCTGCAGCTGAGATCTACGCCACAGCCATGGCAACAGCAGATTTGATCTGCCTCTGTGACCTATGCTGCAGATTGCGGCGATGCCAGATCTTTAACCCACTGAGCGAGGCCAGAGATCAAACCCACATCCTCAGACAGACATCAGGTCCTTAACCCACTGAGCCACGGCAGGTACTCCAGGTGCTGTGTTTAGTGTGGTAAACATGAATATGTGCCTATGCATGTGTGTGTGCAAATATGAATATGTGCCTATGCATGTGTGTGTGCACTTATGACAATTACGGATTCAGTATCTGAATTCTAAAGTTTATTGGCCCTGACTCTATACGTATGTTCTCCAGGACCATTATTCTTGGGACTTATAAAATTAGTCATTATAATTAGTTCTCATATTTAGAAAAATGATTACACTAAGGCTGGCCAAATATTTTAAGCTGACTGGTGGTCAAGAAAAGCTTTGTAGAGCTCTTTGGCATGAACTATTTGGAGGTTAAAAAAAAAGGAGGTAACGAATAGCTTGTTTTATATCTTTATAAGCTGTGAGCAAAGAAATCTACTTTCAATGTGGAGGCTCAGTATGGGTTTGCTGACTCCCTCAGATATTTCTTTTTTAATTTGGCTCTGATGAGGTTTATAACTGAGCACACATAAAACACACATGAGAACACCAAGGTTACATAGCAGAGTCAGTGAATAAGTGATAGTAAGAAACAGAAACCCATTTAAAATGACACAAACCCCAAAGGAGAGCTTATTGGAAGCCGACAGGGATGATCTCACAGGTCCCAAGGGCAGAAAGTATAGCCAGACAGTCAATGTGAATGAAAGTCAGGATCCAAGGTTATAGGCTGCATAGCCTCTCAATAGCTTGGGCGGTCCAGCTCTCATGGGCCCTTGAGCAGAGCCCAAGTTTCACTCCCCTCCAAGTTCCAGCATCTCAGTCTGAGTCTCTTCATTCAAGTGAGAGAGAAAAAGCCTTGAACTGGTCACACACCAGCCAAAGGACCCAACCCTCCTCCAAGTGGCTCAGAACTTTGGGTAGGACCGTTTTAGGTAAATTGGCATCTCAGCAACATTGCTCATTATCTCTGAAAAGCATGATCTCTTGTTAAGAGATGCTGGGTAGAATCCCACCTTGGGTACTTAAGAAGGAAAGAGTAGGATGAGGTTCAGATATTTCAGGAAGTGCCGATGGGAGGTGTATGTCATGAGAAGGCCTGGGATTAGAAAATCTAAAGACTCTAGAGAGCCATTCTAGCCTTGGGATCAAATACAGAACTACAAGGGCCCATGTGAGACTCTGACAAGTGAGAGGTGACCACATTAAGGTCACAGACCATGACATGGGGAGAGGAGTAAGGAATTAATCAAAGGGTTACTCATATCATCATTTCAGCATGACATGTTAGAGATGGCCTAGAGTGGTCATTACATATGCAGCCTATGGGATCCAAATTCCTATCTTGCCATTCACAAGGGTCAGAAACGTGGGCCTCCTATTTTTCTTGTCATGCCTAAATTTCTCATCTGCAAAATCCCAGCCAATGACTAGCTCCAGCCCAACTGCCTACTCTGGGGTTCAACAAGATTGGGAGGGGAAGAGAGAGGAGGTGAAAAATTAATTTTTGCTGAGTAATCTAGTTAGGAGCCAAAGCCTTTATGTCTGTTTTTAGATCTTGGTCAATTCTCAAAACTTCAGCTATACCAAGAGATCTTAGCTGACTCTCTCAACTTCCATTCGCTCAGTTCTTCCAATTATTCCCACTGTTTACTCAGCAGCTAAGGGGACTCTTTTGGTAGCATAGATCTGATCATGCCTCTGCTTTAGATTTGGTGAAACCTCATCCACAAGCTCAAATCCTCACACTTGAGTTGGGCACACAGAGTCCTTCCTGAACAACCCCACTCTGCCTCGTGTTATGGTCCACTTCCCCTCCATCCTCCCCCTCTTCCAGACATCCCAGAGGCCTTTTCTCAATGGCATTGCTCCCATATCTCCATTTGTATGTTTTCACACATACAATTCTCTCTGCCTTAATTGTTCTCTCTCTTTTGGCACAAGTTCAGTTATTCAAGATCTAGATCACATATCCATTCATTCATCAGGCTGTGACTTGCTTCCTCCTATCCCTCCATATGTAGCTCTATTACAGTCCATACAGACAGCTGTCATAGTCACATGGGGGCTAGTTCCATGGCCCCCGACAGACACCAAAATCCATGGATGTTCAGGTCCCTTACATGAGAAGGCGTAGTACAGTCGGCCCTCTGAAACTGCAGGTGCCACAGACCTGACAACATAATGTTATATATGGATCATATTCATCCTTTTGCCTGGGTGTCTTTCTCACCAGCACATGACAATCTAGAGGTCAGGTCTTGGGTCTTCATCCCTCCATCTCTAGACCTAGCACAGTTCCTGGCCTAGGGAAAGCTTGTAATCAACATTTATTAAATATGATCACTGAAGATTTCACACTCATAGTGTGTCTTAAATTGGTATTTGACAAGGATTTCATGTCACTCCTGTTACAGAGTCCAAATTCATACTGCTCACCACCCAACAGGCCAATAAATCAAGATGAGTTGTCAAGGCAAGGCTTTCCTTATTTGGAAAGCCAGCAGACAGAAGAAGGTGGTGGTCTAGTGTCCCCAGAGAAACATCCGAGTTATAATTCCGGCTTCTCTTATATTAAAAGAGGAGGGGATAGAGGAGTTCCCATCGTAGCTTAGCAGTTAATGAATCCGACTAGCATCCACGAGGATGCAGGTTCAATCCCTGGTCTCGCTCAGCAGGTTAAGGATCCTGCGTTGCCATGAGCTGTGGTATAGGTTGCAGAAGTGGCTTGGATCCCACATGGCTGTGGCTGTGCCTGTGGCATAGGCCAGCAGCTGTAGCTCCAATTAGACCCCTAGCCTGGGACCCTCCATATGCCATGGATGTGGCCCTAAAAAGACGAAAAGACAAAACAATAAAATAAAATAAAAGGAGGAGGGGATAGAGTCTTGGATCTGGCCAGACTCAGGAGACAATGTGTTAATTTCTTCCTTCCTGCAGCCATTCACAGATGGGCCTGGTCAGGATCATTCCTGGGAGCTCAACAAGGGTATTTTAGTTTAATGCTCATTATCTGGGAGTCAGGGTTCCCAGAGATGGGCCATAATGTATAATTTAAGCTTATAGGCAACATCCCTTCGGTAATTGACCTGTAATAGAATACAAAGGTTCTTCCCTATTTTAATTCCCCACTGTCAGTTTTACCTGGAGCTCTAGTGGGGAAATTGGAATTGGGTACATCGAGGCCAGGGGAGCCCCTGGGCCTCTTCATTCAGTGTTCCTCTCTTTCTACCATATGAGAGACTATCCTCTTTATGTGTATTTTTATTTCTTTTTGTCTTTTTAGGGGTGTACCTGTGGCATATGGAACTTCCCAAGCTAGGGGTTGAATCCTAGCTACAGCTGTCAGCCCATGCCACAGCCACAGCAAGGCAGGATCTGATCTGCATCTTTGACCTACACCACAGCTCATGGCAACACTGGATCCTTAACCCACTGGGCGAGGCCAGGGATCAAACCTGCATCCTCATGGATGCTAGTCAGATTTGTTTCCCCAAGCCACAATGGGAACTCTGAGGGTATCCATCCTCCTTATTGTTTTTCTTCTTAGGTTTTAGCCTTGGGCAATCTTTTTTCCAGGGCTCTTTCTCTTTACAGTAAGCACATTCTTGCTTCTGCAGTGGTGGTTTACCTCTCTTGGGGTTACTTGCCTTCCAGGAATGCCAGAAAAGTGTTTTTCCTCTTTCTTATGTCATTGTTCCCTGTTGAACACTTTCAAAGCAGCATGTACCAATTGAGAAGGTACCAAAGTACCACCTAATTTTTGCCACTTCCCCCTGATATCTGAGCTGTTTTGCCCCCAAAAGATCAGGTTTACCATCCTAGGATTTTTTTCAGAGGCCTCAGGATCTGCGTCAGTAAAATGTCTATAGGCTTGATAAATCCCTTCTAAAAATTCAGAGGGTTTTCTGTCTGCTGACCTGTTTGGGCAATTTCCAATATTCTATCTTCCACGTCACTAATTCGTTCCTCTGAATTATTCATTCTGGTCTTTATTGCCTTTAGCTCAGTTTGTATCTCTTTTCTAGTTTTTCCTGGCTCCTCCTTATATTTTCTAGTTCCTTTCTGAATCTGCATTACTGTTCATATCCTCTCTTAATTCCTGCAGTATTTTCACTGTCTCCCTTTTGAACTCAAAAGTCTGTCAATGAGATCCTGCTGTGTAGCACTGAGAACTATGTCTAATCACTTATGATGGACCACGGTAATGGGAGAAAAAAGAATGTATACATGTATGTGTAACTGGGTCACTATGCTGTACAGTAGAAAAAAATTCTATTGGGGAAATAACAATAAAAAAATTCAGAAGGATCTTCATTTATTTTTTAATGAATTTCTTGAATTTTATTTAAAAACTCTTCCGCTTTGGTTACCCTTTTCTTTTTTTTTTTTAATTTTTATAATTTTTTTTTCTTTTGGCTACACTTGTGGCATCCAGAAATTCCCAGGCCAGTGACCGAACCTGCACCTCAGCAGCAACAACGCCAGATCCTTAGCATTGTTTCCTTTTGCAAAGGCCTGCCAAGATGCATTTACAGTTGTGCTCTAATGAGGGCATTCTTCCCTCATTGGAGTCCCAGTTTGGTTCAGCTGTGGGTACTGCCAAGTGGGCTTCAGGTGTCTGTTAAGTGGAGCTGGTACCCTTCCTCCCTGGCCTTATCAATGGCCATTCTCCCTTCATCTCCTGTAAGTATCAGATTGAGAAGAATGTGTATGTTTGCCCATGAAGGGAGGTGGTTAGCAAACATAGCTTTAGAAGAGGCCCCTCCCTCTAAGAAAGGTTGCATCTTGCCAGTTAAAAGTCTGAGAAACCCAGCCAGCGGGCCACTTGCATTTAGTACCCCTACGGGATAAGAGGATAGTGAGGTAACAGCATAATGGCATAGGAAATTGCCCTGCCCCAGGAGTGGCTCCTGGCCCAAACTGGGCATCGTGTCAGGTCTTTAGATGGTGATACCAGACTAGATCCCTGTTCCCCAGGAATTAACACAGGATGTTCTAATTGTTCCCTATAAGGATGCTCCTTTGGCATTTCTTCACCTACCCCAATCCTGGTTTTTAAGATTTCATTGCCTAATTTTCTTTGCTTCCTGAGCCCTAGTGTCAGGAACTGGGGCTGGATGGGAATAGTAAGTGGTGAAAGGAGTGGATATATTGACATAGTAGCAGAGGGGCTGGCACAGCTGGCTCAGCTGGAGGAGTCAAGATTTGAAGCACATAGCCTCATTCTCATTCCCTTTCCTAATTTTCCCTGATGTAACAGCACAAATGTTGGCACATGGGGGATTTCATCATTCTTCCCATTTTTTTCACAGAACAGCCGTAATTGCAGGATTGTAGGGAGCCATTCAAAGGGCACCAATCTCCCAGCGTTTTATCGTAAACCCATAAATAGCAACTGACTCTAACCATTTTGCCTTGGCATCAACCAACTGGGCTAAATTCTGGGCTGGGTTTTTTTTTTGGTAATGTCAGGGACCAAGCAGAACTTTTCTTCCAGGCAGTGTCCTATTCTCAAACAAGAGCCAACAAGTCTTTTTCTCTTGTTCCTGCCCTTCATTTGACACCAGTAAACGTTTTCAATATCACAAAACTGATCTGGCTGAAAATGGAGAAACAGGACCAAGACAAAATGAAATGAAAAACTCGAAGGACAAATAGAAAACCCTAAATAAACCCTCAAGCTTGGTCTTGGGGTTTTCCATATACCAACACAGGAAGCCACAAACAATGTAATGAACACAGCACGGGTGGCAGTACATGGTACCCAGGGTCACAAGATAACCTTGTATAAACCCCTTGTGGAAATGCAAACAGGTTCTGTAGCCACACATCGCTCATCTTCCTCCTAGTCATGGGTTCAAAGCTGTCATCAGACCACTTATCCAAAATGCGCCCCAGAAGACTTTCTTCAGGCGTAGTTGAAACAGTCCCCATTTTAAACAACAGATATACAAAACACAAAGGTGTACACAAATGCTAGCATCCAAAGAAACAAACAAACCAGTTCACATATCAGGTAAATATTCAGCAACCATTTCTTCTCTCCAACAGGTCACCCCCCCCCCAATAAAACAAATTGGCTTATTCCAGAGAAAAAGGCCCAAGCCAAAAGGAAATAAAGTTTCTGGCTGTACACACCAGAGTGACTTACCCCACTGGATGCAGCCTGTGTTGACTCCCAGATGGCAATTCCTTGCTCCAGTTCCAAGCGCTGGGGCAGCCAGGGCTGCTTTGGGAAATTTTGAAACAAAAGATCCTAAGGACAAGTGGTCTAGGCAGCTGCTAGGGCCCTACGTGAAAATTCCCCAACAGGGGCCAGGGCCAGGGGACCAAGGCTGGGGGCCGGAGGCCAGGGGCCGGCCAGCCACAAGCATCTAGTCTCCTAGCTGGCTTCACCCACATTTGTTACTAAATCCTGCTCAAAGGTGTGCTGCATAACAGGCCAATGAATTGAGAGCTGAGTTGTTGAAGAAAGGAGTAGTGACTTTATTCCGAAAGCCGGCAGAACACGAAGATAATGGTCTGGTATCCCAAAGAACCATCTTTCTGGAGTTTGAGTAGAGACCTCTCTTAGGCTATAAGGTGAGGCGATAAAGTCCTGGTTCCCTGTCAGAATCAGGAGGGGATGTGTCAATTTCTTCCACGTGCCACTTACAGGTGGACCTGGTTACAATGTTTCCTGTGAGCTAAACAAGGGTATTTAGCTTAAAGCTTATCACTTGAGAAGCAGGGCTCTCAGAGATGAGTCATTATGTATCATTTAAACTTATAGGTAATATCCCTTTAGTGATTAACTTGCAGCAGAAACGAATCTTCCCTATTTCATTCCCTCTGGTTGAAGCCGGTTCATGTTTAGACAGAGAAAAAGAAAACATGGAATGCTGTTGCTGTGGAAACAAACTTGGAAAATGACTTTCCTTTCTCCTTTATATACATGTAGGAGTCATATCTCATGGCTAAGCTGAATATAAATACGTACACAATGGCATTGAGCTTCCTCCTGAGGTGCTTGGTGGCAGTCAGCTCTGTGGACCACAGTACAGGCTCCATGCGCCATTCCAGCATATAATCTTTCTCACTTTGATGTGTAGTCACTGGGTTAAACATTATTTTCAGTGTATCCTACAATGAAATGATTGCCTTTCAGTGGATTTCTGTTTGGGGATTTAAGATGTTTTAAAATCACAATTTTTTGAAAAATAACAATTTTTCAAGAGAAAAGAACCACTTTCTCATTATTTTTAAAAGTTCCCTTCAAAACCCTCTATTCTGCTTTATGTATTTAGGATCAGCCCACATGGAAAGGTTCTCTTAAGATTCTATAGAAATATTTTCCCTTTCCTCCCATGAATTCCTTTTATAAGAATGGTATAAAAAAAGCTATAACAAAATATGTTATATTTTGTGTTATTTTCTTGGTAGAATGATTCTGTCTGACCACCTTTTCTCCTGACCAGTTATTTATTTTAGTATTAGCATGTGGAAATGTTATTTGTTTTTTTCACCTTAGCTGACCAATAGACCATTTTCATGTATTAAAACCTACATGTGGAATTCCCGTCGTGGCACAGCAGAAACGAATCCGACTAGGAAACCAGGAGGTTGAGAGTTCAATTCCTGGCCTCGCTCAGTGGGTTAAGGATCTGGCGATGCCGTAAGCTGTGGGTGTAGGTCAAAGACACACTCAGATCTGGCGTGGCTGTGGCTGTGATGTAAGTCGGCAGCTGCAGCTCCAATTAGACCCCTAGCCTGGGAACCTCCATATGCCGCGGGTGCGGCCCTAAAAGGACAAAAGAAAAAAGAAAAAAAAAAAAAACCTCCATGTCCTAGCTGACCTCTGTGTTTCTATACTCAACTTTTACCATGTTGATAACTTTCCTGGCTCACATTCTAAACTGCAGCATCAGCCCCAAATATCCTTGCCTCAAAAGTCATAAAAATGGGGAATTTCTCATTTCAACCTGTATAGGATATTGTGTAATTCTAGTATTTAAAAAAAAAAGGCTTCATGACAGCACTCAAACTTTCTTCACATGTTTTCATGTGGCAGGTGCTCCTCGTATAATACGTGTGTAACTCACATGTAAGCAGGTTTGACACAGGACCCCATCTGAGACCTGGCAAATGCTTCTGATTATCTAATCAATTGACTCCAGAGAAAACTGAAAAAAATAAAACTCAATTCATGGGTTGTTAAACAGATAAGTTAGTGTATATGGATACTTTGGGGTTCTGTCCCCTTCACTTTGCATGCTCTACACTAACCCTGGGTGACCTCCATCCACTTTGAGGGGTGTGTGTGTATGTGTGTGTGTCTATAGGTATTCTGGATGTATGTCAGATTTCACCCATGAGTTTCAGATCCACACACTCAACTTTTTACCTGGATATTCCACAGCTACCTCAAACACAATATATGCAAAACTAAACCGGCCCTTCCAGATCAGCTTTCCTTCCTGAATCTCCATATTGGTAGGTGTGCTGCCATCCACCCAGAAGACCAAGTCAGAAACCCGGGCATCCCAACACCCTTCTCACACCTTGCCCACCCTTCATTTCCAAACCTAGCTGGACCCACTCACTGTTCTTTATCCTTTCCCACTGCAGTGGTTAAGGTCACTAGTCTCTCTCAGCTGGGCTCCTGTGACAGATTCTGGGTGGGCCTCCTGCCCTCACCCTTGCCCTTCTGCTCACTCTTTATTGCAGCCAGAGTTCTATTTTTTTCTTTTTCTTTTTTGGCTGCCTCCACAGCATGCAAAAGTTCCTGGGCCAGGGAATTAAACCTACACCACAGCAGTGACCTGAGCCACAGCAGTGACAATGCCAGGTCCTTAACCCAATGAGCCACCAGGGAACTCCTAGAGTTCTCACTCTAAAGCACATGCCTTCTCTCCTTTAATGGCTTTCATGGTCCCCCTGTTCGCCTCAGAACAAAATCCGAGTTCCTTATGGTCCTTTCCACTTTTTCTCTGATCACTCTCCAGTCTCTTCTTTATCCATCCCCCTCACATCCCACTCCAGCCCTTTGGAGCACCTTTTATTTCCTCATAAACCCATCATTTCTCTTCTTTGTCTTCTTTTGTACTCAGGTGTTGCTAACAGGGTCAAGATTGGGAGCTATTAAACCACAAATAGAGAAAAATTCTAGCATTTCTCCTCTATTTTTTATAGTGAAGTATTTTCATTCACCTCTCCCTTGAACTCCAGACCCATATTTCCAACTGTCCCCTGGGTCACCCTTCATTTGCATATTTAACAGACATCTCAAAATTAACCATATCCCAAACTGACCTCTATCAATTTATACTACTGTTCTCCTTAACACATATCACCGCTTACACATACATTAGGTATTTTCCTCATTTATTTTCTTTATCATCTGTCTTCCCCACTGGAAGGTAAGCTCCAACAGATGGAGTCACTTTTTTTTTCTTTTCTTTTTGCTTTTTAGGGATGCATTGCCAGCATATGGAGGTTCCCAGGCCAGGGGTGAAATCAGAGCTACAGCCATTGGCCTACACCACAGCCACAGCAATGCAGGATCCGAGCCACATCTGAGACCTACACCACAGCTCGCCGCAATGCCAGATCATTAACCCACTGAGCCAGGCCAGGGATCAAACCCGCACCCTCATGGATACTAGTTGGATTCATTTCCACTGTGCAGCAATGGGAACTCCAGGAGTAACTTTTTCTTTTTTGTTCAATTATGAATTCCCAGAGTCTCATATGGTTCTCATATGGTGGACTTCTTCAAAATTGACCTATAGAAGCTCTACTCCACTGCCCCTCACTGCCCTACTGTGATGTTATTAGAAGGTTAGATCCCTGGGAGGTAATTAGGATTAGACAAGGTCATATTGGTGTAGCTCTCATGAATGAGATAGTGTCCTTATAAGTCACAGTTGCTTCCTGTGCTCTGTTCTTCACCATATGAAGATACAATGAGTTATCAGTCTGCAACCTGGAAGGGTTCACCAGGATCTGACTGTACTGGCACCCTGAGCTCAGACTTCCAGCCTCCAGTGCTGTGGGAAATAAATTTCTGTTGTTTAAAAGGCACCAAGTTTGCAGCATTTTGTTACAGCAGCCAGAACAGACTGACATCAACACAAAAAAGGACACTTGGCAACTGTTTGTTGAATGGCTAAATGATCCTCTAGCAATGGATTGAAGATGAACTAAACCTTGCCCAGAATTCCCCGGATCTGGATAGCCATGATGCAATAGAAAGATCATAGATTCTGTCAGGCAGCTCTATCTAGTTGTGTGTCCTAGGGTAACTCATTTAACCTCTTTGAGACATTTTTCTCATTTGGCAAAATGAAGATAGCTCCTAAGATTGTTGTGGGTTAATTGATATAATTGGCTTTAACCATACTGTGGGTTAGCCCTCAACAAATACTCGATTCCCACATCTTGGTTTGATAAAGACTACTGGAAGCCTTAAAAGCTTAACAAGGTCAGCAAGCCTTATCGAAAACAGACCTCAGATGAAACATCTCAGGAATTAATCAAACTGTGCTCTATAAGGAGCTTGTTTTAGAAAAACTGCTATAGCCCTCACTGGGAGGAACAGGGTTTAGTGTGAGTGTCAATTGCAAAGCATATTCTTGTAAATGGATGCTCAAGGCATGGTTTCCTTGAGGAATTGGGGGCATGAACTCCTCTTGACCCTTATTTCTCTCGACTCACTGGGAAGTGTTTCTTCAAGGCACTGTTTATGAAGCTTGGAGTACCATGGCTCACTCTCCTGCAAAACGCCTAATAGCTGTGCAGTGACGTATCATTTCCTTTTGCTGCAATGTGACTAATAGTCTCTCGAGGGGTCTAGAGTGGGAAGGGAGTTGACATCATTGAAGAACTGAGCCAATCAAGGGAGAGGTCCAAAGTTTCCAGAGAAAGGAAATGAAGATGCACTTTTGCCCAGTGCTTATGACAGTCAGGACAAAATAAAATACAGTCCTCTTTTAATAATGAACTTGTGAAGGGACATTGATGGGATGATGTTTGCAGACACACTGTAAGGGCACTGATGTTTGTGGATGTGGCAGTGACTCACAGGGATGGAGCATATTGGATGTGGAAGGAACTGATAATCACCTAAGAATCACAGTCTCACATAGCTCCATGAAACCTTAGGAGTCTTTTGTCTTGAAGACCAGGAAAATGAAGGTCACACAGATGAAGTGATTATATGAGGGTCATTCTGCTGATAAGAATGACACTTCAAACCCTGGACCTGAGCCCTTTGTAGCACAGTGTGCTCACAGCTAGGAAAAAGAGGTCAAAAGGAGCTAAGTGACTTCAGTTTTCAAGGACATTTTTAAGATTTTCTCCATGGTCATATTAAAATGACCCAAAATAGTGCCAGCATTTAATCGATGCATAATGAGAGTGCATTGTAAATTATAAAATAGTGTCTAGCCATTGTGTGAATTGCTGATTAAATCTGTGAGGTTAATAAATAAAATGGCCTGACCAGATGGATATAATCATTCAGTATTACATGTCACATTTTGATGGCAATCAAACACATCAAAGTGATTTTTACCTGCTTTGTCAGCTGTTCCAGTGACTCTTTCTTGCTGACTCCAGAAGAGGTAATACATGAATTATAATTTATATTTAAAATGTGCAGGAAAATTAATTTATACATGGTGGCTTTTATTAAGATTTTTTTCAATTATAAAAAGAATGCATAAGTATGTTATTGTAAAACACTGGGGAAATATAGCAAAATATAAAAGAAACAAAATTGGAGTTCCCATCGTGGCTCAGCAGAAATGAATCTGACTAGTATCCATGAGGATGCAGGTTCAATCCCTGGCCTCGCTCAGTGGGTTAAGGATCCGGCATTGCCATGAGCTCTGGTATAGGTCACAGACATGGCTCAGATCTGGTGTTACTGTGGCTGTGGTGTGGGCTGGCAGCTACAACCCTGATTCAACCCTAGCCTGGGAACCTCCATATGCCACAGGTGAGACCCTAAAAAGACAAAAAAATTAGAACAATGACAACAACAACAAAAATAGAACAACCTTTAAATCTACCCTGGAAAAAATACTCTTATTATATTGATATATGTTTTCTAAAAGGTTAATATCTTATAAGTACATACTGTATATGCAGCTTAAAATCCTATCTTCAAACATTATTTAGTGATTTTTTTCCATTAGTCTCCAAAGAATACCATAATTGATTGTATATTATTTCTTTCTATAGAACTATTATATCCATCAATTTATTAGTGGACATTGATCTTGTTACCGCATTTTCACTATTACAAATATATTTGACATGAAAACAATCCTTCTTTGGGCCACACTTCTGATTTTTATCCTTTCTAGAATACATTCCTAGAAGTCAGATTATTAGATCAAAGGCTATGACAATTTTTAGTTTTCCTCATAGGGATCATTCAGTTGCTCTTCAGAGACTGTGACCTATTTATACTTGCACTGGCCTTGTGTGCAAATATACATCCCACCATGCCCTTGTCAGTATTATCAGATAAAGCAATTGACAGGGGAGTTCCCATCGTGGCTCAGCGGAAACAAATCTGACCAGCATCCATGAGGATGCAGGTTTGATCCCTAGCCTCACTCAGTGGGTTAAGGATCCAGCATTGCCGTGAGCTGTGGTGTAGGTCACAGACACTGCTCAGATCTGGCGTGGCTGTGGTTGTGGCTGTGGCTGGAGGCTACAGCTCTGATTCAACCCCTAGCCTGGTAACTTCCATATGCCATGGGTGTGGCCCTAAAAAGCAAAAAAAAAAAAAAAGTTGACAATGACAATGGGTGAAAGTTTGATGAGAAACAGGGTATTTGGATGGTCTCAAAATAAATTTCTACAAGGGGCTTAATGACTACAAAAGGAAAAATTTTTATAGAAGAGAAATATTGCAGACAGCACATTAACAGAGATACAAGTTAGGCTCATCAATAATGGGACAGTTGTCATTATGTTCGTCATAAAAGAATGCAAGAAGGATACAGCATCATTTCTGAGATATTCCTGCCCAAAATGCATAACCTGAATCTAATCATAGGGAAACATCAGACAAACCCAAATTAGGAGACATTCAACAAAACAAATGGTCTGTATTCTTCAGAAATGCCAACATCATGGGATTTAGTGTTTGCTGGTTTCTATTGTGATTAAATTCTGCTCCCCACAATATCATGTGAAGGGTATGGGTGGCATGGAGGAAATCTACAGGATTTTGCACATTTTTCTTGTATGCCACAATTTTACTTTTATTATGAATTAATGTGAGGAGATTTCAGTTAATTCCCCTGCAGTTTCTTAAAGAAATATAATCATATTGTTTGCAAATCACAGTAGTTTTGACATTTCCTTTCTAATAATTTTACCTTTCATTTCGGCCTGATATCTTATTGCATCAGATAAAATTTCTGAAACAATGCCACATAATAATACAGACACTGAGCCTTTCTGCCTCTTCCTAGTTTTAATGGGAATGTTTCTGGTGTTTCAACATTAAGGGTGATACAGGCTGTCAATATGAGATATTGTAGATTAAAGGGAGTTATCATCCCATTCCTAGCTTTCTATGAGGATTTTTTTTAAACCAGGCATGAATGTTGAATTTTATCTGAATGTCTTTTTGTCATTTATGGAGATTATGAATACAGTTTTTCTTATTGAGATGGTTGAACTGATGTCATTATGTGAATAAATTTTTGCAACGTGAATTTATCCATGCTATCTGGGAGTAAACCTGATATAGCCATGGTAAATAATCCCCTTAATACTTCATTTTGCTACTATATTTTTTTTTATGTGTGTGTTTTGTTTTTTATCATTTTGCTACTATATTTTTTTCTTTTTTTATGTGTGTGTTTTGTTTTTTATCATTTTGCTACTATATTTTGTCCTTTGGCAACTCCACAGAGGATTTGCATTGCATTAACTTATAGTTAAGCAGGGACTGTTTCCAAAATTCCCCTCTGTGCATAGCGCTGGGCTGTGAGACACTTGTATGAGGTTGGGAAGAGGAGGTGAAGTGGGGGACAGAGTCTCATACATCCACTGGTCAGTGGCATTGATGCCACTCAGAACGTTGTCTGTGAACTGAAGTGTGGCACTTACCATCAGCCTCTACATGGATTAAATCTTGAGCCACTGCAGCAGCAGACCTGCAACACCATCTGCACAGATCACAAGGTGAAAAATCAGGAGTGAGGCACTCTATGCTCTGGGAAAACTGGAAGAACAGGTCTTCTTCAGAAAGTCAGATTTTTTTAGTCTTTTTGTCTTTTTAGGGCCGCACCCTTGACATATGGAGGTTGCCAGGCCAGGGGTCTAATCGGAGCTCTAGCCACTGGCCTATACCACAGCCACAGAAACGCCAGATCCTTAACTCACTGAGCAAGGCCAGGGATCAAACCCGCAATCTCATGGTTCCTAGTCAGATCCATTTCTGCTGCACCATGACGGGAACTCCCTGATTTTTTTTTTTTAATTTTAATTTTATTGTGGTAAGAGCACAACATGAGATTTACCCTCTAAACAGAATTTTTTTTTTTTCTCCTTAAGGCCACACCCCTGGAAGTTCCTGGGCCAGGGATTGAAACTTCACCTCTGCAGCAACCTTAGCACTGCAGTTGGGTTTTTAACCCACTGTGCCATAATGGGAACTCCCAAGAAAGTCAGATATTTTTAAAAGGTTTTATATGCCCCATTTTTGCATCTCCTCATATCTAGAAAAACACTAGAATCCTTCATGGTGATGTCTTCTCCTTGTGACTGGTAGTAACACTTCTTCCCTCGCCCTTTCTAACAAGGAGATCAGCAACAAATTTTTGTAAAATGTGTGTCTGGCTGTGTGCACCTCGCCCTTCACCTTTATCATATCTCTATATTCCCCCTTTCCCTCTTTGGGCAGTATTTCAGAGCTGTCTGAAATATTGCAGCCCTGGCTGTAGTTAAGGATAAAACAAAGCATGTCATAAGGTCATCTGTGAATGCAGTCACCTCCAAGGATGAGAGCAGGTGAGTTCTTCAGGCTGTGAAAACTCGGGATCCTGGCCCTGATAGAGGAGGTACATAGCAAAGGAATGATTTCAGTGAGCCCAGGTCTCTTTTGTTCCTGCTCCCTGCCCTTTGTTGCAAAAACTCCTGTATAGCCTAGCTCCTCCCTCACTGCCTGGAGTGGTTTCTCAGGGCTACCTGAGATGCTGCCTTCCAGGCTTAAGGCCTAATTTCACCCCAAATAAAACTTAACTCTCAATTTTCAGGTTGTGCAATTTTTTTAAGTCGACAGTCACTGCTCTGTAGGCTCTCCTGATTGGGGTTGGGACAGCAGCCAGGTCACAGCACACCAAGTTCCCAGGAGCCAACCTCTTCAGTTTCATTTCCACTCCATGAGAAGGGTACCAATTTCCCTGCAGATCCTCCCATCATCAAAACTGGAGACTTGAGGGCAGTGAAAGGCCAGAGTATGTTTCGGTCTGAATTTCCAGGCCCCAGTTCTTGCTGCTTTACTTCATCATATTCATCCTTCTTTCCTCATTGCCTGCTTCACTGACTTTGGGCTCTGGCTCCAGACGCAGAAGCAATAGCCATATAGAAATTGTTTAACTGGCTTCCACAATCGCATAAAATCCAATAAGTATAATATATATACCTCCTCGGGGGTCTCCCTCTCTGACCAATCCTGACCAAAACACTGCTCATAGGTGAGACAGTCAAAATCTGTTCTCAGTATTCTTTGTTGGCTCTGTAAATCGTCCTCTGACCAGCTCAGCCCAGCTCTGTGCCCCAAGGCCAATCATTATGGACTGGGCCTCACCCCCCAATTTAACAGCAGCATTTATTCTCTCATACAGTTTCTGATAGCTGCACAGTTCTGGCTCAAGGTCTCTCATGATGTTTCCATGAGGCTGTGAACTGGGCTGGCATCATCTGAAGGCTTGACTGGGACCGGAGGGTATGGTGCTGAGCTCATGGTTGTTGGCAGAGACCCCAGGTCCTTCCCCTGTGGGTTTCTCCAAAGGGTTGCTTGAGTGTCCTGTGGAAGGCAGCTGGCTTCTGTGACAACAACCAACCTGAGAGAGAAAACAAGAAGGCACAAGCCATTTAGTCTCAGAAGTCACATATCCTCCCCACTTCTGCCACATTCTATTTATTGGAAGGAAGTCACTAAGTCCAGCCCACACTCAAGCAGAGGGGAATTCAGCTCTATTTCTTCAAGGAGTAGCAAAAAATGTGTGGCCACACTTTAAAACCTCTATCCTCTCCTTGCCCCTTTCAGGCCTGGGATGGTAATGGTTTCCCATTATTGCTGGCGTGGTTGGGATACCTCAACATACATGAACTTTCTAAACCCTTGCCCACATTTCTATAAATAGTTCCATTAAAATGTCTGTAGCTAAACACATTTGGACATAATTCTGCTTCTGGGATTTTAAGACAATATGTTTTGGAGAGAAGGTGTGCACAGTTCTATAGCATGAGAATTTCATGGGCTTATATATTTATGTAATTATATATTATATGTAATTCATATAATTTTATAATTATGACATATCTATACAAGATATATAATCACCATATAATTTATATATATATAAATTTATATTATTAAATATATAAATTATATAGTAATATAAGATATAGTACTATTATATATATATAACATATGCGTATAAGAGAGAGAGGGAGAGAGAAATATGGGCTTCTTGTTTTTTCCTAAATAAATATCCAATAATAAAATGAATAAATGTGTCAGGATGGCTGCTGGTACTTGGTACCATTCCCCTCTTCCACCCCTTCTAGGCTCTCTCTCCATTACAGGGGCTGGAGATCTGAGAACTACATTTTCGCAAATCCTTGGCCAGCAGGGTAGTCTTATACATAGTATATTCATGAGAGGCACTCACCGTGAGATTTAAAAGGCAGGAGGGAAAACAGTTCAGTGGCCCCAGAGCCTTTCTTCCCAGAGACATCTACCTTGGTGCTGCAGGCACATGTGACAACTGGCAAGGATTGGTTTCTTGCAGTTGCAGATTGGGGTGATAGTAGCAACTTCCAGATTTCCTGAAAGCTGGCTAGAACCTGAGTGCTGTTAGCCAGGTTCCCTGCTCTTGCTTCTGTTTCCTCCAAAGGTTTTGTCTGTGTGCATGTGTGTGTGTGTGGGGGGGGGGAGTGTGGTGGTATGTATGTATTTGCCAATAGTTTTTAAAGCATATATTCTCTATATATATAAATATATATAAATAAATTCTCTATTAACCTAGTTTTGTGGGGGGGCAGGGTTGTCCTAATTTGTCTACAGAAGTCACCCCCAAATTATACAACTATCAGTTTTCTCTTTGTTTGTTTGTTTTGGCTGCACCCACAGATATATGGAAGTTCCCAGGCCAGGGACTGAATCTGAGACACAGCTGTAACCTCTGCCACAGCTGCAGCAACACCAGATCTTTAACCCACTGGGTTGGGCCAGGGCTCCAACCATGTCTCCAAAGTAACCCCAGATGCTGCAGAGACAGTACTGTATCCTTAACACACTGCACCACAGTGGGAACTCCTCTTCTTATGTTTACAATCATAGCCTTTCTGTGCCTCAGCTTCCTCATCTATAAAATGGGAGAAATAGTAGTTCTTAATTCACAGAACTGTTGAGAGGGTTAAATGATTTAATTTCATGTGAAATGCTTAGAGTAGTGCCTTGCACATGGTCATCGCTCAATAAGTGCTATTAAACTAATCGAAAAAGGAGATCGTTAGACTGAGATGGCTCCAACACCTTGATAGCATAAGAAACACGTAAGACAACCCAAACCTACACCTGTCAGTTCCTGTAAATGCCTCAAGGATAAGAAGAACAATTAATCACCAAAGAGCCAAAGAGGCTTCACCAGATAATGCAACTGCTGAAGCTATAGCCAATCAATTTCCTTGTTTTATTTTGCAACTTCTCTATAAAAATCTTGCCCCTAGCTCCTGTCAGTGGATCACCCCAAACCACTTCTGGTGTAATACTGCCCAATTCCAATCAACCTTTGCTCAAATAAAATTTTTTTTTTGCTCAAATATGCCTCATTTTATGTTTTATCAATGTTAACTACTCTTATTATCATTACTGTTTTCAGTCTAGCAGGCTTCTGTTTCTAATAACAGAGCAAGGACAGGAGAGGACCTGCATTCTCAGACTAATTTCATTGGCATTGAAGTTGGTGTTAATTAGTCCCAGATTCTGGCAGCAATTTGTCAGTCCCAGTCTATACAATTTTTTTTAAATGCATTTTTGACATTTTCTCTGTTTTATGGACTTTTATTGGGAGGTTGGAAGAGGTTGTATCAAGGGTTATGAGCCAGCCACCTTATAAACCAGAACACTTGTATCTAATTTTTAAAATAACCTGCTTCACTGTGATTCAAGTTAGGTGGAGATTGATGCTATACTTCAATTGCCGTAAAAAAATACAACCATTAAGGCACTTTTCAGCCCTGGCTGGGCACTTTCTTAATGACTTCAAAAGATTTTGGTGAAATATTTCACAGAATCTTTTTTGTTCTTATCAGGAGTTCATTTGAGAATGTAGGTCTCTTTTTCTTCACATGTCATGAATTTCAACACTATCCTTCTGATTTGTATCTGATATACTCTCTAAAAACAAACACAGAATCATCTCTAAAATAGCATCCCTGCCTCAACAAGAGCTCCCTTTAAAAAAATAAAAGTCTGACAGGCATCATGCATTTTAAATTGAACATAGACTGCAAAGCAGGCCTCATCCATTAGTCCAGCTGACCTTTGAATAACCCAGAGCAGGAAAGAATAAGACCATAAATCGAAGAAGATGCTAATCCTGCCTGGGCTTGGTGATCCTATCAACCCAGGAGTGAAGATAGCAATCATGCATAACATGGGAATTTTATGTTCGTCCATAAAGTCAACCTCCTATAATGGAAGGAGCACTTGAGTAGGGGTCAGAAGACAGGGGCTAACGTCCTAATTTCAAAACGTGCTGACTACGTTCGTTTACCTTTCCATAGTCTCAATTCTCGTTTATAAAATGAGGTTAGGGTCCTAGGTCATTTCTCCTTCAAGACTACCTTTTCCCACCCTCATGGAGCTGGTGGTTAGTCAAAGGATAGTAGAGAAAATGGCAACTTGGAAGAGCTTTGGAAATTTAGGATTTGAATACGAGCTTCGACCACTTGTTAACTGTATAATTTTGGGCAAATTATTTGTGTTCTTGGTGCCTCGGTTTCCTCATCTATAAAACTGAGGATGATAATAATATCTATGTCATAGGGTGTTTGGAGGATTAAAGGAGACAAAGTACACGGAGCTCTTAGCCCAGTTCCTGGCACAAGGTAAGCGGTCAATAAATGGTATGTGATACTCAGATATGACTAGTTCTCTTTGGGCAGCCTTGGATTTGTCTTCTAAGCCCACCGCAGGGCTAGACAGTACTTTGCCCCAGATTCCTAGTATCCTCCCCAACCCTCCAAAAAAGACCAGCTCCAAAGGATTGACAAGTAATGTTAATGAAGATTTCATGGCGATTCAGAGAAAGGAGTAAAATATTAACGACAACAGCAGCTAAACTCTATTGATTCTTAGTATGTTTTAGGCATGGTGCTGAATATTTCCCATGATTTCATTTCATTCCATACAATACAGCAATGTGTAAGCCGACTTTCTCTTGGATATTTTAATTTTTTTCTCTATAGCCTCTTCGCTTTAGAGAAAGAACTACTTTCTGAGGAGTCTCTTTCTTCTGTCTTCTTTTTGTCAAGACACTAAAAATTCCCTCCACTGTCCCAAGCAATTCAGTTTTCCCATCAAGCTGCACACCTCATTCAGTAAAACCAAGGTAAGACAGCCGGACTGATGCTATTCTTCCTTAATTCACACTGCCTGGGAACATCACAGTTCAGCCCACAGTGCCTGCTATAAGGGGGCTGCAACCAGTGGTCCTCATGCCCCACGTGGCCAGAAAGGATGTCTAGATCGCAGTCTTGCTCCCCATTCATCTCCTGTGTCTGATGCGGTGCCTGATACATAGGGGGCGAATTGTAAATATTTATGGAAGAACAATGGTATGATCAAATTAACATACCAGAGGCTAGAATGAACAGGTGTTTAACAAAAGAGTGGCAATGCGTGGTGGGGAATAGACTGAGAGACTCTGGGAAATTTTCATGAAGACAGGATTTGACCTGGAAAGCTGAGTAGGATTTTTAAAACATAGCAACTAGGAAAAAGAACAATTTGAATAAAGGGAACCGGGCAGTAGATACAAAAGGGTCAGTGACTTACTCAGTGTAAAGAAGTCACATGAACACTCGGCATCATGGAGGTTTAGTGCCTGAAGCCCAGAGGTGCCTGAACCTTCAGGGTGGCCAGAGCAGGGCATAGTCAGAGGTGGCGATGGGAAGCTTACGGGAAGCAGCTCAAAGGAAGAGACTTGAACACCTTGCTCAGGAGTTTGCTTTATTTGTAGGCAGCAGGGGAACTCTACCACTGAGAGTGTCTAAGGATACTGGCTTGCTTAGATGTGTCTTTTAAAAAAATGACTCTGCTGAAGAGGGATTAAGGAGATAAGATGGCCGAGTACACAGGGGAACACGTCCCTCCAAAGTCTGGGAGGCCACGTCCTCAAGGAAAATTTGTCTGGCACGGCTGGTGCTTCTGCCTCCAGCAAATCTGAGAATATATTTGTCATATGAAAGAAATAGGGTTGTGTCCTCCATGTTCTTTGCAGGTATTTTTAAACCCAAGGTCATAGAGAGGAAGTTAATTAACATAGAAAACATACCACAGACAGTAAATCTTCTAATCAAGGCAAACAAATCTGCATTAATTAGGCTGGGGTGGGGTGAGCATATTCATAAATCCAAAGCCTGAGAAAAGAAAAGGGAAGAGAAAAGCCCTTTTCAGATCCTGGGAGCCTCTTCATTGCTCTTTCAGAGCGTCCACCTGTTCCCAGCAGGTGCTTATGTTATTAATTCTTTGACAGTCTCTAAAATATTCCTAGAATATGTGGAATTCCAGACAACAAAGCATCTTCATGGGGCCAGGCTCTCCTCTGAAGCCATAATTACCACCATGTGTCTACTCATAGCCGCCATCTTCCTTTCCTCCATAATCACTTTTCATTTACCATCGCTCTATACAAATTTAAATCTTTGATTAATTCTGATATAATATCATCATAAAAATGTCCCCTACTCCCACTTCAATTCAAAAAATTATCTCATGTCCATTTGAATGCATGTTACAAAGGCATCAAGAGTGGAGTAGGAGTTCTCACTGCGGCACAGTGGGGTTAAGAATCTGACTGCAGGAGTTCCCATGGTGGCTCAGTGGAAATGAATCTGACTAGTATCCATGAGGATATAGGTTCAATCCCTGGCCTCTCTCAGTGGGTTAAGGATCGGGCATTGCCATGATCTGCGGTGTAGGTCACAGAAGAGGCTCAGATCTGGCATTTCCGTGGCTGAGGTGTAGGCCAGCGGCTACAGCTCTGATTCAACCCACAGGCTGGGAACCTCTATATGCTGTGTGTGCAGCCCTAAAAAAAAAAAAAAAAGAATCTGACTGGAGTGGTTTGGGTCACTGTGAGGGTACAGGTTTGATCCCCAGCCTGGCACAGTGGGTTAAAGGATCCAGCATTTCCACAGCTTCAGTAAAGATCGCAGCTGTGGCTTGGATTCACTTCGTGGCCTGAGAACTTCCATATGCTGTGGGTATGGCCATAAAATTTTTTAAAAATAATGGAATATAGAAGGGGATTAACATTAATACTCAAAATAACAATGGTGATTGTGGCAATTTGAGACTGGTTGGGTATGGAGATAACAGATCAGGAAACAGTCAAAGATAACATACATTTTTTTAGCTGGGGTGCTAGAAGGATGCTGCCGTTATTTGTTAGAAACAGTATTTGGATTTTAGGTGCTAAGACTTCATATTTAGCCAGAAAACCATGGTCTACCACACTCCCTTCCCAAACCATAGCCACTTACTGTGAAGTTATCCAGAGCGCGTGCACACACACACACACACACACACACACACACACACACACACACACGACAAATAAGAGGCTAAAACAGGTAAAGAATTATGGCCAATTTCCCCTCCTTCCTCCCTCAAAGACCCCACTCAAGTTTCAACTCTTGCCACACTGGTCACATGGATGGAAGAAGCCAAAAATGACTGAGAGGGTATAAGACAGCCAGGCTGGTTGCTGACCCTTATCATTTTAAACGTGTGGAAGGAAGAGAGAGATGAGATAGGTGATCAGATGGGCTTAGTTGGAGAAAGCACTGGAGAATGCTCCACAGAGCATTTGCTCCATGGAGAAAGAAAAACAGTCAAGTTTTGCTCCACGGAGAAAGAAAAACAGTCAAGTCCCACCATTACCTTTCAAAGTGGAGGTTGGCAAACTACGGAGCATGGGCTAAGTGTGGCCCATTGCTGGTTCTCATGACTCACAAGCTAAAAATGATTTTTACATTTTCAAATGGTTGGGAAAACATTAAAACAAGAATGATATTTCATGGCAAGTGAAAATTACATAAAATGAGAATTTTAATGTCCATACATAAAATTTTACTAGAACACAGTCATGCCCATTCATTTACCTATTGTCAGTGACTGCTTTTAGAGAGATATAGCCCACAAAGTTCTCTGCCCTTTACAGAAAAAGTTTGCCAGACCCTGTTCTGAAGCATAGTGGGAGTTCCAGTCATAGCTCAGCAGAAATGAATCTGCCTAGCATCCATGAGGATGCTGGTTCAATCCCTGGCCTTGCTCTGTGGGTTAAGGATCCGGCATTGCCGTGAGCTGTAGGTTGCAGACATGGCTCAGATCTTGTGTTGCTGTGGCTGTGGCATAGGCCAGCGACTACAACTCCGATTCAATCCCTGGTCTGGGAACTTCCATATGCCACAGGTGCGGCCCTAAAAAGACCAAATAAATAAATAAATAAATAAAGCATAGTGATGTCCCCCAAATAAACAGGATCTTATTCAATTTTTTTTTTTTTTGGTCTTTTTAGGGCCGCACCTACGACATATGAAGTTCCCAGGCTAAGGGAAGAATTGTGCCTGCCTACACCACAGCCACAGCAATGCCGGATCCTTAACCCACTGGGTAAAGTCAGGGATTGAACTCACATCCTCATGGATACCAGTCAGATTCATTACGCCTGAGCCACAATGGGAACTCCTGATTAGATTTTAAAAACTGACCCATGCAGATCAATTTCTCCTCTCTGGGAAAAGCAAGGAAGAGCTCAGAAAGAGGACAAAGGAGCTCTGAACTCCTTCCTTTAAAGGAAACTATGTCCCATTTTTGAAACACAGTAGGAGGAGCATGTTTGGAGGAGGCAGCCTGCATATTTAGCTTGAGGTGTTTGGAGAACATCCAGGAGGGGACTGAACTTCTCAGCTGGAGTCTCAGGAAGCAGAGTTGGAAACGTGGACTTTGAGACATGTTTACAGATGGAATAGCAAAGCCTTGGATAAACCTTCCCAGGGAGAACATAGATGGGCAAGTAGACAGCAGGTCAGGGTTGCCAGGTAAAACAATTATTTACTTGCTAAATCTGGCAACTCTGTTGCGGACAGAGCTTTGAAATTTGAAGTTTGAATAGAACAGGAAGGGCCAAGAAAGGAAACAGAAAAAGGAGAGTCAGAGGAGTAGGAGAAGAATCCTAACAGCTCCGAATCCATTTGTGATCCTGGAAGTTTGATTGGAATCATGGCAGCAGGAGCCAGTAGATTGAAAAAGTAGAGAAACTATGAATATAGATTCGCCTTTCTGGAAATTTACGTGTGCTGCAAAGACCATAGTAGGGCAGGTTGAGGGGAGGTTGGGGCAACGGCTGATTTGGGGTAACAGGGGCCACGTGATCCTGTCTTTCGGGGAAGGTGTTCCACGTTCGTCTGGGTTACTACTCACACAAGTGAGTTCTCCTCACCACCAGCATGACCTCTACCAAACTCACTACGAGAGAGGACAACGTAGTTACATCACCGTCAAAAATAAGACCCAGAAGCGTGGCATAACCAGTCCCCACCACCCCAGACTTTATCTCCAGAGAGAGTTCCCAGCACAGCCTTCGGGGAGGAGTGACAGTAATAATTTCATTGTATCCTGGAAGCCAGGACACTTGGTCACTCAGACATCAGCAGTGAGAAATGAATGAGTTCAAGAATTCACAGGGCAATGATTGGTCAATGAGCAGTCAGTTCCAAGCAGATTCTGTAACTCAATCAATTAAAATAATCAGCGAAATGCAAAGGATGGGGCCAATGGTTTTCAACCATGGCTACACATTGAGATCACTTGGGGTGCTTTACAAAAACACTGGTGTTTGGCAGACTGCCCCAGAGATTCTCCTTGAATTGGCCTAAAGTACCTGATAGACTGGATTTTTGAAATCTTCTCAGACGATTCTATTGTTCATCCAAAGTTAAGAAATCCTGGATAGAGGAATAAGCATATTGATATATTGATAATAGAGTTATTTAGTAATATATTTCAAATGCCTTAAGATATATCTGAGCATATGTATCTCCAGTTATGGGAAAACTTTAGATATATGGTCCAGTTCTGGGAAAATACATACACATGTATATATGTGTTTATTCATTGAAAAGAGATTGAAAAATAAATAACCAAATAAATAAACCTCTGAAGCTGTATGTCTTAGCAACTATCATCAGAGCTCCTGTCTTATGAAATGATTTTGCTTTTGTGTTTTAATTTCTCACCATTAGACGTAACTGGTTTATCGGGCCTACGTTACTCTAGCACTCATCTTAAGGAAGTCTCCGTAGAAATTTTACCCAGGTGGATAATAATAGTGATAATAAGAATGATGAGGATGATGGGGGGGTTAATCATAGCAAACATTTTATTTATTTATTTATTTAGTTAGATAGTTAGTTAGTTAGTTATTTTGTCTTTTTAGGGCCACACCCAAGGCACATGGAAGTTCCCAGGCCAGGGGTCGAATTGGAGTTATAGTGGCTGGCCTACACCACAGCCACAGCAACACAGATCCGAGCCACATCTGCGACCTACACTACAGCTCACGGCAATGCTGGATCCTTAACCCACTGAGCAAGGCCAGGGATCAAACCCACATCCTCATGGCTCCACTGAGCCACAACGGGACTCCAGATAGCAAACATTTAGGTAGCACTTACTGGGTGGTCACATTTCTGAATGGAAGGAATGGGCTGACCCACACGTGAAAAGTTTACTGGCGTTTTCTTGGTGATAATCATAACAGTAGCAATAGCCAACATGAGTTGAATTCTTATGTGTCAGGCACTATGGAAAGCATTTTACTTGTATGAGGATGGAATACTTGATGTAGCAAGAGTGCTATGGAGAGAGGAGGGGATTAAAAACACAGGTCAGAAGAAAAGAACCAGATGAAGCTCATTCACTCTGGGCCAGAGTAGGGACGGGGTTCCTCTGTGACAGGAGAGTGAGAAAAATGGGCACGGACACAACATGGCAGGTGACAGAGGGGGAACAGGGTATCAAGCTTCTTGCAGCTTCACGTCTCGGAGAATAAAGAGGCTTTCTCACCGGCTGTTGAGTGAGGAGGACTTCCCTGTTAGACTAAACTCTGGGACACGAATATATTCTGAGGCAGAAATTGCTGAATATAGCTGATATGTTTTGCTCCCATGAACTTTAGCCGTGAACAAGGAGTAATCACAGACCAGAGAAAGAAGCTCTGGTTTGGGGTAACACATTACAAGGCCAGGCAGCCAGCCCTCGTTTAGCACCCAGTCCCTTGTAGATGTATCCAGTCAACTCTGTGGATGTTGCCTGCAACCTCAGGTCAGTTCTGGCCTCCCCTCGGGCCTCATATCCCTTTGACCCAATCCAGCCTCCTGAAAGTTGGGGACTTAAGGTTGGACTCTCTCACCCTTGGAACAGACCAAGGTAAAAATGTGATCACAAATCCGTTAGGTACCTGAGAGCTCTGATTCTCTCCAAGGGGCCCCTCCCCATCCCATGCACATCATGAAATCATTCAGCAGCAAGAGCAGCCCAAGAAGAGGCAGGCCCAACCTTTCTTAGATAAAAAAAAACTGATGCTGCTGAAACCCATCTTTACATCATTCTCTTTCTCTTGGGAACCTATCATTTCATTCATAACTTTGGGAAGATAATTACACTATGCTAGCGAGAGACAACTTGATGAATAACTGTTTATTTTCAAAGGAGGCATATTTCATGCACTGGCTCCATAATGGGGTCAGGAACACAGCAAGCTGTCACCATATTTTCTATGTCATTTAACTGCCTGGCAGGGTTAGACACAGGAAATGGAAAATTTCCTTGTGATAGATAATATAACAAGCGTGGCTTTGCTCAGAAGCTGTATTTTGGAGGCAGGATTTGTAAGTATCTTAATATTATTTGTCAAAGAGTATCTGTCAGCTTTGTCTTGTTTCTGCTCCACCTTCAGACTCTGCCCCACCCCAGATCCCAGCACAGGCCCTTACCTGACGGGCCTCAGAGGGAGTAGTTAGTAGGGTTGCAACTATTGAGTACCCCATGCTGTGTTCATTGCACATCAGATCCAGAATCCAGTATCAACATGCCCCCTCTCCCCCGCCCTAATGCACAGAGGTTTTGAAAACACTGATAACATTATATACAATAAAGCCATATAAAAATGCATTTAAAGCTTAGGCCATAAAATATAGGAACTAGCATAATATTAATAGCTAACATTTAATGAGTGCCGACTACGAGCCTGCTATGGATCTAAACCCTCTATACAGATTTACTCAATGAATCCTTGCCAAAAACTTATGAAGTAGAAAATATCATTATCTATTTTGTAGATGAGGAAATGAGAGACCTAGCCAAAAAAGTCATTCAGCTAGAATTCAAACTGTGTGACTCCAGAGTATGCGTACTTTACCAGGAGGTGTGTTTCTCCATGTGGATGCTGTAGTGTGCTGTGCAGATCCCTCACGTGCCTCACAGCACTTATACCACCCATCCAATGACCAGTGCAGGAGGAGTATAAAGGCCCAGCCCATTGCCCCCATTCAATACAACACTGAACTGCCATCTAAGATGCAGGGCTCTCCGAGAAACTGGCTGAGATTTTTATGTGGTTGCATTGCAATTCCCTTTCCAATCTGTCAGTCCTACTTCTTTCCCTGCTCCGCAGGTCTTACTAACAAGAGAACAGCCCTATCCATCACCTGCATACACATCTCCATCTCAGAGTCTGCATCCTCAAGAAACCTGGTCAGCAACACTCTCCTAAACAGGATTCAGCAGAAAAATTAAAACACGGGTGTACGGGCTGCAGGACTGCTGCATGATTATAAAGGGAAGCTGCCATTTATGTCTGAGCTTTCTGACAGCCAAAGGGGAGATGGACACAGGAGGGGAATTGAGCCAAGAATCCAGGGACAACCTCATATGCCTCATATGCCCTGGATGGAAGGATTAAGAAGCTGACCACCTCCTTTTCTGGTGGACCCAGGAGAGCTTGCTGCCTTCAAATCTCTGGCCTTCAAATCTTCTTCCAGATACTGTCTGGGCAAGTATAATATTTTCCCATGGAACACACATGGGCTACACTCAAGAAGGGCAGACTTAGGTCCTAACATTTGACTGGAGGGCAAGGAGTTTATTATTCATAAAAACTGATGTGTGTCCCTGAGTGAAGACAAATCCATGCAAGAGGGATGCAGTAGCAAACTCAACAGAGTCTGAGAGTACACCCCAGAAGGAAAAAGTTCAGCTCAGACATCCACCAGGCCAACACGCAGGCCAGTTCTCTACACGCGGGTGGAAAAAGAATTTTCTGGATTTAAACCAAGGTGTAGAAAAGACAAGTTTGTTACAAGAGACACTGATAACACAGTGGGCCAATTTCCGGATCATCAGGGAGAGCCAACTCTGGGAGCATGGTCATGTCTGTTTTTATAGCCCAAAGACAAAGAAGTATGAGGAGTGGTCCTGCCACATACACTTGTTGACCTGCTGATTGGTTGGGCAGAATGGAGTCTTCTGATACACTTTTTGATTGGTTGGGGAAGAATGGGGTCTCCTGATACACTTGCCAGTTGGTTGCAGGCATATGTTGCCCCTATAGGGGCAGGGTAAGGAGTGGGCTACATACCTTTTCTAGTGGGGGACAGGAAGGAGTAGGCCATGTCGATCAAGGGGAGGAAGTGAGGAGTGGGACAAATACCTTTCCCAGTAGGGTGCAGGAAGGAGTAGGCCATGTTGCTGGCATGGGGAGGTCCATAGGAACATTCTAACAATTTTAGTGAGACAGGTAGGCTGAAAAGGGTCTGGCAATTCTTATCTTGGCCAGATGCTTTTAGAGTTTTATCTCCTTGGAGAAGCCCTGAAGTCCCACAGGTAAGAGTACACATTTCAAGCAAGACCTTTCCTACCCCACCAACTCCATCCTCCCCTGACTGGGGAGATTGACTAGTGAGAAGCCTGGGGAATGGGGATGGGGACCCAGCCACATCACCACCATATTTCCCGTTGCAGTCTCCCATTCTAAAGTCGGCACCAATTGGGAGAAGGGAAGGAGAAGACACCGAGTTAAATCAGGATTAGAGTTTGGGACTGAGCATTCTTGTGTGTGTGTGTGTGTGTGTGTGTGTGTGTGTGTGTGTGTGTGTGTGTGTTTGTCTTTTCAGGGACGTACCCACAGCATATGATGGTTCCCAGGCTAGCAGTCTACAGCCACAGCAATGCCAGATCTGAGCCACATCTGCGACCTACACCACAGCTCACGGCAACGCCATATCCTTAACCCACTGAATGAGGTCAGGGATCGAACCTGCAACTTCATGTTTCCTAGTAAGATTCGTTTCTGCTGCGCCATAATGGGAACTCCAGGACTGAGCATTCTAATTACTAAATTAAACTGTGTTTGCCATGTAAATTGACCTAGGGATATCTATTACCTGAGAGTGATCAGATAATTGTGTGCGTGCTAGAGATTTCATCTTGGGCACAGGGAGATTTGCCCCTGGTGAATAAATTGCAAAAGGGTTGTGAGAGACAGAGATAAAACTGTTTTGATTATACCACCAGTGGGGCTTGTCCAGCATCCCAGTTAACATTTGCGCATGTGACCTCATCTGAGCTGGCTTCAGGTACTTGCTCAGGAGGGGGGGCATTTTCCTATTTCCCAGGAAACTTGGGAAGTGAGGGGGGGCAAGTGAGCAAAACTGGGGCAGTGGTGTCCCTGAGGACAGGGTCAAGAGGGGATAGGAATCCAGTGGTCTTGCAGGGAGGGGCTTCAGAGATTGAAGGCTGGCACTGCCTTCACCCCGTTCCAGCAATGGGCTACGGCCTGAATCCTGGGAGCATCTGAAGACACCAGGGGGTAGCTCATGCCAGCCATCATCTGCCTGGCTTGGTGTGCACTCGCTTTTTGTAAGGCTGGAGGGGAGTAGTGTGCGAGCTGAGGTGCAGAATCCCTCTCCCCATATATACACACGCACACACACTTTAGCTTAACAGCCATAGTAACCCTTAGCCCTCCTGCTTCATTCAGCATCTCTCTCCACCTTGCTTCCTACAACTAATGGATTACAGGAAAAGTGAATGCTATAAGCAAAAAACTGTGGGTGTTTTGCGTGTGTGTGTGTGTGTGTGTGTGTGTGTGTGTGTGTGTGTCTTTCACGTGCTATTCCCTCTGCCTGTTAACACCTGCTCGACCAATCAGGGTCTCAACAGGAGGCGATGGCCTACTCAAAATCACATAACTCAAAAAAGGGTCTATTTGCAAGGAGCCCTTTACAGAGGTGCAGGTGCAGGGGACGCACAGGGAATTTGTGCCGGCGGCATCCTACCCTGAAACCCAAGGAGACAAGCTGGAGGGAGAGAGTGGTTTCTGGATGCAGCTCTTCCCACACACTTGTGGGTGCAGGATAAGAACACTTGGAGACCTCCCAAACCGCATGTCTAAATATTCAAAAGTCATAAACTAACAAACTGCTAAACAAAATATATTCTATCTGTTGACCTTGGCAAAGAAACCTTTCGAACAACCTGGAAGACCAGGTTTGAATTTAGACATCTCCCACTGCTCAGCCTTCTGTGTTCAGATGACATGGCAGAAGGGAAACATCTGGGCCTGAGCCCCTGGCTCACAGCCCACCCCTGCCTCTGCCTATAACCACATGTGACCTCATGCACACAGCTGGACTCCCCAGCCTTCAGGCCCATGCTAAGCCCAGAACCTACCTCACATGCACCCCACATCCTCTGACCAAGCCCTGAGGCCTGGGGCTCAGAGCACTGTGGGTGCTGCCCACACTGAGGAAGAGAGATGGGTGTGGACACGCAGCAT
This sequence comes from Phacochoerus africanus, assembly GCF_016906955.1. Classification (NCBI taxonomy): domain Eukaryota; kingdom Metazoa; phylum Chordata; class Mammalia; order Artiodactyla; family Suidae; genus Phacochoerus; species Phacochoerus africanus. The sequence continues at coordinate 46,838,568 of NC_062547.1, forward strand.
GGAGGGGCAGGGCCTCTTAGCACCATGGGCAGTGATGCAGCTCCAGGGGCTGACCTGAACATTAAAGCTCCATGGCAGGGGGCCTCTCTCCTGGGTTCAAGGGCAGCACAGCTGGATAGAGAAAGCTCAGGAAGAGTAACTTTTGCTTATAGGACCCAGCCCCTGTTTCCTCCCGAGGCAATTCCACAGGGAAGGAGTCAGGGTATAGGAGCCCCAGTCCTGACCTCACGCTCCTCCCTCCCTTTGATTCCTTAGGGAGCTAGGGCTGCCCAGTGGACAGTCCAAGGGGACAGGCAGGTCTGTGGCGCTCTCCCGGGCTGTCAGCCTAGAGGGTCACAGAGCAGGACCAAGAAGGGAGGAGAGTGTCTGGAAGACGCCCAGCACTCTCTCCTCCTTGTTTCCTCTAGTTAACTTCTACTCAAGCTTTAAATAGCAGTGTAAACCTCATAAGAAAATCCTACCTGCCCTCCAGAGCTAGAGCAAGTTTTTCTTAGGTGTCCATGCATCTCTGCCCTTGTCCTTCAGAGCATTCGCTAAAGGTTCTAACTGTGATCTGTGTGGTTACTTTTCATTTTATTTTATTTTTATTTTATTTTATTTTGTTTTGTTTTGTTTTGTTTTTTAGGGCTGCACCCACAGCATATGGATGTTCCCAGGCTAGTGGTCGACTCAGAGCTACAGCTGCCAGCCTACACCCCAGTCATAGCAACGTGGGATCCGAGCCCAATCTGTGACCTACACCCCAGCTCACAACAATGCCAGATCCTTAACCCACAGAACGAGGTCAGGGATCAAACCCATATCCTCATGAATACTAGTCAGATTCATTTCCACTGTGCCACAATGGGAACTCCTGGGTGGTTATTTTATTAACGGCAGAATCCCTACTAGACTATAAGCTCCAGGAGGGCAGGGACCAGGATCTATTTAGGTGGTTGCTGTATCTATTGCCTGGCCCGGGCCTGGCACGTCAGGGTAGGAGGTTTCTATTGTTCTGCCTGTGGTCTTGCCCTCTCCGCTGGGGTCGGGGAGAGCTACATTCAAGGAAACGTAGACAGCATACATGACACTAAGCGACACAATCACATGTACACGTACTCACACACACACACACATATAATACATACACAGATACACATACAGACATACACACAGGGGCTTGGAAGTAAGTGAGTCTTTGAGGGCTAAAATTCAGGTTCCCATACAATTGATCAGAACCATGAGTAGCTTTTTATTTTTATTTTTATTTTTTGTGTTTTTAGGGCCGCATGTGCTGCAGACGGAGGTTCCCAGGCTGGGGGTCTGATCAGGGCTGTAACCGCCGGTCTACACCACAGCCACAGCAATGTGGGATCCCAGCCGCATCTGCAACCTACGCCACAGCTCATGTCAAGGCCAGATCCTTAACCCACTGAGCGAGGCCAGGGGTCAAACCTGTGTCCTTACAGATTCTAGTCAGATTGTTTTCCTCTGAACCACGACGGGAACTCCAGAATCGTGAGTAGCTTAATGAGCCTGCATGACTCCCAGACCCAGTCAAGAATGGAGGGAAAGTATGGTCACATCTAGAGGACATTTGCGAGAACCAAACAACTGGGCAGCTATGGAAGCACAGAGCTGTCCAAACAGTGCCCAGAGGAGAGAGTGCCCAGCCAGGCGGGGTGAGTGCCTAAACCACCAGACAAGACTGTCCTCCTTAGGGAAATGGAGCATTGGTTTTTCAGGGCCTGATGCCACTAAAATTTCAGATTCCATAACTCCCTTGTTCTGTTCCCACACCCACAAGCAGCCATCCAATAATTTGGCTCCTATGGAGCTGGCTGGTCGGGACTATACAAGGACAGGTTTGCCCATCAGGAGTATTGCTCCTTATAGATTAGTGAATCGCTGTTCTGATTTTATTTCCATCTGGAGAGCCTGTTAGCATGGGTGGGCATTCCCAAGTGTGATCGCCTCTGGAAAGCTGATGAGTGTAGGTTGAGCCCAGGCTGCAGTGAACGTAGAGGCCCGTACCCAGCACAGAACCACCCCCACACACCCAGCCGTGGAGAATTTTCTCTCACGAAACAGAAAAAATGGCATTTTCAAAGGGCCTAACATTTATCAAGGGGAAGAGGGAGGCAGATTGAGTTGCATGCAGAGAGAAGTGGTTTTGATTTTTCATTTTTCCTTTGCTTTCTCCAGACCTAAATTGTCTTTTCAGCTTGAATACATAGTAGCAGAGAAATTCTGGGGAGGCCAGGGGGCGGTGGGGTGCCCTTGAGGAAGGAGACAGGGTGAGAGGGTGCTGGGAATAGTACAGGGGACAGAGAGGGACACTACCTGAGGCCACTGAGTGCGCATGGAGAATAAAGTCATCATTAATAGGAGTTCAGAGGTCATTGTGCATGTCAGGTCTGAAGGGCAAGGAGAAAATGCAGGAGGTATTGAAAAACTGGAGGTGGGGGAAGTTGGGAATGAGACAGGCTGAGGCCTGAGGAGTGACCTCTTTTGAAAAGCTCAAATAGATAGCTCCATGCTATGGTCTCCTACTGCAATTCAATTTTTATAAAAATATAAAGGTTAAATGCAGTGTGGTGTCCTGGATTGGATCCTGGAACAGTAAAAGAATACGAGTGAAAAACTTGGTAAAAATGTTCATAGCCTATAGTTAACTGTCCTGTGCCGATGCCAATTTCTTCGTTTTGGCAAATGTACCATGATTATGGAAGGTGTCAACTTTAGGGGGGAAAGGGTATACAGGAACTCTGTGTTTACAACTTTCCTATAAATCTAGAATTATTCAAAATAAAGGGTTTCTTGGAGTTCCCGTCGTGGCGCAGTGGTTAACGAGTCTGACTAGGAACCATGAGGTTGTAGGTTTGATCCCTGGCCTTGCTCAGTGGGTTGAGGATCGGGCATGGCCGTGAGCTGTGGTGTGGGTCGCAGACACGGCTCAGATCTGGCGTTGCTGTGACTCTGGCGTAGGCCGGTGGCTGTGGCTCCGATTCCACCCCTAGCCTGGGAACCTCCATGTGCCACGGGAGCAGCCCCAGAAAAGGCAAAAATAAATAAATAAATAAATAAATAAAAATAAAGTGTTTCTTCAAAATATAAAGACCTGTTTGGTTTTTAGCTTGGGCAAGTTTTCTTCAAAGTGTCTTTGATTAGTGTTTCTATTCCAGTTTTTTAATCAAGGACATCCATCATTCTTAGATCAGTTCTTTTTTTTTTTCTACTTTTCATAGCAATCATATCATTTCTTCTGTTTTCCTCTTTGTTCTTTTTCTCTCTGCATCCTGGGAGACCTTCTGCAATTTGTTCTCTGCATCACCGATCTGATTTTCTGCAATGCTGCGTCTGCTTGTCAGTCCTCTACTCTTGCATTTTTAATTTCTTTGTAATTCATTCTTATCTCAGTCATCTTTGTTTACACCTGCTCCAGCTATATTTTAATCACGGGATGTCTTCTACGGTCACTGGTCACTGTATGCTTTTGTTTCACAAGAGCCATGGCGATTTCCATTTGAACAGATATCCATCGAGAGTGACTCTGCAGACAGAAGGGGGAGCTGTCTCTCATTACCCTTAACGACTAGTCTTTGCTGTCTGCTTATGGAGCACATAAACACTCAGGAGAGTTCCCTGGTGGCACACTGGGTTAAAGATCCAGGGTTGTCTCTGCAGTGGCTTGGGTTGCTGCTGTGGCACAGGTTCAATCCCTGGCCCAGGAACGTCTGCATGTGGCAGGCATAGCCAAAAACAAAACAAAACAAAACACCCCCACACTCACAGTATGAACACACACAGAACTCATGCTGTGTCTGGAGCTGCCTGTGATATTTGCTTGTGAAAATTCCATTACTGACAGTTTGGAATTCTTAATCAAAATCCCAGGAAACTTGTGTCTCCTGAGTAATGTAAAAACCACAAATAAAAGACTCTTCACTGCCTGGCTAAAGGCGGACACTCCCTAACATTGAAGAAAAGCTCATCAACACTTAGAAAGTGGTTTATAGGACCTGAGAGTGTGATTTGGCATCACCAGGAACTGAATCGGGAAAAAAAGTCTTTGCTAAAATCATGATGCCTCTGTGTAAAAAATTATATTTCTCTTACTCTGTGTCTGATAAAGAGGGCCCTGTTTGGTATTTGAGATATTATGCCATTGGAATCTAAGTGGACAAAGCCTACTTCTGTGAGTAGGAAACAGGGTTCTCATCTGAAGAGTAAGTTTCTTTTGTGAGTGTGTTATCAAACTGGCCAGCTGGGGAGGGGGCAAGGCCGTGCCCTCAAGACCAGAGACTAGATGAAAGGGACCGCTGGCAGGGAAGTGGGGCATTTTCCCTGGCAGCTCAAGGATGTTTGAGAAGCAGGTTTGTGGGTGGTGGAGGCAGCCTGGCACATGCGCAGGAGGGAAGACACGCAGGGCATGTGAAATGAAGCAAACCTTTGGAGCCAGAAGCCACATAGAATAGAATAAAAGGAGCAAGTGTAAAACATCATTTTCAAAGTCTATTTTTGATGCTGCTGGCACTTTCTAATTTTCCCCCTTTTGTTCTTACTATTTAGTAAAGTCTCTTTGGGAAGTCCGACTGCCTTAAAAGATATTTCCATTTCGTCAAGGCCAGCCTTCAAAGATGGTGGTGACACCCCCAGGGGATTAGAGAGTGATGGCAGGTGGAGCTAAGTGGGAGCCCCTCTAAAGGAAAGAGAAGCTAAGATCATGGGAGGGGCCCTCACTCTGCAGAGACCCTCGCTGCCCTATCTCATGCTTCGCTTCGAAAAGGAGCCTGTTTGGAGATGGTTCTTGTGTCCACCTGTCATTCACTGCCTAGTTTCAGACTTGCTCCCCTCTGCTGTTTCTGCCCTTTCCAGAACCTCAGAAGAACCCAACTGCCTGCCAAGAAGGAGTCCTTTTTGCTTGCTGAGCCACCAATAGTGGAAATCACGGAGATCACCAGAAACTCATGAACCTTCCTGTCCTTGGTTGGATAAAAGATTTGCTTAATTAAGAAAAGAGTTCAATAAGTTCTAAAACCTGCTTTGCATGTTTAAAGCGCTTAATCCACTGCATGCATCCTGTTTTAGCAAAGTTGGATCTTCATCTTCTATTTTGTATAAATAGATCTGACAGGACGCTACACCCTCAGATTCAGGACTTCAGCCACAGGCATGGAAACTTCCTTCACCCAGTCACAACTTCTGGGCTTCTATATTTTTTTCCAGCAAAGGTGAATTGCTGCAATTCAGGCTTAGAAATTAGTGCCCAACCCTGACCTCACAGTAAAATCCCAGGAAGAGTCACAAATATTTATAGAACACTTGCTATTTGCCAGGTATTCTTTTAGGTGCTTTATGTGCACTTAAAACAAGAAGTGCAACAATAAACAAGAAAGGTGGATGTTATAATAAAAAGAAAGATACAAGATAATCTTTGGGGCTTGACAAATTTGCTCAAATTCTCACTCTGCCGCTCTATACCATGGGTGTCATTTTTGTCTTAACCATTTTCTATCTCATTTTCCTTCTCTGTGAAAAGGAGTTAATAATACTACCTGCTTTCCAAGATGTTTTGTGAAAAGAGAAATAACATTTGGAAAGAATACATGGCACATAACCAGGGTCTTTCTCCTCTCCTCCTTCCTGATGGAAGCATAAGTGTAGGAAAGTGTGTACAGTTTGACCCACGACACTTCAAAACGCAGGGGTTGGTATTCTACCTTCCAATAAATGGTCTCATTAATTTCCTGGCAAAGAGGGAAGAGAAGGGCTGGCAGCTTGCCAGGGCTAATGGAGTCATTTTGTAGGACTCTCTGGCTTGTTGCTGATGAATGAAACTCTTACCCATCATTATTATGCAGGGCAGCACAACCCAAATTGGGTGCAATGAGGAGAGTCCAACATCTAAGGGTGTGGGGAAGTATTGATCCTAGACAGGAGCCCTCTGAGGTCAGAGGTCTGGTCTTGCGAACACTGCCTCCAGATGCGGATGTTGGCTACTGTAGGTGCCACCCTTCTGTTCTATTGCTGCTGCTGTCACCACTAACTACACCACGTTGCTGCTCCATCCCATCTGCCTCTTTTCGGCCAGAGATGGGTTACATCCACTCCTAGAATTTCCCCAGGCTTCCCTCAGTGTCTAGGCTTGGAGGTACCTGGCTACAATTGTGGGAGGGAAGGGAGAAGTTTCTCTCTCTACTAGTCCAAAGACCCACCTCATAAACATTTCCCGAGATGACTGGCTACTGGGATATTTATCTCTTCAGAGAAAATTCCCACCCCATCCGCTAGATGCTGGACTATTTTGATGGTCCCATAAGATGCTCACAGGTGAGCCCCAGGGAATGTATTTTCCATTGTCACATCCAGTCTCTTCTAAGATTGCCTTGAGCCCATGATTGGAAATGAGAACCACATGCACTTTACTCTGAGTGTATCCTCCGGTCTCCAAGGACCCACAGTCTCCAGTCTGTGTTCACTAGGAGCTGGTAATTAGGGTATCCAGTGTGACTTAGGGAGTAATTCTGGTCTAACTGGGAGTTCCGTGCTCCTGTGCTTTATTCTTTTGCCAAGCTGGGATGTTTCCGTCTCCTTTTAAATCTTAGACTCTGTTCATGCACTTGCTTAAAACTAAGCAAGTCTTTAGCATTGCTTTTTACAGAAGGCTTATCTTTTCCTTAGGGCATTGCCATTTTATCATTTCATGCATCATGCAATCTATTTTTAAAAATGATTTTCAAAAGTTTTTTCCATAAGTTCTATAAAATATTCAAGCAAGACAAAAGTGAATATAGTACTTAACCCTTCCCTCCCCCAGCAAATGCTACTCCCTGATATTAACTAACTTTGATTTGATGTATATCCTTCTAGACGTTTTCCCAAGGGCTAGAGTTTCATATTCCTAATTAAAGAATATACATCATTTATGGAATAAAACATTCTATAATAATTTTCCAGTCTCCTTGAGCATTATTTTAAACAATTGCACAATATTCTAATAAGTGGATTTACCATAATTAGCCATTTACCAAGTGTCACTGAATTGATCATTTCTAATATTTCATCATTATAAATAATGCTGTGATAAACATCTTCATGCATTTTTTTCATTTAATGTAATTTACTTTGGTTCAATTTCTATAAATGGAATTACTTGGTAAAAGAGTATGAAGAAGTTAAAGAAGCAATTTACAATTTAATGATAGAAAAATAATAAAGACATATATCCAAGCAATGTGTTTGTTTAAGTAAATGATAATTTATCTATATAAATGAACATTACAAAGTCATTAAAAATAATGTTGCAGAAGAACCTTCATTACCACGGCAAGATTTCCACTATATATTAAGTAATTTATAAAACAAATTACAAAACTTTCTATGTAATTTGTATAAGAACATTTTTATAGTCAAGACATGTCTGAAGGGGAATACAAAGGCTCAAGAACAGTCAAGAAAATCTTGAAGAAAAACAAAATTGGAAGGCTTATGCCATCAAAAATCAAGATTGATGGTAAAGCTACAGCGTAGCATTAGTGAAAGAATAATTTCTTTTTTTAAAAAAAGGAACAGAAAGCAGAGGTCATATACTTTTTCTGAAAAGGTCCAGATAGTAAAAACTATTTAGGCTTCGCAAGTCACATGATCTGTCACAACGACCCCAACATATTGCTGTAGCCTGAAAGCAGCCAAGACAATACAGGTGGCATGGCTGTGTTACAAAATAACCTCATTTACAAAAACAGGCAGCTGGCCTTAGTTTATCACCTCTTGTCAGAGAACTCAGAAACTTACCTGTGTGTGTGTGTTTGTGTGTGTGTGTGTGTGTGTGTGTGTGTGTGTGTGTGTGTGTGTGATTTGTGACAAAGGTGACACTGAGAAGCAAAGAGAAAAGATAGTTTTTTTAAACTAAATCATATGGATCCAATTGGCTTCCATGTTGAAAAAAATGAAATTTGATTCCTACCTCATAGCACACATAAAAATAAATTTCATCTCAGTTATAGACGTAAATGTGGAAAATCAAATGATAAAGCTTCCAGAATATATTCATGACCTTATGGTGGAGAAAGATTTCTTAGCTAAGACACAAAAAGCATTAACCATAAAGACTAGTATGTTCGGCTATCCCAAAATCATGAGCTATTTCTTCATCAAAAGGTATTGGAAAACTAATGTCTGAGAATTCTTGTAAGCGAAAGGGGGCTTATATCCATAAAATATTAAAAATAACTACAAATCAATTTTTTAAAAAGAGACAGAAAAATCAATCCAGTAGTAAAATAGGCAAGAGACTCAGACACATGATAAAAAGAGAATATCCAAATGGTCAATCGATATCTAAAAAGATGTTAAACTTCAAAAGTTATCAGGGAAATGCAAATTTAAAGATAATGATGTAATTGTTAGAATGTCAAGAGTTCTTCATCCATAACTGGGGATATGGAATAATTGCTAATACTTTCAAATACTGCTAGGTATGAACAAGTACAAGCTCCTTGGGAAGATCTAATAATGATGAGCACATGCATACCTGTGACCCAGAAACTCTGCTCCTACGTTTGTACCTAACAGAAATCTGTATGCATGCACTTCAAAAGATATGCACAAGAATGTTCACAGCTACATTATTCATAATAGCCTCATATTGCAAACAACTCAAATGTCTCTAAATAGCAGAATAAAGAAACTTTACTGTATTCATACAGAGAAAACTCCACAACAATACTATTCCAATGAATGAACTCTCCTTCACAAAATACAGATGTTTCCCACGTTCATAATTTGCACTAAAAGAAGCCCAGATACTAAAAACTGCCAGGCAAAAACCATGCCCATAGATGTTGAGATACTGAGAGAGTACTTAGTAATTGAAGGCAAGTATGAGAGGGCATTTGGGTTCCCTATAATATTCTATGTATTGGTCTGTGGGGGTATTTACCTAGATTATTCACTTTGCGATAAGTCTTAAGATTTATACTTATGGGAGTTCCTGTCGTGGGACAGTGGAAACAAATCCGACTGGGAACCATGAGGTGGCAGGATTGATCCCTGGCCTCGCTCAGTGGGTTGAGGATCTGGCATTGCCATGAGCTGTGGTGTGGATCGCAGATGAGGCTTGGATCTGACGTTGCTGTGGCTCTGGCATGGGCCAGTGGCCACAGTCCGATTAGACCCCTAGCCTGGGAACCTCCATATGCTGCAGGTGTGGTCCTAAAAAGAAAAAAGACCAAAAAAAAAAAAAGATTTATATTTATGAAGATATGCTTTTCTGTATCTAATTTTTCTAAAAAGTTTGTTAAAAATGTATGTGAATATAGATAACCAATAAGGACCCACTGTATAGCACAGGGAACTATATTCAATATTTTGTAATAAAATAATCTATAAGGGAAAAGAACCTGAAAAAAATGTGTGTGTGTGTGTAACTGAATCACTGAATCACTGTGCTAAACACAACATTGAAACTAACACAACATTGTAAATTAACTATATTTCTGAGCTAGGAGATAGCTGGGTCCCAGGTCGAGTGGCTTGAGGTCAGTCTCCTGATGACATTTTAAGATTAAGACACCTGCAGGAGCATTAGACCCTGGCAGGTGAAACACCACAATTTCCTCTCACTCTCCTTCGGATGAGAGGGACTTCCCTGCACAGAAAAGGTCCTCAATCTAGGGAGGGAGCCAAAGGAGAGAAGGGTCTTCAGCCTGTGATATATTCTGCCAACCTCCTAGAAATGTTCATCCTGAAATCCATCTTTTTTTTTTTTTTTTGGCTTTTGTTGTTGTCGTTTTTGTTTTATTGCCGCACCAGCAGCATATGAAAGTTCCCAGGCTAGGGTTCCAATAGGAGCTGTAGCCTCTGGCCAGAGTCACAGCCACTTGAGATCCAAGCCATGCCTACACCACAGCTCACAGCAACACCGGATCCTTAACCCACTGAACGAGGCCAGAGATCGAACCTGTGCCCCATGGATACTAGTGGGGTGGTTAACTGCTGAGCCACTGTGGGGACTCCTGAAATCCATCTTGATAAAAGATGCTCATGTCCACCAGGACGGACCCTAAGTCAGACCAAATATGGGCACAAACAGGATAGTTGGCTAGAAGCAACACCCTACCCCTGACAACCCGGAGGACTGCATAAAAGCAGTCTAAACCGCCACTACTGTGCGCAGCTCATTCGGCAAGCTCACCCATGTGTGCTTCTTCATATGTGCTGTGCTTTTCATAAACTCACACTTGCTTCACAATCTTGGTCTCCTAATTTCTTCTCCAAGAAAGACTGGGATCAAGGTCCTCTCGCTGATGAATTCATTTCAATTAGACTTGTCATTGCCAAGGGGGAGGGGGGAGTCCTGAGGGAGGGATTGGGAGCTTGGGGTTAATAGATCAAACTATTGTTTTGGGAATGGATTAGCAATGAGATCCTGCTGTGTAGCACTGAGAACTATGTCTAATCACTCATGATGGAGCATGATAATGGGAGAAAAAAGAATGTATACATGTATGTGTAACTGGGTCACCTTTGCTGTACAGTAGAAAAAAAAATCGTATTGGGGAAATAACACTAAAAAAATTTTTTTAATAAAAATTTAAAAATTTTTAAAAAGAGAGAGAGAATCAGAAGAAAACAAAAAAACAAAGCCAATCACATCCTCCCACAGCGACTAGATTATTCCATCCTCTTCATACAACAAAGCTTACCTCCTGGTGTTCACTCTGTTCCCAAGCACAAGCCTCTTGTTGCTCTGTGTGACATGCAGTGTCCTCCTCCTTCAGGATATAAGTATATGAGACTAATAAACTGCTGTCTCCTTTTTTTTTTTTTGCCTTTTCTAGGGCCGCTCCCACGGCATATGGAGGTTCCGGGGTTGAATCGGAGCTGTAGCCACTGGCCTGTGCCACAGCCACAGCCACACAACTTGGGATCCGAGCCGAGTCTGCAACCTACACCACAGCTCACAGCAACACCGGATCCTTAACCCACCAAGCAAGGCCAGGGATCTAACCCGCAACCTCATGGTTCCTAGTCGGATTCATTAACCACTGCACCATGACGGGAACTCCTGCTGTCTCTTTCGTTAAAGGATATTTTTATCTTGAGTAGCACTGTCCAAAAAAGTTTCTTTGATAAAGGAAACGTCCTGTGTCTGCTCTGTCCAATATGGTAACTTCTGGCTTCACCTGGCTATTGAGTATTGAACATACCTAGTGAGACTGAGAAGCTGAATTTTTATTTTTGTGTACTTTTAATTAGTTTTAACTTGAAGAGCCTCATATGGCTAGTGGTCAGCATATTGGACAGATCATGAGCCATGGAGGCAAGCACCACAGGAGGCAGAATCCACTAAAATATGTTCCTTCTGGGAAGTGGGATAGTGTGAGGAGTTTGAGATGGAGCAAAGTTGCTTATGATAAACTTTTCTGTACATTCGATGTGTAACTGTGTGCATTACTGAGAAATTAAGATTTAATTATAAAAAGGAAAGAAAGCTTGAAGCACATGCTCCAAACTGCTAAAAGTGGTTTCTCTTTGAGTAGGGGTATTCATGGCAATTTTTCTTTTCTACCTTTCAGAAAACGTATCCATTTTCTAAAATGCTTACCATAAGCACACATGGAAAGAAGAATAATAAATTAATTAATAAATCAAAATCTAAAACTAAATACTGATGACAAATCAGAAAATTCCATAGGGGCCTATCTGTGCTCATACTATTAAGGCAATAATGTGTGTAATGAGAATTTATGGCAGGTCATATTTTTTCTTTTCAATGTTTAATATCTAAACATGCTGGCTAAGCAGCGATTTCACATAAAGCATGTCAGATTTCTGCTGCTCCCCACTTCCTCATAAGGTACACAGATGGTTGCTTTTGGGCTGAATCGACAATGCAGAAGTGGGTGTGTCCACCCTCCAGATGGTTTGAGCAGGTGTCTTTGGAGGAATGGCTCTATTTTCCGGCTGCACAGGCTTCAGCTCAGCATCAAGGTCTTCTAAAAGCCCAGATTTGGGGGGAACTTCATAGCAAGTTTGGGGTGAAGATGACCATAAGTTCCTAACTCTGTATCCAAACATCTCCTGAACCCTCCCAATACAGATGTTCTATAGGCCCCTCAAACTCAGGATGCCCAAACCAGTCCCATCCATTTTTCACACCCAGAAGTACAATCTCATTGAACTGCCAATGTGTATCCACCCAAACAGACACACTATAAACCCGGAGGCTGACATTCAGCTTACACCACCTGCCTTCTCATCCAGGACCCTGTGCTCCAGGCTCTCCAAACCCCTCACTGTCCTTGTTCATTCCTGTTTTGGGCACCTCTGCATTTGCACACATCCCTTGGCTAGAATGTTCTTGCTTTCTTTTTTTGCTTCTAACCTGTCCTTCCAGGCCCATATCCGTGTCCTCTCCTCTTAAAACCCATCTATATCGCACATAGGAATATATAATAAAGGCCCACAATCCCCCCCTTTTTTTATCTTTTATCTTTTTAGGGCTGCACCTGTAGCATATGGAGGTGCCCAGGCTAGGAGTCAAATCAGAGCTGCATCTGCAACCTACACCGCAACTCAAGGCAACACCGGATCCTTAATCCACTGAGTGAGGCCAGGGATTGAACCCTCGTCCACATGGATATTAGGTTTGTTAACCACTGAACCACGACAGGAACTCCAAGGTCCACAATCCTAATTGAAACTGTTCAACCTTCAGCACCCACTCAGAGGATAGTCACATGAACTATTGGGCCAGAGGTGGGTCCATGACCTAGGGATGAGCTCTTGACCAAGGGCAACTCATTCATAAACTACTTACAATCTGTTGCAAAGTTAAATTAGGAAATAAGTGACTCTTATGGTATGTAAAACTGTTTTTAAAAAATTAACTAAAAACTTTGAAATACTGAAACGTCTGCTAGTGAGAACTGAGACTAAAAGCCTGGAAATAGATTTGGGCCTCTGACTAGCAGAGAAGGCAGCCAGGAGTGAGAAGGGGAGATGCCCAGAGAGAGACGGTGAGGCTCAGGGAGACACGGAGAGAGCAGCGTAGAGGAGCCTCAGCTCCCCACGGTTTTCCAACCACGACCCCAGTTCCTGGGTTTCCTCATAGTAACTTCTCTCCTTTTATGATGAAGTCATTTGACCTGAAACTAAAAGAAGTTGGTGAGAACAACTCCCAGGTTACATAAAGTTCATCTCTCTCTCTCTTTCTCTCTTTCTCTCCTATGTGGTCTCACAGTTTTTGCTTGTTTGTTTGTTTTTGTTTTGTTCTCTTTTGCTTTTTAGGGACACACCTGCGACATATAGAAGTTCCCAGGCTAGCAGTTGAATCTGAGCCGCATCTGCCTTCCTACGCCACAGCCACAGCAACATGAGATCTGAGATGAGTCTGCAACTTTACACCACAGTTCATGCAACACTGGATCCTAAACCCACTGAGCAAGGCCAGGGATCGAACCCACATCCTCATGGATACTAGGCAGGTTCATTACCACTGAGTTACAATGGGAACTCCTTTCACAGTCTTTCGATGTTGAAGTTTTTGTATGTGTTTATAAAGTATATTTTCGTTGGAAAGAGCAGACCTGGGTTTTAACCTTGACTCATCACTTACCAACTCTGAAAGCTTGGGCATATGACTTCTTTGGGCCTTAATCCTCTCAATGGTGAAACTGGAAAAACACTGATTGTAAAGAGTTACTAAGATAACACAGGACACTTTGTCAATGGCAACCAGGTATTACTAGGTGCTCAATAAATGCCTGCTTAGTTCCTCTCTACTTCCTCCCTCACTGGCCTTTGAGATGGTGGCAGGAACTGTGTCTTGTTCCCTTGCCACCCCGGCATCCAGCACATATCCTGGCAGAGAGAAAATTGTCAGCAAATAGCCCTTTGTTTAATTGAATAGTTAAATCCATAGAAACATGTATTCCGTCTTGGTAGGACTGCCATATTTGTCAAAAACAAAAACAAAACAAAACCAAGATGCCCAGCTAAGTTTGAATTTCAACAAACAATATGTGATTTTTACAAGTAAGTATGTCCAATGAACACTTGCACTAAAAAATGATTTATTGTTTATTGAAGTTCAAATTTAATGGAACTCCTTGTATTGCTCTGGCAACCCCACATCCTGACTCTAACCTTCTCATCAGTGGACACATTCTGTTTTTAGGTATGAGGCTTTTCTTTCTCCAAACTGGACTTTTTTCAGAAGAAAAAAAAAGAATTGGATGAGTGCCTTGAACTGTGTGGTTCCCATTAATGAATCCTAGGGGCAGGAGCTGTTTACCTGGGAAATAACTATATGAAGGAGTCACAAAAAGCAGCCTGCCCTGGAGAGTCCCCACTTGCCCTGCTCCCCTGTGGTACGTATATAATGGGCCACAGCTCCCTCTTTTACTCTCACGGGTGACTCCATATAGATGATGAACTATATGGCCTCTGGTGTGCCGGGCACGGCACCCGGATGTCAGCCCATGTTTTCTGAAAGCAGGAGGTGGATGCTGCTCCTCCAGAAGGCATTGCACCCAGGTCCCTCCCCACCCCACTTCCCCATCATTTCACCCAAAAGGAGACTGAGGCTCCGGAGCTGACACCCCCTGCTGGCAGTGACCGCCCCACCCATTTTTCCAGTGTTACTGTCCCTGTGTCACAAGGCTGCCGCCCACCCTCCCTTTAGAGCCTGTTAACCTCTTTCCTTTACTCTCTCCTTGTCCTCCAATTTCTCTGCATTTCTATGCTATGAGTCCCTCTTTTTCTCTCCCTGTTCTTGTGTTATTAGCCTTCTCTTAAGCCCAACCTGTATGAGCTCTCAACACTGCTGGACTCAAACACCTGTCACACTGAGGCAGGACCAGCCATTTATTCGTGGATATCCAAGAAAACCACTTTCTAGGCATTGCTTGTTTCATCTTCACAGGAACCTGCAGGAGGCACCAGCCCTCTCCCTGTCACTCAAGGTCAGGATCAGCTCTTAATCTGAGCTCTTTGGCCCCATGTTCCTAGCATGACCTGTGTTCCTGGCTGTGATACTGTTTTGAGCAAATATGAATTCTGTCAGTGCCACCCTGTGGGTGCACTTGGAGGGTATGGCAGATGACGGAGGCAGGTCAGATGCTTTTTATCTAATTTATTTGTTTTTTAGGGCCACAGCCATGGCATATGGAAGGTCCCAGGCTAGGGGTCAAATCAGAGCTATAGCTGCCGGCGTAGGCCACGGCCACAGCAATGCCAGATCCCAGGTTCATGTGCAACCTACACCACAGCTCATGGCAACATTAAGTGAGGCCAGGGATTGAACCCGCATCCTCCTGGATGCTGGTTATTACTGCTGAGCCACAACAGGAACTCCCTGAGAATGAATAACATTAATAACTGTCCATACTGTGCTGTGACAAGTTCTTAGAGCCTTTACACGGGGCCTCACTTAATTCTCTCTGCCACCTCACAAGATGCTACTAATTTTAGGAAGTAGGACACAAGGGCTCAGAGTTGGGATGGGGTCCAGGTCCTTGGTCCTCGAGGCCTAGGAACTTCCTAGGGCCCTGAATGGGATGCACCAAATGATGTTGCTTTTGGAACAGCCCCCTAGGCAAGGAGAAAGGATCATACCAGGTGAAGATGGGAAGTATCCTGAAAAGAACACTGAGAAAAAAAATTTTTGTTTTGGCTCTTCTAGCGCCGCTCCCACAGCATATGGAGGTTCCCAGGCTAGGGCTCTAATCGGAGCTGTAGCCACCAGCCTATGCCAGAGCCACAGCAACGCCAGATCCAAGCCGAGTCTGCAACCTACACCACAGCTCATGGCAATGCCAGTTCCTTGACCCACTGAGCGAGGCCAGGGATCGAACCCACAACCTCATGGTTCCTAGTTGGATTCATTAACCACTGCGCTATGACGGGAACTCTGGGAAATTCTCTCTTAAGGAGTTCCTGTCATGGCTCAGTGGTTAACAACCCGACTAGCATCCATGAGGATGCGGGTTCGATCCCTGGCCTCATTCAGTGGGTCAAGGATCCAGCATAGCCATAAGCTGAGGTGTAGGTGGCAGACGCAGCTTAGATCCTGCATTGCTGTGGCTGTGGTGTAGGCTAGCACTATAGCTCTGAATCGACCCCTAACCTGGGAACCGCCATATACCATGGGTGCAGAACTAAAAGGACAAAAGACAAAAGACAAAAAAAAAAAAGAAAAAGAAAGAAATGCTCCCTTAAGACATGTCTAGGTCTAGAAAGACTCCTGGGAGGGGTGCGTATGCAGACATACACTTTCTCTACCAGGAGGATCTGTCCCCTAACCTAACACCATCACAGACTGTCCTGGTTCACGTTTTCCCCCAGCTTTGTAAATATTCAGAACAGGTGGGCCTAAATAAGAACAAATGCTATTTAATTTGAACCTGAACTTCTGCCTCACAGACCAATGCTTCAGTCAGTCCAAGAGGAAAAGCAATTATTACACTCCAGCTAGCACAGGCACTGGCACAATAGTTTATTGGCAAAGAGATGGGAGGTTTGAAAAAAAAATCAATTTTGTTAAAAATAAACAAACTATAATTCTACCTTTCTGATGAGAGAACATTTATTTCCAAGGCAAATGAATAATGGCATGGTATTTTTGTCCTCAGAAATGATTCCAGAATCATCTTCACCATGCATTACCTAATATCAGAGGTCTTGGCGTGACAATCAAGGGCCCCTGCAATCTGCCTCTGCCAACATTCCCACCCTTACTACCTCCCCCTTCCCTGCAGGAACCTTAGCTCCAGCAGTGATGAGCCATTTTCCAGGGTCCACTTTCCTGATCATTCTTCAAGACTCAATACAGCCACCACAATCTCCACGAACTCTTCCAGACAAGCCTTTGGTGCTCCTCCGGAATCTGGTACATCTTTTCATCAATACTGCGTGTACCACGTGACTTGAATAGTTGGCTTCTCTATGCTGTCTTAGTCTGTTCCGGCTGCTATAACCAAAATACCATTAATGGGGTGGTTTATAACCACAAACATTTATTTCTCAAAGTTCTGGAGGCTGGGAAGCTTAGGATCAAGATGCTGACAGATCTGTGCCTGGTGAGAACCAGCTTTCTCTTGGATGGCTATGTTTTTGCTGTAACTTTCGTGGCAGAAGGAGGAAGAGATCTTCCTGAGGGCTCTTTCACAAGGACGCTTAATCCCATTATTGAAATTCTGCCCTTACAACCTAGTCACCTCCCAAGGCCCCATCTCCTAATACCATCTCCCTGAGCATCATGTTTTCAACATAGGAACTTGGAGGGGCTACACACACTCAGATAATAGCATATACTAACCCCTAGGGAGCATTTACAGAGTGCTAGCATGGTTCTAAGAGGTTTTACATATATCAGAACAGGTAGTCTTGGCAATAATGATCTCATGAAGTAGGTACAATTTTTATATTCCCATGTTATAAGTAAGGAAATCGAGGCACAAGGAAGGGAAACAAGTTTTTCAAGGTCAACAGCTTGTAAATGATGGAGCCAGACTTAAACCTGAGAGGACTGATGCCAGGGTCTACATACCCAAAACTGTCCTCTATTTTTCTGTCTCTTTTATAAAACAATCAGATCCTGGGCCAGTTGCCTAGAAAGGGCTTGATAAAGGCAAAATGAATCCACAAATGAGAGAAACCTATTTCTCAGTTCCCAGCGGTCCTCGGCTGCTGATGCCTAACGTTGGCTTTCCTGATGCGGCCACCACCACCCCAAGTGCTCCGACTCGAGGCAGAGCAGAGAGTCGGTGACTTCCACGCTCTGATCTGCGGCAGGCACCTTTCCTGGCGCACGCGCAGTTCCTGGTTTGGTACAGATGCCCCCCTGATCTTTAAAAGAACACACGCTTCCACTGAAACAGGTAAATTGCTTCAGGGACTGACAGGTTACTCCTCACTCTCAAGATAGAAACTGTTCCTCTAGCCCTGAGTGAGTTAGTTGGAAAAAACTGATTTCACGCTTTACTGAGTCTGATTGTCCTTGAACATGAGCGCATTATCTGCCTGCCTGCGTCGGCTGAGGGCAAGGGCTACGTGACTGCAGCTCGGGAGGCACGGTGGGCCCCCTTCGTAAGGGGAGATCTTGGATCTGGAGGCTTCGCTGCTCCTGCAGGAACTCAGGAAGAGCAGAGCCATCGGCAGGCAGTCTTTCTGGTGATAACACTACTTTCTTGCCCTCAATTCCCCCTGCCTCCTCCCAGCCCCGTTTTTCTCCAGGGGCTGCAGACCTGTTTTCCCAGCTGCTTGCTTTATGGCCTTTTGCCCTCAGTTGTTCACAGGCCCGTCAGCCTTAATAGGCCTGAAAGGGAACGTTCCTTCCCAAATCTGCTTTGCTCGTGTTCCCATTAATGTCACCTTCAGGCAGCCAACTCCTAAGCCAGGAGCTGCCTAGATTCCATCCTCTCTTTTATGGATTTCCTGGTCTCCTCTCCCTGCCCCCCACCCCCTTGTGGAGGACATGTTCTAACTTTAGATGGTGGCCCCAGGTTCCCTGCCTCCAGCCCCGACGAACAGGATGACACGAGACTCCTCACTGAACGAATGGCCTTGCTGCCTGGACCCTTCCAAAGAAGTGTCACTGGCCCCCTCCAGAGCCAAGCACAGAAAACAGGGCCCAGCTGCAGTGTGCCTGGCCTAGGCTACAGTGTGTGTGGTCAAGGACTGTGAGGCAAGAAAGTGACATCCAGTCCAAGCAGCCTAATGGTCAACTAGGGTTAAACGGAGTCGAGGAATCCAGCTAAGGCAGTGAGAGGGAAGTGGGAAAACAGATGGAGGAGGAAAAACAAACAGAAGTCCAACACCCCTGGGGTGGGGGTATAATTGGGGGGGGAGGGGTGGAGGTTCCTCAGACAAAGGAGAAGCTCTTTCTAATGAATCCAGCAAGTTGAAAGGAAAATTTATTTCAGAGCCTCTTAGGGTCTTTTTTTTTTCTTTTTTTCTTTCTTTCCTTCTTTTTTTTGCCTTTTATGGCTGCACCTGTGGCATATGGAGTTTCCCAGCCTAGGGGTCCAATTGGAGCCACAGCCGCCAGCCTACACCACAGCCACAGCCACACAGGATCTGAGCCACGTCTGCGACCACAGCTCACAGCAATGCTGGATCCTTAACCCACTGAGCGAGGCCAAGGATCGAACCTGCGCCCTCATGGATGCCAGTCAGATTCGTTTCCGTTGAGCCACATGGGAACTCATGGGTCTCTTTTAAAATAATCTTTTATTGGAGTATACTTGACTTTCTCTTTGGGTGCCTTTGGATGAATTTCATAAAAAGATGATAAAGTTCAGCAGAGCCCCTTAATGCATTTGGGGCATGCAAAGGGATGGACAAAAGGAATCTAAACTTTGTGGGTAGGGATGGATAGCCAGAGTGTTCTCAGCATGAAATTAATAGGAATTTGGTGGTTTGGGTAGGGACCTGACAGCATGGGAGGGGAGAAGAAGGTTCTCAAGGCTAGCAGCTGTAGGTAGCTCTGATTCAACCTCTAGCCTGGGAACCTCCATATGCCTCAGGTACAACCCTAAAAAGATTCCCCCCCCCAAAAAAAAAAGTCCTAGGATGAATGTGCCAGAGGTGCAGAAAGAGGGAGGGGCAGAGGGGGACGTGGTGGGAATATTCAACCAGCCCCTCAGCATCCATTCTTGGGACTGACCCAGCTTGGATTTCACTTTGCTTCCATCCAGCTGATGGGACAAACACCCAGGGAACTCTGCCTGGCTGTGTTCTGTATCTCTGGAACCACCAGGCCCATCGGCAGACCCCAGGTCCTGGCAGAAGGGCTCCTGGTGGAAGCCCAGGGAACTAACCATGCCCCTTGCTCCCTACCCCCAGTAAGTCACTGCCTTCTGCAAATTCTACTTCCCAGATAGCTCATTCTCCTCTGAAATGCTCCTTTCTTTGCCTACTCCTTGTAGGTCTGTTTTCACAAGGCCTGATAGGCTGCCCTTTCCTCTGATCAGGCATCACACTTCCTTCAAGGGCTGGGCACATGCCAGCAGGTGTGCCATAAATACTATTAAGTCAGGAGCCACACTCTTGTACTCCATGCTCCACTACATACACACACACACACACACACATGCACACACACACACACACAGTCTTTTTAGGGGCTCCCCCATGGCATATGGAAGTTCCCAGGCTAGGGGTTGAATCAGAGCTATAGTTCCTGGCCTATGTCACAGCCACACCAGATCCAAGCCACATCTGCGACCTACACCACAGCTCATGTCAATGCCGGATCCTTAACCCACTGAGCAAGGCCAGGGATTGAACCCACATCCTCGTGGATCCTAGTTGGGTTCATTAACCACTGAGCCATGAAGGGATCTCCATTAACACATTTATTGTTTAAATTTAAAATAACTGAAATGGATTTTGGTCCTTGACAAATCACATTTTGATTCTCTATCTGCCTCCATGGCTTCCGTCTAAGCTGGGAAAACAAGAACTGAGTCCAATTCATGTATGTGACCTTCAAAATGTTGCAGAGATTGGGCACCAGGAACATTTGGGCAGTGTTTCTGAGTAAAGAGCAACAGCAGGGGATAGAGCATGAGCTCCACAGACGAATAGTCTGAGGTCTGATTCTATTCTGTCACATGCAGCTCCGTGACCTTGGGCAAAAAGCTCACCTTCCTGAAGCTTGTCTTTCAAAATGCAGAGAATGAAAGTAATCACTCAATAGCATATAAGAAATACACGGAGTTGCCCTTGTGGCTCAGTCATAATGAACCTGACTAGTATCCATGAGGATGTGGGTTCGATCCCTGGCCTCGCTCAGTGGGTTAAGGATCCTGCATTGCTGTGGCTGTGGCGTAGGCCAGCAGCAGCAGCTCAGATTCGACCCCTAGCCTGGGAACTCCCATATGCCATGGGTGTGGCCCTAAAAAGGAAAAAAAAAAGAGAGAGAGAGAGAGATGAAAAACAAAGAAATACACATGAAGGGGTTAGAAGTTAGCATACTGCCATCACTGTAAGTGCTAAACAGATGGTGGCCATCGGTGGTAGGGAGGTGGAGGTGGGGGTGAGTGATCAATACAAGTCTCTGACCATCTCTGACCTTTTACCATCATCCAACCTAGCTGCCCAAACCTCCCTGGTCTGTTAGCGGCAATTCCTTTTGACCTTTCTGATCGTTCCCACCCCGTGGTCTCCCTGTTCCCATTCCCCACCTGTATACTCTTGGTCTCTGTATTCAGTCTCCTGACTCCAATCTTGCCTTGCCCTTGGCACTTGGATTTTATGTTTGGTTTCCAGTGCTTGACTTGTGGGTGCTCCCTCGTGGTCTTGGGCTTGGATGGGGCCTTTGGTTCTTCCCAACGCCCAGAGTCAGACCCTATCCCTAACTCAAGGCCACCCAGTGTTCCTTAACTCTTCCCATTTCCTAGTCACACGCCTGCTACCAAAAAAGAGAAAGAAGGAAGGAAGATGGAAGGGCAGGAGCGAGGGAGGAAGAAGGGTGAAAAGCAAGGAAGAAGAAAAGGCTTCAGTTCAGTTCTCCTAACTTTTTTTGTGTGTGTCTTTTTTTTTTTTTTTTTTGGTCTTTTTGTCTTTTTAGGGCTGCATGTGTGGCATATGGAGGTTCCCAGGCTAGGGGTCCAATCAGAGCTACAGCTGCCGGCCTATGCCACAGCCACAGCAATGCTAGATCCGAGCTGCGTCTGCGACCTACACCACAGCTCATGGCAACACCAGATCCTTAACCCACTGAGCGAGGCCAGGGATTGAACCCACAACCTCATGGTTCCTGTCGGATTCGTTTCCCCTGTGCCACGACAGGAACTCCTGGTTCTCCTAACTCTTCTCTGGAGTTTTTGCACTAATGTCTGAACTGGTATTGCTGATTTTAACCTTATTTTCATCCAGTTCACCTACCACATAGTCACAACAGCAGCAGCAGCAGCTAGCAGGTGTTGATCCTGTATTATGTTCATGTCAAGGGCAATTCAAAGCACTTCATGTTGGAGTTCCCGTCGTGGTGCAGTGGTTAACGAATCCGACTAAGAACCATGAGGTTGCGGGTTCGATCCCTGGCCTTGCTCAGTGGGTTAAGGATCCGGCATTGCTGTGAGCTGTGGTGTAGGTCACAGATGCAGCTTGGATCTGGCGTTGCTGTGGCTCTGGCATAGGCCAGTGGCTACAGCTCCAATTAGACCCCTAGCCTGGGAACCTCCATATGCCGCTGGAGTGGCTCAAGAAAAGGCAAAAAGACCAAAAAACAAACAAACAAAAAAGCACTTCACGTACATTAATTCATTTAACACTCACTACCAACATGCAAAGTAAACAGGGATTGTAACTTCCTTCTAAAGATGGAGAAGCTTATACCTGCTTGCCCAACTGCTTGAGCACCTTGCCCAAGGATGCATAGCCAGTAAAGTAGCAGAGCCGAGATTTCCCGCAGAATAGTCACTCAAGTTGAACCTAGTTGCTATCTTTGTTTTTTTAATTACTTAATGAATTTTATTACATTTAGGTGTATAGCAATCAGCACAAGCAAATTTTACAGCATGTCCATCCCAAACCCTCAGTCCATCACCCCACCCGCCCCCAACCTGTCTCCTTTGGAAACCATAAGTTTTTCAAAGTCTGTGAGTCAGTATCTGTTCTGCAAAGAAGTTCATTGTGTCCTTTTTTTAGATTCCACATGTAAGTGAGAGCATTTGATGTTGGTGTCTCATTGTCTGACTGACTTCACTTAGCCTGATAATTTCCTCATTGCTGTCTTTGCATGAGACTATAAGCACATCAAGGTGTAGGCAGCTTTTGAGGCAGCCTATTCAGATTTGCCTACTGCCTGGGTCCGGTGGATTTGGGATAGGAGCAATATTTGTGTGAGGGTGTCCCATACTCCCTTAGACAAAATTTCCCCCATAGGCAGCCAAAACCTGGGCAAGGAGAGACTCAAAAGACCCATATGTCTTCCCCATCCTGATTCTCACTCATGACAGTGGGTTCCCGCAGGCCAGGGCTCTGATCCTTTTCTGCACCTTACGCTCTTACCCAGCACCATGCCCGACCCAATACATGCCTTGCCTGCATGGTGTTTTTCAGCCCAATCTCTCCAGGTTGTACTGAGAAATAATATTTGGAAAAGTGGCTCATAAAATGTTAAGTGCTTCTCAAATAAAACTTATCACGTTACTATTACTGCTGTCTCCAAAAAATTCTAACTTTTTGAAAGGCTACTGAAAAAGTTTCACGTCACTGGCACAGATAAGGAGGCATAGCCACGCAGAGTTTGGTTTGGAGGGGTCAAATTGTGGTTTGAAGACCTCTTTCTAGTCTCAGTTCTGCTTTTCTGGCTATGACTGTGTGGAGAAAGAGCAGCCTGGGGGTCCCACCTCTGCCCCCCGCCACCTGTTTGTGGCAGAGTCGT
Organism: Phacochoerus africanus; assembly: GCF_016906955.1. NCBI lineage: Eukaryota > Metazoa > Chordata > Mammalia > Artiodactyla > Suidae > Phacochoerus > Phacochoerus africanus. Next base: position 46,861,951 of record NC_062547.1, read on the forward strand.
CTGGAGCCCACCCTCTGGACTGGGTACTCATTCCTTGACTTTGGTCAATAAACAAACCCGGGGGGCTGAGTAGCCAGTATGGGTGTTTGTATAGAGCAGTTGAGGAAACATTCCCAGCCCAGAGCACACAGCTGGGGCGGCTGTCAGAACAATCCAGGCCTCTGGGAAAAGGCAAGGCTTAGCCCCGCAAACATGGCCTCGGCCTGGGCTTGACCTCTGGATGCCACGTGTCACCTTTGGTGGGAAAATAAATAGTGCCTTTGTCTGGAATGCACACCCCTTCTCTCGTGGAACATGGGAAATAGCCAGCAATTGTGAAAGAGGAAAAGCCTGTCTGAAAGCTGTCCTCAGAGCCTGCGGACGGGCTGCCTCTGGGCAGGATGGCTCTTGTCTCCCTGACAGGCATGCTCGTCACTCAGCCTCCCACGTTTCAGGCTCTAGGCTTCCCAATGAGTCAGGGTTGCTGCCCATAACAGTTTTGGAAGGTGGGGGTTGGGGGGCAAAGGGCCACACTTCACTTGGGTTAGGAGAAGCTGCTTGGCTTGTATGAAGACTACAAACAAGGGAGAGAGACAAATATCATATGATATCACTTATATGTGGAATCTAAAAAAAAGATGCAAAGGGATTTTTTACAAAATTACAAAACTAAACTCACAGACATAGAAAGCAAACTTAGAAAAAGGAAAAAGTGGGGGGATAAATTAGGAATTTGGGATTAACAGATACACACTATTATACATAAAATAGATGAACCACAGGACGTGCTATATAGCACAGGGAGCTATATTCAAGATCTTGTAATAACTTATAGTGGAAAAGAATCTGAAAAGAATATGTACATATATGCATGTGTATATATGTATATATACTATACCTATAAATGTATATATATATTGTACAGTGTATATATATGTATGTATATGTATATATACTATACATATACATATATATATATACACTGTACAGTACATATGTGTATATACTGAGTCACTTTGCTGAGCACCTGAACCATTGTAAATCAACTATATTTCAATTTTTTAAAAAAAGACTATAGACAGAGAGAAGACCCAGGTCAGGGCGATGCAATGCTCACCTTTAGATCCTGGCTGCCGACACCTATAAGTATATGTATAACTGAATCATTTTGCTATGCAGCAAAAATTTATTTTTTTTAGGGCCTCACCTGTGGCATATGGAGGTTCCCAGGCTAGGGGTGGAATTGGAGCTGTAGCCGCTGGCCTACACCATAGCCACAGCAACGTCAGATCCAAGCTGCGTCTATGACCTACACCACAGCTCATGGCAAAGCTGGATCCTTAACCCATTGAGCAAGGCCAGACTCCTACATCCTCATGGATCTTAGATTCATTTCCACCGAGCCACAATGGGAACTCTGCTACGCAGCAAAAAATAACATAACTTCGTAAATCGCCTATACTTCAATTTTAAAAATTAGAGTTTTGGGAGTCCCTGCTGTGGCGCAGTGGGTTAATGATCCAGCTTGTCTCTGTGGAGGCAGCAGTTCAATCCCTGGCCTGGTGCAATGGGTTAAGGATCTGGCATTGCTGCAGCTGTGGCAGAGGCCACAGCTCAGACTCGGATTCCGTTCCTGGCCCTGGATCTTCCCTATGCTGTGGGAGCAGCCAAAAAAGAAAAAAAGAAATTAGAGGCTACAAGACTTCAACACAGCGAGGAAGATCTCTTCAAATGGTGAAAGAAGTATCTGAGACAGCTCCAGACAAACAAATCACATCTCCTTGAACTCCCAGAGGCTAAAATTCAAGATATTCTCTAGTTTCCTTGCTCCCTGCACTGTTCACTATTCTCTCTCTCTAGCTCTCCTTCTCTCTCCCTCTTTCTCTTTCCTTCCCACCCTCCCTCCCTTCTTCCTCCATTTGCTTTGTTAACAGATCCCCTAAAGGCCTTCCAAAGCATCCTTATTCAAGGACGTGTAGTAACCAGTTCAAAGATCATTATTCTTCAAGCTCCAACATCTAGGAAAACTGATCATTTTCTCTTGATCTTCCAGTAGCCTTATTATCCCTTCTGGTCATTTGGCTCCTGTCTGTAGGGGAGTCAGGTGCCCAGAGGAAGCTTGAGGCAAAATATGGGTGACCACTGGCCAATGAATGGGAAGCTGTAGGACTCAGGAGATTCTCTCCTTGGAGAGCCAGCCCTCAGCAGAGCATCTGCCCTTGGTAGTAGAAAGCTGCTGTAGTTTATTTCAACCAGCTTCCCTGAACCAGTACTATGGGCTTTATAGGTGTGGAAGAGGAACACAGCATTTTGTAATAAACCCAGCAGATGCTCCTGCCCAGTAGGAAAGAAACCTCAGTGACTCAGACATTGAGCTGTCAGCGCATGGCTGGACAGGTCAAATGAAGACAACCCTTAAGGAGGGCCAGATTCCCACATTTGGGGGGGGGGAGACTTGAGCCACCTACTGGTGAAGGATAAATAAGACAGCTTCCAGAGGGTCTTGTGGGAGGAGCCAAAGAGCCAATGCACCACTTTTTTTTTTTTTTAAGATTTAAAAAATATTTGAGGAGCTCCTGTTGTGGTTAAGTGGTTAACGAACCTGACTAGTATCCATGAGAACTCGGGTTCGATCCCTGACCTAGCTCAGTGGGTTAAAGATCTGGCATTGCCATGAGCTCTGGTATAGGTCGCAGATGTAGCTTGGATCCCACATTGCTGTGGCTGTGGTGTAGGTGGGCAACTACAACTCCAATTAGACCCCTAGCCTGGGAACCTCCATGTACTGCGGGTGCGGCCCTAAAAAGATGAAAAGACAAAGAACTAAATTAATTAATTAATTAATTAAAAAATAAAAAATATTTTAGGAGTTCCCGTCGTGGCTCAGCAGTTAACAAACCAGACTAATATCCATGAGGATATGGGTTCAATTCCTGACCTCCCTCAGTGGGTTAAGGATCCGGCGTTGCCATGAGCTATGGTGTAGGTCGCACGCAGCATGGATCTGGTGTTGTTGTGGCTGTGGTGTAGACTGGCAGCTGAAGCTCTGATTTGACCCCTAGCCTGGGAACCTCCATATGCCACAGGTGCAGCCCGAAAAAGGAAAAAAAAAATTTTTTTAAATAGGAACAGAGAAGTTTTAGACTCAAGTAGAAAAGGATTTTTTCCCCCACAGTAATTTCACTAATAAATGTGTTTTCATAACCAGAGATATATCTGGTCATTGCCAACTTAAAAAAAATGTGGATCAAAACTAAACACAGATCCTTCTTTCCTTGTCCTTTACTCTGGGTATTTACTACCTTCTGATTCCCTGGATCTGCTGCTGGACAATGCACTACTTTTAACTGCAAAATCCCAGGTGTCAATTTTTATTTTAATTAGTAAACATGGGACATTGTACCTGAGCTTTATGCCTAAGAGAAAAGGTAACAATTATTTTCAGGGTTTCCAAAGGACTTATGATCTGTTTTGATCATTTTTGCTGGTGTCTCCAGAAGCATCCTAAAGCAGGGGGAGAGATGGAAAATGTGGATACCAGTAGATGCCTAGGCAGGGTAATATACCCAGGAGGGTGGGGGAGAAAAGATTGGAAGTATTGAGATCCATTAGAAGGCAATCATAAGTGCTTTTCCTAGATGAAAGTTGAGTGGATTTTTGAGATAATTGGAAATTAACATTTAAACTGAAAAAATACCCCCCCCCATTTTAAGTAAAGGTGTTCTTTTTCTTCTCTTTCTTCTCTTTCTTCAGGAAGGACCTCTCTGTCCCGAGATTGGAATAGATGACCCTGTTATGCAAATTTGTTGCCTCCTATACTTTCCTTTCCAAGCACTTCTCAAAATGTTTGATCATACATCTGTATGTTTCTTCATGTATCTAATATCTGTTTCCCTGCCAGACTTTAAATTCTGGGAGTACAGAACCAGTCTGTCTGTTCTTCCCTGCTTTATCCCAGCATCTAGCACTTGCCTGAAACATAATCTAAACCCAAAGAGACTGATGATAATGATGGACTCTAAGGTGGGTGGTGGGAAGATAAAGACATGGTCATGGACTAAAGAGGACAAAACAGTAGAGTCTGTAGATCAAAGGGCCACATGAAGATGAAGAGTTATTACAGTGTGGTTTTAGAAGGTTGGCAGAAGGTTACGGGAGACATGGAACTGAGATTTTAAGAGGAAGTGTAGCTACTGGTGATGACAAGATCTAGACTGGGATATTGCCTAGGAGTTGGGAGCTGAAGTGGGGTAAAGGAGTCAACACAAGAGGTGAGGAACTGAATGTCTGGGGCCCAGCTCTTGGCTGTGTCTTCTCCACAGATGCTGACAGTAACAAAATGATTGTTAATGGTATAAAGAGCTGGAGACTTTATAGTGAATGATGGGACCAGGGGATCAGGGAAAGACAGTAAGGAGGAGAGCTAGAAGGAGGCACAATTTGATGGTATATGTTTCCTCCATCCATTTTTTAGACAAATATTTACTAAGTGCATATTATATGAAGTCCAGCGCATGCTAAGAGTGATATACATAAGAGGAAAATATTGTCGTTCCTTCAAGAAGCTTATAAGTTACTGCCTATAAATGTCAATAACGTTGAAAGGCATTTATTGACTCAAGCATTGTTGATGATCTTAGTCTATGGCAAGCATAAGAGCAATGATGATAAGTATAATAAAGCCTTTAAGGATTAAAAATACTCATGGATCTTGCTTTAAGATGTTTAGTGTGTGGGGGAGAGACAAACAGTAACATAGAAAATTATAACCCAATAGGATAAACGCTAATATTAAAATTTGTACATGACGTAAAGTGGTATTGAGGAGGTTTCCTAATCAAGACTGAGGAAAGGGAATCAGAAAATTTCCTGGAAGAGAAAATTGAATCAGCTGATTCAATGGCTGATTTCAATTTTGAAGAAAGAGTAAAAGAAAGTGCACGTGGGTTAAGACCTGGTGTTGTCTCTATGGGGGCACCGGTTCTATCCACCACCTGGGGCCATGTGTTAAAGGATCTAGCATTGCTGCAGGTGTGGTGTAGATTGCAGCTCCAGCTCAGATTCAATCCTTGGCCTGGGAACTTCCATATGAAAGTGAAAGTAGTGTAAGACAGCCAAAGACTCAAAATGCTAATTGGCCAGGCTGGTCTCATGCTCCACCCCTTGAACGAGGATCAGTGCCCATTCAAACTCCCTGGAAGGTGAAGGGGGAAGGTGGTTCCCCCACCTCAGGGTACTGTCACCAGGATAATGGTGAATGGATAGTGGGCAGGTAAGAACAATAAAGGTGTGCTTTAGTTCTAAGAAAGATCATTCTTGGCAATTGTGTCAAAATGGATTTGACAGGGAAGACTGAAGCAAGCAACTTCTTTTTGCTGTTTTTTGTTTTGTTTTTGCTTTTTTTGCTTTTTAGGGCTGTACCTGCAGAATATGGACGTTCCCAGGCTAGGAGTCGAATAGGAGCTGCAGCTGCTGGGCTATACCACAGCCACAGCAACACAGGATCTGAGCTGTGTCTGTGACCTATACCACAGCTCATGACAATGCCAGATCCTTAACCCACTGAGCGAGGCCAGGTGTTGAACCCACATCCTCATGGATGTATGAGGTTCGTAATCTGCTGAGCCACACAGGGAACTCCCAGGATACTTGTTAATCAGTAAGTACTAGTCTAAGGAGTGATGAGAACCTGAACTAAGGCAATGGAAATATGAGAAAATTTTAGGTCAAGGCAGTAGAGTTTTGAGGATGGCTGGGAATCAAGAGGAAGTGAGGCATCCCAGGTTTCTAGCTTGGACAATTGGACAATGCTATTCAACAAAGGTAGAAACTACTGGAAGAGGAGCAGTTTGGGTGGTGGTTGAGACTAATAATTTTAGTCTTGACATCTTAAATTTCAAGTGTCTATGACACACTCAAGAGGTTTCCAAGAGGCAGTTTAAGAATTTGGGACTTGAGAAAGAAATCTGAACCAGAAACCTATGATTCAGAGCCTTCAGGTTATAGATGAAGATTAAATCCATGGGGGTGGGGGAAAATTGGATTAACCCAGGAAAAGTTTATAAGGTAAGAAGGAAAGGGAGTCCGGAAAAGTCCCAAGCACCCAAACACTTAAGGGGTTGGGGGAAATGAACTAACAAAGATGACTTGAAAGAAACAAACAGACAGATATGTTATAAATCAAAACAGAGAATCATCAAGGATGGCAAAAGTGAGGCAGCAGGGTGTGGAAACAGCAGGGCATGGAAGCAGCCATGTGGATGCTAAGAGGCTAGAGGGTGCCCACTTTTCACCCCATGCCTGTAGGATAACAAGCTGGTGATGCTTAGAAGGAATGCAGCAAAGCAGCACTTGTAAGGACAGGCTTGTCTTTCGGTTAGGACAAGAAGATGGTGGAGTACACAGTGAAGATGTTGAGGGGAACTTGTTCATTCTGGAGTTGGAGGAATCTAAAAGACAGAGCAGAATTGTTTTGAGGGAAAAGAGTGGCATATGGAGAGATGAAGCCACAAAAGAGAATTGGTGACTGCAGCGGCTTGAATTTGAGGACTCAAACAAAGCTGATAGGGAATTAGGTGTGGTGGGGATAGGAGATCTCAAATTTCAAAATAAACTGCTGTAAAGGGTTATTTCAGTGCTGGTATAGACCAGAGATATATAAATCAGATTATACCATTCCCCTGATGCAACACTTGATGGCTTCCCCTTGTCCTGGAATAAAATACTGTGTCTTGCCCCAGCCTTCAAGACCCTACCTGGTCTGGTCCCTGACCACCTGTCTAACTTCATAGCCAGGCACTTCCTCTCTTGTTCACACATGCAAGCACAGAACTATTCCTTCTGCACTTGGAAAATCCCAAGCCTGCTCCCACCTCAGGGCTTTTGCACATGCTGCCCCTTCTGTATAGTCTTCTCCCCTTACTTAAGCCTGGCTCCTTTGGTTCCTTCAGGTTTCCCTTAAAGCACCACCTCCTCAGAGACACCTCTCTTCTGCATCCACAAGCCACCTGCTTTCCCTTCACCCTGCTTTTTTCCTCCAGAGGGTTTATTACTCTCTGAGATGCTCTCATTTTTTTATTTCCTATTCCTTTCTACCAGAGCATAAGATCCAAGAGCTTGTGGATCTTCTCTGTCTTTGTTCACTCGTTATCTCCAGCACTAGGAACAGAATCTGGTACAAAGTAGGTGCTTCATTAATGTTTACCGACTAACTAATGACTGAATAATGAATATTTAAAATTTCAACCTCCGCTGTAGGCTCTGGATGGAGCTGTGGTCAGATTCCTTTGAGCTTTTAGGAATAAACAAACTGACATATTTTGAAGTGAGAAGTCACTGAAGGTTCTTCAAATAAGACATTTTTCTCTGATGTGAATTATTCTGAATATCACATAGCATGCCCAAAAAGACCAAAGTTTGCTGATGAAAGAAAATATATTAAGAGGTAGCTTCCCAAAAAACAACTCTATTCAAATAGTTCCATAAGGAAATATCACACAAAACAAAAAGCCACCTACTCTTTTGGAGTTTCAATTTCAATGAAAATTTTAGAGTGCCACATTCTCAGGCACTATTGAGGCTTAATGAGACAACTGCACTTGGCAGAGACTGTCAGAGTCCATATCTTGACTATATTTTTATTGTCACGCTGTGTTTCCTAAAATAGAACTTCTTTAGGGGAGGAGATTGGGGTGAGATCTCCTGAGTTAAGTCTTGCCAGAAAATTAAGAAGGTGAGAAGGGGGGAGTTCCTATCATGGCTCAGTGGTTAACGAATCCAACCAGGAACCATGAGGTTGCGGGTTCCATCCCTGGCCTTGCTCAGTGGGTTAAGGATCTGATGTTGCCATGAGCTGTGGATTAGGTTGCAGACGTGGCTCGGATCTGGCATTGTTGCGGCTCTGGCGTAGGCCAGCAGCTGTAGCTCTGATTAGCCTGGGAACCTCCATATGCCACAGGAGCAGCCCTAGAAAAGGCAAAAAGACAAAAAGAAGAAGAAGAAAAGAATGTGAGAAGGGCAAGAGCCACGAACCAGAAGGGGACATTAATGTTTCCAAATTGTGCTCCAAAGAAGGCTTATTCCCTCCACCAGAGCAAGAGCAATGAAGACTTGGATGGCTGTGGGAGAGAGTGGGATTCTGTCAAATAAATCTGGTCTTGTAGGTATTAAGACTAAAATAACAGGTTTCTTTACTGCATAATTTCCATGCCTTTGGAGATGTTCCTAAGCTTCGAGGTAACATATTATATTCATTCTGTTGGCCTCAACATTCCCAGGAAACAGCTACTAATGTGGGTCATGGTACCAATGGTTGTTATATGATTCTTTGGTGATAAACTTGGCTTTGACATATTGGACTGAGTAGCGGGCTGTGGAAATGATAAGAGATGGGTCAATATACACTGAAAAGGGAAGGTGAATGGCAAAGACATAGCTTTGATGATCTGTTGCCTTGAAGGGTGCAGGCTGCAACACTTGAGGTGGGAAGTGTGTGGGGATTTTAAGCAGATTTCATGCTAGCTAAGCCAACCTACCTGACAGAGGCTTTTAAGTCTTCCTCTGCTCCCTATAATTTGTTTGGCTAGAAGCCACTTCTGACAAAAGCATTTCCTTATCTAAGGTCTGGAGTCAACTTTTTGCATTCTATTTTGGTTTGAGGAGTATTACTGCTTCTCTTTTGATTAGCATAAATTTAGGTAGAAAAGATGGTTTCTGCTTCTTGTCATGTAATTTTAGAACCAAGATGTTCAGAGAGGCAGGGTTAAGCACCAGGATAGTGTTACAAAATACAGTTACAACTATAAATTACATGTATAAATACAAGGTGTATATAGAATATATCTTGTGGGATTTTTTTGGTGGTTGTTGTTACACTGGAGGATTCCCTAAAAATTCTTTTGAGGAGTTGTGGCTTAGTGGTAACGAACCTGGCTAGTATCCATGAGGACACAGGTTCCATCCCTGGCCTCTAGGGTAAAAAGATCTGGTGTTGCCCTGAGCTGTGGTGAAGGTCACAGATGAGGCTCAGATATGGCATTGCTGTGGCTGTGGTGTAGGCCAGCAAGTGCAGCTCTGATTCTAACCCTCATCTGAGAACTTCAATATGCCACAGGTGCAACCCTAAAATAAATAAAATAAAATAAAATAATAAAATAAATTCTTTTGAGTGGTCCAAAGTTCCTCTGAATATTGACTGGGGCAGTGGTAGCTGGATGTACTTTAATTAACAAGCCATCACAGCTATGGAAGAAGGCATAGGTGGACCAGGAAGCTAGTCAGTTATTCCTATGACTTGACTGTTGCTGGGAAGAAAGATTAGTCATCCTGCTGGTGTTTCTGACAGGCCCTCTTTGAAGGGTCTACAAAAACATCGGCACTGGTTTCATGGAATGCTGGTCTCATGGCCTACCAATAAACTATGGAGAAAAAAATAGGACAATTGTACAATGCAAGATGGAATTTAAGTGTCATAAGAAAAGATCAAAAAATGTACATAGAAGGCAGAGAAAAATGGCAGAGGAATAAGAGGTTGCACTCGCCTTCTCCCACAAATACCTCAAAAACACAGCTACGTATAAAATGACCCACACAGAACATCAACTGAATGCGGGCAGAAGAATTTAAACCTCCAAAAAGGGCAAGAAACTCTTGACATAACTGGGTAGAACAAAAGAAATAAAGAGAGAGAGAGAAAAGGAATCAAGATGGGACTAGCATTCCTGAGAGGGAGCTGTGAAGGAAAAAAGGAACCCACCTCCTGGGAAGTCACCTAACTGACAGAAAGATCAGCCGAGTCAGAAGGACCTCAAAGTTGCTGAGAAAACCATAGCAGCTGAACTGAGAACGGCAAAGCAGAGTGAGAGCCACACAGATCATCTGAACCACCAGCTGGACACCACATCCTGAGATACTCCGATGGGGCCTGGGTGCTGAGACTTAGGCTCCAGAGGTCAGTCCCCAAGAGAGGACTGGAGTTGGTGATGTGGAGACAGCCTAGGGGGCTAAGGTGCAGTGCACCATGGGTGGGGGAAGGGAACACCATGGCAGAGGGAACCCGGGAGAAGGTTTAGACTCACAGGAGATGCAAGGTGCCATTGTTGGGGAGGGCAAGAGGAGGAGGGGTGGACCGCCATAGGAAACTCCCTATGAGCAAGCTTGCACGTGTGCCCAGGACAGGGCGGCTCTGGTGTAGGCCTCTAGGGGCCGAGAAGCCACTTGCTACTCTATGGGGACCTGGGACTCTGGTGCAGGCTGTGCATGGTGAGACGCCTCTTGCTCATTTAGGGGAGACTGGGCACTCCTTGTGCAGGCTACGGTGGCCAGGTACCTCTTGTATGGGCTAAAGGCATCAGGGGCCTAAGGGCAAAGCAGTGCCTACCAAGCACCATATGCTATTGTTCTCACTCCCCTGAGAACACACCTGCCCAGCAGTTGCCACTGCCAAATGCTTTGGGAGGTGCCCAGACACTTCGTCACTGTCCCTTCCCAAGACCCTACAACTAGGAGCAGCTGGTGCAGCACCTCCTGCATAGACTAAGTGGGACAGGGTGCTTCCTGTGTGGTCTGCAGGTGGCAAGGGCAAACCACCGCAGTTATCCCTGTGTGGGCATGGCCCACCACCACTGGGGATAACTGAACAAAAATCACTTGCAGCCCCAACCACCTCAGAGGGCACCACAGAGAAGGACATTGTGACAGAACACTACCTGTTGTTGCTCTCACTCTCCTGGGAGCACACATGCCCTGCTGCTGCCATTGCCAAATGCTCTGTGCAGTACCCAGACAATTGATCACTGTCCCTTCCCAGGAACCTGCAACTAGGAGCAGCTTGTGCAGCACCTCCTATGGGGGCTAAGCAGGACAAGGTGCTTCTTGAATAGTCTATAGGAGGTGGGGGCAAACCACTACAGTTATCTCTCGCTCCAGAAGTGGGAGTGGACCACCACCACTAGGGGTCTGTGAATAGGCAGCCCCAATCACCTCAAGAGCACCCCAGAGAAAGGCATTGTGACCAAACACCACCTGTTGGTACTTTTGCACGCCTGGGAACACACCGGCTATGCTGCTGCCATGGCTGAATGCTCTGGGCTGTACCCACATGCCTGATCTCTGTCACTTCCCAGGATCCTGCAACTAGAAGCAGCCTGTGTAGCACCTCCTATGTGGACTAAGTGAGACAGGTTGCTTCATGCATGGACTGCAGGTGGTGGGGGCAAACTACCACATTTATCACTGACTCCAGAGACAGGCATGGCCTGCTACCACTAGGGGTCCCTGAATAGGCACCACCTGTGGTTCCAAACACCTCAGAGGAGGGCATTGCAATCGAACACTAGCTGTTGTTTCTCTCATTCCCCCCAGGATCTCACACACTCTGCTGCTGCTACTGCCATATGCCCGATCGCCTTATAGATCAGCATAGAGCTCATTACCATTTCCCAGGACCCTGCAACTAGGAGTCGCCTGTACCACCTTCCTGCAGGTCCTCACTGGTGTTGAGAGGCCCACAACCAGGCACTGTTTACTGGCCCTACCCATTCCCTCCTTCTCACTGAAAACACACAGAGCATCCTGGGGATAACAACCTACTCACACCAAAGAAAGAGACAGCAAATATTCAGACTCCCATACCAAAAATAAATAGCAACACGCCCCAAAAAATAAAAAGGGGGGAGATCTGGCATAGAAGTAGCCATACAAAAATACAATACAGCTTCCCCAAACTCACAGAAAAAGAAAAACATATGCAAGATGAAGAAGCTCAGAAACCATTCCCAGTTAAAGGAACAGGAGTATTCACCTAAAGCAGTCAACAATGAAACAGACCTCAGCAGTCTAACAGACAGTGAGTTCAAAGGGAGATAATGAAAATACTGAAGGAATTAAGCCTGAATATCAAGGAATTAAGAGAAGATATGAACAGTAATACAGATCCTCTCAGAAAGGAATTATAAAATATAAGGAGGAGCCAAGAAAAACTAGAAAATTCATTTGCAGAGATGCAAACTGAGCTAAAGGCAATAGAGAGCTGAATGAATAATGCAGAGGAACAAATTAGTGATGTGGAAGACAGAATAGTGGAAATCACCCAATCAGGACAGCAGACAGAAAGTCAAATGAAAAAACATGAAAACAATATAAGAGATGTATGAGATAATATAAAGCAGGCCAAATTACACACAATAGGAATTCCAAAAGGAGAAGAAAAAGAAAAGCAGATTGAAAATATGTTTGAAGAAATTATGTCTGAAAACTTTGCAAATCTAAAGGAAACTGATATCAAGATACAGGAAGCACAAGGGGCCCCAAACAAGTTGAACCCAAGCTGACCCACACCAAGACATACTATAATAAAAATGGCAAAAGTTAAAGATAAAGAGAGGATCCTAAAGGCAGCAAGAGAAAAGCAAAGCGTTAATTACAAGGGAACCCCATAAGGCTATCAGCAGTTTTCTCTACAGAAACGCTACAGGCCAGAACAGAGTGGCAAGATATATCTAAAGTGCTGAAAGGAAGATATTTGCAACCTAGAATACTCTATCCAGCAAGAATATCATTTAGAATAGAAGGAGAAATAATGATTTTCTCCAACAAACAAAAGCTAAAAGAGTACAGCAATACTAAACCCATTCTAAAAGAAATACTGAAAGGGCTTCTCTAAATTAAAAAAAAAAAAGTAAGAAGAAAATAGAATGGAGGAAAACACAATTGGAAAGCAATCACTTAAATAAGCCAGCATACAGATCTAAACATGAAGATGTTTAAAAGTAAATGAATAAATACATCGAAATCATACAATGTGGGAGGGAAGGTAAGGAAATATAGGTTCTTTTTTTTTTTATTTTAATGATGCCTTTGAGCCTGTATGACTATAAGGCTAAAGCAAGCAGATATAAGAAGGGGTTAACATACTTAAAGAACAGGACAACCACAAATCAAAACCAAACATTACATTCACAAAAACTGAAAAGAAAAGTACTCAAGCATAAAATAAATGGAAACCATTCAACCAAAAAAAAAAAGGAAGAAAAGAGAAATATAGACTCAACTGGAAAACAAGGTTTAAAATGGCAATAAATACATATCTATCAATAATCACCTTAAATGTCAATGAATTTGATGCTTCAATCAAAAGACACAGAGTGGCAGATTGGATTAAAAAAGCAAAACCTTTAATGCGCTGTCTACAAGAGACTCACCTTAAGGCAAAGGACATAGATATTTTAAAAGTGAGGGGATAGGAAAAGATATTTCATGCCAATGGACAAGACAGGAAAGCAGGGGTTGCAATACTCATATCAGAGAAAATAGATTTTAAAATGAAAGCCATAAAGAAAGACAAAGAATGACACTATTTAATGGTTAAAGGATCCATTCAAGAAGAGGATATTACAATTGTCAATATATATGCCCCAGAGTTCCCATCGTGGTGGTTAACAAATCCAACTAGGAACCATGAGGTTGGGGGTTCGGTCCCTGCCCTTGCTCAGTGGGTTAACGATCTGGCGTTGCCATGAGCTGTGGTGTAGGTTGCAGATGCGGCTCGGATCCCACATTGCTGTGGCTCTGGCGTAGGCCAATGGCTACAGCTCCGATTCGACCCCTGGCCTGGGAGCCTCCATATGCCATGGGAGCAGCCCAAAGAAATAACAAAAATACCAAAAAATATATATATATATATATATGCCCCCAATATAGAAGCACCCAGATACCTACAACAAATCCTAACAGACATAAATGAAGAAATTGATGGGAACACAACAAGAGTAGGAGAATTTAACACCCCACTCACATCAATGGACAGATCTCTAAACAGAAATCCTAAATGGTAAAACAACAGAGATCCTAAATGGTACAATAGAAAAGTTAGACTTAATTGACATTTGTAGGACATTACATCCAAAAAAATCAGAATACACACATTTTTCTCAAGGACACATGGAACATTCTCAAGGATTGATCACATACTGGGGCACAAAGCTAACCTCAACAAATTTAAGAATATAGAAATTATTTCAAGTATCTTCTAAGACCACAATGGTATGAAACTAGAAATCAACCACAGGAAAAGAAATGAGAAAAAACTTTCTACATGGAGACTAAACAACATGCTACTGAAAAACCAATGGGTCAATGAGGAAATCAAGAAGGAAATTAAAAAGTACCTTGAGTGAGTTCCTGTCGTGCCTCAGTGGTTAACGAATCCAACTATAAACCATGAGGTTGCAGATTCAATCCCTGGCCTTGCTCAGTGGGTTAAGGATCTGGCATTGCCCTGAGCTGTGGTATAGGTTGCAGGCATGGCTCGGATCCCACATTGCTATGGCTCTGACATAGGCCAGTGGCTACAGCTCCGATTGGACCCCTAGCTTGGGAAGCACCATATGCCATGGAAAAAGACCAAAAAAAAAAACCCCCCCCCCCCAAAAAAAAAAACCTTGAGAAAAATGATAATGAAGACACACCACTCAAAATCTATAGGATACTGCAAAAGCAGTGCTCAGAGGGCAATTCATAACAATACAAGCTTTCATCAAAAAAGAGGAAAAATCTCAAATTGACAACTTAACCCACCACCTAAATGAATTAGATAAAGAAGGAAAAACAAAACCTAAAGTCAGCAGAAGGAAGGAAATCATAAAGATCAGAGAGGAAATCAATAAAATAGAGATTCAAAAAACAATAGAAAAAAATCAATAAAACCAAGAGATGGTTCTTTGAAAAGGTAAACAAAATTGACAAATCTCTGCCCAGAATCACCAAGAAGAGAAGACAAAAAACCCAAATAAACAAAATAATACATGAAAAAGGAGAAGTCACAACAAATACAGCAGAAATACAAAAAACCATGAGAGAATACTATCAACAATTGTATGCCAACAAATTTGACAACCTAGAAGAAATGGACAACTTTCTAGAGACCTACAGCCTGCCAAAACTGAATCAAGAAGAAATAGATCAATTGAACAGACCAATCACTAGAAATGAAATTGAATACGTCATAAAAACACTCCCTACACATAAAAGTCCAAGACCAGATGGCTTCACAGGTGAATTCTACCAAATCTACAAAGAAGAACTTATATCTATCCTCCTTAAACTTTTCCAAAAGTTTGAAAAAGAAGGAACACTCCCAAACATTCTGTGATGCCAGCATCACCCTCATTCCAAAACCAGACAAAGATACCACCAAAAAAGAAAACTACAGGCCAATATCCTTGATGAATATAGATGCAAAAAATTCTCAACAAAATTTTAGCCAACCAAATCCAACAAAATATAAAAAATATCATACACCACGACCAGGTGGGATTCATCCCAGGTGCACAAGGATGGTTCAACATATGCAAATCATACACCACATTAACAAAAGAAAAGTCAAAAACTACATGATCATCTCAATAGGTGCAGAAAAGGCATATGACAATGTCTAACATCCATTCATGATCAAAACTTACCAAAGTGGGTATAGAGGGAACATCCCTTAACATAATCAAAGCCATTTATGATAAACCCACAGGAAATATAATACTCAATGGAGAAAAGCTGAAAGCCTTCCCACTAAAATCTGGAACAAGACAGGGATGCCCACTCTCACCACTGTTATTCAACATAGTACTGGAAGTCCTAGCCACAGCAATCAGAAGAACAAAAGAAATAAAAGGCATCCAAATAGGAAGAGAAGAAATAAAACTGTCACTGTATGCAGATGACATGATACTATATATAGAAAACCCTAAGGACTCAACCCCAAAACTACTTGAATTGATCAACAAATTCAGTAAGGTAGCAGGATATAAGATTAACATTCAGAAATGAGTTGCATTTTTGTATACTAACAATGAAATATTAGAAAAGGAATACAAAAATACAATACCTTTTAAAATTGCACCCAAAAAAATCAAATACCTGGGAATAAATCTGACCAAGGAGATGAAAGACTTATGTGCTGAGAACTATAAAACATTAATCAAGGAAATTTAAGAAGATGTAAAGAAATGGAAAGATAATCCATGCTCCTAGTTTGGAAAAAATAATGTAAAAATGGCCATACTACCCAAAGCAATCTATAGATTCAATGCAATCCCTATCAAATTACCCATGACATTTTTCACAGAACTAGAACAAAAAAATCCAAAAATTTATATGGAACCACAAAAAAAAAAAAAAAAAACCAAGCAGGAGCCATAACTCTCCCAGTCTTCAGACAACATTACAAAGCCACAGTCATCAAGACAATGTGATACTGGTACCAAAACAGACAAACAGACCAATAGAACAGAATAGAGAACCCAGAAATAAACCCTGACACCTATGGTCAATTAATCTGTGACAAAGGAGGCAAGAACAGAAAATGGGAAAAAGACAGTCTTTTCAGCAAGTATTGCTGGGAAACCTGGACATATGCATGCAAATCAATGAAACTAGAACACACCCTCACACCATGCACAAAAATAAACTCAAAATGGCTGAAAGGCTTAAATATAAGACAAGACACCATCAAACTCCTGGAAGGGAACATAAGCAAAACATTCTCTGACATCAACCTTATGAATATTTTCTCAGGTCAGTCTCTCAAAGCAACAGAAATAAAAGCAAAAATAAACCAATGGGACCTAATCAAACTGACAAACTTTTGCACAGCAAAGGAAACCAGAAAGAAACCAAAAAGACAACCTACAGAATGGGAGAAAATAGCTTCAAATGATGCAAGCGACAATCTCTAGATTGGAATAATCTCTAGAATATATAAGAAACTTAAAAACTCAACAGCAAAAAAGCCAACAACCCAATGGAAAAATGGGCAAAAGATCTGAATAGACATTTCTCCAAAGAAGATATACAGATGTCCAACAAGCACATGAAAAAAATGCTCAACATCCCTGATTATTAGAGATATACAAATCAAAACTACCATGAGATACCACCTCACACCAGTCAGAATGGCCATCATTAATAAGTCCACAAATAACAAATGCTGGAGGGGGTGTGGAGAAAAGGGAACCCTCCTGCACTGTTGGTGGGAATGTAAACTGGTACAACCACTATGGAGAACAGTGTGGAGGTACCTTAGAAATCTATACATAGAACTACCATATGACCCAGAAATCCCACTCCTGGGCATATATCCAGACAAAACTCCTTGAAAAAGACACATGCACCCGCATGTTCATTGCAGCACTATTCACAATAGCCAAGACATGGAATCAACACAAATGTCCACCAAGAGATGACTGGAGTAATAAGATGTGGTATATACACACAATGGAATACTACTCAGCCATAAAAAAGAATGACATAATGCCATTTGCAGCAACATGGATGGAACTAGAGACTCTCATACTGGGTGAAGTAAGTGAATGAGAAAGACAAATACCATATGATATCACTTATATCTGGAATCTGATATATGTCACAAATGAACCTTTCCACAGAAATGAAAATCATGGACTTGGAGAATAGACTTGTGGTTGCCAAGAGGTAGTGGGAGGGAGTGGGATGGATTGGGAGCATGGGGTTAATAGATGCAGAGTATTGCCTTTGGAATGGATTAGCAATGAGATCCTGCTGTGTAACACTGGGAACTACATCTAGTCACTTATGATGGAGCATGACAATGTGAGAAAAAAGAATGTATACATGCATGTGTAACTGGGTCACCATGCTATACAAGAGAAAAAAAATAAAAGGTAAAAACTCAAAAAAAAAATGTAGGTAGTTACAAAGGAAAAAGTAGTAAGCAACTGGGGGAAGGGTGCATTCAGTTAGGATCTCAAGGGCCTGAACAGTTGGAAATCCACACCTGGGGTCAAAGAAAGGTATAGGGAAGAGGCACTGGTCACATGGTTCCTGTATCAGGACACCAGACAGAGTGAACTGATCAAGACAGATGAGGGTAGATTGGGCAGTCGAGTACAGAACAGTTGTCAATGGTGTGGTTCCAATGTGGGTTCCAGGACCAATTTATCATTTGATTACAGAGGTAGATGACCACGACTGAAGACTTGTTTGATTTCAGGGAATTCAAAATCAGTCAAATCCATGTTTGAACTCTTACTGTTTATGTAAAGTCACACAAATCGTTTAATTTCTTGACTCTCTATTTTTCCAACTATAGAAATAATGTAACACTAACTTTCAGACTCATTGTGAAAAATAGATGAAATTGGTGGCGATAAGGTGCCAGCCCAATGCCTGGCACACAATAGCTACACAATAGTTTCCTTCCACTCCAGAAGAAAGAGTGCACTAGTGTGGCTTGTAGAAGTTAGGTTTTGAGATCTTACTTTGCCTTGGATAAAGAGAAATGCATATATTAAACACCTCTTGGTGGCATACTACATATACACCCAGAAAAGGGTTTTCCAGTTACTGCCCAGCCATGAAGGCAGTTATTTAAGTTGCACATCTTGGGTACCAGCAAAAAGCCCCTTGGTGCCTCTGCTTTAAGTCTCTATTTAATGATATCAGTTTAATTTCTAATAATTCAGTTGTGGGATTGGGGGCAGACTACAGCAGCCAGATGGGAGACTCATACAGAATTTTCTTTTATATGACTGAAAATTATATTGCCAACTCTAAAGGTAATAAAGATGCCAAAGAAGTCAAAACATTATTTGTGAAAAATCAACATATCATGTAATGGTAAGGATAGCTGCAACTGGCCAAAATTAATTCAGAAAAAAATTTGAAGTCATTGTTTGGGAAAATCTTAGACTCCATATTTGACTGTATTTCTTTAAAAAAAAAAGTACTGTATAATTATACAGATAAGTACGAGTAAATTCCTAGAAGAGAACACAGGTAAAACATTTTCTGATATAAATCATACCAAAATTTTCTTAAGTTAGTCTCTAAAGGCAATACAAATAAAACCAAAAGCAAAAATGAAACCTAATCAAACATACAAGCTTATGTTTAGCAAAAGAAACCATAAACAAAATGAAAAGACAATCTACAGACTAGGAGAAAATATTTGCAAATAATGTGATCAACAAAGGCTTAATTTCCAAAATATACAAACAGTACATACAACTCAACAACAACAACAAAAAAAACAAAAAACCTAATCAAAAATGGGCAGAAGACCTAAACAGACATTTCTCCAAAGAAGACACGCAAATGGCCCATAGGCACATGAAAATACACTCAATATTGCTATTTGTTAAAGAAATGCAAATCAAAACTGCAATGAGGTACCACCTCATGTGTGTCAAAATGGCCATCAATAAAAAGTCTACAAATAATGAATGGTGGATAGGATGTGGATTAAAGGGAACCCTCCTACACTGTTGGTGGGAACGCAAATTGGTATAACCACTATGGAAAACAGTATGGTGGTTCCTCAAAAAACTAAAAATAGAATTGCCATATGATCCAACAATCCCACTCCTGGGTGTGTGTTTATACACACTCCTGGGTTTATATTTACACACACACACATATATATAAACAATTCAAAAAGATACATGTTCATAACAGCACTATTTACAATAGCCAAGACAAAGAAACAACCTGAATGTCCATGGACAGAGGAATGGATAAAGAAGATGTGGTACATATATACAATGGAATACCACTCAGGCATAAAAAAAATGAAATTATGTCATTTGCAACAATAGAGATGAACTTAGAGATTATCATACTAAGTGAAGCAAGTCAAAAGGAGAAAGACAAACATATGATATCACTTTAATTTAATTAGTTTTCTTTTTAGGGCCCCATCTGTTAGCATATGGAAATTTCCAGGCTAGAGGTCCAGTCGGAGCTGCAGCTGCCAGCCTACAGCCCCAGCCATGTGGGATCCAAGCCACGTCTTTGACCTATACCACAGTTCATGGCCACACTGAATCCACTGAGCAAGGCAAGGGATTGAACCCACCACTTAAC
The DNA here is from genome assembly GCF_016906955.1 of Phacochoerus africanus. NCBI lineage: Eukaryota > Metazoa > Chordata > Mammalia > Artiodactyla > Suidae > Phacochoerus > Phacochoerus africanus. The sequence continues at coordinate 46,881,820 of NC_062547.1, forward strand.
AGAGGCCAGGGATTGAACCCACCACCTAACAGATACTAGTCGGGTTTGTTATTGCTGAACCCCAATAGGAAATCCTAATATCACTTTTATGTGGTATCTAAATAATGACTCAAATGAACCTATCTACAAAACAGAAACAGACTCCCAGACATAGAGAACAGATTTCTGGTTGCCAAGGGGGAGGGGGAGGGGAGGAGAAATGGACTGGAAATTTGGGGTTGGCAGATGCAAGCCATTATATATAGAATGGATAAACAAGGTCTTAGTGTATATATAGTACAGGGAACTATATTCAATATCCTGTGGTAAATGGCAATGGAAAAGAATCGTTTTTTAAAAGAATGTATATACATATATATATGTGTATGTGTGTGTGTGTATATATATATCTATGTATATATAACTGAATCACTTTGCTGTGCAGCAGAAATTGTAAATCAACTGTACTTCAATTTTTAAAAAGATGAGTAGAAATTTTTTAAATTGGATTCTTTAAAGTCATGTCTGTGTTTCCTGGGCTGTTTCTAAATTAATGGTATGCTATTGAAGCTAATTGAAGATGTCATAAAATCTAGGAAATCTCATATGATCTGATTTAAATCCCCTTTGTCATCCCCACCTTCTGTCATAGTCAGTGTCCGCATGCTGATCTATACCCATTCCCATGACCATAGCCACCACTTTCTACCAAAATCAATCTACTTCTCTCTCTCTCTCTCTGTAATTGAACGAATCTCAGTCTTAAAAGCAAAAAGTTGCCACCGACTACAGTTTAATTCTAGCTTTTGAGGTATCTCTTGGCTATTTTACTCATCTATGTTTACAATATGAATAGCTTGCATAAAAACTCCTGTCATAGGAGGTTCCCGTCATGGCTCAGCGGAAACGAACATGTCTAGCATCCATGAGGATGCAGGTTCCATCCCTAGCCTCACTCAATGGGTGAAGGATCCAACATTGCTGTGAGCTGTGGTGTAGGTCACAGACGCGGCTCAGATCTGGCATTGCTGAGCTCCGATTCGACCCCTATCCTGAGAACCTCCATATGCCTTGGGTGCAGCCCTGAAAAGACAAAAAGACAAGACAAAATGAAACAAAACCCCCCTACAATAGATGTCTTTTCCTCTTGTAGTGCTGTAGCTATTGGCTTCAGTATTGGATTGAAGAGGGAAAATAATAATTTCTGTGTTAATCTGAACTAGGCTGAGCTTCTCCCCGTTGCTTAGAAGCCCCATTTTTGTTTATATTTCCTTTTTTTTTGTCTTTTGTCTTTTTTGTTGTTGTTGTTGTTGTTGCTATTTCTTGGGCCGCTCCCGCGGCATATGGAGGTTCCCAGGCTAGGGGTTGAATCGGAGCTGTAGCCACCGGCCTACACCAGAGCCACAGCAACGCGGGATCCGAGCTGCGTCTGCAACCTACACCACAGATCACGGCAACGCCGATCCTTAACCCACTGAGCAATGCCAGGGACCGAACCCACAACCTCATGGTTCCTAGTCGGATTCGTTAACCACTGCGCCACGACGGGAACTCCTATATTTACTTTTTACCTCCTGCTTTCAAATGTGTCTCCGTAGAATCTAGGGTTAAAAATTCTTCATATTTACCCACAAAGAAACAAAAGTATGATTTGCTTTGGATGTTTTTCTCAGAAGTTCTCTGTATATGTGAGTTTGCTGTTTTAATTTTTTAGACTTTTGAAATCTTATATCTGAAAAAGTTGTTCCTGAAAATTTATACATGATTTTCTTTGTATTTATAAAGCAACTGTTTATATACATATACATACATACGTATAATGTACATAGAAACACGCGTTGATGGCGAACTGTAGTTACCTGATTTATGAACTGAACATGTTTTTTATTTTTTTATGTTTTTGTCTTTTTAGGGCCGCACCCACGGCATATGGAGAATCCCAGGCTAGCGGTCAAATCAGAGCTGTAGCTGCCGGCCTACATCACAGCCACAGCAATGCAGGATCCGATCCACATCTGTGACCTACACCACAGCTCAGATCCTTAACCCACTGAGCGAGGCCAGGGATCGAACCCACAACCTCGTGGTTCCTAGTCAGATTTGTTTCTGCTGCGCCACGACGGGAACTCCAGAACACCTTTTTTTTAAAGGGACTATATCTTTTTTATTCTGTATCTCCAGTACCTGGTAGAATGTTTACGTCATGAGACACTCAGCAAATATTGGCATATTATGGCTGACAAAAACTAATTTATTTCCAAATCTGTATTTAAGCTTTTTTGGTTAAAAGGCTGTACTCCGCGTAAGTCTGAAATTGTAATGAGAAGCTTTTTTAAAGGTGCCAATTTACAAGCTCAAGTTGTTCCTGAGAAGAACTATTCTTATATTGGTTCAAGTCACATTTAGAACATTTGAAATACCTCTTATATTTGCTTTGCTCTGATTCGGGAGTCAAGGAGATAATCACTTTCTTTTACACAGGGAGTCAGAGAGACTGAAGTCAGAGGGTTCCTCCTACTTCCAGAAGCATCCCGGCTCAACATGATAGTTTAATTTTTCCTTCTTGCCATGTAGGAAAAACAACCCAGGAAACTAGCAAGGCAAACTCCAAACTCACACATTCCACTGAATATGTCTGAAAGAACCTGCTAAATAATTAAGTCAATTTCAGAAGGGGAAAAAAAAAAAAAAAAAAGACCTTCAGGGTTTTGATGCAGAAGTCAGAAGGCCGGATAACTGTGGCAAGAGGAGGAGGTGCTGAGAGTCATGTATCTGAGAGTTTATTTTGCTTTAGAAAAGTTTGGGAGTTGCTGTCGTGGCGCAGTGGTTAACGAATCCGACTAGGAACCATGAGGTTGTGGGTTCCATCCCTGGCCTCATTCAGTGGGTTAGGGATCCGGCGTTGCCATGAGCTGTGGAGTAGGTCGCAGATGCGGCTTGGATCCCGCGTTGCTGTGGCTGTGGCTGTGTCATAGGCCGGCAGCTATAGCTGTGATTCAACCCCTAGGCTGGGAATCTCCATATGCCGAGGGCAAAAAGACAAAAAAAAAAAAAAAAGGAAAGAAAAGCTGACACCATACAACTTACACATAGAAATAATGCTTTGTTCACATCCCTTGTTTCCCTAAAACTTCTAAGTGGAAAATTATGTTGGCAAACCGAATATGAGATAAAGGACCTGTCCTACAGTTCAAGTCCAAGAAACCTATTACCAGCCTGGGGTCAGAGGACGACACTGCAGGAAAAGTTCTCAAGCCAGAGGAAGAGGAGAAAGAACAAAGAGCCATCCTTGAAATATGTAATTTGCAAGCTTTGATTACAAAGTCATAGATAGCATCCAAATATCAATGGACATAAACCAATGTCCCGTAAGTAATTATAAACCCCCCCACAAAAATTCACAGCATTACCCCTGTTGATTTACCTCCACCCCTTCCCCACCCCCAATCCCTAGATGCCCATGGCATCTTTTCCTTTGGGCAAACTGCACAACTCTCAAGGCCCTCCTCTGTTTTCCCCATAGCACTTATACACACCCCTGTCCTACTCACCATGTGCATTATGGTTATGAGTTGATGTCTGCATCTCCTCTTAGATGATAAGCTCCTCAACAGTAGAGACTGGGTTTTTTTGTTTGTTTGTTTGTTTGGCTGCACCTGCAGCATGTGGAAGTTTTCCAACCAGGGATCACACCTGCGCCATAGCTGCGACCATGCAGGATCCTTAATCTGCTGTGCTACACGGGAACTTCCATGGGCAGAGATGGTTTCCCCTTGGTCCCTATGCCCTCACATCTCAGTCTGAGGTTGGCACAGCATGGTGCCTCCACTAACACTTGCTAACTTAGACATTTGGGGAAAGACAGAGGAGGAATGAAATATAGCAGGGAAATAGAAGCTCATCAAAATCACAGCTCTAGAGCCACATGACAGAAGGAAGAAATAGGAATTCAAGCTTTCAGGAAGTTTTTTAAGGGGTTTTTTTTTTTTTTTGAGCACCCACTATGTGAAAAACATTATTTCAGTAATATATCAATGAACAAAACCAAAATCTTCTCTTTGGGAGTTCCCATTGTGGCGCAACGGAAACCAATCTGACTAGCACCCATGAGGACGCAGATTCGATCCCTGGCCTTGCTCAGTGGGTTAAGGATCTTGTGTTGCCATGAGCTGTGGTGTGGGTTGCAGACGTGGCTTGGATCTGATGTTACTGTGGCTGTGGTATAGGCCGGCAGCTGTGGCTCTGATTGGACCCCTAGCCTGGGAACCTCCATATGCCGCAGGTGTGGTCCTAAAAAACAAAAAGAAAAAAACCTTCTCCTTGGAGGAGATTTTCCTTTCTAGTTACATGAGATGGACAATAAACAATAACTAAATTGCACAGGATTTTGAAGGTGGTATGTGATTTGGAAAAAGAAAATAGGGGCTGGGCAAGCCAAGCAGGTGCAGCTGCAGGTTGAAATTTTAAATAGAGAGGTCAAAAGATAACATCGAGCAGAGAGAACTGAAGGAGGCAGGGGATCAGCCATGCGGATGCCCAGGGGGAAGTGTTCTAAGCACAAGGAACAGCCAGTGCAGAGGCCTTACAGGAGGACTATACCTGGTATGTTCAAGGAACCACAATGAGGCCATGTGGCTGCAGGGGAAAGGAGGAAGAGTGTGAGGAGTTGGTATGAGAGACTGGGGGTCCCGATCCCATAGGGGTTTTTAGGCTATTGCCTTCACTCTGATACCAGGCTGCTCCTTTGTCCTTTCAAAGCAGAGAGGGGACTGGCAGGATGAAGCCCCCAAAGCAGTACAGGAGGGTGTGTTGAAACACTTGGTGTCCATGCTCTGTCTGCCCCCTAAAACTGGCCCCCTCCCTCTCCAGCCTCACGTCTTCTTGGAGCCCTAGCTACTCCCCTGTGGGTCGCCTTCAGCTTTGTGCCTGCTTCTCTCATCTTGCCTTGATATTTGCATTTTATACAGGTCATAGACTTGTGTCCTGTTACCCATGTGGTGTTTGTTGACTTGCCCAGTATTTTAAAGCTGGGAATTTTCAAATAAAAATCAAGATGCCATGCTTTTCTTTAAAAATGGGAAGATCCATATCTGAAATCTAATAGACAGCACAAATGAACCCTTCCACAGAAAAGAAACTCAGGGACTTGGAAAACAGGCTTGTGGTTGCCAGGGAGGAGGGGGAGGGAATGGGATGGACTGGGAATCTGGGGCTCATAGATGCAAACTAATGCCTTTGGGATGAATAAGCAATGGGATCCTGCTGTATAGCCCTGGGAACTGTGTCTAGTTACATGATGGAGCATGATAATGTGAGAAAAAGAATATGTGTGTGTGTGTGTGTGTGTGTGTGTGTGACTGGGTCACTTTGCTGTACAGTAGAAAATTGACAGAACACTATAAACCAGTTATAGCGGAAAAAATAAAAAATCATTATAAATTCAAAATTGAAAAATGGGAAGATCTGGTGATATTAGAACAGCATTCCCTCAGGATCATAGCCCACTGGATCTGAGGAGAGTTGGCATCCTGCAGGTAGAGGCACTTAACTCCCAGTTTGACACAGTCCTCACCACTCCCTATTGTCTTACACTCTTCCCTCTGCCCTCATTTCACTTAGCAGCTTCAAAGGCATTTAATTGTATGACATTTCCCTATAGGCCTACCAATGCCCGACACCATCCACCCCTTTCCTCAGCTCCCTGACTGTCATTCTTTACTGGGACAGTTTGTTTCTGACATTGGCCTGGCAAGCCTCGGCCCTGCCTTTCTCAACTGGGCCAGCTCTTGCCTTTCCACCATCTGAGGCTTTGCCCTCAGACTCAGTCTTGCTGGCTCAGTCCGTTGAGACACTCTGTATTCAAGTATCTGGGTTGGAAGGTCTCTGGGAAATCTGTCAGCTGAGAGAACCCCGATCCTCCTGTTTGAGCACAAAAACAAACGTAGAGAACACAGATGTTCAGCTTTTTTCTAATAGATGCGCCCTTCACTCCCTTGTTCTTTAAATCTGCATAAGGATAAAAGGCGGCTACACTCTTGTTCTCCCTTAACTCTCCCAGAATTCTACACGGGGCCTCGTTGGTTCCAAAAGGAAATGTTGCAGAAAAGACAGTTTTCCTCCTTCTTTTCTTCATAATTAATGTGTCCTTTTGGCAACAGTGAATCTACAGGAACTGAATGACTAATCAAAGCAAGGCTGGTTTCTAAAGGGGGGCGGAGGTCTTGGCTCTTTGATTTATTTTACACTCACCTAATTCGACTTTTAAAAGTAAGCAGAAGAAAGGCAAGGAAAAAGGAAGCAAGAGCGGGACAGGTGGCCAAGCCTCTTCCACCCTCCACCCCTCCCCAGCCCCCTGTGCTATACTCTTCTTCTCTGACCCCCGGAGGTCCATCCCAGAAGCTCAGATGCAGGGTGAGGACTTGGCAATGGAATTCCCACCCTCCCCCCATAGCACCTGCCAGTGGCCAGACTTGCGGCTGGGGAGGCCTTGTGCATGGACGGTCCCTTGGCCCTAGAGAGTTGATGGAGGTCCAGCAAAGAGGGGCTGGGGCTGGCTGCCTGGATCTAAAGCTACCCTAGGCCTCCATGGGGCTGTGAAGGGGCCTCACAGAACAGCCCTGCTTACAAGGGTGAGAAAACAGGATGGCAGCAGGGTGCATCTGAGGCTGACTCCAACCAGGAGTAAAGAGTGAGCATTTGGGTCTGTGCCCCCACCCCCCGCCCACATCGGACCTCCCAGGGATCTAGGAGGGAAAGGGGTGACTGGAGGAGAGGACATCCTAACATTAGGATATTTGAATGAGTCCCAGTTCCTGGCCAGGTGTTGAGTGAATCACATATTAATCCTTGGGTGACCCGTTCAGTAGCCCATAGGTGATCCAGGAGCCTTTATCTGTGTTGCTTTTTTAAAAATTGCTTTGATCTCAAGCCATTATACAGCCCATAATGCTCACTGGGCATCCCTGACTGGAGAGAACTGGCCTTCTTTAAAGAAGCCAAGACAAAGAAAAAAACTCTTTTATCTTGATTTGCAAGCCCCTGGGTGGCGTGAATGCTTCTCTTCAAAGCTTATTTTTCCCATTTCATGCCCATCATTTTATTTTCTGATACCTGCTTAGAAATAACCTTGTCTTCCTGGGACTTAGTTATCCCACATAAATCCTTTGGCCATTTATAAGAAAGCACAGAAGTCTGCTTGACCGCCTTCCTCGAGAGCTGGAGCCCCACCAGCACAGCCCAGCACTGCCACCTAGGCCAGCTTGGTGTGAAAAAATTTAATGAGCTTCCTCCTGTGGAGGAGTCAGATGGAATGTGTAAAATGGGATTTAATGGGGGCTGAAGAAACTCCCCATTACAATTCCTCACACATCGGCCCTCTGTTCCTAGGTGATAACCATCTTCATTTGCTCTGATTTATAACAGGACCCTAGTCCTGAAGTCCGGGCCCCAGAAAGAGGCAACCACGGTCCCTGTGTCCCCTTTCGAGCTGTCAGTTAACCAGCTGCTAGTCGCCAAGCCACCCAGAGAGGGGAGAAGCCCCAAGCCATGAGCCCTCACAAAGGAAATGGGAACTACCAGGGAGCCCAGAGGGAATTTGGGGGCAGTATTGTGAGTTCTTATTTAATAAAAAGGTGTGCTGGTTGATGGCTACGTCATGCCCCCTGACTTCATGCTGCCTTTATCCAACTTTGGAAAATGGGGCTCTACCATTTGATATTGATGCAGGACAAAATTAGAACTCTAGTTAGTGAAGGTCTGGGAGAGGCTCGTGGGGAAGCCTGACCCACTCTGGGTAAACCCAGAGGATTTCCATGCACAGGACCCCTGAGAAAACCACCAAGCCTATTGTTCTTAGAGCAGCAGGGAGTTTGCCCTCTGGGAAAAGATTGGGAAATGGGAGAGGGAGAGCACCTGACTAACCTGGGAGGGTTGTTTGTTTATCGATCCCCAAAGCAAGGGAGGAGGAAAGGATGGGATGGATTGGGGTTGCCTGGGTGACAGGATCTTTCTCTCTCCATTTATGGAAATGGTGGCAAGCCTAGAATTAGGATGCCAAATAGATCTTACACGCCATGCCTGTGCCTTGGTGGTCACCACCTGAAAAAGACTCTATAGAGAAGAATTTCAGTCCTCTGTCTAGGCTCTGGGGAGAAGTTCCTGTGATTGATTAGTTGTCATAGACAGTGACTCAGGTTGGAAAAGATATTTAACTCCATCCCATAGATGGGAGTGATAGCTAGTGGATTAATTGCCTCCAAAGACAGTAGAATTACGTAAATCGTACATAAAAATTCTTCCCAATATGGAACTCCTAGCTTCTCCAGCCTTCTGTTGCACCCTACTCCCACCTCTCACCTGAGGAACCTATCCTGGTTCTCTGAACACAGTCTTGGGCAAACAGGCAATCCATGGCAGAGGTTTTGAGCTCTGTTCCTTCAGAGGCCAGGACAGAGGCCCCCATGGTACACTGCAGATTCTGGAGGAGCAGCTGCAAGGGAGAGTGCCCAGGCATGCCCATGCCATGGCAGTAATACACGGGGAACCATGTTCACGCAGGGTCCAGCCAAGCCTTCGGACTACAAATAATGTAGGAGAGAAGGGTTACTGGGTATCAAGGAGACCCAGCTTTAAATGTGATTTACAAAAGCTACCAGTCAGGAAGGGATGAGGCTAAATTGAGTTTCTTGGGTGAAGCAAGTATCTCTCTGAGCAGTGCCCCTAGTAGAGAAGAAGAGGATCCACAAATGTGTAGTATAGAAGAGGGCATGAAGGCTTGGGCCACCACCCACCCATCATAGTACTCATAGTACTCAGCCAAAGGATGATGCTGGCGAAGCTCTGCAGTCCACACATTAGCTGTGAGATCCACAGGCATATCATTTAAGCTATGAGTTTCAGTTTCCTCATCTACAACATGGGAACAAGACCAACGCCACAGGGTTACTGCCCATTACTTTGTCCCCTCATTGCACATGTATTATATGCCTGTCAAGTGCCAAGCACTCAGAGACTGGCTGGATGAGTTAGCCATAGTCCCCACGTATAGCCAGGAATTCAGGCACAAAGACGGAAAATCATAAAGCAGATGCTTAGCTGCTTTTCCCACTTTATATGTATGTTTTCTAACACCTGATCTGATTCCACATGATTATCAATGATGGTCAAGGAGACTAATGCTGAGCTTGGAATATAGTAAGCACCCAAGAAAGAGCGGATGAACCTGAATCTGACAAGGGCAGCCTGAGTGTGCTGTGGAAGTCAGCGGGGAGGGAAAGAGAGGCAGGGAGACTTGCCCACGCTGCCTTGAGGGCAAGACTTCGAGGCCACTGCCACCCTGACATTAGCTTGTGAGCAATCTCCATCACAGTTCACTCTCCCTGAGACCCCAGCAATTCTGGTCTCTGGGGCCATTCTCCTGGCTCACCAACAAAAGGAGCAGGTCTTGCCCACATCCCCCACATAGGCCCATCTGTATCCATTTTGCTCTTTTCTCTCTTTTTTTTGTCTTTTTAGGGCTGCACCTGCCGTATATGTAGGTTCCCAGGCTAGGGGTCTAATTGGAGCTGTAGCCACCGGCCTACGCCACAGCCATAGCAACGCCAGATCGGAGTCACATCTGTAACCTAAACCACGGCTCACAGCAATGCCAGATCCCTAACCCACTGAGTGAGGCCAGGGATCACACCCACATCCTCATGGTTCCTAGTCAGATTCGTTTCCTCTGTGCCACTCAAGGAACTCCTCTTCTCTCTCCTTTGACAGTATTCCCCAGTAGATGCTGCCTTGGTATAGGCTTGGGTGTCATGGCTCTGAGGCTGAGCTGAGCCTCCAAATATTAGATCCCTTTTCCCACCACTGCTCTGCTATGGTCACTATTGACCCCAAATGTAAAAGAACCAAATGACATGGAAATAGCAAGCCAAGCATTCAAATGAACTACCCAAATAGGATTGAGAATTCAACTTGTTTGCTGGCAGAAAGAATACTACTTAGTGTCTCTAATGCCTTCTAAAGGCATATGAAACAACTTTACCAATAGGTGGATAATCAAATTGTTGTGAATAATCCAATCTAGTGTTTTCCTTCCTCTTCTTCACGCTAATTTATTCTGACATGGCTTTTCAATAATGAAAATCTGTTCTTGCAGAATCCATTTCATCAAGATTTTCCATATTAAAATGGAGATGGAAGTGTCGTGGAGAATTAGATTACTAAAATTAGATGGAAGTGTCCTCATCCCGGTGCCTGGCGTTCCTTGGGAGGGGCGTTTTTCTCACAGTGGATAACCAGATGGCATCAATTTGAGAGGAGCAAGTCTACCTTCCTTAGCAGGGTGGGCAATTGTTTTTAAAGCACTATTTCCATCTAATCAAAGCTTCTTGCCTGCACAAACTTAATTTGTTCCTTTCCTCATGAAATTTGTTAATTTTCAAAGTGTTCTCAGCCCTAGAGGTGAAAAACTAGTTTAAGTAAACGCCTCAGTGACTAGAACACATGTTGGTGTCTCACCCCCGAGAAATACTTTGTGGACAAACCAAATCCTAAGTGCCAGAAACAGAAGCATGGATTGACACACACATTTGAGGAGAACTTATTAGACATGGGTCCTGTTCTGGGTGGGGTGGGAGCCTAGTAGGAAACAAGGTACAATTCCCATCCCCCAGGAGCCATGGTCTTGGGTGGTCTTCTCAAACTTCAGTGTGTGTAAGAATCAGTCAAGGAATGTATTGATGGTGTGGGTTTCTGGGATTCACTCTCAGAGATTCTGAATCAGTTAGCATTCAAGAGATACTAGTTGCCAAAGGCAAAATGTAAGTAATGCATTCTCATCTCTTCAGGTAGTCTACTTCATGTAATACTGGCAGTCTGACATTAGCTCCCCTTTCTAGAGCACTCCTGGGAAGATCTTAAACATGGTACAGGCACTCTTTCCAAAAGGTACATAAACAGTGTTTGAATATAGAACCACCATACAACCCAGCAATCCCACTCCTGGGCATATATCTGGACAAAACTTTCATTGAAAAATATAACATGCACCCCTATGTTCATAGCAGTATTATTCACAAGCCAAGACATAGAAACAACCTAAATGTCCATCAGCAAATGAATGAATTAAGAGGATGTGGTATATATACACAGTGGAATACTACTCAGCCATAAAAAAGTACAAAATAATGCCACTGGCAGCAACATGGATGGAACTAGAGACTCTCATACTAAGTGAAGTAAGTCAGAAAAAGACAAACACCATTTGATATCACTTATATCCGGAATCTAATATATGGCACAAATGAACCTATCTACAGAAAGGAAACAAACTCATGGACTTGGAGAACAGACTTGTGGTTGCCAAGGGGAGGGGGGAAGGAGTAGGATGGACTGGGAGTTGAGGGTTAATAGATGTAAACTATTACATTTGGAACAGGTATGCAATGAGATCCTGCTGAATAGCACAGGGAACTATATCTAATCACTTGCGAAGGAACATGATGGAGGATAATGTGAGAAAAAGAATGTATATGCATATACATATATATATGTATATGTATGTATGACTGGGTCAATTTTCTGGACAGCAGAAATTGACAGGATATTGTAAATCAACTATAGAAAAATAAAAACCTTTTTAAAAAATGTTTACTTCACATAAAATCATCTAGCTTAGTTTGGTTATTGCTATAGAAAGTAGGCATCTCCATGACTCCCAAGTTCTGATCTTATTTATTTTATCTAGTGTAACACTGGTTTTCATTGATTCTTCAGCACCATTTCTTAAACTCTCCTATAGGACTATACTAATTTACCTCTTCCAGGACATGTGTCTATATCATAATATAATATTAACAATAACCACAGCACCAATAATAAATATTTACTGATAGCTTACTTTACTGCAGCAAGCACTTGGCATGTTCTGTCTCACTGAATTCTCAAAACCGCCCTATGTGACATAAGCTATTTCTGTCTCCCATCTTCTAGGTGAGATGAGGCACCAGTGGATTATGTGGGTTTCCTCATCTGCATGTGGGGGTGGGAGCATTAGCCTGGCCATCTGGGTTCTCTGAGGATCTCCTGACTAGTGACCAACAACCCCGGTTTGTCTAAGACTGAAGGGTTTTCTGGGACTAACGCTTTGCATTTTATTTATTTATTCATTTATTTTGTCTGTTTAGGGCTGCACCCATGGCATATGGAAGTTCCCATGCTAGGGGTCAAATCAGAGTTATAGCTGCCAGCCTATGCCACAGCCATAGCCACACCAGATCCAAGCCATGTCTGTGACCTACACCACAGCTCACAGCAACACTGGATCCTTAACCCACTGAGCAAAGCCAGGGATTGAACGCACGTCCTCATGGATACTAGTCAAGTTCATTACTGCTGAGCCACGATGGGAACTCCAGTGCTTTCTATTTTAAAACCGGGCAAACTAGATGAAGTTTAGGGGGACATCAAAAGCCAAAGAAAGAATGGGTCCAAATTCTGGGTAGAAAGCTGAGTCCTGATGAACCAAATGGAGGTCCAAACTGTAGGTCTAAACCAAAGAGATGAGAAGCAGCTGAAAGTTGTGGCACAAAGTTCTGGAGAATGAATGTGAGAATTCCAGGTTTGTGTATTTGGCTATAGTCTGGGACATTTACTTAGAGCAAGTGGACTTGACCTGCCAGCTGGTATGTGATACATGGAACATCAGTTCTATCAGTCCCATTTAAGGGGCCATGTCCCAGATGGACATCTCGGTGCTGCTGGCCTCTTCTCTTAGGGCGTGGTCCTGAGGCTTCTCCAGAAATGCCTGTGGTACATTGTGTTCCCGGCATTCTGGTGCCATCCCCAGTTCCACCACTTAATTTCACCTCTCTGAATCTCTTGGGAAAAGCAGTGGCAGGAGTGGCAGCTTAATTCATGTTGCCTGGGAGCATATGGAAAACAGCATCCTTCTCATCTTTCTGATGGACTAGAGAAAGCTGTCATAGAGCCCCTTGGTTTGCACCAGTTCAGAGCACCCTGGGTGGTGGGGGTCTCTCTGTAATATCATGGTAACAATTCAGATATTCCATAATTAATAACATAGTGACTGTAGCTAGGGTAAATATAGGGAGAGGCCATATACAGTGGGCTTTCTGTTTATTCTATGTTGTAATATTACCCCTTTCTGGATTTTTTTTCCCATCCAGATCTTATTTCAAACCACTTTGAGACATAATTCACATACCATACAATTCATCCATTTAAAGTATCCAATTCACTGCTTTTTAGTACATCCACAGAGTTGTGCAGTCATCACCACAATCTAATTTTAGAGTATTTTCTTCTCCTCCAAAAGAAGCCCTGCACCCATTGGCAGTCCCCACCCATTTCCCCTCCTTCGCCCAACTCTTAATTGGCAGTTAAGTAAGGAAAAAGTCTGTCAAAAATTACTGGAGAATAAAGGCAAAGAGCACTAGGATTAAAAACAAAGTGGAAAGACACAAGAAACTTCATCCCAGAGGTGTTCTGATTGTCTCTGTTCCCTTGCAGCTGTGAACTTGGTTGGTCTAGGCTTGAAGAGGAACAGCAGGTTGTATTCATTCATCAATGCAGTGAGCAATTATTGAGCCAAGCCATGGGGATGTAGCTGAAAGTGTAGAATTTGCTATGAAGGAGCTCAGACAGAGACAGGAGATTGGAGTTGGGAGGATGGGGTGCAAGGTAGTCAGTATCAGGACGGTGTAGCCTAAAGACGTAGAAGTGGTCACCATGCAGGGAGACCCCACCTTGTAATAAGCCAACACCCAGGGGAACAACACCAGGAAAGAAAGAGGATCAAGACTACATCTGATGATAGTGTTAAATCTCTGGATTCAGGAGTTCCCATCATGGCTCAGTGGTTAACAAACCCAACTAGTATCCATGAGGACACAGGTTCGATCCCTGGCCCTGCTCAGTCGGGTAAGGATCAGCCATTGCCATGAGTTGTGGTGTAAGCTACATGCAACTTGGATCCTGCATTGCTGTGGCTGTGGCATAGGCCAACAGCTGCAGCTCCAATTCGATCCCTAGTCTGGGAAACTCCATATGCCATGGGTACAGCCCTAAAAAAAGACAAAGGAAAAAAACAAACAAACACAGAAGACCCAGAATTGCCAAAGCAATTCTGAGGAACAAAAACAAAGCAGGAGGCATAACTTTCCCAGTCTTTAGGCAACATTACAAAGCCACAGTCATCAAGACAGTGTGGTACTGGTACCAAAACAGACAAACAGACAGACAAATAGAACAGAATAGAGAACCCAGAAATAAACCCTGACACCTATGGTCAATTAATCTGTGACAAAGGAGGCAAGAACAGAAAATGGGAAAAAGACAGTCTTTTCAGCAAGTATTGCTGGGAAACCTGGACATATGCATTCAAATCAATGAAACTAGAACACATCCTCACACCATGCACAAAAATGAACTCAAAATGGCTGGAAGACTTCAATATAAGACAGGACACCATCAAACTCCTAGAAGAGAACAGAGGCAAAACACTCTCTGACATCAACCTCATGAATATTTTCTCAGGTCAGTCTCCCAAAGCAATAGAAATCAGAGCAAAAATAAACCCATGGGACCTAATCAAACTGATAAGCTTTTGCACAGCAAAAGAAACCAAAAAGAAACCAAAAAGACAACCTACAGAATGGGAGAAAATAGTTTCAAATGATACAACCAACAAGGGCTTAATCTCTAAAATATACAAACGACTTGTACAACTCAACAGCAAAAAAGCCAACAACCCAATGGAAAAATGGGCAAAAGATCTGAATAGACATTTCTCCAAAGAAGATATACAGATGGCCAACAAGCACACAAAAAAATGCTCAACATCACTGATTATTAGAGACATGCAAATCAAAACTACCATTAGATACCACCTCACACCAGTCAGAATGGCCATCATTAATAAGTCCACAAATAACAAGTGATGGAGGGGGTGTGGAGAAAAGGGAACCCTCCTGCACTGTTGGTGGGAATGTAAGCTGGTACAACCACTATGGAGAACAGTGTGGAGGTACCTTAGAAATATATGCATAGAACTACCATATGACCCAGAAATCCCACTCTTGGGCATATATCCAGACAACACTTTCCTTGAAAAAGACACATGCACCCACATGTTCATTAGCACTATTCACAACAGCCAAGACATGGAAAAAACCCAAATTTCTGTCAACAGATGATTGGATTAGGAAGAGGTGGTATATATACACAATGGAATACTACTCAGCCATTAAAAGGAACAAAATAATACCATTTGCAGCAACATGGATGGAACTAGAGACTCTCATACTCAGTGAAGTAAGTCATAGAGAGAAAGACAAATACCATATGACATCACTTATATCTGGAATCTAATATATGTCACAAATGAACCTTTCCACAGAAAAAAAATCATGGACTTTGAGAATAGACTTGTGGTTGCCAAGAGGTAGGGGGAGGGAAAGGGATGGATTGGGAGCTTGGGGTTAATAGATGCTGACCATTGGAATGTAGCACTGTTTGGCCTGGTTGTGTGACTTTTCTCCAGCAAGGCTTAGCTGCTGATGGGTAGAGGCAGGATAGCTGATTGGCACAGGATTAGCAAAGAGATCCTGCTGTGTAGCACTGAGAACTATGTCTAGTCACTTATGATGGAACATGACAATCTGAGAAAAAAGAATGTATACCTGTATGTGTAACTGGGTCACCACAGTGTACGGTAGGAAAAAAATAATGCATTGGGGAAATTAAAAAAAAAAAAAACAGCTCAGTATTCAAACATTCCACAAATATGCCTCAGATTTCCTAGGTACTGGATACAACAATGTCCTTTTTATTTTTTTCCTTTAAGTTGGGTGTCTGTCACTTGCAATCAAAATCAAATATATTCAACCTAGTACACAGTCCCAGTCTCTTCCTGTCTCCTTTGCCAAATATCACCAGAGAGGTTTAAAGTTCGGGGGACTTCTCCCCTTGCTATCTACAGAATGTAACTCAAATGCTGCCTCTCCCTAAGGCACGTCCACCATCACCAACTGTGCATAAATTCCCTGGGTTATTAGAAAATGCAAAGAGATAAAGATGGAAGGGAAGGCAGGAAGTTAAAGAGCAAAAGCACGGAAAATACAGGAGCTACACAATTAGATGAACCTGGCCCACTTACTCGCTTTTCTGTACATGCAAAATGGAAATAACAGTATCTACCTCACAGACTTGGGTGAGGATTACATGAGATAACATATATGAAAGTGGCTGATCATAGTGCTTAGAAAACGGTCTAGCGCTCAGTTTAAATTAGTCTCCACCTGACCCTTCTTGATTAGGATTCATAGGACCGATGACTGAATTTCTGGCGACACATGTTAAACGGTTTTAGTCTGTTTGCTCACTTTGATCATTTTTTTCAACACATTATTGCCACAGATGCAAACAAAGCATGATTCCTGTCTTAGAGGAACTCAGAATCATTAACTTAGAAGTCCGCTGCAGGAACTGGAGTTAAGGGGAGGGAGCAGGAGTGATGGCTGAGCCCAGGGATGGTGGGAGAATTTCAGGTCAGTCTCTGAGGGTGTGAATGCAGTGGGGGGATCACCCAGGATGACTGTTGCTAAGCCGTGTTAAAAGCTCTTCCTAAAGCATGAAATGTGACTATTTGAAATGTAGCACTGTTTGGCCTGTTTGTGTGACTTTTCTCCAGCAAGGCTTAGCTGCTGATGGGTAGGCAGGATAGCTGATTGGCACAGTGGGTGCAATGGACACACAAGGGGCTGAGGACCTGGAGGATGTTAGGGAGGCCATAGAGTGGACAACCGGAGATGCTGGTCTGTGGAAAGCATTCACAGTGTTACACTTTCTCCACAAGTAGTCATGGGGCATCGCATAGCAGGGACCTGCCAGATTATGAGGAGCAGTGGGTGATCAGGCATCCTAACCTCTCTGAAACGGGCCAGAAAAACAGTTATGGTTTTGATGATTTAAAAAGAGGGCTTCATTGTGGGGAAGTGTTGAGATTTTTCTCCACTGAAAATACAGATACTAACTGAGGCAGCTGTTTAAACAGCATTGAACTTGGGACAGCTTGGAAGAATGGCTCCCTGGTTTCTTCCCAAAAGCACCAACCCATGCCCAGGGCTTAAGCAGAGAGTCAGAAAGAGCTGCAAGACCGCGTCTTGTGATGGGTCACCAACAAAGGAGTCTCCAACTTGACTTTCTACAAAGAGTAGAGAGAGTGGGTTTCTGCTTGAAAGATAGTCATTCAGACTTTGATAGTTCTTTGGAGATGGGGGCGGGGGAGGACCAGCCAGTCACCTGGGGATCAATGATGCCATCCAGGCAGGAATGAAGTGCTTCCCCTACACTCTGTGGGGCTGTGTGTGGGCACAGGGCATGGGTCACTCATACTGAAATGCAGAACTCAGACGATCACACAGAGAGTGAACAGCCTGCTGTGACTTCCAGGCAGAGTGAAGGAGCTGTCATTAAACTGGTGAGAGGAGGCAGAATCCTCCATCCTCCATTCACTAGGCACTAGAAGATCTCTAGTTGCTTGAGGCATCATTTTTTGGTTTCCCTTGATGGATTTTTTTTGAGCAGCATCATAGAGGAATCCAAGAAGCGCCTGGCGTTCCACTGAGCTGGATTCAGACCTGGCTCACTTACCAGCTGAGTCAGCTTGCCTGAGTTTCCCAGCCTCTCTGAGCTTTATTTTCCTCCACCAGAAAGTGGGGATAACAAAATCCTCTTGGAATTGTTGAGAGGGTTGAGCCTGGCCATAGCAGGCTCAGAAGAAGTACTGATCCATTTCCTCTTTGGGGGGGCGGTTCCTGAGCACTACCTCTTTAAGAGAGAAGCAGCAGTTCCTCCCACACCCCAGGCACAGACAACAACTGTCTTCATCAACATAGTAAACAGAAGGAGGGGATTGATTCATTCCCCTTCTCACACAAAGATGAGCACGTGGCAGGTTATGGTTTTGAATATTAATGCATTCAAAGTGAGAAGAACCACTTAGAACAGAAACTGTCTTGCTTGCAAAGATTTATTCCCCATGTAGTTTTTCATGGCTCATAAAAGGTGATGGATGAATGTAATTTTTGGTTTAATTTCTCACCATGCAGTTCAGTAATTTTTGAGATAAACTCAAATTACTAAGGATCTGGAACTATTCAAAGCAACGAGGAGCCATGCACATCTGGTTATACACAGGACACAGCACGCTTAATTTTTCAACCCAGCCAATGAAGGGGTGATTAGAAATCCCAGCACATACCTCAACCATGTTATCGTTCAAGTTCACTTCTGCTGTCTCCAAATGCAAACCAAACTTCCTTTAAGAAAATTTTTGCTGGCTCTTTGTTGGGAGGCGATAGGGACATGGATAGATAAGAGGAGCGTTATCAGTTTTTTCCTTAGATGTTTTGGATCATTTTTCCTTAGATATTTTGTATCTTTTTTGTTAAAATCTATATCTGAATGTTTATAAAAATGAGAAAGTGGTTCTGAAGGTTATGGAAACATCTGAGTTTTCAAATTTATTTTGTTTTGATTTCTCCTATAGGTTTTTAATATTCATCAAACAACTGAAAGCCTGAGTCCTTTAAGAAATTAGCAATGTGGTATAGTGAGAAAAATCTTGATCTCAGAATTAACCAGAGATAAGAACACACAACGTCAAATGATCATGATGAAAAGCGGCTCCTCAAGTGACTGTTAGAGGCAGTAATGGGGCCAAAGGGTAAACCTTTATACACCAGTGTTATTTGCAAGTACTAAATAAATAAAGAGTGAAATAAATAAAAGCAAGAGAGTGAGGTACTGACCAAAGGCAATTAACATTGTGACAAAGCTTAATTTTTTAGTAAAGATTTATGTTTGTGTTTTTTAAAAACAAATCACATTCTAGGTTTCACCTTGCCTTAAATGTATTCCTATTTATTCAAACACTCAACACTGTTTGGGGAGTTCCCGTCGTGGCACAGCGGAAACAAATCCGACTAGGAACCATGAGGTTGCAGGTTCGATCCCTGGCCTCACTCAATGGGTTAAGGACCCGACATTGCCATGACCTGTGGTGTAGATCACAGACATGGCTCAGATCATGCATTGTTGTGACTGTGGTGTAGGCTGGCAGCTGTAGCTCCAATTGGACCCCTAACCTGGAAACCTCCATATGCCATAGGTGCAGCCCTAAAAGGGCAAAACAAAAAAAACAAAAAAAAACAGGAAAAATAAAATCCACTGGTTAAATAAAATACACTACTATCCTAATGAAAATCTTTTCATTCTTATAATCTTCCTGGAAACAAAAAAAGATAAATGTTCAGACAAGCACATGTTTCATCTTCTGCCACAGACAAGAACCTAAATAGAATTCTTCAATATTACCAATTTCACCATGATGACACTGTACACACCCAGAATTACATTTTTATTCTGGACAACTATATGATCTTTGCAGTGTGCCAGGTGAAGCCAGAGTATTAAAAATAAAGGTTTGGGAGTTCCCGCTGTGGTGCAGCGGAAACAAATCTGACTAGGATCCATGAGGATGCGGGTTTGATCCCTGGCCTTGCTCAGTGCATTAAGGATCCAGCGTTGCTGTGAGCTGTGGTCTAAGTTGCAGACATGGCTCGGATCTGGTGTTGCTGCGGCTGTGATGTAGGCTGGCAGCTGCAACTCCAATTCTACCTCTAGCCTGGGAACTTCCATATGCCACAGGTGCGGCCCTAAAAAAAATTTTTTTAATTAAAAAAAAAATTAAAGCGTGAAAAAAATCTCAAAATAGTGATAATGCTCTTTCCGTCGTTGGAAAATTATGCCTGCAAGTAAAATTTAAAAAATAGGAGGTAGTGATTTAAGGGAAAACCCTGGTGACAGTTTAAAATGTCTATGGATCACAAGCATAGGCATCACTTTAGGTATGTTGGCTGCTCTCTAAAACCTTCATTCAGAGGAAAAGAGCTACAGCCTATAAACTCTCCAAAGGGTAGTGTAAACAAGAGACTAAAACATAAAATGAGCTACAGTCTTACAGATCTCCATTTATTTATCACTTGCATAAGAAATTTAGCAAGTGATAGAATTTTAGCGTGAATTTTAGCAAAAGAATCTGAAGTGGGTTTTTTGTTTGTTTGTTTGTTTGTTTGTCTTTTCAGGGCCACACCCACAGCACATGGAGATTCCCAGGCCAGGGGTCCATCCAGAGCTGTAGCCGCTGGCCTATGCCACAGACACAGCAATGCAGGATTCCAGTGAAGTGGTTTTTAACGAAAAATTCAAAGGCATTATCCTAAACTAAAATAACAACAGCAAAAGAAAGGATATTGGGGAGTTCCAGTTGTGGCCCAGTGGAAACAAACACGACTAGGATCCATGAGGACACAGGTTTGATCCCTGGCCTTGCTCAGTGGGTTAAGGATCTGGCATTGCCGTGAGCTGTGGTGTAGGTCGAAGATGAGGCTCAGATCCCACATTGCTGTGGCTGTGGTATAGGCTGGCAGCTGCAGTTCCGATTTGACCCCTAACCTGAGAACTTCCATGTACCAAGGGTGTGGCCCTAAAAAGAGGGAAAAAAAAGAAAAAAAAAAAAAACACAAGGAAGGATATCTGGTCCTTCATGGGAACTCAAACCTCTCAGACATGCCCTCACACTGAGCAACAGAACCACCTACACCTGGGTCCTCGGCACCTCTAAGGTTTCTCTCCTGAAGCCCCAAGCCGGACCTGCTCCCTTGTGTCAGGCTTCTCAGCTCTTTTCACCCTACAGCCGTGTTCACACCGCAGTGGCCTCACCTCAGGCCCTCTGTGCCACACAAACTCCTCCTCTCCTTTCCTCTGACCTTCAGTCGCTCTCTCAGGTTACCCCTCTGGCTTATTATGCAGGAAGAAATTGATCTAAGATCAAGGAGAGAGATTTAATGCAAATTGCAACTGACACGGTATACAATTGAACATTCAGTGACTCTAACCAACTATGCTCAGCCAGGCCAAAGCTGCAGGTTCATTTAAACCGCCCCCTCTTGTCCACATGGCCCAGACCACTCAGAGTCAGTGGTACTCAGTTTTTGTCCATCATTCAGTATCACCAAGTTTTATTAGTCTCTCCATGCTGGTCTGCCCCTGTCCTCAGAGATTAAATTTGGGTTCTGTATATCTCTAGAGCAGTGGCTTTCAAATCATTTGACCTCAAACCCATGGTTAGAAATACATTCTTTGTTTTGTTTTGTTTTCTGTTTGCCTTTTTAGGACCATACCTGCAGCATATGGAGGTTCCCAGACTAAGGGTTGAATCAGAGCTGCAGCTTTCGGCCTACGCCACAGCCATGGCAATGCTGGATCTGCAAACCCATTGAGGGAGACCAGGGATCGAACCTGCATCCTCATGGATACTAGTCGGGTTCTTTACCTGCTGAGCCACAACAGGAACTCCAAGAAATACATTCTTGATCACAACCCAGGACACACACAGAACTTTCATTTAGAAAGAAAACAAACAAACAAACAAACAAACAAAAAGACAAAAGACAAATCAACCCCTAGCCTGGGAACCTCCATATGCCGCGGGAGCGGCCCAAGAAATAGCAACAACAACAACAACAAAAAAAAAAAGAAAGAAAGAAAGAAAACAAAAGGGAGTTCCTATAGTGGCGCAGTGGTTAAGGAATCCGACTAGGAACCATGAGGTTGCAGGTTCAATCCCTGGCCTTGCTCAGTGCATTAAGGATCTGGCATTGCCATGAGCTGTGGAGTAGGTTGCAGACATGGCTCGGATCTGGCGTTGTTGTGGCTGTGGCGTAGGCCAGCAGCTGTATCTCTGATTAGACCCCTAGCCTGGGTACCTCCATATGCCTAGGGTGTGGCCCTAGAAAAGACAAAAAGACAAGAAAAAAAGAAAGAAAAATAAAACACCCATAATTTTACTGCCTGAGGTACATGCTGATGTTTTCTATTCCATTTTATTTTATTTTTAAAAACTTGAGTCAGGATGCTCTAAACTGGGAGTTCCAGTCGTGGCTCAGTGGAAAGGAATCTGACTAGCATCCATGAGGACTTGGGTTCGATCCCTGGCCTTGCTCAGTGGGTTAAGGATCCAGTGTTGCCATGAGCTGGAGTGTAGGTCACAGATGCAGCTCGGATCCTGAATTGCTGTGGCTGTGGCGTAGGCTGGCAGCTACCGCTCTGATCAGGCCCCTAGCCTGGGAACCTCCATATGCCATGGGTGCGGTCCTAAATAGACAAAAATAAGAACAAAGAAAAAAAGAAAAAAAATTCTCTAAACCGATTTCACAATCCTCAAAAAGCATTTTACTTGCAGTTCAAAATTTCTGACCTTGAGAAATAGACAGTCCTAGTCTTTCTTATCTGCTGGGAAACCAGGCCCTTATCAGCATTGTTTTCTACCTTCGGATTGTCCAACTATAGCTGAGTGAGTCTCAAGATGGTGCTAGATCTTACCAGTTACATGACTACCGTACTGGTTTAAGGGACAACCTCGGTAAAATACACATGCAGGCACCCTTCCTCAACTCTGCTGCTCCCTTAACATCTCTTTTACAGTTATAGAATATCCCAAGTTGTCTTGGCCACAATCAGTAACAGAGTCTTTGCTGCCTTCATCCACTCTGGGTTGTCTAAATCCTCCAGGATCTTCCAACACAACCCATGCCTTGTGCTCTGCTCCACAACCTAGACCCTAACGGAAGTGAGTTGTACCAAACCATGCAGATAAAGGATAATCTTTTAACTCCCAGGCAGTGACAACAAGCAAGGAGCAGGGCACAGGGGTTTTGTGGGGATGCTGATATCATTCTCATTAACCAGTAAATGCAAATGCATTTCATCTGGACAAACAAAAATGTTCCTAGAACTAAATGCAGAGTAATTTATCACATGATAGCCTCCATACACATTGAGATGCATAAAAGCTGCTGGAATCTTATTCTATATATAAAGAATCTACAGTGTACATCTTTATTTTGTCATTATTTATGCAGTTACTCTTTCTAGGCTTATTTTTAAAGTAATCTAGAATTATTCCTAGATTTCCCCAAAGAGCATTATTTAACTAATTGGCAGAACTGGGTTCTGAGAGCCCCTAAGCAACCTTGAAAGAAATTCAACACCTCTACTTAAACTTCCTCACCCCACACCCCACTCTTTAACCCACTGAGCTACAATCAAATTACTTTTTATACCCTTGAGATCAAACTTCAAGATTTCTCAACTGAATCTCTTTCCTAGGCAATTGTATTGTATCAGGATGGGCTAAGTTACGCTAGAGAAATAAACAATCCAAAAAAGACTTAGTGACTGAAAACAATGAGGTTTATATCTCGCTCATGTTATATGTGTCCATCCCATATCAATTGGGAGGTAGGGGTTCTGCCCTATGTCATCCTCACTCAGGGACTCTAGTTTATAGAGTCTCCATATCTGGAATGTCACCAGTCACTCTGATAGGAAGAAAGAGACGTGGAAAATTGAGTACCAGCTCTTAAAACCTTCTATCTCTCGGTAACACACGTCACTTATGCATTCATTTCACTCACTAGGACACGTCACATTGTCATGGCCATTCCTAACACCAACAGAATGGAAGATGTACCATCTTACCTTGTGCCCAGGACAGATACATAATACATTTCATGCATAGCCCTCCACCCCATCAATACAAGAAATACCTCTTCTCTGCCTCTCTGCAGTGTCTAACCCTGTCAGGCACTTCTCTTTCTTTAAATTCTCTTTTCCTTTGGCCCTGAGCACCTCTTCTCTGACTCCTATTACCCTTCTTTTCACCTTCAAAATATATATGTCCATCTTGTGACCTAAAATTTTATCCAGAATAGACCAAAAAATAACCCAGAAGGCTTCAAGCTTTTATCTTTGGCCCTACAAGAATGATCATCTCAGAGAACTATGGCCAAAGTAAATATGCATAAATTTATAAAAAGCTCACTTTTTCCATCCAGTTCTTTCTTGCTAATAGGCAATACAACCAAAAATAAAATCCCACCGGGAAAAAAATTTCTCTAATAGAAATAAAAGCTCCAATACACAAGGATATACGTATCAGGATATTTACGTTATCATGGCTTATAGAAGGAAAAAGTTGGGAAGACACTCAATGAGGAATTAAGGATGTTCCTTACTCAATTGTGATATGTCTACACCATGAACTATTATGCAATAGTTTAAAAGATTGAAATATGAGAGATCAGCCAAGATGGCAGAGTAGAAAGACCCTGAGCTCATCGCCTCTTATGAGCACACCAAAATCACAACTATCTGCAGAATAACCATCAATGAAAAAACAAAAGCAAAAAAATGAAACCTACCAGAAAAAAAATCTACAACTAAAGACAAAGAAGGAACCACAACAAGATGGGTAGGAGGGACAGACTCACAATATAATCAAACCCCACATCCCCAGGTGGGGGACCTACAAACTATATTTCAGAGGTTCTCCCACAGGAGTTAAGAGTTCTGTGCCCCATGTCAGGCTCTCCAGCTTGAGGATCCAACACCAGGAAGATGAGCCCTCAGAGTATTTGGCTTTGAATGTCAATAGGGCTTAATTTAAGGAGCCCCAGAGGACTGAGGGAAATTGAGACTCCTTGCTTAAAGGGTGCATGCACAATCCTACATGTGCAAAGACTCAGGACAAAAGCAGTGATTTGATAGGCACTAGGGTCAGACCTACCTGATGGTCTTGGAGAGTCTCCTGGAGAGGTGGGCCAAGTGGGCAGCTGCAGCTCATCCTGAGGATACAAGCACTGGTGTCAGACATATTAGTATGTCTTATAAATATTATTAAAACAAGTCTTATAATTCATTGTCTTATTGAATATTGGAGAACATTCAACTTCCTGAACATTCATGCTTGCTGCCATATTGGCTCATTAGCACCAAGACCCGACCCTCACCAACAGCCTATAGGCACCAGTGCTGGGAAGCCTCAGGCCAAACAACTGAGCAGAGGACACAGCCCCATCCATCAACAGACAGGCTCTCTAAAGACTTCCTGAGCCCGCAGACAGCTCTAGTCTTGTTTCTAGATATGCCTGGTCTACCAGAGGCCCAACTCCCAGCTCCACCCATCAATAGGCAGGCAGTAGTGCCTCCTTCCAAGAAGCCTGCACAAGCCTCTAGACCAGTTTCACCTGCCAAGGAACAGACAATGGAAGCAAGAAAACTACAATTCCACAGCTCAAGCAAGATCCTACCCTGGGACCAGCTGGGTCCTGGCCCTGCCCACTAATAGGCCAACACAATCTTTGGGACACCCCAGACCCCATAACCAATTGTGTCAGGAACTGGCTCCCACCCCCCACCACCACCAAAGAACTGGAATGAGCTCTGACTACCTGGGCCCTGTAGCCAGATGCCAAGAACCATCCCTTCCTACCAGTAGTCTGGCACTAAACCCAAGATCTGGCTTCACCTGCCAGTGAGTAAGCAACAGACCCAGAGTCTTTGAGACCCTGACTCTGCCCAACAGTGAGCCAACACTAGCCCTAGGGCTACATAGGATCCTGCGACCAGCCACTTTGTGACCAGGCCCCACTAAACAGCAGCCAGCAGCATCAGCAAAAGGCAGAACCTGACAACCAATCAGACTAAGAGCCAACCAAGCCTACCAGACTACCCACATAGCCCACCAAAACAGGACTCATGTAGTCCTCTAAGGGGGAACCCCAAATGCATATAGCTTGGGTGATGAGAGGGGAGTGCACTGCTGGAATGCATAGGATGCCTCCTATAGACGGTCACTTCTCCAAGATCAAGAAATGTAACTAACTTGCCATAGACATAAAAATACAAATAGCAACTTAGACGAAATGATGCAGCAGAGGGATATGTTCCAGATGAAGGAACAGGATAAAACTCCAGAAGAAGAACCAAATGAAGTGAAGATAGGCAATCTACCAAAGAAAGAATTCAGAAAAATGATCATAAAGAACTCTGAAGGGGAATGGATGAACAGAGCAAAAAGTTAGAAGTTTTTAACAAAGAGTTAGAAAATATAAAGAACAACCAAAAAGAAAAGAATACAAAACAGAAATGAAAATACACTTAGAAGGAATGAATAGTAGGCTAAATGATACAGAAAAATGTATCAGTGAGCTCAAAGACAATAATGGAAATTACTGCCACAGAACAGAAAAAGAAAAAAAGAGTGAAAAGAAAAGAGGAGAGTTTAAGAAACCTCTTAGACAACATCAAGCACACAAATATTTGCATTATAAGGATTCCAAAAGGACAAAAGAGAGAGAGAAAGGGCCCAAGAAAAACTTTGAAGAGATAATAGCTGAAAATTCCCTAACCTGGGAAAGGGAACAGTCGATAATGTCCAGGAAGTACAGAGTTCTGTACAGGATAAACACAATGAGGAGCATGCCAAGACATAGTATAATCAAAATGACAAAAATGAAAGATAAAGGGAGAACATTAAAAATGTCAAATGCCATTCAAGGGAATTCTCATAAGGCTATGAGCTGATTTTTCAGCAGAAATTCTGCAGGCCAGAAGGGAGCGACAGTATATGTGTAAAGTGATGAAAGGAAAAAACCTACAGCTGCATCTGTGAACTACACCACAGCTTACAGCAACACTGGATCCTTAACCCACTGAGCGAGGGCAGGGATAGAACCCACAACCTCATGGCTCCAAGTTGGATTGTTTCCACTGCACCATGATAGGAACTCCCACAAACAGCCTAACCTTAAACCTAAAGCACCTAGGAAAACAAATAAAACCCAAAGTTAGTAGAAGAATCACAAAGATCAGAGCAGAAATAAATGAAATAGAGACAAAACAAAAGATCAGTGAAACTAAAAGCTGGCTCTTTGAAAAAAAGAAATTAACAATAAACTATTAGCCAGACTGCTCAAGAAAAAAAGAGAGAAGGACCAAATCAATAAAATCAGAAATGAAAAAGGCAAAATTACAACCAACAACACAGAAATCCAAGGATCATAAGGGACGACTATGAGCAACTATACACCAACATAATGAACAACCTGGAAGAGATAAACAAATTCTTAGAAAAGTACACTCGTTCAAGACTGAAAGACTAATTACCAGTACTGAAATTGAATCAGTAATTTAAAAAGTCCCAACAAACAAACAAAAAGTCAAGGACCAGATGGCTTCACAGATGAATTCCATCAAACATTTAGAGAAGAATTAATTCCAATCCTTCTCAAACTATGCCAAAAAAATTCAGAGGAAACAACCTCCCAAACGCATTCTATGAGTCCACCATCACTCTGATACCAAAACCAGACAATTTTACCACAAAAAGAAAATTACAGGTCAATATCACAATGAACATAGATGCAAAAATCCTCAGAAAACATTACCAAATGAAATCCAACAATACAATAAAGGATCATACACCATGATCAAGTGGGATTTATCCTAGCAATGCCAAGGATTCAACATCCACAAATCAATGTGATAACAGCACATTAACAAATTGAAATATAAAAACCATATGATCATCTCAATAGATACATAAAAAGTTTTTGATAAAATTCAATATGCATTTATGATAATAAAGGCCTCAACATAATAAAGACCATAACATAATAAAGACCATATATGACGAATCTCTAGCTAACATCATACTCAACAGTGAAAAGTTGAAAGTATTCCCTACAAGATCAGAAATAAGACAAGGACATCAACCTCACAAATGTTTTCTCAAGCCAGTCTCCCAAAGCAACAGAAATAAAAGCATTTTTACAGTAAAAAATAAACCAATGGGACCTAATCAAACTGACAAGCTTTTGCACAGCAAAGGAAACCAAAAAGAAAACAAAAACACAACTTACAGAATGGGAGAAAATAGTTTCAAATGATGCAACTGATAAGGGCTTCATCTCTAAAATATACAAACGACTTGTACAACTCAACAGCAAAAAAGCCGACAACCCAATGGCAAAATGGGCAAAAGATCTGAATAGACATTTCTTCAAGAAAGACACACAGATGGCCAAAAAGCACATGAAAAAATGTTCAACAGGGAGTTCCCACCGTGGCTCAGTGGTTAATGAATCTGACTAGGAACCATGAGGTTGTGGGTTCAATCCCTGGCTTCCCACAGTGGGTTAAGGATCCAGTGTTGCCATGAGCTGTGGTGTAGGTACAGGCGTGGCTCAGATCCCGCATTGTTGTGGCTCTGGCATAGGCCAGTGGCTACAGCTCCAATTAGACCCCTAGTCTGGGAACCTCCATATGTCACAGGTGCAGCCCTAGAAAAGACAAAAAGACAAAAAAAGAAGAAGAAAAAAAGAAAAAATGCTCAACATCACTGATTATTAGAGACATGCAAATCAAAACTACCATTAGATACCACCTCACACCAGTCAGAATGGCCATCATTAACAAGTCCACAAACAACAAATGCTGGAGGGGGTGTGGAGAAAAGGGAACCCTCCTGCACTGTTGGTGGGAATGTAAGCTGGTACAACCACTATGGAGAACAGTTTGGAGATACCTTAGAAATCTATACATAGAACTACCATATGACCCAGCAATCCCACTCTTGGGCATATATCCAGACAAAACTTTCCTTGAAAAAGACACATGCACCCGCATGTTCATTACAGCACTATTCACAAGAGCCAAGACATGGAATCAACCCAAATGTCCACTGACAGATGATTGCATTGGGAAGATGTCATATACATACACAATGGAATACTACTCAGCCATAAAAAGGAACAAAATAATGCCATTTGCAGCAACATGGATGGAACTAGAGACTCTCATACTGAGTGAAGTAAGTCATAGAGAGAAAGATAAATACCATATGATATCACTTAAATCTGGAGTCTAACACATGGCACAAATGAAACTTTCCACAGAAAAGAAAATCATGGACTTGGAGAACAGACTTGTGGTTGCCAAGAGGGAAGGGGAGGGAGTGGGATGGATTGGGAGCTTAGGGTTAACAGATGCAAACTATTGCCTTCAGAATGAATTAGTGATGAGATCCTGCTGTGTAGCACTGGGAACTATGTCTAGTCACTTATGATGGAGCATGATAATATGAGAAAAAATAATGTATACATATATGTAACTAGGTCACCATGCTGTACAGTAGAAAAAAAATGTATTGGGGAAATTAAAAAAAAAAAAGAGAAAGAAGACAAGAATGCCCACTCTCACTACTTTTATTCAACATAGTTTTGGGAGGGCTAGTCACAGCAAGCCAAGAAGTAAAACAAAAAGAAGGACTCCAAATTGGAAAGACAGAACTAAAACTTCTGCAGGTGACACAACATTATACACAGAAAATCCTACAGATACCACAAGAAAACTCCTAGAGCTAATTAATGAATCTGGTAAAGTTTTAGGATACAAAATTAATATGCAGAAAGCCTACATTTTAAACACTAACAAAGGATCAGAAAGAAATTAAGGAAACAGGGAGTTCCCATCGTGGTGGTTAACAAATCCGACTAGGAACCATGAGGTTGCGGGTTCGGTCCCTGCCCTTGCTCAGTGGGTTAGCAATCCGGCGTTGCTGTGAGCTGTGGTGTAGGTTGCAGATGCGGCTCGGATCCAGCGTTGCTGTGGCTCTGGCGTAGGCCGGTGGCTGCAGCTCTGATTCGACCCCTAACCTGGGAACCTCCATATGCCGTGGGAACGGCCCAAGAAATAGCAAAAAGATGAAAAAAAAAATTAAGGAAACAATCTCATTTACCTTCCCATCAAAAATAATAAAATACCTAGAAATAAACCTGCCTAAAGAGACAAAAGACCTGTACTCTGAAAACTATAAGATGCTAATGAAAGAAATTGGAGATGAGTTCCCACTGTGGCTCAGTGGTAACAAACCCAACTAATATCCATGAGGATGCTGGTTCAATCCCTGGCCTCACTCAGTGAGTTAAGGATCTGGCATTGCCATGAGCTGTGGTGTAGTTCACAGACATGGCTTGGATCTGGCATTGCTGTGGCTGTGGCATAGGCCAGGAACTGCAGCTCTGATTCAATCCATAGCCTAGGAACTTCTGTATGCTGCAAGTGTGGCCCTAAAAAGAAAAATAAACAAAGGAAGAGAGGGAAAGTATGAAATCGAAGATAACACAAACAATTGAAAAGACATTCCATGTTCTTGGATTGGAAGAATCAACATTGTTAAAATGACCATACTACCCAAGGCAATCTACAGATTCAATGCAATCCCTGAGAAATTACCAGTGGCATTTTTCACAGAACAAGAAAGAACAAAAAATTTTAATTTGTATGGAAACACAAAAGACCTTAAATAGCCAAAGCAATCCTGAGAAAGAAAAACAGACCTGGAAGAATCAGGCTTCTTGGCTTCAGACTACTGTACAAAGCTACAGTCATCAAAACAGCATGGTGTCAGTACCCAAAAAGATACATAGATCAATGGAACAGGATGGAAAGCCAGAAACAAACCCATGCACTTATGGTTAATTAATCTACAACAAAGAAGGCAGGAATACAATAAAGAAAATACTGTCTCTTCAACAAGTGGTACTGGGAAAACTGGGGATATTTAAGAGCATGAAATTAAAACATTCTCTAGTACCATACACAAAAATAAACTCAAAATGGATAAAAGACCTAAATGTAAGACCAGATACTATAAAACTCCTAGAGGAAAACATAAGCAAAGCACTCTTTGACATAAATTGCATCAATGTATTTTTGGATCCATCTCTAAGAGTAATGGAGATAACAGCAAAAATAAACAGGACTTGCATAAACTTAAAAGCTTCTGCACAGCAAAGGAAAGCATAAATAAAAAGACATCCTATGGACTGGGAAAAAATACTTGCAAATGATGATACCAAGGGATTAATTTCCAAAATATACAAAGAGCTCATGTGGCTAAATATCAAAACAAACAAACAACACAATCAAAAAATAGGTTTGCTTCAGAAGAAATAAATAGATATCTCTTCAAAGAAGCCATACAGATGGCCAACAGGCATGTGAAAAAATGCTCAGTATCACTAATTATTAGAGAAATGCAAATCAAAACTACAATGATGTATCACCTCACACCAGTATAGCAATCATTAAAAAGTCTACAAATAGGAGTTCCCATCGTGGCTCAGTGGGTAACGGATCCAACTAGGAACCATGAGGTTGTGGGTTAGATCCCTGGCCTTGCTCAGTGGGTTAAGGATCTCATGTTGCTGTGAGCTGTGGTGTAGGTTGCAGACACAGCTTGGATCTTGTGTTGCTGTGGCTGTGGTGTAGACCAGTGGCTACAGCTCCAATTGGACCCCTAGCCTGGGAACCTCCATATGCTGCGGGTACGGCCCTAGAAAAGATAAAAAGAGAAAAACAAAACAAACTCTACAAATAATAAATATTGGAGAGAGTATGGAGAAAGTGGAAGATATGTAAATATACACACGCATATATACACAATAAAACATATTTACTATGTGTATAAATATATATATTCAATAGAGTATTATTCAGCCATAAAAAGGAATGAAATAATGCCATTTGCAACAACATAGATGGACCTAAAGACTATCACACTAAATGAAATAAATCAGACTGAAACAATATCACTTATTTGTGGATCTAGAAAAATGATACAAATGAACTTATTTATAGAACAGAAATAAACTCACATACATAGAAAACAAACTGATGGTTATCAAAGAGGAAAAGAGGGGGAGGGATAAATCAAGAATTTGAGATGAAAAGATAACACTACTGTATATAAAATAGGTAAACGTCAAGGATCTACTATACAGCACATCTTATGATAACCTATAATGGAGAAGAATATGTGTGTGTGTGTGTATAATTGAATCAATTTACTATATACCTGAAACATTGTAGATCAACTATACTTCAATTAAAACAAAAGATTGAAATAGATCCTCATTGTCCACTGTAAATTGTTAAATGAGAAAGGAAATCTGTAGAGTTACATTTATATTGTGATTCCAAAATGCCAACAAACACAAACACCAACCAAAAAGTCCTAACTATATGTGTTTGTGCTTCTTTGAGCAAAGGAAATGTAGAAAGATATTCAACAGGTTGTTAATACTGATAATCTCAGAAGGATTAGAATGGAGGGCAGAAGGAAGAGATTTTTTAACCTTCTGAAAATATAGCCTAGGATGGTTTCCAGGTTTCTAATCATTGATACTGTAATGTATAATTTAGTCAAGGAAAAGGTAATACAAAAACAAAATTAAAGGAAATTTTAGTTAAGGAAAACAGTAACAGAAATTCCAAGTGGCTCAGCAGGTTAAAGCTCCAGCATTGTCACTGTGCTATGGTTAGGGTCTCTGCTGTGGCGCAGGTTCAATCCCTGGCCCAGAAACTTCAACATGCCACCAGTGTGGCAAGAAAAACAACAACACAAACTAAACTAAACTGTGATTTCAACACCTCCACCTTGTCACGTGGCCCTACACCTGTTCAGATTTATTTTACAGCTGTAATCCCAATGCTCATACCAGTTTTCTCTTAACTACACATCTTAAATGTTTTTCTCATCACCTCTAAGTCCTTGCAAAGATTATTTCCTTTATCTTCACTACCTTGCAAAGGGCCAATAAACTATAATTTATCAAAACACTATTTCAAAGTGGATAGCATGATGATCATTACAATACTAGGTCTGTCACCCTAGTTTATGCTTTTAAACATTCTTTTTCCTTGAGGGCTCTTTTCTATTATGAATTTTTGATGTACGGGCAATATTGGTTTCTTTTTTTATTCTACTATGATTTAGAAGGTAAATACTCTGTTTCAACATTACTCATCATTAACTTCAGGCCTTCCATAAATATCCCGTGCACCATAACCAAAAATTTATATCTATCTATTCCAGCATAACTTTAGACTGTCGTTTATAGCAGATAGAGTTAGGTCATTTGGGGATTTTCTTACTTCCCTCATGCTTTCTCATTAATCATTAGCTTAATCTGAGAGCTAATACATCTCTTTTTGTGTCTTCTACATCCTGTTTTCATTCTAACCAAATTAAAATAATTACTTCCCCTATTTGTTTTATAAAAGGGGTAAATAAGAATATATATTTACATTTATTTGTTGATGGATAAAAAACTTCTTTCTGTGGTTATATCTATTGGTTAGATGTAGAAATAGTCTCACCTGTGGTAAGATAGGGGTGGGAGCCAGGTGGGTGGGGAATAGAATGGGAAGGGGGCATAGGTATTTCACAGTATCTACTATCATTTCTCAGCTATGCATTTATCTCTTCAAGATGTGCTACCTATAAAAAAAAAATCCAGTGTTCCCAAATTAAGATAGTTTCACATTCCTCTACCATAATTCATAGTGTCTGAAAAGAGTAAACTCTATTTTCAGATTTTTTTTTTTCTTTTAGGGCCACAGGTATAGCATATGGAAGTTCCCAGGCTGGGGGTTGAATTGGAGCTGTAGCTGCCAGCCTATGTCACAGCCACAGAAACTCAGGATCTAAGCCATATCTATACCACAGCTCATGGCAACTCTGGATCCTTAACCCACTGAACAGAGCCAGGGATTGAACCTTCATCCTCATGGATACTAGCTGGGTTCATTACCACTGAGCCACAACAGGAACTCCCTATTTTCAGAATTTTTAAAGAAAAAGAGATTGGTATAAGATGGCTATGTCTTTTTGGCTATTTCATAAAAGGCATTCTAAGACCTGAAAATTTTTAGGAACTAAACAACTGAAATTGTTATTCTGTTAAAATCCTCGGAAGGCCTTATCTAGAATAACGAGTATTAAATGGACAAAATTTGGCTACCAAAAATGTATAAATAATGAATAAGGAACCTAATTACCCCCTATAAAGTATAAGTATTATTTCAACCACCTGCTTGGAAAATAACAATAACCTAAGGGGGAAAAATGGTTCCTAAGAGAGCCAAGAATTCCCATCGTGGCACAGCAGAAACAAATCTGACTAGGAACCATGAGGTTGTAGGTTTGATCCCTGGCCTCGCTCAGTGGGTTAAAGATCCGGCAATGCCTTGAGCTATGGAGCAGGTCACAGAGGTGGCTTGGATCTGGCATTGCTGTGGCTGTGGTGTAGGCAGGCGGCTACAGCTCTGATTTGACCCCTAGCTTGGGAACATCCATATGCCCAGGCGCGGCCCTAAAAAGACAAAAGAAAAAAAAAAAGTGGAGTGACTTCACACTCACAATGTTTATTTCATATTTACATGAAATCCAGCAGGCAATTGTGGGAAGTAGCAAGAATCTTGTACATCTCTTTATATGGTTTTTGAGGGGGGGAACTATGTATATTTGGACCATCTGTATCTTTTCTTTTCCCCCTACACCCAGAGTATATGGAAGTTCCCAGGACCAGGGATCAAACCTAAGCCGCATCTGTGACCTACACCACAGCTGCAGCAACATCACATTCTTAACCCACTGTGCCAGGCTGGGGATGGAACCGATGCCTCAACAGCAACCTGAGCCGCTGCAGAGACAATGCTGGATCCTTAACCTGCTGTGCCACAGTGGGAACTCCACAACCATCTGTATCTTGTGTTTCATCATGATCACCTCCTATAGTCCCCGTTTTATCTTTTAACAGTTTTCTACTCTTGTAATCATTGTAAAGCAGAATTTTAATCTTTTCTGTTTGTATTCGCAACTGGCCATTCCTTGGAATTGCCTTGTGATTTTGTTTTAATTTTTATGCAGGTCACGGGATACAAAGAGAAGCAGAAAAATGGACCTCGAAAAGAAAATTGGAGTTCCTGTCTTGGCGCAGTAGTTAACGAATCTGACTAGGAACCATGAGGTTGCGGGTTCGATCCCTGGCCTTGCTCAGTGGGTTAAGGATCCGGCGTTGCCATGAGCTATGGTGTAGGTTGCAGACGCAGCTCGGATCCTGCGTTGCTGTGGCTCTGGCGTCAGCCGGCAGCTACAGCTCCGATTCGACCCCTAGCCTGGGAACCTCCATGTGCCACGGGAGAGGCTCAAGAAATGGCAAAAAGACCAAAAAAAAAGGAAAAAAAAAAGAAAATTATCTGTCGCTAAAGGTTTCACAATCTAGAAAAAGAAGCATACCAAAACTGGCCGCAGTATAAAAACAGCACTGGAGAGAGGCCTGTGGGAACAAAAAGAGGGAGCATTCACTGTGTTTGGAGTTGAGAAAGATGACATCTAATCCTAGCTGAGGGTGACCTCATCCCCCATAAGGACAAGGCTGGGGAGAATTCTAAGCAGAGGGACCAGCATCTGCAAAGATATGGTGGCTTGACTCAGGAGGGCCTGCTAGGAATTTGGTAAGAATAATGTGTGTGAGGAAAGAGATTGGGTTTTTGTGCAATTCAGCTAGAAGTGATCTCTAGCTGATTGTTCATTCCTTCCAGAAAGATGTCACTTTCTAAGTAAATCAATTCAAAATAAGTATGCTTTAAATTCTAGAAAGACTCTTCAAATCCCAAGTTCTCTAGGTATAGCTTTAGGATGCTCTGAGAACACACCAACCTAATATCCACATCCCAGTATGAAAAGAGGCAGGAGATGGATTTTCAACTGTCAGAATTGTGATGCGATGGTCAAAGTACATGAAATAGGTCACATAAATATCACAGGCCTACCCACGCTGGGACAGCATAAAATCTCAAACTTTTCAGCACGTTAGGAAATAAAAATAAAGGAAGACTCTGCATGTATCTTCTTCTCATGGAGGGTCCAGCCACTTCCACATCCAGATTTTCTATGCCTCCTTTCACCATTTTCTTCTAATGCCAAATGCACGTCTTCTTTCACTAAACAATTTCTCTTCTCTGGGATGCACTTAATACTCAAGTTTTGATTTTTTTGAAATACTAAAAATGTGAAAAGACAAAATAATAAACTTGAGCTGGACTTGCACTGAAAGGCCAGTATTCCTGCCACAGCTTCTATGCAAGAGAACTATGAGAACTTTGGTTTGGTGATTGGCAGTGTTGAGCTAACCTCACTGGGGCCAGATGTGCTGATGGGGAGAGAGAAAAGATTTTCTTAAATGCAAATTCACCCAGCCCACACCACTGTCCTATCTCCTCCTCTGGTAATGGACCAAGAAACCAGGGCATTGGGGTGAATTTTGTATGAATAATGCATAATGGCATGTTTTGGTTGTGGTTATCTTAACACTGACATTTCTCAGAATGACAGTGGGGTCAGGTTATTTCAGACACTTCAATTAAACTCGACAAATATATATTAAATACTTTGAGCATGGCTGCAAGTCACTGCTCCAGTTCTGCAGCACCTTCTGCAGAGGCTAACATAAAGAAAACTCCAGGTTTGTCTTCAAGAGCTTAAAACCTAAAGAGGGAGATGGAGAAAGAAAACAGAACTCAAGAAAAGGCAGATGGCACTCCTGTTGTGGCTGAGCAGAAACCAATCTGACTAGTATCCATGAGGATGCAGGTTTGATCCCTGGCCTTGCTCCATAGGTTAAAGATCTGGCATTGTCATGAGCTGTGCTATAGGTTGCAGATGCAGCTCGGATCCCAAGTTGCTGTGGCTATGGCATAGGCCAGGGGCTACAGCTCCAATTTGACCCCTAGCCTGGGAACCTCTGTATTTCGTGGGTGCAGCCCTAAAAAGACAATGAAGGAAGGAAGGAAGGAAGGGAGGAAAAATAAGGCAGAAAATGCAAATGACATGGAGAGGTGCCTCCAAGGATCCATGGAGGTTGACAGGAAATGGGATCATGCATGGATGAGGGACGCCTGAAAGAAATGCCAACTGAGATGTATTTGAAGAATGGGACAGCAATAATTTTGAACACCAGTTATGTGAGAGACACTAGCATGCAACTTTGTGGTTTATCTCCCAAGCAGGTTTCCATCCCCATGTAACTAACAAGAGAAATGAGGTTCTAGGAGGTTCAACAGAATACTTCAAACCACAGCTATTAGAGGATACAAGCAAAGTTGAAGCCAAGATATGTTTTTCCCTACAGCACCAAGCTGACTTCTCCAGGAGTAAAACTGGGAAAGGCCTTCAAATGTAAGGCAACAGCCAAATCAAAGGCATGAAGGCAGCAAAGGACAAAATGTATTATGAAAACATGTGAAGTTTGTTCTCTAGTTAAATCTGTTGATCCAATTAAACTTGCAAGAAGACTGGAGTTTAGGCTTTGGATGCAAGATAAGAAGTTTCTACTTTTGCTGGCAACAGGAACCACGGAAAGTTTAGCCAAAATGACATGGTTGGAATAATGCTTAACCAAAGGACCAAGATAAATTGCTCAGGTGAGGCGAGAGTGGGAAGAAAGTGAAGTTTGTTTTCGTAGTCTAGAGTGGATATCGAACTCAGGGGTAGGGTGAATCTGCCTGGCTTCCTCCTTCATATCACACACACTTACTCCATAGTTGAAACCACTTGATGCTTATCTGCAAGCTTAGAGACCTGTCTTGTTCTTACAGGTGTCAATGACCCAAGGGACCATTTCTAGTACCAAGGCAAAGGGTGACTCTGATGTCAGAGGCGACTGTTTCTGGCTCACATGAACATTCTTGGGGATATTTCAAAAATACTTCTTGAGAAAAACCTCATGAAATGCCAGAAATCCCAAAATCACCAAGAAGGGAATCTTGAATCATTTTGGTTTAATATTTAAAGAAAGGATAACTCTGTAGGGTAGAGAGTTTGAGGAAATATAAAAATATATATACATATATTTAAAGACTTATTTTTCATTCAGTTAATTTTTATTTGGTTAACTCTGTATCTCAGTTGAATGCACTCAGCTCCTAAGCCAGATATGCATTTATTTAGCACACTTAATTATTATTAGAGAATGAAAACAGATGCAATAGAAGCTCCCCAGTTCTCCTTGCCTCAACCCTTGTCCCCTTTCCTCTTTTTTTCCCTGCTACCTCCTCCTCCCCAATCCACTAGCAGAGAGGCTGCAATGTTTTTTGTTGTTGTTGTTGTTTTGTGTCTTTTTGCCATTTCTTCGGCCACTCTCGAGGCACATGGAGGTTCCCAGGCTAGGGGTCCAATCGGAGCCATAGCCACTGCAACACGGAATCCGAAAACCTCATGGTTCCTAGTCAGATTTGTTAACTACTGAGCCACAATGGGAACTCCAAGGCTGCAGTGTTGTTTGTTTGTTTGTTTAAAAAAAAAAAGCTCTTGAAAGAACAGTTCTAGGGTTGCACCAATGATCCTGAACAGGAGGCACAGTTCCAAGCACAAGTTTCATGGAAGTTAGTGATGAAAATGACTACCTGAGCCAAACCACAAGGACACATACCCATCTCTTCTCTCCGCCCCATAAAACTACAATCCTACTTTGATTCAGAGTCACCTGGTCTCAGGAGCTCTCTGATGCACCTCAGCTGAATAAAGCCTTTAGTCTCTACGGAGTCACAAACTACTTTTTTCCTTGACCATTTCTTATGTAAGTTAGGCACTTCATTAGGTGCTTTATATATACTTTCTCTAAAGGGAACCCTCCTACACTGTTGGTGGGAATGTAAATTGGTGCAGCCATTATGGAAAACAGTATAAATAGAAAACTAAAAATAGAGTTGCCATATGATCCAGTCATCCCACTCCTGGGCATATACCCAGAGAAAACTCTAATTTGAAAAGATATATGCACCCCAATGTTTACTGCAGCACTATTTGCAACAGCCAAGATATGGAAGCATCCTAAATGTCCATCAACAGGTGAATGGATGAAGATGTGGAATATATACAATGGAATATATACACACACACACACACACACACACATATATATACAATGGAATATTACCCAGCCATAAAAAGGAATGAAATAATGCAATTTGCAACAACAAATCAATAGACTATAAAGAAAAATAAATTTGTTGTAAAGAATTATCTCACGTGATTACAGAAGTGGGAGGTCCCATGATCTGCCATCTGCAAGTTGGAGACCCAAGAAAGCCGTGGGTGCAGCTCCAGTCCAAGTCTGAAGGCCTGAGAACCAAGGGAGCCAATGGTGAAAATCCCAGTCCCAGGGCAGGAGAAGACTGGGCCCAGCTCAGCACACAGGCAGAGACTGAGCGCTTCCTTCCTCCCTTTTTTGTTCCATTCAGGTTCTCCCTGAGCTGGGTGATGCCCACCCACATTGCAGAGGGCAATTAGCTTTATTAGGTCTACTGATTCAAATGCTAATTTCATCTAGAAACATCACAGATACATTCAGAATAACGTTTAACTGAATATCCAGGCACCCTGTGGCCCTATCAAGTTGACCCATAAAATTAACCACGCAGACCACTAAAGACTCCCTAATGGTCAAATCCAATGGTTGTTTCTCAGCCTCCATCCTTGCTGAGGCTTATACGAATTTGATTGTGTTCATGTGTTTCATACATAGAATAGATGCAAGGGGAGCTACTCTTATTGCAGCAGGGGAGGGGCCCTGACCCAGCCTCCCTTGTCTCTACCCTCTCCCTGCAATACTCCCTGAAGTGCCTCAGGGGAGCCTGAGTTCTGAGAGGCAGAGATTGAATGCCACTGTAGAGAGAAAAGAACTTAGGACTTGACAATGGGCTGAGAGGGGTTAGATGCTTGACACCCTCAAAGCCACCTGTGTAATACAGAGTAGGGCTCTGGCTGGAAGACAAGGTGGGTCAGTTCAAGGGAACTGATAGATGGATAGAGAAAAAAGAGACAAGAGACTGACACCACCGCAAACTTGGACCCTTGAGGATTTACCTTCAAATTCAAACTCTTAAAAGAAAGCCCACACATCAGAGTGACTTGAATCCCCTATGGGCTGTGAGCTCTTTGAGGGTAGGGACCAGGATTCTCAGGGGAAGTTCCATAAACCCTTGATGGGTGGTCATAAAATTGAAATCCACCCACATGTTGCACGCATTTTTCTTCTTCGGTGAAATCACACTGAGCTCTGAGCCCACAGCTTTTCATGGGTCCAAAGAGCAGCTAGGGTAGAGATACATATATATATATATATATATATATAATATATATACATATATATATACACATATATATATAATATATACATATATATGTATATATATATATGTATATATTATATATATATATATGTATCTCTACCCTAGCTGGCTATATATATATATATATATATTTAGCCTTTTCCAGCCAGTTGCCATGGATATCCAGAAGGTAAGGAAGGTATCGACACAGAGTGAAATCCAACTTTGAAAAATCTTACACAATTGTAGAAAAGTTTGCTTATTTGTTGGATAGTTGTTAAAACATAAAAGTTTTTCACAGCAGATACTCTGTTTTGCTGTCAGAGGAATGAATAAATGAACAGAACGTGTGCTTGGCCTGGGGATTCAGAAAAAAAGATGGCCGTGTGGCGTTGCTTATTTCCTTACAGATCTCAGCACCTGTCAACTTAACTCACACAAATTCAGAGCGAGGCACTTTGTCTCCATTTTACAAGTTTTATGACAATGCTATCTATTTCCTGTCAAATTAGCACACTTCCCCTTTTTACTAGCCTTTTGGTTATGTAGATCTATAGATGATTTTAATTCTAGTGTCCTTGTCTTTATTAAACTGATACCCTCTATTGGATTAAATTGGGTCATAAAAATTGTATCACATTATTTTATGTAGCATAAATATAATGTCGCGTGTTCAGTGTACTGTCAAGTCTTGGTGGTAATGAATAACCGACTTTCATTGCCCGCTGAGAATGCTGACGTTCCCTCCCATCCACAGCTGTGGCTGATGCTAGACTATTTTCAAGCTGCACCATCTCTGCTTTCCCCTAAGAATCACCCGGTGAGACAATCACCTATTCTATTCCAATCTAATTGTATTGTCTCTCCACTGAAAAAGAAACAAAAAGAAAAAGGAAAATAAATTTACAGCCATCCCCCTCTTTATTCATGACTTAGAGTCCCTGATGAGAGTTTTCTTGGTGATAAGAAATTGAATACTTTAAATCTGGAGAAAATGTGTGGTCTCTTGGTGAGTGACCAAGCTGGCGGCACCTGCTTCTTCAGGCTTCAGTGTCCTGTGATGCCTTCTGAGAACAGCATCCTAATAATCAGGGGCAGCTCCCCATCACTTAGCCAGGGTCCTCCTGGACGCAAAAGATTGAGGCCAAGACATAATGAGACAGCGTCCCCTGGAGGACAAGTTGGAAATGGCAGAAGCCAGGAAATTGAGTGATTGCCAGTCTGGAAGGCTCCCGAAAGGCAAACTGCACAGGTGAGGCAAGAAATCTCCAATGCCCAGCCTGGCTGGAGTCTTTTGACTGGGGAGATGTTTCCTAAGGGAAAGAAGCATCCCCCTGTTCATCCTTAAGCTAGGCAGACTGTGGGAAGAGAGGGGAGTTAGTGAGCGCCCCCTTCTGAAATAAAAATGGATATTTAATCATCACTGAGTCTTGGAGTTCCCATCATGGCTCAGCAGAAAAGAAACAAATCTAACATCCATGAGGATGCAGTTTTGATCCCTGGCCTCTCTCAGTGGGTTAAGGATCCAACATTGCCGTGAGCTGTGTTGTAGGGTGGTTGTGGTGTAGGCAGGCAGTTGTAGCTCCAATTCAACCCCTAGCCGGGAACTTCCATATGCCATTGGTGTGGCCATAAAAAGCAAAAAAAAAAAAAAAAAATCACTGAGTCTTTCCTTACCCATCTCACAAAGAAGTCAGGACTCTGGCCCCAAGGGCAGGACTGTAAAGACACTGCAGAGCTCTTATTTCTGTCCCTGCCACTCTGCATCACTGTTGAGACCTGCAGTGAAATCCTTGAAACACAAAATGTCTAGGTGCCTGTCTGAGAGCAGGGAAGAAGCATAAAGTTGGATAACCACAGCCCGACATACATATGAGCCTGGGGAGAGAGCAGGGGAGGCTGTGATGGAGGCGCCAGAGGGGAAAAGAGCAGCTAAGTCACTGGGGTTTGCTGTCTAGGGAAGAAAAAGGAGAGATGGGGGAGCTGGCCTGGCCTGAGAAGGCACCCTGGGGCAGAGTGTCAGACAGGCTCAGCCTAGATCTCCTGGTGGCTCATCCTTCCTAATCAGGGAGAGGGAGGAGACCATCCAGGGCCAAAGAGCCACAGGTTCAAATCTCTGTCACTGTTGGCTGTGTCAGCGTGGACCAGTATCTTCCTTGCCCCTTTGTAAAATGGGTGTGATAGTCATTTCAACCTCGTTAAATTTATGATGACTTTTTTTCCCCTTGGCTTGACATACATTTTTTTTTCAGAAATATTTAGTTCTCAAAACACATCTGGGGAAAAACAAAAATAAAAAATAGTTGGACCCCCTAAATATGGACAGTCAACTGGGTCCTGTCTCCTCTCTGAACAACCTTTTCCAAGGGCAACAGGGATGTCCTGTCCAGCTT
Organism: Phacochoerus africanus; assembly: GCF_016906955.1. Lineage (NCBI taxonomy): Eukaryota > Metazoa > Chordata > Mammalia > Artiodactyla > Suidae > Phacochoerus > Phacochoerus africanus. The sequence continues at coordinate 46,924,128 of NC_062547.1, forward strand.
GGACCCCTGACAGGAAGGGGTCCTGTGGGGCTCACAGTCCATGCTGTTAACTTCCAGTTAACCTCCCTTTCATTAAGGGCAGCAGACTGTGTCATATCATTTGTCTTTAGACTGGATATGGTGGCATCTGGATTCTGAGGTTGCAATGTGTTCCTAGGCACGCCCCCATCTGACTTGAGAGGCTGTGGCAGACAGTGATAATAAAAGAAGGCCGCTCCCCGGGGAAGAGAGATACTCCAAGGCAGAGCTGCCTGTGCCCCAAAAACATACAGATTGGACAGGATGGGAAAACAACCTGCTGGCACCCAAAGCAAAAACTGAGCTGCACTGGTCAGGCAGGTGTGTGTGTGTGTGTGTGTGTTGTAGTGGAGGGTAGGCATGGGGAGAGATACCTGGCCACTTCTCTCCAACACACAAGCCTAGTTCAGACCCTCCACCTCTATCTGGACTTAAATAAGAATCTCCTGTAAGAAATGAAAGGAAGGAGTTCCGTTGTGGCACAGCGGGTTATGAACCCAACTAATATCCATGAGGATGCGGGTTTGATCCCTGGTCTCGCTCCATGGGTTAAGGATCTAATGTTGCCATGAGCTGTGGTGTAGGTCACAAGTGCGGCTTGGATCCCACTTTTCTGTGGCTGTGGTGTAGGCTGGCAGCTGCAGCTGCGATTCAACCCCAGCCTGGAAACTTCCATATGCCATGGGTGGGGCCCTTAAAAAAGAAAAAAGAAATGAAAATAAAAGTAAAATACAGAACTTCCCATTTTGAGAAGAGGAGGAGGAGGCTCTGGCAAGTAAAGGTGGCTGGCCAAAAGGCCCCCACCCAAGTCTCTTGTCTCCCCCTTGAAATCATGTCCCCTGCTTGTCTTGCCACTGATACCATACAGACCCTGAAAGCTGGGTAGAGGGGAAGTAGAGCTTTATGATTCTGGCCCAAGTACGGTCTTAAATCTCTACCCATAACTTCATTAGCACAGCTGAGCAAGATGGAAATTCCAAGGAAACTTTACTAAATCCAGAGAGAGAACAGTAAAGAAGTAGTTCCCCAAATGCAAATTGCATAGAAATAACATGATTTCCAGAGTTTTTGAGGCTACAGAAATGCTGCCAGTCCCATAGGAACAGACATAGCCAGGTTTCCAGAGTCCACATTTCCATAAAGGCAGCAGGAAATTCCTGGCCTCAGAGAGCTGGCACACCTCACCAGCATGGCCACATCACCTCCTGCCCAAGTCCCAGCCTGGCTCCTTCAACAAGCACCATTTTGTTTTCCCTCATATAGATTGGGTTCCTAGTATATACCGTATTCTCTCCAGTTTCCTCTCCAGGTGGGACCAAAAGAGGCCAAAGTGTTCATCACTCTCCTTGAGGCCACAGGAGCCCTTCTGTCTTTCCTGTCAAAGGAAAGGGGCTCTCCAGATAAGGGACACGTGTGGTATTGACTAGGGTATGTCACAAGGAGCAAAAAAGGAATGCCAGGAACACAGAGAGGAAAATCATGGGTCAAACTAATCGAAAGAAAGGCCTAGGACAGACAATAGACTCTTTATTATATTTTGAATAGCTGTTCTCCAGGAAGTCCTTATTCATAGGGGCAGAAGAATAAATGAGTTTATGCTTGAACAGTTTTTCCTTGGCCAGTTCACTCACTTCTTTGCAATGCTCTTCCTGACATTTCCTCCTTGGCAATTTCCAAAGATGGCTGCTGCAAAAGCCTTCCCTCTGTGTGCATGCATGGCTCTTCACTCATTAAGAAATGAACTCTTTGTCTCCTCCCTTGGAATTTGGCCTGGACTTGTGACCTGTTTTAACATTGGAATGTAGTGAAATTGACATTCTAGGACTTTCAAACCCAGGTCTTAAGAGAACTAGCATTTTGCATGTCCTCCTCTTAGCAGCTATCTGCTGAAAGAAGGCTTACCACCCTGAGACAGACATGCTCCGAGGAAGTCCAAGCAAGCCAGACAGAGATGCCACATGGAAGGTGACAGATGCCCAGCCAGCACCCAGTAGTCTTGGATGAATAAACAGACATGCTGTGAAGAAGCCACGATGGACCTGTCCCAGCAGACAACACATAAAACAGGACAGTTTCCCAGCTAAGCCAGGTTTATAGAATCATGAGAGATCATAAATTATTGTTTTAAACCATTAATTTTGGGGTGGCTTGCAGCAACAGAAAACTGAAACATTACCCTGTGTTATAGTGAGTCATTATCACCTTCATACTATCTAAGGTTTTTTTTTGTTTTGTTTTGTTTTGTTTTGTTTTGCTTTATTGGGCCACACCCACCCCATATGGAAGTTCCCAGGCTAGGGGTCAAACTGGAGTGGCAGCTGCCGGCCTACACCACAGCCACAGTAACACCAGATCTGAGCTGCATCTGCAACTTACACCACTGCTCACGGCAACGCCAGATCCTTAACCCACTGACAGGCCACAGATAGAACCCATGTCCTCATAGATCCTAGTTGGGTTCATTACCACTGAGCCACAAAAAGAACTCCCTTATCTAGGTATTTTTGTATACACTTTTGTGATTGTTGGTTTTTTAACTGGTTAGTCTTCAAGATCTTAATGATAAGGTCAGTGTCTTAAACATCTCTGACTCTCCAAATTAGCAGGTGCTCAGTAATTAGTTTTAGCCATTAGACTGGCTAGATGGATGCATGCATGAGAGGTGACAAATATAGGAGCCCTTTTTCCTAAAGGAGCCAAAAGGAATAGTTGAGCTTAATAGTACCTTCCCACAAACCCTTTATTGGATATTTGTAGGAAGATGAAAGAATTTAACACAGATACAGAGAATTTGGAACCTGAGGGTGTGTGAGGAAATTTCCTTCTATCAGTCAGCTTCCATCTCATCAGTGATGACGAATGTATAGATATTTATTTAGGACAGTGATGGGACAGCTTGATGACAAGCACTCAGAAAGAGAAAGGGCCTGGGCAGACACTATGAGGAAGGTGTTAGAATGACTACACAGGGAGGAGTTCCTGTCGTGGCTCAGAGGAAACAATCTGATTAGTATCTGTGAGGATACAGGTTCGATTCCTAAGGATGCAGGTTCGATCCCTGAGGATACAGTTTCAATCCCCGGCCTCATTCAGTGAGGTTAAGGTTCCGGCATTGCTGTGATCTGCAGTGTAAGCCGCAGATGCAGCTCGGATCCCACATTGCTGTGGCTGTGGCGTAGGCCAGCAGCTGTAGCTCCAATTCAACTCCTAGTCTGGGAACTTCCATATGCTGCAGGTGCAGCCCTTAAAAAAAAAAAAAAAAGAATGACTACAAAGGAGAATGTGTTTGTGAGAATATTAGTCTTAGTCAAAAGTTGTTGAAAGAAGCTTCTAAAAAGGGGAATGATCTTCCTATCTAGGAAGAAATAAATGGATACAAATAAATAAATGAAAACCTTTCACCTTCCAGATAGAGATGGTTGAGATGCAGATTTGAGAAAAATCAGTGGGTTGGCAGAAAAGTCAAATTGAAATGCCCAATAAAGTGAACTCATAAGTAAATTTACAGAAATAATTGCACAATATTTTTGAAATAATAAGGCTTAAAGTACTTGGCAAATTTTGTAGATGAGGTGAAGCATGCACCATCTGTGTAACAAAAATTGTCACCAAATGCTTTCACACATCCAGTGTTTAAACATGTCACGAGGTCAAATGGGGGGAGATGGTAAGGGCTGGAAACTTTTAAAAATAAATCTTTGCAAATGACTTTGAAAATTAAAACCTGGAGTTCCCATCGTGGCGCAGTGGTTGACGAATCCGACTAGGAACCATGAGGTTGCGGGTTCGGTCCCTGCCCTTGCTCAGTGGGTTAACGATCCAGCGTTGCCGTGAGCTGTGGTGTAGGTTGCAGACGCGGCTTGGATCCCGCGTTGCTGTGGCTCTGGCGTAGGCCGGTGGCTACAGCTCCGATTCGACCCCTAGCCTGGGAACCTCCATATGCTGCGGGAGCGGCCCAAGAAATAGCAACAACAACAACAACAACAAAAAGACAAAAAAAAAAAAGAAAAGAAAATTAAAACCAACAAATGAATAGTAATAGCTGCTTATCAGGATTATCACAGATTCTTCAAAAATAAAGTTAGTAAGTAGCATTATTAATTTGCAATCAACACACTCAGGTAAAGAAAGATCATGTTATCTATTTTCTTAACTGTTCTTAAAATTATATTAAATCTCTCTCTACCTCTATTAGCCAGCCCCACCCCCTGCTTTCTTCAGAACACTGAGGAAGGGACAATACTGGTCACAGCTGATATACCCTTTGTTTGCATCCACATGGTCCCTTGAAGGTGGGAATTTCCATGGATTGTGTCCCTGACTTAAAATATAATGTATTGGAGTTCCTATTGTGGAATAGTAGAAACGAACCCGACTAGCATCCATGAGGAGGCAGGTTTGATCCCTGGCCTCGCTCAGTGGGTTGAGGATCCAGCACTGCTGGGGGCTGTGGTGTAGGTCGCAGACAGAGCTTGGATCTGATGCTGCTGTGGCTGTGGGCATAGGCTGGCAGCTGTAGCTCTGACTGGACCCCTAGCCTGGGAACTTCCATATGTCGTGGGTATGGCCCTAAAAAAAAGAAAATACGTGTGTGTGTGTGTGTGTGTGTGTGTGTGTGTGTGTGTGTGTGTGTGTGGAGAGAGAGTATTAATGGAAAATTTGAAGTATAGTAAGGTCAAAAGGTCAGGAGACAATTGCCATTGAAAAGACAGTTCGTCACTCAGTTCCTAGGAGAATGGAGCATGCCATGCCATGCCAAACAGGGAAACACCAAGTTTGGTCAGGAGCAGAGGGAACAGGGGAACAGTGTCCAAGAGCCTTCGTTATGGTTTCTTCCAAAAGAAACAGGTGAGGCATGGGAGGCAGGTTTAGGATCGGCTGGTCTGAATAATTTCAGCAGGGTCTGTAGCACAGAGGCTGCCCCTTGTTGTCTGGGGCCTGGCCCTAGAGTGATTAGCACAGGTGCAGAGTGACCCAGAGTGTGACAGCCCCATCAAGAAGATGATTGGTGTGTGGGCTCTCAATTGATCTGAAAAGCATGCTCATGAGTGAGCTGTTCTCCATCTCTAGGAACTGGCACCATGGGAGGGGCAGTCCCTGCAGAGTGAGTCAGGGCCCCAGATGTCAAAGCATCAGAATACAGAAAATAAAAGACATGGTTAGTGCAGTGCCAGGGTTGAGCCCATGAATCTTCATGGGGACGAGAGCCTCGGTGTAGAAGACCCAGTCTCCCTAGGAGCTGCCATGCCTCCTTTTGTCTTTGAGAAACTGTCACCTCCCAAGAAATAAGTCTCTTTCCAGTTTTCAAAACTCACATTCTCTCCTGGATCAACTACTTCAACTTATACCCTTCTGCACCAATTAGAATGATTTCAGCTACAAATGTGTGTGTGTGTGTGTGTGTGTGTGTATCAAAAAGAAACTCAACTCAAATTGGCTTTAAAATTGAAGGAAAGTTATTGGTTTACTGGCTGACAGTAAAGGCTTCAGGTGTGGTTAGAGAAGAGCTCTCGCACCATGTTGAAGTGGTTTTAAAATATGTCTACAAATTGAACTTTACTCAAACCACCTACCTGCTACATGTACCTCCCTGGGATGCCCTTTTCAGAAACTCTAAGCTTTTGTAGACAAATGCAAACAAAGGAGCTTTCCTTCATGCAGTGGATACTGCCCATTGCCAAAGAAACTCTCTTTGAAACAAAAGGAGGCACCTATCGTGGCTCAGTGGAAATGAATTTGACTAGAATCCATGAGGATGCAGGTTCGATCCCTGGCCTCACTCAGTCAGATAAGGATCTCGTGTTGCCATGAGCTGTGGTGTAGGTCACAGATGTGGCTCGGATCTGGTGTGGCTGTGGCTGTGGTGAAGCCCAGCAGGTACAGCTCCAATTCAACGCCTAGCCTGGGAACCTCCATATGCCATAAATGTGGCCCTAAAAAAAGACAATAAAAAAAGGAAACAAAAGCCTGACACTTTTGTTTGTTTGTTTTGTCATGGGAGTGAGGATGCAAAGGGAAAAATATAATAACAAAAATTATTATCCATAATTAACTTGCTACATATTTTAGTGGTTTCTGGTGACCCTTAAATTTATATCTCTATTCCAGACTCTCTTCTCAAACTCCAGAGTCATACTCAACTGCCTCTTGACGTCTCTACTGCGGTGTCTCATAGACATTTCTGATTAAACATATTCAAACTGAGATCCTGATTCTCCTCCACAAACATGCTTATCCATTGGGAAAGCACTCTCACCCTGCCTCCAGAACTCATCTAGAACTCTCACCACTTCCATTATTCCTGGGTCAGCATCATCTCTCACTCTTTTTACTGCCAATCAAGTTTCCCTTGCTTCCTACACATCTACTTCTTCAATAGGAAATCCTCTATGCTCAAAACTCATGTTCCAAATCCTGCAGTGGTTCCCTACTTCACTCAGAGAAAATGGGCAAGTCCTTACATCATCCTTCAAGGTATTAACACAATCCTCAGACCCCCACTGCTCCCAACTCCTTTTTTTTTTCTTTTTCTTTTCACTCTGTTCTAGATACATTGGCCTCATTTACCCTCAAATATGCACTGGCTATTCCTTATGCCTGTAAGGGTCTTCTCCAAGTCATCCCTTCAGGTAATTCCTTTACCTTCTTCAAGACTTGACTTAAATCTCACCTTCTCATGTGGCACATGTCTACAATGGAATACTACTCAGCCATAAAAAAAGGAATGAAATAATGTCATTTGCAGCAACACAGATGCAACTAGAGATCCTCATACTAAGTGAAATAAGTCAGTCAGAAAGAGAAAGACAGATACCATAGGATATCACTTATATGTAGAATCTAAAATATGGCACAAATGAACCTAGCTACAAAACAGAAAACAGACTCACAGACATGGAGAACACACTGGTGGTTGCCAAGAGGGAGGAGGGTGGACTAGGCATTTGGGGTTGTTAGATGCAAACTATTACATTTAGAATAGATAAGCAATGAGGTCCTACTGTATAGGCTAGGGAACTATTTCCAATCTCTTGGGATAGACCATGATGGAGGATAATATAAGAAAGGGAATGTGTGTGTGGCCCATATGACTGGGCCACTTTACCATACAGCAGAAATTGGAACAACATTGTAGATCAACTATATATACTTTAATTGAAAAAAATGAAAAAAAAATTTTAAATCTCATCTTCTCAACAAGGTCTACCTGTATCACCCTATTTAACACTGGGATCTGCATGGCCCCATGCTACCCTCCCAAGTTCCTTTTGCCCTGTCATATTTTCATTTTTTTTCTAGCACTTATCATCTTCTAAATAATTTACTTATTACTTCAGCTTATTGTCTACCATCATCCCCTGTGCCATATACATCCCACTGAAGCAGGAATCTTTCTATGTCTTCTTCATTGATGTATCCCAAGCCCCTAGAACAGTCCTGAGGATCGGGAACCTCAGATTATATGCTCAGTCAATACATGCTGAGTGAATGAATGCCTGGCTCACACTCACCCCGTGATGCAGGGGCTCTTTTGGCCCCTATCCATGGGGCAGAGCAGGAACTCGATGGAGATCACAGCCAAGAGGGTTGAGAAGCTGGCATGAAAGCCTAGTCCACATTCTTCATGAAAAAGGTCTATAATTAGACCCCTCCTCTTCCCTCAACCATAACTTGGAGAATAGTTACGGAGATTTTGTTTAATCAGGGCAGATTTCATTAAGTTAAAGAAAATATAAAAATTATAAAAAGGACCTGAGACTTAGAATGCGATCAGTGAAATGAGGCTCTTAACTTAGGTGAGTTGACATCTGGGAAATATATTTAGTAATCACTTTTGTCTTGAAATATGTTCGCAGTGTCTTAAGAATATGTCTTCTCCCTGATTCCTGTCATTTTCACCTAGGCTTACTGGATCTGTTCACCAAAAAAAAAAAAAAAAAAAAAAAGGAAATTGATGAATCCTTGAATATATTTTTTAAAATACTTGTGTGTGCTTAATGTTTCTGATTTTGCTCCTTCATTGAATAACCAATGGACAATAGGTAGTGTTTATTTTATCAACAGAAGCCCAGGAGCTTATGTCACTCTGAGAGGTAACCATGTCCACTAGGAAAAAAATCAGTGAGTCTGGAATTTGATAGCTGTAAAATGCACTCAAGGCCAAGGCCCATCTTCCTACTCCTCCAACCCCGCCAGCCACTGATCCTCTCCATGACTGCCCAACTCTGAGTTTGCCCTACCCGTTTGCTCCACCACTGGGGGTGATCTATAAATGAATGACTGATTTAAAAAAAAAATGGAATCTACCTAAATTTATCCAAGATGAGTGGAATTTACATTCAAGTCTAGCAGGTACCTAACAAAACACAGTGATTTGATTTCTGGTATTATAATTCAAATGAGATTATGTGGCCCATCTATAAACTCTAACGACCTCTAATAACTCCCACAATACAGCACATGACTTGCTTTGGAATTAAAGGCTGTTTTCCCGGCTCTACTTCCCTCTAGCCAATAAAGTCCTGGAGTGGGGGACCTTATCTGATTCATTTAACAGTGTGACTGAAACTCCTGTACCCCACACATAGCAGGCATTCTGTAATTTATGTAAGGCTTGTTGGATTGGATATAAGAAAGAAAGAATGAATGAATGAATAATGTAATGAAGAACATTTATACATAATGCATATAGAAAAGGAAATTCATCAATAAGAATGCACCAGAGTTGAATCAGCTGTTTCCATAGAGAGACTTTGAATTCTGGTTACCAGAGAAACATCCGATGCCATGTAACTGGCAGCCACTGATCTTATTAAACCAATTATAAAATCTTGGTAGCAATATTGCTTTAAAAGCTATGGGGATTTCAGTTCAATGAGCCTGAATATTCTACTCATTGAAAAGGACCAGAATGGAATGGGCTGCCTCTGGGGTGGTAAATGTTATGTCACTTTGAGGTAGAATGCCTTTTTCTCAAGTGCCTCTGCATCAGAGAAAGAAATAGACTAAAAATGCTTTAATGTCCCTTTAATCTGTTACCTTGAGAGTGTGGCCTGGAGGGGTCTATACTTTAACTGGGAAAGAGACTATGAGTTTTTCCAGAAGTTGATGCAGGCCTATGTCCTGGAACAAGCCTAGAACCAGAAACCAGAGACACTCAGTGGCTCTCCCAGGGCAGTGAGCCACGTCTCGTGGACTTGTTCCTGATGCCACCACAAGGAGAGTCCTAGGCCATGCTGGGTAACCCCATAGGGTGGCTAATGAAGAAAAGCAAAATAATTGATTTTCTGTCATTTTTAGCACTTAGGTGCCTACACCCCACCTTTGCCCTGGGGTTGGTATGACTTAAAGGAAATACATATTATTCTTGACACCCTTCCCTGGTGTTGGCTCCTACATCAAATTGATGTTGAAAATGCCTTATGCCCTTTCTTTACGATCTCCCACTACCATCAAAAATACCTCTTTATTTCCTTCTTTCCTTCCTTTTCTATAATCACTTGTCCTATGTCCTACACAGTCTGGATTTTTAAATTATTAAACTCAGCAAACTGCAATTTTAGGATTTATAAGAATTTTCTACATTTGTGGCTGGAATTTCCTCTTAGGGCAGACTCTGCTTTTTGTTTTGTTATTCTTTTAGTAAAAATTTTATTGAAGTATAGTTGACTTATAAAATTGTGTTAGTTTCAGGTGTATGGTGAAGTAAATCAGTTTTACATATACATATATCCACTCCCTTTCAGATTCTTTTCTCTTGTCGGTTATTATACAGTATGGAATAGATTTCCCTGTGCTATACAATAGGTCCTGGCTACCCATTTTATATGTAGAAGTGTGTATATATTAATCCTAACCTCCTAATTTATCCCTCCCCCTGGCCCCACATTTCCCCTTTGGTTACCATTAAGTTTGGTTTTGAAATCTTAGAGTCTGTTTCTGTTTCATATGTTCTTTTGCATCGTTTTTTATTATATTCCACATATTAGTGACCTCATATGATGTTCGTCTTTCTCTGACTTGTGTTATTCTTTTTTTTTTGTCTTTTTAGGGTCGCATCTGTAGCATATGGAGGTTCCCAGGCTAGGGGTCCAATCAGGGCTATAGCCACCGGCCTACGCCAGAGCCGTAGCAATGCCAGATCCAAGCCGCATCTGCGACCTACACCACAGCTCACAGCAATGTCAGATCCTTAACCCACTGAGCGAGGCCAGGGATCAAACCCCTCATGGATCTAGTCGGATTCATTAACGACTGAGCCACGATGGGAACTCCGAGTTATTCCTTTAATTGTGTAGAAGACTGGCAGGGATTACCCCAAGAAGTCATTCTAATGTGGATGTTACTCATTCAATCAGTGAATATTTAAATGCCTGTCTACCAGGCTTGGTAGGACTTAAAGCCTTGGTAGGACTTTTGAGGCAGCTCAGTTTGTCTTTATGCTGACATTGGAAACCTTCACATTTGTAAGACTACACTTTTGCATTCTTCACACCTCCATCTTAGGGGTCAAAACAGAGCCCCATGTGCTCAAAGTACAAGTGATCCTTTAATTTGTCACTTTATGTGTGCTGAAACTGAACAACCCTGATGGGACTCAAACACAGTCAAAACTCAAAGTGGGACTTGAACTCATTGTATTTTAATTAAAATCACGCACCTGGTGTCAGGATTTACTGAAGCTCGGATTCTTTATGTCTCAGCATAGAAGGGATTCAGCAAGAGACAAAGCGATAGGCAACTAGTAGATTTACTAACACAGGAGGCTTGTGAGGAATATAAGCAGGCAAGCATGGGGGCTCTGCCCCAAGAACTAAGTGGGAAAGTAGATTTATTTAGGGAGATACACTCTCCATAGACAGTGGATGGTCCAGTTTGAGAATGGCTCAGAAATATGAAGTAGTTAGTTTTTATGGCCTGGTTAATTTCATAGGCTAACAAGTGGGAGGATTATTCCAACTGCTTTGGAGAAGGGTTTCCAGGATTTGAGCCACTGCCAAATTTTGGCCTTTTAGGGTTGGCCTCAGAACTATCATGGCACCTATGGGTGTGTCATCTAACTAATATGTTACAATGAGCATATAATAAGGCAAAGGTTCCACTGGAAGTTGAATCATCCACCATCTTGGACCTAGTTGGTTCTAACCAGTTTCTGTTGTATCCACACTGCCATGTTGTTCTTTAAGGGTTGTGTCCTGCCCCCTTCCCTCCTATTTAAGTGTGGCCTTCTATACCTCCAGGAGTCTGGGAGAAGCATCAGAACTCAGAATTTTCCTTGACAAAATCCCCACTCTTCTCTCCCCACAACTTCAGCCCAACCATGTATTTGTATGTTCTTTGTCTCCATTTTCATCAGTCATTGCAAGAAGCCTGGGTAGCCTAGTTCACCCCTCATCCCCAAGATCTAATCCTCAAAATGTTCTATATGTTCTGGCCCTATCTCATAACACTCTCCAACTTCTAAAACCATCAACTATCTGGAAAAGATGGTCATAACAAGCAATGTCCCCCCACTTCAAGGCTTCTCTAATAGGCTACCTTCACCTTCTGCCTCTAACTGAAATATGTATACACAGTCTTTTGGGACTGAGACTTTAGCTATGGAATCTGACACTTTCCAGGTAGAGACTATCAGAGATAAGTTTGTGGGACATCTGGTCAGTGTCAATGGAGAATTGAGTTAATTGCTTGGTGGTATATGGGGAAAAAATGAAATATGGACAATATACCATAACTCACTGATTTATCTCTCCAACTTGAACCCTTACCCTGACCTTCAAATTCAAATATCTGTCCATATCTTTATGGACACTCAATTTTTTTCTCAATCTTTTAACATGCACAAATGGACCTGCTGCAGAGTGAATCCAGATTTGGGGCCCTGAGGCAAAAAAAGGAAAATTATTTGATTGGCTGTAGCTTAAAGCCTCATTGGCTATTTGTGATTGGTTGTTCTTAGATTTCAATTTTGTAAACTTGAGGCATTTAATGTTTAGATTTGAATTTGAGACAGAGGCCACCACCTCATTAGAGACACCTCAGGCAAATGACCGCCCTTGTTTAATCAGTTTAACAAGAATGAAAAAAAAAAAAAACACAACTAAGTTCAAATATTAAGAAACAAGACACATCAACATAAGAATATCCAGAATATAATATAATATTTTGATGAATTAACTGCCTGACATACATTTATAATACCTTATCCTACCATTTGGGGGTAGCTATTCTTTGATCATCACTTCACTTTCTATACAAAAAATAAAAAAGACAATTTGATCCCTCCCTCATGGTTAGTGAAAAACAGCATTTTAATATTGATATTTTTGAGAATTTTTTTTATTTCACAACTTAACGGTAATGTCATGTAAGTTTTTAGATTTGTTTTCAAATTTGGGAAAACTTCTACCAAGTTTCTTTTGAACTTTTCTGTTCCATGATTGAACATAAATATTTATGAACTGATAGCACTCTTAAGCTAGTTTTTGTTGATATCTTAGTGTGTTGGCATATTTTGAGTTTTATATCAATGATTTTTGCCAAATAAGCAGTGGATGTAGTTCACCACTTTCTCTTCATTGTCTTATCAAATTTACTGGGCTAAATTTGTCTCTTTGTCTTAATGAATTACCGCCTTAAGTATAATCTGAAAAATTTGTCACAATTCATTTCTCAGTATTAAAATAATTTCTATTGATTTCATTTTTCATCTTTTTGGTTTTTGCTTCATATTCCACTGATTTTTATTTAAATCTCACAGTTCTCTAAAAAATACATTTAAAGATGAAAAATGATAGCCTTCAAAGTCATTCAAAACATCAGTCTATAATTTCTCACTCATTTTCTTTAAACATTCCAAAGCATCCTTCCAAACTGCAGTTACAGTAGCATACTCATGCACTAACCAAATACATATTTTCACCAAAAAAGAAGAAAATATCTATTGTGTAATTATAGTTACATCTACTCTATCATCAGGAGTTCACGTTGTGGCACAACAGGATCTGTGTCTCTGGGATGCAGGTTCAACCCCTGTGGGTTAAGAATCCAGCATTGCTGCAGCTGCAGCACAGATCACAACTGTGGCTCAGATCTGATCCCTGGCCCAGGAACTCCATATGCCATGCGGTGGCCAAAAAAACACAAAACCTTCCCTCCTTTACCATCAAATATGTTCCCGAAAGGAGAGAACTACTGTTTCAACTTGGCCTCTGTGAAAACTGAACCCCCTGCTTATGATTGAATATATCTGATGACTAGGATTTCCCATAGGCTAGTTCTGGTTCCATCTGCTTCTGCTTTTGATCCTTATGTCTATTTCCAATAATGCCTTCAAAGTGATTCTGTTAAAAAATAAGTCAGATCATGTCAATCCTTTGCTCAAAATCATGCAAGGGATTCTTATCTCACTGTCAGTGAAAAACCATGGCTTATAAGATCCTACACAATCTGGACCAGCTACTCTCTGACCTCACTTTTCTCTTTGCTCTGGCCACCTTGGGCTCCTTGCTTTTCCTTGAATTCTCCCAGTAGTCTCTGCCTCAGGGCTACTGCATATCTTATGCTCTTTGCCTGAAAGACTCTCCTGTCAGATGGACCCACAGTACATGCCCTCACCACCTACCCTCCTCTCACTTCACCTCTCACTCTCTCACTTCCTTCAGATCTTTAGTCTGACATCATCCAAATGAGACCTTCCTTGATCACTCTATTTTAAACTGTCCTTTAAGACTTCCTACCACTTTATTTTTTCCTAGCTTTTATCATCAAAAGTGCTATATATCCCTAAGGTCTGCATAGGTGTTCGATGACAATTAGTTGATGGAATGAAAGAAAACCCAAAAGTCTGGGCCTTTGGGGAGGTGGGGGCAGTTAAATACAATTAAATGGAACTGCTTTGGAATACCATTGCTCATTCTAGGGAAACGTGTTTGGTCAAGAATGTGCTCATTCCTTTTCTCAATCAGCAGATCCACAAGTATCTACTGTTTACTCCACACCTAACACCATGTAGGTACTGAGTAAACTTAGGTAAGGGCAGGAAGCATGGTCTCCAGCCTCCTGAAGTTCATGGCTTCTCAAATAAGAGAAAGGCTATGAAGACAAGTAGGCAGGCATCTTGGCACATCACTACCTGAATGTGGATTTACTTAAAATGGAGCAAGCCAGACTCCTGGAAATTTACTTTTGGCATATGCTGCAGCTGCATTAGTCCCAAACATACAATTAAATAAGATGGCAACATCATATGCAGTGAGTGTCGTCAGGCACAGAAGATAATACAAGAAAAGTTTAAGAAACAATAAATGTCTTAAGTTTCTTTTTCATCTCCTTGCTGTGTTAATAGCTTTCATTATTGGAATTTGATGACATCTATATTTATAAGGATAGGAGAGACCAGAGGGGCTGGTGCTTTGGGTTTTCGGATAGCTTTCAAGCAATATGATTTAGAATCTTTATCTAAACTTAAATATCCAGAGAACACGCGCATCAACTATCCAACTCAGGCAGCCACAAATTTTCAACAGCCTTTCTCACCCCGACCTCAGAGGACCTTGATGTTTTCTGAATGTGTGCATCTTTTAATATGTATTTTGCAAGTTTTCATGTTTCGAACCAGAATGTGGGCAAAGGTGGGACAGGTGTGAGGGAAAAGATCCTCCCTGTGCAGAAATTTGAAATTAGTAGCTATTCAAACCAAAATTGTCTGTATTTCCTCTGAACGCCATAAAAACACAACTCAGAGGAAAGGCACATCACCGTGTCCAGCACATTGTGGGTTTGCAAAAACATATTACTGAATAAATTAACATTTTCAAAACTGTATTCAGGAGACACTGCAGGCAGGGCCCCACCCAGCCAGGTTGGTAAATAGAATTGAGAACCACATGTTGTTTCGACTAAACTTAATTACATTATTGAAATTGGATGACAAACTTGCTTTGGTCTGGCTCATTTGATTGTAAATGTAACCCAGATGGCCTCAAAGCTACTAACCTTCCGGAGTCACTCTTTTCTTTTTGTTTTTATTTTTTGTTCATTTATTTATTTATTTTGCCTTTTTTTTTAGGGCTGCACCTGCAGCGTATGGAGGTTCCCAGGCTAGGGGTCTAATCAGAGCTTCAGCTGCCGGCCTACACCACAGCCAGGGCAACACGGGATCTGAGCTGTGTCTGCGACATATACCACAGCTCATGGCAACACCAGATCCCCGACCCACTGAGCAAGGCCAGAGATGGAACCCACATCCTCATGGATACTAGTTGAATTTGCTTCTGCTGTACCACAATGGGAATTCCACCACCCCCCCTTTTTTTTAAATATGTGTGCATGCAGACGTGAGAAATATAATACACCTACAGAAATGTAAACAAAAGTATACAGTAGTTCTCCCTTATCTGCAGTTTTGCTTTCCATGGTTTCAATTAACCACAGTCAACAATTGTCTGAAAATATTGGATGGAAAATTCCAGAAATAAACAATTGTTAAGTTTTAAATTGCATGATGACATCTCTTGCTGTCCTGCTCCTTCCTGCCCGGGATCTCCAACCATCATCAACATTATCGACTCCTGGCATCCAGTGATGGACTTTGACATCACCATGGCTCCAGGATCACCAAAGCAGATGACGATCCTCGTTTGTTTTTTTTTAAGGGCCATACCCGCCGCATATGGAGATTCCCAGGCTAGTGGTTGAATTGAAGCTGTAGCCACTGGCCTATGCCACAGCCACAGCCCCAGCAACACAGGATCCAAGCCACATTTGGGACCTACACCACAGCTCACAGCAACACCGGATCCCTAACCCCCTGAGCGAAGCCAGGGATCAAACCTGAGTCCTCATGGATACTAGTCAGGTTCATTACCATTGGCCCACCACGGGAACTCCCTGATCCTCCTTCCAATGTATTATCAGAAAGCCAATGGCAACCTAACGCTACATCACCATCATCATTCCCTTCACTTTGTCTCATCATGTAGACATCTATCAGCTTACATCATCACTCACTACTGGTGGGTACAGTACAATAAGATGTTTTGAGAAAGAGGGAGAGAGGCTGCATTCAAATAACTTATTACAGTACATTCTTATAATTTCATTTTATTCTTATTGCTGTCAAACTCTTACTGTACCTAACTGATAAACTAAACTTTATTGTAAGTATATAATTACAGAAAAAAAGAGTGTATATGAGATTTTGTACTAGCCACAGTTTTTAGGCATCCACTGAGAATGCAATGACTGAGGAAAATGGACAAAGGACACACTGATAGACAACCGTGGTGAAGTCATGTCCCCCCCAGACAAGAGAGGGGACCACTGTATGAGCAAATGATCTATCACAAAGCCAACACTCTGTAACCAGCATTCAGGTCAAAGAGTAGAACACTACCAAAACGCAGAAGCCCCCCTCATACCCCTTCCCAACTGCAATCCCTTCCCTTCTTCCAAAGGTAATCACTATCCTGGAGTTCCCATCGTGGCTCAGTGGTTAACGAACCTGACTAGTATCCATGAGGGCACAGGTTGGATCCCTGGCCTCACTCAGTGGATTAAGCCTCCGGCATTGCCATGAGCTGTGGTGTAGGTCGAAGACTGTGGGGTAGGACAGCAGCTGTAGCTCCAATTTGACCACTAGCCTGGGAACATCCATATGCCATGGGTGCAGCCGTAAAAAGACAAAAAACAAAGGTCACCACTATTCCTGACATTTGTGGTAATCACCTTCTTGAATTTCTTTTTAGTTTAACCCTCTATGCATATATCCCCATATGGTTAAGTATAGGTATGCCTGTCTTTTTTTAACTTTTGGTGAATGGATTTATACCGTGTCCATTCTCTGTGTCTAACTTCTTTAACTTAATATTGAGATACACATTGTATATAGTTTACTCATTTTCATTATTGTATAGTACGTATTTTATTGTATGATATAGGGCCATAATTTACTGGCAGGGGGTTGCCTTTTTTTTTTTTTTCATTCGTTAACCGCTGAGCCAAGACGAGAACGCCCATAATTTGTGGCTAATCTAAGAGATGTTTCCAGTTTGGGATTCTGACAAATAATGCTGTTAGGCATATTCTTACACATGTCTCAAGGTACACATGAACATGTATTTCTATTGGGTATTGTACTGCTGTGGGTTGAATTTGTCCCTCAATATGTTGAAAGATGAACCCCTGGTACTTGTGAAAGTGACCTTATTTGGATATAAGTTCTTTGCAGATATAGTTAGCTAAAATGAGGTCTTAATGGATTAGGTTGGGCCCTAGATCCAGTACAATAGGTGTTATTTTAAGAAAAGGGAAATTTGGACACAGATAGACACACACACACAGGGAAGATGGCCACATGAATGTGGAGGCAGAAATTGGACTCCTGCTACCATAAGCCAGTTACTGCCTGGGGCCACCAGACTCTGGACAAAGCAAAGAATGATTCTCTCCTAGAGGTTCCAGAGGGAGCATGACCCTGCCAATATCTTGATTTCAGACTGTCTAGCCTCCAGAACTGTGAAAGAATTAATTTTGTATGGGAGTTCCTTGCAAAATAAAAAAATTTAATTACTAAAAAAATGTGGTGTAGGCCAGCAGCTGTAGTGCTGATTCAGCCTGGGAACTTCCATAATCCTTGGGTACAGCCCTAAAAAGACAAAAACCAAAAAAAAAAACAAAAAACAAAAAAAACAAAGAATAAATTTCTGTTGTTCTAGGTCACCTCCTATGTGGAACTCTGTTGCGTCAGCCCTAAGAATCAAACGCAGGGATATCCCTAGGAGTGAAATTGCTGGCTCATAAGGTATGCATATCTTTGGATTTAAAAGATAATGTTAAACAGTTTTCCAAAATGGTTATATCAATTTATAAACTTACACATACAGTGTATAAAAATTTCATTGTTCCACATCTTTGGTAAAACTTGACATTACCCATCTTTTTCGTTTGAGCCATTGTGTGATAGTGGCATCTGGCTGTGGCTCCATTTTTCAGTTTATTGATTGTTACAGAGATTGTGCACCTTTTCATGTATTTTTTCGTCACTTGGGATATGCTCTTGGAAGTGCCTGTTTGACTTTCTTGCTTATTTTTCTATTGGATTGTCTTTTTCTTATTGATTATATATGTGGGTGTGTATATAATCCATGTTATTATATATCTGCATCTATTATATAAAACACAGGTAATGAATAAAGGGCTTATATTCAGAATACAAATCAACTTTCTTTTGGTAAGTATTTGTATGATGTAACTTTCTTCAACCCTTCCTTTTTTTCTGTATCCTTATGCTTTATGTACAACTCATCTAAAACATAGACTGTTTTTAATCATCTAATAATCTGGGATGTTTTAGAGTGTTTAGTCCACTTATTTTTATTATAATTATCCTTATTGAGTGGTTCAGTTTACCACTTTATCATTTTTTTCTTTGTCATACATATTCTTGATTTGTCTTTTGAAATTTTAATTGTTCGGTTTTTCTTATCTATTAGCTCTTAGTCCATTGTCTAATTGCTGTGCCTTTGAAGGTAATATATTTGTGTTCTACTACTGATTTTGAGATTATTTCCTTGCCCTTCATTTCCAGCATCTTTACTATGATGTGCTTAGTATTCTTGGAATTTTTTTATTGATCCCGTGCAATATTTGTACGCAGTCTTAAAACACTGGATTTATATATCTCAGTTTTGAAAGTTCTCAGCCACAATCTCTTCAAATAGTGCTTCTTTCTCATTCCTTCTCTCCTCTCTCTCTTCCTCTCTCCTTCCTTCCTATACTATACTACTTGTATACTATACTATACTATACTATACTTCCTTCCTATACTACTTGTTCTAACCTCTGCCTCCTATCATGTCAATAATACAAATATTAGAACTATTACTTTTGTCTCATCTTTTTTTTTTTTTTTTTTTTTTTGTGCTTTACAGGTCCGTACCTGCAGCATATGGAGGTTCCCAGGCTAAGGGTCTAATGAAAGCTATAGCTGCCAGCCTACGCCAGAGCCACAGCAACACCAGATCCGAGCTGCATCTGCGACCTACACCACAGCTCATGGCAATGCCAGACCCTTAACCCACTGAGCGACGTCAGGGATCGAACTTGCAACCTCATGGTTCCTAGTTGGATTCGTCTCAACTGCACCAAGACAGGAACTCCTTTTTTTTTTTTTTTTTTCCTTCTACTCTGTCTTTACTCCTTCTGCCTCTCCGTTTCAGTCTGGATGCTGATAATCAATGGTCATCTGGGATTGGTGACTTTAGTACCACTTATAAATGGTCATCTGTGATGTGTGACCTTACTATTTTTGTCTGTTAAAATCTGGTATAATTGCTGTACTAATAAAATCTGTACTTGACAAAATAAAAATTGGCAGCCCTATGTTTGTGCCTGTTGATTTTTTTTATTTTATTGGGCTATGAAACTAAAAGTCTTGGATCAAAAATGTAGTAGACATTGTGTGGGTCTAGATGACTATTGGGTATTTGGCAAGCTCTTCGTGATGTGCTCATGGCCAAACTGGAGACAGGAGTTGGATCACAAATCCTGCGGAGGCAGGGTGTCCTGATGGCAATGTTTTATAACATGTCACCCTGACAACCAAGCCTCACACGTTCTATACTACTTGTTCTAACATGACAAGTCCCTCTTCCTGTGCCTCCCAATCTCTGTTCCCCACCTCATGTCCCGTCCTTCTTCTGACCCTTGGCTTCATTTCCTATTTACAGCTCTGTACCTGCTCTTTCCTTGGTATTGCATGTGAAAATCTGAATGTAAATAAGTATTCCAATTAAAAGATTAGGACAAAACAAAAGAAATATGACAGAATTAATAAAGATAAAATGCTAAAAATAGTGAATCACAAACAACATGCCAGCCAAAAAAGGTAGATAAACCCAAAACCCCATCAAGTTTGACCAAGAAAAGAAATACAGGGCGAATACTCATTCAGGAATGAGAAGATAAAACCATAGTTGTGAAAAATAGTAAAAATAATTATAAAGTATCATGTAAAATATAATGTAGTCAATATATTTTCAAATCTAGATGAAATGGATGATTTTCCAGCACAGTATAAATGACCAAAATTAATTCAAGAAAAAGTAGACTATCTGAACACATTAACAACCACACAACACACAAGCAACATTTTTTCACAGATCTACCACTTTAAAAATAAAACATTTTTTCATAGATCTACCACTTTAAAAATAAAAAAAAAAAGAACATTTAGACCCTGGTTATTTTACAGCCAAGATCTAACTATCCTAGCCATCAAGGAACATATAATGCCAGATAAATTATTCAAATTTTTCCGTAATATATAAGTGGAAAGTTTCCCAAATCATTTCATAAATCTAGCATAAGCTTAATATTAAAACCAAATTAAATACCACCCAAAAGAAAATAAGCCAGTCTTACTTATGAATATCTATACAAAAATTCTAAATACGGAGTTCCCATTATGGCTCAGTGGTGATGAACCCAACTGGCATCCATGAGGAGGCGGGTTCAATCCCTGGCTTTGCTCAGTAGGTTAAGGGTCTGGCATCACCGTGAGATGTGGTATAGATCACAGATATGGCTCAGATCTGGCGTTGCTGTGGCTGTGGCATAGGTCAGCGGCTAAAGCTGTGATTCCACCCTTAGCCTGGGACCTTCCATATGCTGTGGGTGCAGCCCTAGAAATAAAAAAATAAATAAATTTAAAAAAATCTAAAGAAAATATTTGCAGCTATCATGTTGAAAGAATAATGCACCTGATCAAGGAAGATTTATAGTTCAATGAAGCACTGTTAGCATTATGTGTATTGTTAGCAATACATATTCCTCTGCTGGCTATGCTCTTCCTTCTTGTCCCTACCCCTTCTAGACCACAAACTGGGTATCTAGGACCCTGGAATTCCCTGCCCAAATGTCCCTGAAACTGCCTACCTGGTCTGCACAGGCCCCTCCCCCAAACATTCTCCCCAGGGTAAACTCTAGAGGTAGAATGTCCATGACAGATTTCCCATCGTGGCTCAGCGGAAACAAATCTGACTAGCATCCATGAGGATGCAGGTTCAACCCCTGTCCTCGCTCAATGGGTTAAGGACTACAGCATTGCCAGGAGCTATGGTGTAGGCACAGCACGGCTTGGATCTCATGTTGCTGTGGCTGTGGTATAGGCTGGCAGCTGTGGCTCCGATTTGACCCCTAGCCTGGGAATCTCCATATACCATGGGTGCAGCCCTAAAAAGACAAAAAAAAAAAAAAAAAAGTCCATGCCTAGGCCCAAAGTATAGCCAAGGATGGCTCTTTGCAGGAAGAAATCAGATGGCTACAAGAATTCTAAATTTAAACCTGGCCTTTCAGGTTATTATGAAAACATAATTGTCAAGGTGGGAGGATAGGACATATTTTGTTTATCCATTTATTAGCTTGATCTGTAGCTTTTAAATGCCCGGTCATATGGTAAGTAAGCTTTTATTTTTCCTTTTCTCAAATCCCACAAAGTTAAGAGTGAACCAGTCCACCACTTCTAGATTTGACACAGGAGCAAAACATTAGCAGACTAATAAATATAACATGAATAAATATAAGTGGATGCATAGATCTGCCATATATGTGCTTATATACATGCATGTACATATATATATGTGTATGCATGTAGACAACTATCTCTACCAAGAGACAGAGAAATAATGTGTACATACACTTGTGTGTACATAGATGCACAAACACTTACACATTGCACTCACACACATCAAAATAAACATGGGAAAAGTTGGAACTTTCAGGTCCAGACTAGGTATAAAACTAAAAAGTGCTGCTGTCCCCCTTCCTCCCTTTTTCTTGGAAATGCCAAGAAAGATATAGGAAGAATAAAGGAAAGCAGATCCAGGCTCAGAAGTCTCATCCTGGGCAGACTGGAGGTAACGAAGTTTTAACACAGAAAGGGGATGACATCCTGGAGTTATTGGATTCCAAATTCATGGGTGAATGATAGGAGCCAATACAGAGGTGCTACACACTAGCAGAGACTTTTAACTGCACACTCTACTCAACACTGCCCTGGGTAATCCTTTAAAAAAACTAAAACCCATCAGGTTCTGCCCCAGTTATGCCCCTTCTCCAACACATGTGTGCTTTCTGGCCAGATGTGGCAGCCAGGAAGCCTGAGCTTTTTGCATAGGGATTGAGTCAGGACATCCCCATGAGTATACTCATCAAGCAGACAACCTAATTGATGTCCAGTGTCACTGTTCTAAGAGAAGAAAAGTAACGGGAGGATGAGGACATAGGCCAGGTAGTGCTTTAGCCCAGAAGAGCAGGAGAGCCTGCTAGAGTGGGTACAGACCCTGGCTAGGCCTTAAGCATCCATTCAATCACCTGTTATGGAGAGCGGCTTTATCAGTTAGCTCTTGTATAACAAATCATTCGAAACCCTCAGTGGCTTAAACCAACAATTATTTATTTTCTATTACAGATTTGGAGATTGGCTAGATATCGGCTGGTTAAGGACAGGCTCTGCTCCTTATGTTTCACACCCTCCTCCTGAGCCAGCACGGAAGTCCTGGCATGTCCTTTTCACAGAGATGACAAAACCTCCAGAAAACAACTGGAAACATGCAAGGGTTCTTGTGCCTAGGCTTGAAGTGAGCATGCCGCTGCTTCCACCTTAATCTATTGGCTAGAGCATGTCACATCATCAAATTGAAATTCTAAGGTGGGAATATATATTCTATCTCTTTTGCAAAAGAAATGGTGAAGCCCATGGCAAGACCAAAAAATAAGTTGCAAAAATTTCAAAAGATTAGAATTTTATAGAGTATGATCTCCAACCACAACAGAAAATAAAACTGAATGGAAATCAATAACAGTAAAATATCTAGGAAATCCCCCCAAATATTTGGAAATTAAATAGCACACTTCTAAATAATCCATGGGTCACAGATGAAACCACTAAAGAAATTGAGAGGTGTTTCCAATGAATGATAATTAAAACACAACATATTAAAATGTGTGAGATGCAGCAAAAACAGTGTCTAGAGTAAAATTTTATAGATTTAAAAACCAAAGTATAAAAGAAAAAGAGGCTTAAATCAATAATTAGAATTTTCACCTAAGAACCTAGAGGAAAAAAAAAAACAAAGTAAAACCAAAGGAAGAAAAAGGAAATAATAAAGATGAAAGTAGAAATCGATGAAATAGAAAACAGACAAACATTAGGAGAAATTAAAAAGCCAAAAGTTGATTCTTTGAAATATTATTAAAATTGATAAATCTCTGGTAAGAAAGAAAGGAAAGAGAAAGAAAATTCAAGTTGCCAATATAAAAAATGGAAGTTAAGGATATCAGGAGATACTCTAGAGACATTCAGAATATAATAAGGAAATATTATGAACACATTTATGCCAATAAATTTGAGATCTTAGGAGTTCCACTTATGGCTCAGCAGGTTAAGAACCCGACTAGTATCCATGAGGATGCAGGTTTGATCCCTGGCCTCCTTCAGTGGGTTAGGGATCTGGATTTGTTATGAGCTGTGGTGTAGGTCACAGATGTGGCTCGGATACCACGTTGCTGTGGCTGTGGTGTTGGCCAGCAGCTACAGCTCCAATTCAACCTCTAGCCTGGGAACTTCCATATGAAATGAGTGCAGTCCTACAAAAAAGACAAAAACAAAATGTGAGAACTTAGATGAAATGGACAAATTCCTTGCAAACACCACATACTAAAACTGACTCAAGAAGAAATTAAAAATCTGAATAGCCATTGTAAATCAATTATAATTTAAAAAGGAAAAAAAAAATCTTTTTTTTTTCTTTTTTGTCTTTTTGCCTTTTCTAGGGCCGATCCCGTGGCATATGGAGGTTCCCAGGCTAGGGGTCTAATTGGAGCTGTAGCTGCCAGCCTATTCCATAGCAACCCAGGATCTAAGCTGCATCTGTGGCCTACACCACAGATCACAGCAACACTGGATCTGTACCCCACTGAGCAAGGCCAGGGATCGAACCCCCAACCTCCTGGTTCCTAGTTGGATTCATTAACCACTGAACTCCAAAAATCTTAATAGCTATATATCTGTTAAGGAAAGAGAATTTATAATTTAAAACCTTCTAACAAAAAAAATTCCAAGTCCAGAGGCTTCACTGGTGAATCCTATCAAATAAGGAAGATATGACAGCAAATCTTACACAAATTCTTCCAGAAAATATAACATTTCTCAACCTGAGAGAACAGTATTGCTCTGATAACAAAACCAACAAAGATACTATAAGAAAATAAAATGACAATATAGCTCATAGACACAAAATCCTCAACTAAATGTTAGCAAATTATGCCAAGGAAAACATTAAAAGGGTAATACAGTATGACTAAGTTTACCCTAGGAATTCAAAGTTGAGTCAGCATTTGGAAATCAATCAATATTAATAAAATTGTAATTTTATTAATAAAATATTATAGAAATATTAATAAAATAGTAAAATATTCTATAGTATTAATAAACTATATAGGAGAAATTATTGTAAGTTCAAAAGCTGCAGAAAAAAATCTGAAAAACTCCAACACAGGTTGGTGGTATGTACATTTGATATGAGATGATGAAAATTGCACTTTACCTCTGTGATATTCTTCTCCAAAACCCATAACCCTAGTGTAATTAATCATAAGAAAAACATCAGACACATCCCAACTGAGGTACATTCCAAAAAACATCTCACTAGCACTCCTTAAAACTGCCAAAGTTATAAAAAAAAAAGCAAGTCTGAGAAACTGTCACAGCCAAGAGAAGATTAAGGAGTCATGACGACTTAATGTATATGGTATTCTGGACAGGATACTGGAACAGTAAAAGGACACTAGGCCAAAATGAAGGAAGTCCGAATATAGGCTGGGCTTTAGTTGACAATAATGTGTCGATATTGGCTCATTAATTGTGACAAATGCAGGATATTATTACAAGATGTTAATAATAAGAGAAACTGATTGCATAATATATAGAAACTCTTTATATGACCTGCATGGTTTTTCTATACATCTTAAACTATTCTAAAATTTAAAAGTTTATTTAAAAAAGAGTTGTACATGAATATTTATATGAGCTTTATATTCATAATAGCAGGAACTGGAAACAGCCCAAATATCCATCAACAAGTGCATGAATAAACAAATTACAGCATATTCATATGATAGCATGTTGTCCAAAAATAAAAATGACCAACAGGGAACTATATCCAGTCTCTTGGGATGGACCATGATGGAAGATAATATAAGAAAAGGAATGCGTATATATGAATGACTGAGTCACTTTGCTGTACAGCAGGAATTTGCAAAGCATTGTAAATCAACTGTATTTTAATTTAAAAATACAAAAAAAAAAAAAAAGACCGAACTACTGACACACAAAATGTGGTGAATAGAAAGTGATCGGTGAAAAAACATATAAGAATATCCCAGAATTTCTTATAGGAGGAAACACACTGAATGCCAAGCAGGACCATTATCTCTGCTTCTACCTCTCCTGTCCTAGGTGTCAAACCCCTGGATCAGGATGCAAAAAGAGGCCCCTCTCAGACACCCCTGCCTGCAATGAACTTTGTCTCCTTTCTGAATTGATTCCCCAGTGCTCCGACCCCCAACACTTCTAGCTCCCCTACGTGAAGGGAAAGCAAGCTTACTCTGTATTTTCCCAAACTTATTGCTGATGTCCCAACACCACAGCTCTAAGGCTCCTGAGTCAAAAAAAAAAAAACAAAAAAAAAACAAAAAAACTTTTGATTCTCTCTGCTTTTCTGCTGCAACAACTCACAGCTGAAAGTTGGAATGCTGTGGTTTAGTTTGAGATAAGTTTGGAAATAAAAGGGGGTGGGACTGCAGGGGAAAAACATGTCAGCTATTATTTGAAAATACTGATGCACTTGGAATAAAATGTTTCTTTTTTTTTAATTTTTTCTGCTTCTTTTTTTTTTTTTTTTTTTTGGTCATTTCTTGGGCCGCTCCCGCGGCATATGGAGGTTCCCAGGCTAGGGGTCTAATTGGAGCTGTAGCCGCCAGCCTATACCACAGCCACAGCAACTTGGGATCTGAGCCGCGTCTGCAACCTACTCCACAGCTCACGGCAACGCCAGATCATTAACCCACTGAGCAAGGCCAACCTGATGGTTCCTAGTTGGATTCGTTAACCACTGAGCCATGATGGGAACTCCAAAATGTTTCTTTTAACCAGAGTTTACAAAGTAAATGTTCTATGTTAGAGAGGGAAAAATTAATCTTCCTTAAGCTTTCCTTTGTCTGAGCAGACAATACCAGTGCAAGATCCCTAGTTAGCACCTTTTGGGTCCCTTTATGAAATTGTCACTGCTTTTCATAAGCTACATTTGCTTCTCTTTCTCCCGAGAAATGCTATGGCTCTGGAAGCATGCTCAATGGGCAGCCTCGTGGTAATAGAAAGGGACAAGGATGGCTGCTATTAATTGTTTCCTGTAAACATCCCACTGACCCTCAATCTGTCAGACTACTTAGGCATCCTGAACTACAAGCCCCTGATGCAGAATGTGAGTGGTGATCTTTCAAATATTCCTCATTAAAAATATAGGAATAAGTCTAGAACCAAAACAATCCAACACCTGAAACTAATTTTCTTGACATCGTCATGGGCTTTAATGACAGCTTCATTAATTGAACGGAGTCACATGGGGGCAAAATCGTGTTTTCCTTAATGACCTGCCAGGTGATGGATATGTTTGGTTACTTAATATTTTCAGAGGAAGGAAAGAGAAAAAAGGATGAGCTCCAAGTGTTGAATCACAGCAGAGTTTGACAAAGAGCCCTCTTGGGGTCTCAGTGGTGAGCCAGCTTGGAGATGATGAGGATGAGGTGGGCTTGGCAGGGTTAGGAAAGAAGTACAATGTCATCGTAGGAGCCTTGCTGCTCAAAGTGAGTTTCATGGACCAATAGCATCAGCATCATTGGGGAGTGTACTGGAAAGGCAGCATCTCAGGCCTCATCCCAGGTCTACTGAATAGGAACTTGCTCTTAACAGGATCCCCGGGTGATTCTCAAGCACATTGGAGTTTAAGGAGCATGGGGTGGAAGCACAATATTTGGGAGTCCAATGGACTTAGGTGGGAATTCCAGCTCTATTTACCTGCTGGCTGTGAATATGGCATATTTTTTATCTTGTATCAGTCTCAGTTTTTCATCTGTAAAATAGGAATACCAGTACCTACCTCATGAAATTGTGAGGATTAGACAAAGTAGGCAGTTAGCATATTTCCAGGTATGCAATCAATGCTGAATAAATGATAGGCAATGGTACTACTGTGGCTTCAGCGCATTTCATTTTGGAAATGATGTATATGTACCTGAGTTCAAATCCAAGTTTTACAACTTAATAGCCATGTGATCTTGGTCACATTACCTAACCTCTTTCTCAACCTCAAATTCTCGCCTGTAAAATGGGTATAATTTAAAAGTCAGAACCTCCCAAGTCTTACGATATAGATCAATTACACAGCCTAGACCAGTCATAAAACTTCCCAAGATTTCTGCCATCAAAGAGTTTACCCTCTCTGACTCCTGTGCTGCGTCCACAGATGCTCTCATTCCTCTCCAAGTCTCTCCTGCTGCAAAGTTCAGACCTTTTAACAATTTCCACAAGAAATCCACTTACTCCAGATGTTTCATGAGTTGGGTAGAATTTTCTAAAGGCTTGGACAGCAGGTTACAGGCAAGAGTCATACTATATATGGCAGAGCCTCATGCCAACTCTCTGGCTCTTTTCTTTCTTCTTTCTTACCTCCCCTCATGACAGTCCCCCTCAGAAATAAGAAAACTCTTTCCCTTCATCATCTGGAAGGAAGCCTCACTTCGGCAGAGGTAATGGAAGAAGCAGTGAAGACGAAGTGAGGAGATGTGGGTTCTGATTCCAGGGCTACAAATGTCATGTATTCTCCCTGGGCCTTCATTTTCTCATTCATGAAACAGGGCAAGAATTCCTCAGTCACAGGGGTGGCATGAGAAATGAAGAGTTCATATTTGAAAACACTTACCAAGAGTCTGGTACATGGTGGGGTTGCTGGTTATTAAGCCATTGTTCCTCGGTTCCAGTTTTCCCCTCTTCCTCACTCTGCTTTCTGATACTGGGGCTGAGTCTCTGCAAGTGACATTTTTCCTTTGCCAGCTGGCTCCTCATTAGGATCTGTCTACCAGGGATGCCATAGGGAGCTTGAGGGTTGGAGGAGGGAACGGAGACTTTCCCCTTTGTTTACTTCCCATTGCTATCAGTGTTGCCCCAGCAATACTCTTCACCTGCAGTAGCTGCTACGTGCAGCAGCGCAGCTTGTTCTAGTTTGCTGCCCTTCCACACTCTGACAACCAACTTCATTGTGCCTACTCAGAAAGATGGCACCAGCCACCAGCACCTCCTCCTCAGGAGTCAGAATCCCAACTCCAAGGAGCCTCTTCTTAGGGCTCCAAGCTCAGAGCACCAGTTTGATTGGAGGACACTCTCTCTAGAGAGCTGAGTCCCAGCTCAACAGGGTCCTTCTGCAAAATGCTAAGATTTAATAATCCCAGCATCTCCCCTTTGTTTCCTCATCCTTAGGGGAAGCAGCTGCCTCCTACAGCTACTACCTTCATGATACCCTCAGTTTTCCCTTTTTGCCTCTTTCGTTCTCTTTTGGGAAGCAGTTCTCTTTATATTAAATTCCCTCCACTGAAATAATGGCATGGTTTCTGCCTTCTGGCAGGATCCTGTCTGATAGGAAAAGTATGTAAAAGATGCTAGTTTTCCTTCCAAAAAAAAAAAATCTATCTTCTAAAACTGAGTTTTGCCACCACTAAGGAGATTCAAAAGGACATGACTATAGCTTTTGAAAACAATTTCCAAAGAAAATTTTCCAAGCTATTTTGAGCTCTGACAGCATTGTTGGAATAGAACCGTAATCCTGAGCATTTGGAATAAAGAGTCAAAACATGTTTCTAGGGAAAGAAATTCAGTGAGACATGATTCCCAAGGCAGAGCTGATTCACAACCTAAAGAGATGCCACCTGCGTAGACACCAGTGTAGACAGGGACAGGAGGAAGAGGAGACTGGGAAGAGCCCATGGACCAGATGCAGGATGTCACACTTCCAGCAGTGAAAGAGGTCTTGAACCAACACTGAGAGGAACAGGATTTAAAAGAAATTGGAGGGAGTTCCCATTGTAGCTCAGCGGAAACGAGCCTAACTAGTATCCATGAAGATGTGGATTCGATCCCTAGCCTCCCTCAGTGGGTTAAGGATCCAGCATTGCCATGAGCTGTGGCATAGGTCACAGACACAGCTCGGATCTGGTAGTGTTGTGGCTATGGTATAGGCTGGCGGCTATAGCTCTGATCTGATCCCTAGCCTGGGAACTTCCATATGCTGCAAGTGAGGCTCTGAAAATAAATTTTAAATTAAAATTTAAAAAAAATTGGAAATGGCAGTTTAAGTTGTGATGCTTGAAAAAAGTCTGAGTTCAATCAGTGGTGCTTAAAAAGTCTGTGTTGACCATTCCATAATAAGAAGTTGTGCTTTGGCCATGACATATATAGATATTGGAATGGAAGTGAAAACAGAATTTTACATTTATTTAATTAATAAAAACAAAAGGAAAGCCACAACCCTCAATGTGGATGATCTTGTTCTCAAACTGGCACCTGCACACAGTTGGTGCTGTGTATAGGAAGCAAAGTAACAAGAGCTAGAGGGAATCATAGTGATATTCATTTCCTGTGACCCAGTCATTCCATCACTAAAAATGAACCATCAGGAATTAAGTCCAAAGAATTTTTTTTTTGTCTTTTTGTTGTTGTTGTTGTTGTTGTTATTGTTGTTGTTGCTATTTCTTGGGCCGCTCCCTCGGCATATGGAGGTTCCCAGGCTAGGGGTCTAATCGGAGCTGTAGCCACCGGCCTACGCCAGAGCCACAGCAACGCGGGATCCGAGCCGCGTCTGCAACCTACACCACAGCTCACGGCAACGCCGGATCGTTAACCCACTGAGCAAGGGCAGGGACCGAACCCGCAACCTCATGGTTCCTAGTCGGATTCGTTAACCACTGCGCCACGACGGGAACTCCCAAAGAATTTTTTTAAATCTATTTTTGTGAAGATATTCATTGACGTGTTATACATGAAAGAGAAATAACATCATATAATCGGTAAGTAAAAGGAGAATAATTTGAAAAGTATTTATATTCACTTGAGGAAGTATTAAGTTATAACAGTTGTGAAGATCATGTGAAAAAAAACATGAAAGACTTGTGCTGTGATAGTAATTGGAATAAAATCAGGATATAAAATGTAGAAGAGATTATAGAAAAGAGTTCAAAAAAGATAATTCAGTAGCATTACTCAGTTACCACGGGGATGAGCATATGGAACACTCTGGGAGTCTTGTACTCAGGCATAATGCCAACAAAAGCTGGTTGGGGCAAGTTAGACAGGATGGAGAAGCCATATATGAACCTTTGAATCCACACTGTGGATTTTGTACAGGCTGACATGGATCTCTTGATCCTAAAATAAAGAACCATCTTAATAATCTTCAGGAATGGTCTGTGTGTTTGACTAAAGACAACTCTGTTACAGACTGCAATCCCTCCCTTCTATCATAAGACAGCAGAATTGTAATGTCACACCGAGTTTTCTGTCTCTATGGGTCATCACTGAAGGTGGTTTGGCTCCAGGAGAAGAAGGAAGGAGAAAGAATGAAAAATGGAATTTGGGCCAGACAGAAAAGGCATCTGTGGAAGGTTGAATGTATCTCATGTTGGGAAGGGAGCAAGAGACCACTGAGTTAAACAGTTGGTCAGTGGGGAAAATCTGTAACAACTGACCAACCAGTTAGTTCAAGAGACAAGGGGCTACAAGGGGTAAGTTAAGAGCCAAGTCTAGCCTCTGACCAAAGGGATGTTCCCAAGATTTAGTGTCTGACCTTCAAGTCAAACCTGGACCTTTCAGGGTCCTTTGCTTGCTATAGGAAAGCTTGGAGGACTGACTTCCTATGAGCCTTAGAGACCTCCCTGAGTTCTAAAAGCTAAATGGAGTTGGGCTGCCATATAAGGCACAGGAGTCATTATTCCGAATAGAAGAGGGGAAGTTCCGGTCGTGGCTCAGTGGTTAATGAACCCGACTAGTACCCAGGAAGACTTGGGTTTGATTCCTGGCCTCACTCAGTGGGTTGAGGATCCAGCATTGCCATGAGCTGTGGCGAAGGTCCCAGATGCAGCTCGGATCCCACGTGGCTGTGGCTATGACCTAGACCAGCGGCTACAGCTCCGATTCCACCCCCTAGGCTGGGAACCTCCATATGTCATGGGTGGGACCCTAAAAAGTCTAAACAAACAAACAAACAAAAAAAAACCAGACTAAATATTTTCTCAAACAGTGTATTGGAGAGAAAAAAGAGTTTTGTGTACCTGGAGTGTTTAGTACAAAGAAAGACAGGAAACCTAATGTCAGAGATGAGGTCCTGGCCAAGGTTACGATGGTTCTTAAATGCAAAGCTAAGGAATTAGACTTTACCTAGGTGTTAGGACACAGTGAGTAATTTTAAACACAGCAAAGAGGTGATTAGACTCACATTTTAGAAAAAGGACTCTGTTCTCTGGGGAATGGAACAGAGTGAGACAAGTCTAGAGGCAGAGAAAGTAGGAGGGGAGTCTTCTAATAGTCCAGGCAAAAGATAATAAGCACCTGAATTAAGGCAGTGGCCATGGCAAAGGAAACCTTGCCTTTCCCCACATCCTCCCAACTCTAGCAGCCGCTGCAGAAGCAGACAGCTGCCTCCCTGCTGTAGGCTTGTTGCCAGAGGTCCCAACCTGATCAGAGGACGGATGCCAGCACATGGAGAGGTCATGTGATGGGACAAAGAACAGCCATGGGAGTCAGGCGAGGAATTCAAATGCCATTGCCACTCTGCTATGAACTGAATTGTGTTTCTCCCTCCCCTCAAAATTCATATGTTAAAGCCCCAATCCCCAGCGTGACTCTAATTGGAGATAGGACCCATGGGGGGTAACTAAGGTTAAATGAAGTCACAACCTTGGGGCCCTAATCTGATAAGACTGATGACTTTATAAGAAGAGGAAAAAACCTCTCCTTCGTGGGTGCCTAAAGGCCATGTGAGGGCTCCGAATGGTGGCTGTCTGCAAGCCAGGAAGAGAAGTCTCGTGAGACGTCAACTCTGAAGGCACCTTGCTCTTGGACTTCTAGCCTCCGGAACTGTGAGAAAATAAATTCTGTTGTTTAAGCCAGGATAGAGGGGTAGACTATGCCGCCCCATCATATACTACTTTGGCATAAGGACTATCTTGAATTGAAGGCCATTGAGATAAGCAGATACAAAAAAAAAAAAAAAAACATCTCTGTTCTTCCCCTATTTACCTAAAAATAAAACATAAATTTCCTCCCTATTCTATCAGGAAGGACAAAAGTTATTCACTGAAGATAACTGGAAGCCCTTATCTGCCTGGAGATGACACCCAGGGCATCTCTACAGCAAACTTCACTAACTAGCCTTTATCTACCATTAGCTTCCCATACCTCTGCCTTCCCACAATTTGTTGCTCCTAGAGACTCAAGATTCTTCTCCTTTGTCTTGTCATCTCTCTAAAAATGTATTTTACCTTTGCCAAAATAGTATATAAGCCTAGGTTCTTTTTTAGAGTTTTTAAATTGAAATAACAGTGGATTTACAATGTTGTTACTTTCTGCTGTACAGCAGTGACTCAGTTTTATATACATATACGTAGAATTTTTCATATTCTTTTCCATTATAGTTTATAATACAGTATCAAATATAGTTCCCTGTGCTATATAGTAGGACCTTGTTGTTTACCCATTCTATATATAATAAGTTTGCATCTGCTAATCCCAAACTCCCAGTCCATCCCTCTCCCACCCTCTGTCCCTTGGCAACCACAAATCTGTTCTCTATTTCTGTGTGTTTCTGCTTCAAAGATAAGTTCATTTGTGTCATGTTTTAGATTCCACATAGAAGTGATATTACACGGTATTTGTCTTTTTCTTTCTGACTTACTTCCCTTAGTATGACAATCTCTAAGTCCACCCATATAGCTGCAAATGGCATTATTTCATTCTTTTTTATGGATAAGCCTAAATTCCCACCAACCCTTTGGATCTCTGAGCACTCCCATATGTAAATGTGAGACACCCGTGCTAATAAACGTCTGCTTTTCTCTTGTTAATTTGTCTTTTGTTAGCCCAATTCAAGCAGTCCCCAGGCATAGAAACTAAGAGGGCTGTAGGATAGAGAATTTCTCCTCCCCTTTACCACCTGGTCTCTGATATGTTGTTATCAAAATCTGAGCTGACTAATAACACACTCTTTGCAGCTAAGTCTCTTGAACAAATCATTTAAGCTTACTGAGCCTCAGCTTCCTTATCTCTAAAATGAAAATGGTAAAATAATAATCATCGTTACTTTACAGGACTCATGAGGGTCAACTGAGCCATACAATTAGCAAATGGAGTTTATTTGAAAGCTCTTTGTAAACTGTGCATTAAAATAGAACACTAAATATTCCTGGCCCAGGACTGATAAAAGATTAAAAAGTATTCCGTCTATAGCCTTAATTTTTTTGGTTCTTTATAGCATTAATTTAATGATTGCATTTGACCATAGTAGCTGTCCCTTGGATATATTTTAAATGCATATAATTAGCCAATAATCAAAAGCTAATTGATCACAGATGTGTAAAGGCTGTCCCTTCAGGTTCAAGGATGGTAACCAATGCCAATAAAACCATTTGGGGAATTTCTGTTTTAATTTAAAAAACACAGATTTCTAAAAATCATTATAAAAAAATTAACGACAACAACAAAAAAACCTCACAGAATTCCAAATAAATAAAGTACTCCAAATACAGCCTGTATGAGACTTCTTGAAATGTTTAACATCTGTAGGCAAAGGAGTCTTCAACATTCATTTTGTTTTACTAATATTTCTGTTACATGGAAACCATCTATTAATAAGCATGGACAGAAAGAAAGTATATCACATAGAAAGTATATTTGTAATTTATTAAAAATTCCTTTTATCTTAGAGTCTTCAGAGTGTTTCTCAACCTTTTTCATTACTGGACATTTTTTCTCTAATATCCCCAATGAAGCTTAAATACTACTCATGTACTGTATATATGTATACTGTTCATATATGTCTGTACTTTACATAAAGCACACACACAATTCAGGTAAGATCAACCTAAGAATATACCTTAATTTAGCACATATCAGCCATGAATTAGAGTAAAGCTGAACCCATTTCCCAGTACAAGTCTTAAGGGACCTGCTTGAATGAAAATATCAGGCTTGTGATGAACCCAATAAGCACAGCTCCAAAAAAAAAAAAAAAAGCAGCCATCCTATTTTTCTCATTTTGGGAGCAATGCATAGTAACTTTTCAATTTCCTAAAGAATAAGAACTAAATGTAAAGTAATCTCAATCTACACTTTTTGATAAAACAACTGAGATTATCTGTATGTATTCTTTGTTGTGATGATCCTTTAACTCATCTTGGATTTCAAATGCTTTGCCCTTTCCCATGGGTAGCATCCCCACAAATTGGAATCTGCCTCCACTGAGTAGCAGCAATTAATTAAAAACTGACTTAAGCCCAGTGTGCAGTGACCTCAGTCTCAATCCCACCAAGACCAAGGAGAGAAACACACTTGGGATAAGAAGTTTCTGACCACAAAAAATAAAGAATATTTCTTAACAATTGTCACAAAATAATGACCCAGGGGATAGAGAACTCGTGCAAAGTGTGTGGTTGGAGACTTTGTAAGAAATGCTGACATCTCTGTAATGCCAGCTTAGGAATCAAAGCCCAGCAGTATTTCCTCCAGGAACAATTATCTACTTTGTTTGTTTGATTTTCTCTTTTGTCTTTTCAAGGCCACACCCACGGCATATAGAGGTTCCCAGGCTAGGTGCTGATTCCGATCTACAGGTGCTGGCCTACACCACAGCCACAGCAGTGCCACATCTGAGCTGTGTCTGCAACCTACACCACAGCTCACAGCAATGCCGGATCCTTAACCCACTGAGCAAGGCCAGGGATTGAACCCACATCCTCATGGATACTAATCGGTTTGTTAACCGCTGAGCCATGACAAGAACTCCTACTTTATTTGTATTTTTTAGGGGACAGTGAAACAAGGGCAGCAGAAGAAGACTGCCCCAGGATGCTCAAAGGGTGAGCTATGTAAACAGACATTTCAAGGTGGGAGAAATGCCCAGGTCAAGAAAAGTCTTATATGGAGTTTGTGCCAAATGGGACCCCACCCTGATAGGTACAGACCGATTTGGACAACTCTCTGCAAGGGAGTAGAAGTTTCCGTTTGCCCTCTGGACAGCAGGTTTCTGACTCTACACAGAGACTGAGCTGCTCCCCTAAATGACTCAGTCATTGATTCAGCAAGCATTTAATAGATGTCTACTCTCCACCAGATACTGACAATAATGGCCCAGCTAACATCTTTATTAAGTTCAAGGCCTTGCACCAACCACTTTACACACATTACCCAGTTAATCCTGAGGATAATGCTGATTGGTTATTATTTTCCCCACTTTATTGTTGAAATTCCTGAAGCCTGGTGAGTTCTGTAATTTGCTCAATGTTACAGAGATAGTGGCAGAGCAAGGATTCTAACACAGGCACCTGATTGGACAGCCCATGTCCTTAACCACTTTGCTGAAATGAGAACAACCCCTTGGAACTATTAAGGATACAAATTTACTAAAGCATGATTGTTCCCCATTCCCCCTGCCCCTTGCCAGGGAGCTCAGAGACCGGGGCAGAGTCAAGGCAATAAGATTTCAAATACTGTCTGGTAACAGCTACTGTAGTATGTTCAAGATACACAGGTCACACCAGATACAAAAGAAAAAAAGCAATCAACTGGATTTCATCAAAAATAAAACTTTTGTGGGAGTTCCCATTGTGGCTCAACAGTACCAAACCCAACTAGGATCCATGAGGTTGTGGGTTCAATCCCTTCCATCACTCAGCAGGTTAAGGATCTGGCGTTGTCGTGAGCCATGGTGTAGGTCGCAGATGTGGCTTGGATCTTGTGTTGCTGTGTCTATGGCCAGCAGTGGTAGCTCTGATTTGACTCTTAGCCTAGGAATTTCCAAATGCCACAGGTGTGGCCCTGAAAAACAACAACAACAACAACAACAACAACTTTTGTGCTTCAAAGGACACCATCAAGAAAGTGAAGGAGTTTTCTTTCGGTGCAACCGGTTAAAGATCCGGCATTGTCACTATGGCGCCTCAGGTCGCTGCTGTGGTGGAGGTTCACTCCCTGGCCCAGGAACTTCCGCATGCTGTGGGTGCAGCCAAACAAAAAAAAGGAAAGAAAGAAATGAAGTGCTGATATATGCCACAACATGGATGGAATTTGATCACACATATTGTATTACCCCATTTATATTAAATGAACAGAAGAGGCAAATCCATAAAGACAGAAGGTAGAAGAGTGATTGCTAAAGTTAGAGATTGTTGGATGAAATGGAGAGTGAGAATCAGTAAGGAGTTTCCTTTGTGGGATGATAAAAAATGTTTGAAAATTAATTGTAGCAATGATTGCGCAGCTCTGGGAATATACTAAAACCCACTGAATTACATACATGAAATGGGTGAGTTGCAGTGTGTGAATTATATCTCAATCAAGCTTTTTTTTTTTTTTTAAAGATACACTGGTAACAAACAGAAGGAAGCAATCAGGAGATCAATGTTGCTGGGAAGGCCTGAATTTGGTGAAAAGTGCTGTGGCGCCAGGTGCCATGCTGGGTGAGCGGTGACAGAGTAGTACATTGGGTGCCACTTCTGCCCTCAGGTTGGTCACAGTCTGTCCAGATGTAAGGGGAGATCAGACCACTGTGAGAAGTTAGGCATTTATGGGCCACGGGGTGCCTGAGGCCAAGGACCTCCTGGGAGGGCCATACCTTGCCCTGAGAATACGGAGCCAGGGATGTGAGGTCACCTTCAGGTAGTGAAACTGAAATAGACATACGGTGCAAGAGAGTAGAGAGATGCAGAGTCTCCAGGGGCAGAATGATTCCCTGACCCCAAGGCTCACTGGAGCTCGTTTCAGTGTATCTCTCTCCCTATAGCAATGGTGCTCTAAGAAAATTAATTTGTCCACCAGACATTTGGCAATCCCAGAAGACATTTTCACTGTCACAGCTCAAGTGGATAGAGTGCTAATAGCATGTAGCACAAGGCTCAGGACAGCAACCCAACAACAAAGAATTATCTGGTCCAAGATGTCAATAGCACCAAAGCTTCAAAAATCCTGATTTAAAGCAAGTAATCATTGCTCAGCTGGGGAATGCTCAGCCACAGATGAGCTCAGAAAAGGGAGACTCACCAAAGCCAACTTTAGCAGAAACCAGAGGGTGAACTGTGTCCCCTGATTGACAAAAAGATATGTTGAAATCCTAACCCTCAAGACCGCAGAACACAGCTTTATTTGGAAATAGGGTCAGTGCAGATGTAATTAGTTAAGATGAGGTTAGGCTGGAGTAGAGTGGACCCCCCTAGTCTAACATGACTGGCAGAATTCCTGTTGTAGCTCAGTGGTTAACAGATCTGACTACATCCATGAGGACGAAGGTTTGATCCTTGCTCAGTGCGTTAAGGATCTGGCGTTGCTGTGGCTGTGGTGTAGGCCGGCAGCTGCTGCTCCGAATCAACACCTACCCTGGGAACCTCCATACACCGTGGTGCATCCCAAAAAGCAAAAAAAAAAAAAAAAAACCTACATGACTGGCATCCTCATCAAAAGGACCCTATGTGAAGATGAAGGCAGGTATATGAAGATGAAGGTGATGCATCTACAAGCCAAGAAACATCAAAGACGCATGGAACAGAATTCTTTCTCACACCCTCAGAAGGAACCAACTCTACCAATCAAGTCTAGCCTCTAGAACTTTGAGAGAATACATTTCTGTTATCCAAGCCACCCAGTGTGTGTGGTACTTTGTTATGGCAGCCCTAGTGTTTGCCATCCAAGCACAGTCAATGGTCCATGGCCAATGGATTTTCCACACCCTGGTCCAATAGCATTATTCAGTCCCTATATGTCCCTTAGTTCTGTTTCCAGGCTTACCAAGTGGTAGATCATTATGTTACTCACCCCCTCCCCATCCCAGGGAAGGATGGTTCAGCACAAATGTGCCAGCCTCATCGCCTCTCAGGGCCTGAGCTCTTCTAACACTGACGAGGGAGAATCTATGTCTCAGGGCAGAGAGCCACACCCAGCTGGCCTCACCTTAGGCTAATGGTTTCCAAAATGTTCACAGAATGTGCAA